>NW_017617553.1:882500-1560666 GCF_001879475.1 Ipomoea nil | reverse complement strand
CAATCACTTTTACTTTATACTTATACATTAATTTTTGTATAACACACATTTTTATTTTTATTTTTATTTTTGGATGTCAATAAGAAACTGCAACTATTACTGAAGGGTGTGCATTGTGTAAACCCTATTTTTGTATAATAGTGTCACTGCGCATTTTCTAACTAATGAATTTAACAAATTCTAATCACTTTTAGTAAAACAGTTTAAAATTTGAGATTTTGTATAGATCAAACTGGGCAGTATTATACAAGTTGGCTGTTAAGTTTTGGAACCCTTCAATCCGAAGGAATTGAAGCCGGAAATGGGCTTTGACCATTCCAAATTAAAATTTAACTGCTTTTCAAGAACGTGAACTAATACAATTCCTCTACCTAACCTTTATACAGTCAGATATTAATAAATTGAAAATTAAAAAATCACACTAAAATCAGATTACACTCTAGGAATTCTTTTTTTTTGAATGCTACTAGCTCTATTACATTGTAATATCTGTTCATATACTTTCTCAACCTACTGAAACACAAAGAGCTAATAACGCCTCCACTGAGGCTCGAACTTATAACCTTCCAAATGGAAATCCAACCCGGATACCATTAGACCACATAGTCCTGGTCACTCTAGGAATTCAATCACATTTAATTTTTTTTTTTTTTTAAAAGTGTTGAATAATTAAGAGATTCCAAATTTAAAGAATATCTTATCGCGATATAAAACATGGCAAATTATATTCCACTTTAGTTTAGCCAAAAAAAAAAAAAAAAGGATTAGAAATTTGAGAAAAAAAATGAGCTGGGAAGATGAAAGTTGTTGGGTGGAAGTTGGTGAAAGAGACAATTGTCCAGCACCAAGTGGTTAGAAGGATTGTTGGACGAAGGTCTAAAGGGTCAAGTCTAGCATCCTAGGTCTTGAAAATGTGAGCATGGTATAGGAAAATAAAGTTATGCCTTCACTACAAACTATAACATTTAGGCTATGTTTGGAAAGAATGAAAATGACTTCTGGAAAATATTTTTCAGAAAATGAGTCATTTTTCAGAAAACATTTTAATTTTTCATGTTTGGCTACACAATGGAAAATTGTCTTTGAGTGTTTGGTTCATTTTCCAGAAAATGAATAGAAAAATGGTAAGAATTGTATACTTCAACATTTTAATTATTTGATAATATTTTTTTTTTTTTTGTAAATAGCACTCATTAAATACATACCGTAAATAAATAAATAAATAAATAAATATATATATATATATATATATATATATATATATATATATATATATATATATTATAGGGTAGCATTCACATGCAAACACCCTTAAAATACAAACGTGTGAACAATTTGATTTTAAGGGTGTTTGCATGTGAATGCAACCCATATATATATATATATATATATATATATATATATATATATATATATATATATATATATATATATAGGAATTAATTTAGGTGTTTAATTTTAAAAAGGGATAATACTGGTAATGCATGCATTGGTTAAATACGGAATTTGTTTGGAATTAGAGGAATTGTAAATTTGGTAGGATTCCATATATTGTGAATTTGAATGCAAGCCGTAAGTTTGGTAGGATTCAAATATGTAATTTTAATTGGACACAACCTTCTTGACAACAATCCAGCAAGATTCCATTGTGAATTTGAATGCAATTTTCTTTTCCTTTGAAGATAGCCATTACTAAATCACTAGAATGCACATGCTAACATCTTGTAGGTCTATTAGCACACCCAGTAATTGAATACATGCTCATATAAATCCCCTTCTTCAATAATATGATTCGAACACAGAATACAGGTTGCTCCATGCACACACAATAATTACTAAATATTACGAGCGTTTACATGGAAGCAAAAAATGAAAAATGTGAAACCAACACTGATTTGGAATCATATCTTGAGATGTGTGCATGTATTGCAATGTGTGGTAGCTAACATGACAAGACGGTCTTGAATAATTTACAAATAGACTGTGTGCATCTTAGTGTAAATGTCTATGCATTACTAAGTTCATACTTGTATATTTGCGGATACAACCTTATTTTCGGTACCCTTTGTCTTTACCCGAGGAAACATAGCAGCCTCTTCCGGTGTGAGTTCATAATCGGGGGCATTCTACAGATGGCATTCTAGACCTGGAGGAGGTTATTCATAATTATGGCTCCAACATTAGCATAAACAATATTTAGCAACGCAGTACGATTTATTCATAATAGCCGACTCAATCTTTTAGTACGTACTGTGAATAACTAAGGTCTATAACAAAGAACCCCAATCTTACCACAAGGATCGCCAGTCTTTGCCTCCACAATGTTATAACTATCTCAGACAGAGTTATGAATCATACAAAAAAAAAAAAAAAAAAAGGATGAAGACAAATCCATATGGATTAATATGTGGTAATCTAAGAAGAACTTCCATGAAAACATAGGGAAGCTGTAGGTTTTCACAATCCACTTGCCTGTTCAACTCCATTTCTATAAACAAGTAGGTCCTGTCAAGAAATTTCATCAATAAAGTATATTAGACTTCAAATGCAAAGGAAGTAAATTTATTGTATATGAACTTAATGTTTTCTATTCAAATTATTGATAGAGATAACAATTACCACAGCTCATGTCACAAGAATATAGAAGTCTGTTGGTGCTTCATTCTGCAGAATTACATCCTCTTTGGGGGGAAAGTACTTTGCTTTCATATGCAGCTTATAGATAACCCTCTTCCTCATTCTCTGCTGGGTCTCGTCTTCTAGAAGCAAATTTAGAATCCGGGTACCTTCAGACTCCTCTCCTTCGCTGGGCTCCCTGAAACCGAGCTCGAAATCAAATAATCAAAAGCCTTAGTCCCCAAAACCGCCGCCACCATGGCTTTGTCCTCGTCACTCCACGACAAGTTCACCATAGCCATCTTTATTAATTTAAGCGCCGCCACCTTTCGCCTTCCCCTCTTCGACTTCCGGTTAAAATCCGAGTCCATCGAAGTAGACAACGACGAATCCGAGTCCACCAACGACCATCATCCGCTGGTGATGAAGAGGGAAATCGAACGGGTTGTGCAGCAAACGATCTCTAAAGAGAGAGAGAGAAATCGGGCTCAATAATTAACCCAGCGCGTGGAATCTGATACGATTACACCAAGAGTTAAAACCCAAAAATACCCCCCTAATAATAAAAAACAGGCGCACAAAATTTAACTCCCCAAAAATAATTAAATCAATCATATTCATCCAACCCCAAAATCTAACGATCCTAAACAATCCTCATGTTTGTATTTTAAGGACTATTTGTATTTGAATATAATCATATATATATATATATATATATATATATATATATATATATAGGGTTAGGTTCCTGTGAGGTCAGGTCTTCCCGTGCGGTCAGTGCGGCATACACCATTAGGTATGCATAAATGCACCACATAGTGTTCGTAAATACAACATTATGTGTTGTGTATTTTTTTTTTTTTTGGTGTATTTTTGGCATTTCATTATTGTGTATTTTCGAATACTTATGGTGCATTTATGCATACCTAATGGTGTATGCTGCACTGACCGCACGGGAATACCTGACCTCACAGGAACCAATATATATATATATATATACACACATCACACACACAGAAACTATATGCTATACATACCAAACATGAGAATTGGAAAATGACTTTCCCAAAAAAAAAAAAAAAAAAAAGGAAGTCATTTTCCCCCAAAACATACTTATTTTTCATTGGCCTCATTTTCCTCCCTCTTGCCAAACACTGGAAACTCGAAAAACATTTTCGAGAAAGTCATTTTCCGGATTTCCAAACGCACCATTAGCGTAGTGGTAAGCGTTTGATCTTAACAAAAGCTGAAGAATTAAATTGAATATATGGTGAATATAAAGATGAATTATTATGTTTTCAAAAAATAAAGATGAATTATTATTAATAATTTAAAAACTACTCCAACTAGCACAGTTGAATTCAATTAACCTAAAGTCTAAAAAATTGTTGAATTTGATATTGCAACAAGTCAAAAGACTATAATAAATCAACTTCGAAATACATCAAATTTTAAAATGCCTACTAAAATTGACGACTTTTTTTTTTTTTCAATACTAGTATTTTCACTCGTGCGATGCACGGAATAGAATTGTTGTAATATATTAAGAATATTTAAGTCGATATATAATTATTTAAGAGTTAATTTCACCAGAGGTCGCTTATTTTTTCTGATAATTCCAAATTTAATCCTAGACTATAGTTATTAATTATTACGATTTATTCTATATTACAATTCTTACGTTAATATTCTTACTATTATTATTAATACTTAATTACTTTTAGATATTATTTTTACCACTTATATTATTATTATTATTATTATTATTATTATTATTATTATTATTATTATTATTATTATTATTATTATTATTAGTTTCGTTTCAAGTTTTGTTAGTATATAATGGCCGTGAGGCACACAATAATAATATAACCATAATTAAATATTCTTGTATTGTAATCCGTGAGTCACAATAATAAGGTAATAATAATTAAGCCCGCATGGGTAGCTCAACTGGTCATAGAGGTGAAACTTTGGAAGAATGACCAGGGATCGAGTCTCACCAGCAATAGTGTGGGAGCAACCTCTCAAAGTGAGGGGGGTTTCTTGTGCGCGGTGCGCACCGGTCTGGTCTAGCCTATGTGGTTTATGTTTAGTTAGTTGAGTCACCAAATGCTTTGTAGGGCCCTTAGGGTTGGGGTTCTTCTTTTTGGAAGAATATAACAATAATGAAATATTCTTCAATTCTATATTCTTCTAGGATTTCTATTACCATCATTAATTATTTCCTAATTTACCATAATTAAATAATTTGACCAATTATAAAGAGAGATTATTAAAAAATGCACGGGACAATTTTTTAATTAAAAAATTAAAAAATTCATTAATAAAACATAAGGTTCACATAGTTTTTTCTTAGAGACTATTTAATAAAGCATTTTTTATAGAAATTGGTGGGCCAAACCGCCTACGGCAGTTTGCGGTGGATAGATCTCGAAAAAATACGCAATTTCAAAAAAATATTTGTCCAAAATGGACAACCGAGTCAAAAGTTATGCCTTGCCAAACTTTTGACACTTCACATCTTTTACCCAGAATTATTGTACGAATGGGAAAGATCAATATATTTTATTGGGAAGAGAGATTTTTTAGGAATTGGGCGGGAAGTTAAAATTTCAGGATTTTGTTTTTATATATAGTATAGATTAGATGTGCAAAGGGAATTGTATTACACTATTTTATAATTTCAGAATAGAGTTTTTACCCAGAATTATTGTACGAATGGGAAAGATCAATATATTTTATTGGGAGGAGAGATTTTTTAGGAATTGGGCGGAAAGTTAAAATTTCAGGATTTTGTTTTTATATATAGTATAGATTAGATGTGCAAAGGGAATTGTATTACACTATTTTATAATTTTAGAATAGAATTTTTACCCAGAATTATTGTACGAATGGAAAAGTAGAAGTTAATATATTTTATTGGGAAGAGAGATTTTTTAGGAATTGGGCGGGAAGTTAAAATTTCAGGATTTTGTTTTTATATATAGTATAGATTAGATGTGCAAAGGAAATTGTATTACACTATTTTATAATTTCATAATAGAATTTTTACCCAGAATTATTGTACAAATGGGAAAGATCAATATATTTTATTGGGATGAGAGATTTTTTAGGAATTGGGCGAAAAGTTAAAATTTCAGGATTTTGTTTTTATATATAGTATAGATTCACGTATAAATATAAGGGCGTGTTTGGTTCAAACATTGGAATTAAAATGGTAATGAGAATCAAATACTTTAATTGGTAATGGTAATGTGTTTCAATAGAATAAGACACTTTAATTTGTTTGGTAATAAATAATAATTGGAATCAAAATAATTAATTAATTAATTATTTATTTAATTAAAATAAAAATAAATAAATATATAAAATAGATCGATACACACACACACACAGATATATATATATATATATATATATATATATGTGTGTGTGTGTGTGTGTGTGTGTGTGTGTGTGTGTGTGTGTGTGTGTGTGTGTGTGTGTGTGTGTCCCGGATCTATTTTATTGAGAAAGTCTTGACCGAAGGATGTGGGTTTATTTTTATCGCTAAGGAGGAAGGAAGCTCAGTGACAAAAAGGAGGGAATAAAATGCTAAAAACTAAGAAGGTTGAACTAAGAGGGTTCAACTATGAGGATTTGAACATACCCTATGGGATAACAACACAAACATATGCCATATGGGATAACAACACAAACACCAACCTAACCACCTAATGTACCAAAAGGCAAGATGTTATACTTACCCATGTGAAATTGTTGGTATCCGGGACACATTTATGGCCAATAATGAAGGCAAGCTAGAGCCATACATTTGTCAACCATCCGGAAGGTCTTCAACATTATATAAGGGGCTTGATGTCTCCTTTTACATTGCCCCTTGGTTCACTAAATCGCCCTTGGTCCAGTGGTTTGTGATCCTAACTTCCAATAACAACACCCGACTATATTATCATTTCTAGTCACTAAATAGCCCCTGGGCCATTTTGGGCCAGTATCTCAGGATTTGTGCTGGAAAAAATAGCTTAAAATGACATACAATGGCATGTTAAGTAGCTATTTTGTGGTACAATTATTAGTGGGGTCCACTTCCGATTTGGGTCGGGTCAAAGTGTATTCGGGTTCTTCGTAGTGAGATGAAGAGATTGATAAATTGTACGCTCAAAACGGATAATGGGTGAATGAGATATTGATTCTCAAAGTAGACCCATTTGAGTTGGAAAAATGAAGGGGAAAATGAAGTTTTGTCCCACATTGGTTTTGGAAGTGGATTTGTCCCACTATTTATACAAGAGCTCTTTTTAAGCTTATTGAATTGTATAGCATAGAGGCCCTCTCTCGCGCGGGGGAGGGGGGTGCAAATCAAATCCCAGAATGAGATTGAAAAGGCTTGAATCAGCCGAAAGTGGCCATATTAAAGAATTAATATTGTTTTAATTCCAATATTTAAATTTATCTGTTACAGAACTAATATTGTTTTAATTCCAATATTTGAATTCTGAATTTAATCCCAGTTAGTGGGCAAGTGTTCTGACTGTTGTGAAGATTAAATTTATCTGTTACAGAACTAATATTGTTTTAGTTCCAATTTTTGAATTCTGAATTTAATCCAGTTAGTGGGCATGGTTGTTGCATGTGTTATACAATTGGTTTAAATACCAATTTAATTACCATGTTGAATGCTATAACTCCAACATCCCTATATAAGAGAGGGTAGAGCAGTAGCAGTTTAGACACAACAATTTTAAGGAATTCCACTATGTTTTCAGCCCCAAAACTCTGCTTTTACTCTCTTTCTTTAGCCACTTGTGTTCATCCTTTGCTTTGTTTGCCGGATTCTTTATTTGGGTCCTCAAACACTAAATCGAAGCACGTTTTATCCTGGGAAACCTAGGCTACAACGCTCCTAGCACTCGTGGGAGGTAGCAAATAAGGTGTTAAGGAAAATAACGATTTGTTCAAACTCGTGCTAAACCACTTTCCAAATCATCCACCTTTTTCGTCCCGGTTTTCTCTTTTCCCATATAATTATAATCTTTTCGTAGGATTATTATTTTTTGGATTTTCCACCTTATTACCCAACAATTTGTACTTACCATTTTGGGTCTAGCTCTCCGAGCAATAATATTACTTTTTTCGTACCCCGATTATATACTTTCATACCCAGTTTATAATCGACCCAGTCCCGATAAAACCATCGTTGGCGTTATCTGTGAGGAACGCTAAGAGAAGCATGCATTCCTAGTTTCTACATGTTTTACCATTGTTCCTTTTACGCAATCAAACCCGAGATACGCCAAAATGGTTATGTCACAAAACGAGCATTCTCGAGACTTAAAGGAATGCCTAGGCAGGCAAAGCGGGGGTCGGTCTGGTTCACAAGTGTCGGTTCTCCACCCAAGGAATAAGAGAGGTTTGACTGGTACTATAACCGTCAGAGGAGACGATACTGTCGACGGAACCAGCCGAGGTCCCCTAGGAATGAGTCGGACCTAGAGTCGAATCTTTAGCCTGGGAAACAGGTAACGTCATTGCCGAGTGGGCTGCGTAGCAGTAGTGGGGGGCACAGCCAGGCCTGGCCTGATACCTGGGCACTGACATCAACACTAAAGCAAATTATCTTTTTACCCGACTCAGTACTCCACGAGTTGGGAGGGGGCCCAGTGCAAGGGACCCGAGGTCGCAACATCGTCACGGAGGGAGCCTAAACCCATTCACGAAGAGCCCATCGATGAGATTATCGATCGTACCCTGACCATTAAGGGCCCACGGGCTAGTTAGGCAGCCCTGGACCAAATGACAGCACCTTAGTGGCCTTGCAAACAGACCAATGAGGTAAGAAAAAATATTTCTACATTGAAAAAATATTAACATATATTTCTGGCTAGGCTTGCAAGCTAAACAAGCTACAAAAAAAAAAAAAAAAAAAGGACGTGGTAGTGAACCCACGGATAGGATAAATGGTCCCGACACGAGTTGAAAGCTTAGTAGTCTAGACAGGAGATGCTACAGTAAATAATAGCACTCAAATGGACTCGCAAATTGGGTAGGTAACTCGAGGAGGTAATAAAACAATTTTTAGCTTCGCTTTATACCTTGGGCTCGAGAAGAACGCCAAGCGGCCTAGGGAAAAAATTGTGACTAGATTTGCAGGTAGCCTGAGAAGGTAATAAAAAAAACACTTTTTATTATTTTCTTACGAAGCATTATTGGGTGGAAAATGGTCCACACATTTGTGTGGACCATAAATAAAAAGTACATTATTTGTGTACATAAAGTACATTTTTGAAAGTACATTATTTTGTATATTATCAAATAGTGTACATTTAGTACACAAATAATGTACTTTTAGTGTATTCAAAATGTACCTTATATTCAGAAAAATCCATTATTTGAGCATTAAAGTACATTATTTTCTATAATGTATATTCAGTACACAAGTAATGTATTTTTCGTATATTAAAAATGTTTTGTTTTATATGGTTCAAACAACACTGTGTGGACCATGGTCCACATAATAATTTGTCTTTTCTTACTACTCCTCACCCCTTTTCATTTTTAGTGTTGAGCCCGCAACGTAGAATAGGAGGCCGAATAGCGCCCACAAGACGTAGGATGCACCCCATACGCATCTTCACTCGGGCCTGCAGAGTAAGGTACGTAGCCAAACGTGTAAATATTCACTTAGTCCTGCAACTCTGCAAGGCAAGGTACACAACCTAGCTTGCAAATGGAAAAAGAAATGCTTGCAGAGCAATGTTGTGACACCCCGAAAATTTATCCTTTAAAACCGAATTAATTACCCAATTAATTCCTAATTTTTCCTTATAATTTCCTTCTTGATTCCCATTGAGCATAGTTGAGGGACCTAATTTGACTAAATCTCTTAACCTTTTAATTAAGTCAATCGGAAGACTTTGTGTTTTATTCTTTGTACCCTAACCTTTAGTCCTTCTCCTAACTAGCTTGTGGGAAGGGGAAGTCATGTTGGTCTTTTCACAATCTTAACTTGGAACCCAAGATATTTCCTATACTCTCCCACCTTAGCATTCCTCACTTAGACAAGAAACACATCTCTCTCTACACTCTAGCTTTCTCTCCAAGCTACCCTAAACCCTCCCAACCTAACCAAAGAAATCCATCATCTCTCTCTACCTTGAAGTCCACCAAGTTTCCACCTTTCCTCATCTACAACCTTAGGAAGGGTAAGTTCTAGGCTTTAATGGTTTTATTACTTAGTTTTCCACCTCCTTTATCTAAGAATTCTTGTATTTGTTGGGTTTTTGGTTTGTGTTTGAAAGATCTTTTAGAGGAGGACCTTCAAGAAGGATCTTAGGAATTGGGAAGTGTTGATTAGGCTTCAAAGGTAATCCATGTCTTACAAAATCTATTTATACTTGCTATTGATGATTTATTGATGTTATTGAGTGATTCTATTTAAATGCCTTGTAGAGCTTGTATCTAGGGTTCTCTAATGCTATTCATTGAGCTATTCTATGTGTTCAAGTTCCTTTGTTGATTGATGTGAGTTTTGAGGTGTTTTGGACTTGAAATTTAGCATTCTTGCATTTCTTTCCCGAAGGGATTTCTTCTCCGTGTTCTTGGTACCAGCGGGTACACTAGCGAGCGGTGTGCCACCCGCCAGTCCACCCGCTGGAATGTAGCTAAGGAGTGGCGGGGGGTCCACGGGTGGTTGACCACTCGTGGTACCACCCGCTGGTACATGGCGGGAGGTTGGGCGGGTGGCCCACTGAACCGGCCACTGGTACGTTGTTTGTTAGCATCCGTTTTGTTGATCCATTATGCACTTGGGTGTCTTCGTTGATGTTTCGTAAGTCTAGAACGATGTTTTAAGTACCCGTGATAAGACTTGTGAGTCTTGAATCGTGTTTATGATCTAACATTGTGATTCGTTGGATTGATGTGAAGTCGATGATGTTCGTATGAGCCTTTATGATTATCTTGTTGAATTGCATGCTAGCTACATTGTTCTTTGGTGCTAGTATGTGCTTACCTCGTAATGATCTTGCATATACTTGATGAGGATTGGCGACTTGTGTTACCAATCATTGTGGTCTTTTGATTTGGAAGCCTTTCGTTATTGTGACAATACCTTGAAATGTTTCCTTCGTACTCTTTCTTGAGTTCTTCGATTGAACCTATCATTGTGAACTTGTACAAATGATTGTACCTTATCATGATTATTCTTTGATTGGGCTATGAATGAGGTTTGATTATCTATGTCAATGATTATGTGATTATGTGTATAAAAACTGACGCTAATGAGCTTCGCTCAAATGATTGGCGATAAATGATCAAATTATGAATGATAAAAGCTGGCGGCAAGTAGGCGGTAAAGCAGGCAGGGAGCATAGTCTCCGAAGGGATAAGGTTAGACTGGTTGCACAGGGTGGCCTAGAGGTACAGGTTGGAACTGATATAAGGATGGAGCGATGTAAAGATTGGAACTTGGTATAAGGTTGGAACTTGAAACTTGGTCATTGATAATAATTCTTGAAATTATTTGCTTATGAGCATATCTTTATCTGTAGCCTTTTGATGAGTGTTATTGATTACCTTCCTCGATGATTATTCATGTATCGTGGCATTGTCTCCTTGATGGATTCTATTGTTTAGCCATGTGTTGGTCGGCATGATTGAGTGTATCTTTCGATGAGTCAAATGATGCTTCTATCTCTCTTATTTTGAAAGCTAGTGTTGCTAAGACTATACTTATGTATTCCAAAGTTTCAAAAGTGACTTTCTTATGAGATATATATATATATATATATATATATATATATATATATATATATATATATTGTACCCAATGCGTTTGAGTGGGTTACTTAGCAATTTTCGCTAATGGTTGTAATATCATATGTTTTTCAGATACAGAGCAGTACGTTCAAGAGCACGCTAGTTGGAGCCGTATAGCTAGTCCTAGTTTTCCCTTGTTAGACTATAGTTCTTTTTTTGGTGGCCTGTGAGCCCGTTATGTTATACTGTTGACATTATGATTAGTATACTCTGGTTTATAGATGTTTTTGGCCTATGCATCTAAATCTATAACTTAGATGTGGCATAGCACCCCAACACTGTTTACTTTAGCTTCCGCGTTAATTAAATCATTATGGTTAGATTTGCCTTACTTCTTAAGTTTAAATTGCTTTAAATATGCTTATTTTCTGGGGTTTTATAAAGGTAGGCGACTCGCATCTTGTACGGCGCCCGTAAAGGCAAAGTACGCAACCTGACGTGTGAATCTTCACCTGCGACTGCAGGGCAAGGTAAGCAACCCAACATTCAAAAAAAGGGGAAGGGAAAGGAGAAGGGGAAGGGGGGGGGGGGGGGAGAGAAAAAAAAACCATGGTTAATGCATTATCCCACTTCTTAGGGTCGACATATTTCTATACTGCTTCTCAGCGGTCGACATATTTCTATCACGCTTCTTAGCGGTCGACATATTACTGTCTCGCTTTTCTGCGTTCAACATCTTATTATCCGGCTTCTCAACAGTCGACATATTTTTATCCCACTTCTCAGTGGTTAGTATATCTTATTCCGCTTCATAACGGTCGATCCATTTAATCCCGCATCTTAGCGGTCGATATATTCTGCTTCTCAGTGGACCGCTAAGTTACCCCTCGGGGCGAGGCGTCTTAGTGAGTCCGCGTGAAAGGGATGCGACAAAAATCTCTTTCTTTTTCTTGAAGGGTACGTGTGAGAGCTAATTAAGTCATCTTGATGAACAACATATAGGCAGTGGCAGAGCCAAAAAATCGGGATGGGGGGGGGGGGGACAAATTTATAATCTTAGTCGATATTAGTACTAACCACACAATATTATTATATATATACTATATATGATTGTGTCAATTATTATTTCTAATTATTTTTATTTATACTATGTGCAATAATATATGAAATATATAATTATATGAGTACGATCGTTAAGATTGTCAAACATTACTTTTGAATTTTTTACATAACACAAAAATTATACAATAGTAAAAAATAGGAAAAATTACACTTTTAATCACTAAGTTATAGGGTAATTGAAGAATTCATAATTATTAGTCGTGCTTACTTTTCGTCCCTAAAATATACTTTGTAATTAACGTTGCAAATTTCGTCACTTTACTAACAAAACATTAGGAACGAAGTATAGCTTAGAAAGGAAGAATGACCACAACATGTTATTAAAAGGATGAAATTTGTAATGTCAATTATAGCTTAGGGACAAAAAGTGAACATGACCAACAATTATGGACGAATTCTACAATTATCCCATAACTTAGGGACGAAAAGTGTAATTTTCAAGTTCATTTAATATATACATAATAGATTATTTTTTAAAAAAAAAAAAATAGGAGGGGGGCCAAAAGTGTAATTTATCCATCTTATAATAATATATACCTATATATTTAGCAATGTTGCAAAAATCGCGCCTAAGCGCTAGGCATCTGTCGGCCGCCGCGAGGAAGGCCGGAATCGGCCTCCTCCGCGGCCAGCCGGTTCGGCGATTTATTTATTTATTTATTTATTTTTTTGCGTTGTAAAGTGTTAAAAGTTCGAGAAGACATAACTTTTGACTCGGTTGTCCGTTTTGGACAAATTTTTTTTTTCAAATTGCGTATGTTTTATTAGTGAATTTCACAATTTTTAAGGCGGTTTGGCCCTCTAATTTTTCCAAAAAATGCTTCTTTTGCTCTTAATTTTAATTTTTTTTTATGTATTTAGATGCTTTCAACAATATTCAAAACGATTTTACAACCAATTATGTAAATAATTTGTAAGAAAAAATTAGAGGAACCTTATGTTTATTAGTGAATTTCACAATTTTTAATTTTATTTAAAAAAAATAAATAAATAAATAATCGGCGCCTAGGGAGCGCCTAACGTTTTTTGCAACCTTGATATTTATTAAAAATGGGGGTGGGGTGGGGGCAAGGGCACCTTACCCCAAGGGGTGGCTCCACCCCTACATGTAGGGAAGGCTGTAGGGGTGGAACCTTTCATACCAAAAGTCGAGAGGGTCAAAGCGTATAGAAGATTAGGAGTGTCTATACTTTCTTTGCCTGTCAAAGACAACCAAATAGAGGACTTTTGATGGTGCTATTAGACCCCAGGGTAAATTTTATTGGAAAAGTCTTAACCCAAGGGTGGTGGGGGTCCAACCCAAGTACCAACCACCTAAGCTACTCATACCTCTATGTACCACAAGGCAGGATGCTCTACTTACCCATGCGAAGATTGTTGGCACCCAGGTAAATGGAGGACACGTGTATGGCCAATAATGAAGGCAAGCTAGAGTCGGAGGCACTTGATACCTGACATCATCCCTTGGTTCACTAAATCCCCCTTGTTAGTGACTTGTGATCCTAATTTCCAACAACAACACCAGTGTTTGATTCTTTATGACTTCATTTTAATCCACTATTTGGGCTATAGCTTGTATTATTTATTTACAAGTTGGGCCACCGTTTTGTGCTAGTATCTCAGACTTTGTACCTACCATTTTGGGCATAACACTCCGAGCAATAATATTACTGTTTTCCTACCATTATTCTGTACTTCCATACCTTGGTTTATGGTGGACCCAGTACCGATAAAACCATCAACCTTTTCATTTTTTCTCCCTTATTTTTGATTCCATTGTTCAAAAGTTGAGGAGTTAAATGGTGCTGGATTTTATAATTACTAAAGGATTTGATTCTAATAGTAATATAACAAAAGTAGACAATCAAACATAGTGATGAGTATCAAAATTCATAATATAGGGTGCAAAAGTCTCAAACCAAACACCACCTAAACATAACTTTTGCCATTATGCACGTGTGTGTATAAATAAATAAATAAATAAATAAATAAATAAATAAATATATATATATATATATATATATATATATATATATATATATTTCACAATGCTGAAGATTGGTCAATTTAAAAAATAGAAGCAATTAATTTAGTTGAGCAATAATTGGCAAAGGGGATAGGGGATCGGTATGTTCAATTGATCGTAAATTATGCTCTGGGAATGTGTTCACTATGAATGGTGAACACGGGTCTAAACGGCGCCGTTTTTACGTTAAAAAAAAATCGCTAATGTGGTGTTAACGGCACGCGTTTGGTCAGATTATGAATTTTCTGTTATGAGATTATGAATTTTCTGTTATGAGATTATGAATGTACTGTAAATTCATAATCTCATAACAGAAAATTTATAATCGCATAAAAGAAAAATATTTATTAAATTATGAATTTTCTGTTATTAAATTATGAATTTACTGTAAATTCATAATCTCATAACAGAAAAATCATAATCTCGTAACAGAAAAATCATAATCTCATAACAGAAAATTCATAATCTCATAACAAAAAATTCATAATTTATGAATGTTGAAGAAGCTTGCGCTACAGAGGAGCAGCCATGGTTTCGGACGGGAATGTGTAGGCATGGTTCCAAAGTGAATGTGCAGGCATGGATTCATAATTTATGAATGTCCGAAATCATTGCTCACCTCAAATTAAAGTGAAATCGCGAAATGTGAAAATGAAGAAGAAAAGTAATGCGATTAATTAAGGAAAAAAAAAAAAGATAACGGTGCACTAACACCGTTGAGACCGTGGTGAACACGGTTCCATGGCATAACGATTGTTCAATTGATCGTATCCACAATGAGTGCGGCCCGTGAGGGTTTATTTATTTTTTTTATTTTTTATTTTGATCAAGATGAGGGTATAACCCAAGGATTCTAGCAATCACCACTTCCCCTAGTTCTCGCCCGGGGAGCTTTGCGAGGATATTTAGCTCTGATTTTTTTGTTAAAAAGGGAGGGAGAAACCCAGAAATCAAAGACATCTATTGAAAGTAGCTCCCATCTTGTCCTGCTGGAGAAGATCCTTTATCTCGGAAGGAGCTTCCTTGAGACCTCGGTAGCCCGCTTGGTTTGCAATAGCTGAGTTCGCCAAACAGTCCGCCACCTTATTTCCCTCACTACGCACATGAACATACTCAACTTTTTGCACTCTTTCAGCCTCACGCATGCACCTCCAAATAATGTTGCATACTTTACTGCCTGCTTTAACATTCATACGCAACTTATTTATAAGCTGCTTAGAGTCACTCTCTACCAAAAGCTTTGCAATTCCTCTCTCTCGCGCTAATCTCAGGCCATAAAACACCCCCCAAGCTTCCGCTTCGAGCACTTGACAACTGCCAATGCTGGAGGAAAAACCTGCACAGTAATTTCCAGCTTCATCCCGGATCAAACCACCAAATAATAAACACATCATCAGCACAACAAATTATATTAAACAAATCATCAGCCATTGCAAATTGAGAAGCGTGGGCGTGCGGCTGCCAGCGAGAAAGATCTAGAGCTCGGCGACGATAGTTGGAGACCTGGAGGCTAGAGCGATAAAGGGCAGTCGCAAAATAGAGGAGACGCTGGAGTAGTGGAGCTGGAGGCTGGACTTATCACTTAGGGGTCGTTTGGTTCACGGAATGTCAGATTACCTTAGGGAATGTTAGATTGCTGGGAATATTAGATTACTGGGAATGTTAGATTCCTGTGTTTGGTTAAAATTGGGATATGTAATATAATCATGTTTGGTTTAGGGTTATCTTTTATACACACTATAATATCCTTAAGATAACCAAGGTTATCTTACATTACTTAAGATTTTGAAGGGAATCACATTCCCTTCAAAATCCTATGTGGAGGGAATGTAACATTCCTTGGGAATGTTAGATTCCCTAAGATAATATGAACCAAACACCGGAATGTGAGCTTTGAAATGTCACATTCCCTTGGTTATGTTATATAATCTGAACCAAACGCCCCCTTAGGGTTAAAGGCTATTATATAAATATATATAATATATACAAAAATAAAAATATGGCCTGGCTCGCAGCCAGCGCGGGCTGCGGGCCAGGCCCGTTAGACCCGCATTTTCACGGGCTAGTTATCCTATGGCCCTAACCCGCCGCACTGCGGGGCGAGTGCGGGCAAGTCCACGGGTTTTTGCCCATTTTGACACCGTTAATATATATATATATATATATATATATATATATATATAAAGAGACAAACAAAGTTAGACTTATAATGGGTAAAAAAAATGATAGTCAAATTTTTTTAATCAAATGAATGGCTCAGATTGATCAGATTTTAACTTGGTATCTAATTATGATTAATTTGTTAGTCACCAAAGTGGCCAAATTATAAAGTTTTAATAGATATCAAATTTAAATAAAATTCAATTACCCATGATTATGTGATGCTTATAATGAGATAACATGATTTTATTTTCTATAGTATTGGGTAAATTGAAGTTTAATAATTTTGAAATATTTAAGAGTCGCCCAAAGGTGATCAATTATTTCATAATTATAAACATAATAGTGGTTAATTATTTATTTTTGATTGGTTTGTTCAGCATATCCAAAGATAGCAAACAAGTCCAGTCATAATTTATTTAATGGCCAATTATATGAAATTTTTTTTTTTTTGCATCGGATTATGTTTAAAGTTATATGTTGTTGGATCACCCAAAGGAGACCTTCAATGTATTTAATTGTTTATGATTATGTTGATTAAATCTGTTTGTCTGTTTATGTATTGAAATATAATTAATGTTTGAGTATTTTATATGCATTGCAGCATCTAGTTGTGTTTCAATTCATTCGCAAGCTGCGTCTATTGTTAAGTATAATGGACTGAATTTTGCTGAGTGGCATGAACAAATCCAATTTCACCTCGGTGTCTTGGATCTTGATCTAGCACTCTTGAATGACAAGCCCGCTGCTATTGATGATAATAGCAGTGATGATGATGTAGCTTTCCATCAAGCATGGGAAAAAAATGAATAAACTCAGCTTAATGCTTATGCGAATGACACTTGGAAACAACATTAAGTCCACAATTCCCAAATTTGACAGTGCTAGGGATATGTTAAAACATGTGGAGGAAAATTCACATTCTGAATGTGCTGATAAGGCCCAAGTAGGCACTCTTATGAGTAAACTAACCAACATGAAATTTGATGGTTCGTGTTCCATGCATGATCATGTCACTGAGATGTTGAGCTTAGCGGCAAAATTAAAGTCCATGGGAATGGACGTGAATGACACTTTCCTTGTACAATTTATTTTGAACTCTTTGCCTCTTGAGTATGAGACATTCCAAGTGAATTACAATTCCATTAAAGATAAGTGGAATGTGTTCGAATTGCATGAAATGCTAACTCGAGAGGAAACAAGGCTTAAGAGACAAGGAATCCACCCAATTAATCTCATGGGTCAGTCAAGGGCTGGTAAGAAGTTTGGAAAGAAGAATCAAAAGGGTAAGAAAGGACCAATGAAGACTAATGAGTCCTCTTCTCAAATCCACAAAAAGGAACATAAGAATGACAAGTGTCATTTCTGTAAGAAATCTGGGCATTTTCAGAAAGATTACCTTAAGCGTAAGGCATGGTTCGAAAAGAAAGGTATACATTATATATCAGTATGTTTCGAATCAAATTTAACTGAAGTTCCTTATAATACTTGGTGGATAGATTCTGGTTCCACTACTCATGTTTCGAATACTATGCAGTGATTCCTTATGACCCAAACCATAAGGCCAAATGAAAAATTTGTGTTCATGGGGAATCGTGTCAAAGCTCCAGTAGAAGCCATTGGAACTTACCGTTTAATTTTAGATACTGGAAATCATTTGTTGTTTGAAACTCTTTATGTTCCTTCAGTTTCTAGGAATTTAATTTCCTTGCCAAAACTGAATTATTATGGTTTTTCCTTTAAATTTGGAAATGGATGTTTTAGTTTATTCAAACAAAATCATTTTATTGGTTCTGGTATTCTTTCCGATGGCTTGTACAAACTAAAGCTTGACAATCTTTTTGCTGAAACTCTATTAACCCTGCATCATTGTATTGGAACTAAACGAAGTTTAGTGGATGAAAGATCAGCTTACTTGTGGCATAAACGTTTGGGTCACATATCTAAGGAAAGGATTCAAAGACTTGTAAAGAATGAAATCCTTCCCGAATTAGATTTTACTGATCTAGGTATTTGTGTGGACTGTATTAAAGGAAAACATTCAAACCACACAAATAAGAATGCAGCCACAAGAAGCACACAACTCTTGAAATTATACACACTGATATATGTGGACCTTTTGATGTCCCAACCTTCGGAAAAGAAAAATATTTCATCACATTTATTGATGATTTTTCACATTATGGTTATGTCTATTTGTTACATGAAAAGTCTCAATCAATAAATGCCTTATAGGTATTTGTGGATGAGGTTGAAAGACAATTGGACAAAAAGGTGAAAATTATAAGATCCGATAGGGGTGGTGAATATTATGGAAGGTATACTGAAAATGGACAATGCCCAGGTCCATTTGCTAAGTTTCTTGAAAAACGTGGCATTTGTGCTCAATACACAATGCCCGGTACGCCACAACAAAATGGCGTTGCAGAAAGGCGTAATCGTACATTGATGGAAATGTTTAGGAGTATGATGAGTTATTCTTCTTTACCCTTATCATTGTGGGCATATGCTTTAAAAACCGCTGCCTATTTATTAAACAGGGTTCCTAGTAAGGCAGTTTCAAAAACACCATTTGAACTGTGGACAGGAAGGAAACCTAGTTTAAGGCACCTTCATGTTTGGGGATGCCCAGCGGAGATACGCATTTATAATCCACATGAAAAGAAACTGGACTCAAGAACTACTAGTGGGTTTTTCATTGGTTATCCAGATAAATCTAAATGGTATAGATTCTATTGTCCTAGCCATACTACTAGAATTGTTGAGACTGGAAATGCCAAGTTCATTGAGAATGATAACATAAGTGGGAGCGTTGAACCACGAAAAGTGGAACTTAAAGAAGTTACAGTGCAAGATTCTCTGATATCTTCTTCTCAAATTGTTGTTCCTGTGCGAAAAATTACTCTACCTGGAGTTACTCAAATTGCTCATCCTGCAACGGTTGAACAATTTAGTCACTTGCCTGAACAACAAATTAATGATCAAGAGATTAATGATCAACCACTCCATGATGAAGTTAACAATGAACCCACAAATGATATTCCTACAGAAGTAGCATTAAGAAGATCTCAAAGACAAAGGAGATCTGCTATATCTGATGATTATGTGGTTTATCTTCAAGAATCAGATTTTGACATTGGTATTGATGAAGATCCTGTTTCATTTTCACATGCTATAAATAGTCCTAATTCTTCTAAATGGGTCGAAGCCATGAAAGATGAGTTAAAATCAATGGAACATAATGAAGTATGGGATCTTGTTGAATTGCCTAAAGGTTGCAAGCCAATTGGCTGTAAATGGGTTTTTAAGACCAAACACGACTCAAATGGCAATGTCGAAAGATACAAGGCCAGACTTGTTGCCAATGGTTTTACTCAAAAGGATGGTATTGATTTTAATGAAACATTTTCACCTGTTTCGAAGAAAGATTCATTTAGAATAATTATGGCACTAGTAGCTCATTATGACTTAGAGCTACAACAGATGGATGTGAAAACCGCCTTTCTGAATGGAAATTTGGAAGAAGAAATTTACATGAACCAACCTGAGGGTTTTTCAATTGAAGGAAAGGAACACATGGTGTGTAAACTTAACAGATCGATATATGGACTTAGACAAGCTTCCCGACAATGGTATCTTAAGTTTAATGATACTGTAATGACCTTTGGATTTAAGGAAAACACCGTTGATCAGTGTATATATCTGAAGGTCAGTGGGAGCAAGTTTATATTTTTGATTCTGTATGTCGATGACATTTTACTTGCTACTAATGATCTTGGTTTAATGCATGAGACCAAAAAATTTCTTTCTAAGCACTTTGAAATGAAAGATATGGGTGAAAGAATATATATTAACAAAGTCTTAGAAAGATTTAGAATGGAAAAATGCTCTGCATCAGTTGCTCCAATTCAGAAGGGAGATAAGTTCAGCCTTATGCAATGCCCTAAGAATGAATTGGAGTGTAAAGAAATGGAAATTATTCCTTATGCATCTGTCGTTGAGAGTTTGATGTATGCTCAAACATGTACCCGGCCAGACATTAACTTTGCTGTTGGGATGCTTGGTCGTTATCAAAGTAATCCTGGTATGGATCACTGGAAGGCTGCAAAGAAGGTATTAAGGTACTTGCAAGGTACAAAGGAGCACATGCTCACTTATAAGCGATCTGATCACCTTGAGGTGATAGGATACACAGATTCAGATTTTGCCGGGTGTTTAGACACAAGGAAGTCCACATTTGGTTATCTATTCCTTTTAGCCGAGGGGGCTATTTCTTGGAAAAGTGCGAAGCAGACTGTCATTGCTGCATCCACTATGGAAGCTGAGTTTGTGGCATGTTTTATGGCCACAAATCATGGATTATGGCTGCGAAATTTTATTTCGGGACTTGGAATTGTCGACAGTATTGCCAAGCCGCTGAAAATTTATTGTGATAATGCCGCAGCAGTCTTCTTTTCTAAAAACGACAAGTATACTAGTGGTGCTAAACATATTGATCTGAAGTATCTTGCCGTTAAAGAAGATGTTCGGGAACGAAGGGTATCAATTGAACACGTAAGCACTATATTAATGATTGCAGACCCATTAACTAAAGCATTACCACCGAAGGCATTTCATGAGCATGTTGAAAGAATGGGCATTATTGAAAATTGTTAACATTATGTTAAGGTTGTGTTTTGAAATATTTGATACCTAGAGCTCAATATATAGTTTCGTTTCTGTATTAAAGTATCATGTTTAGTTTATGAAGTATATATATATATGAATGTTTTATGTTAATATAAACATGATTTGTCTTTGACAAAGAAATTATCGTGGACCATTATGATAAAGTTCATTATGAATCATATTGAGTTTGAAATTAATATTGTGATACATGGAAGGGACTGCGTTAAATTAGTGACGTATTACCGCCATGATTCTTATTAATTTCTAACTTAACGATGACTTATGTTCTGACCAATATAACGAAGGAATTAACTTATACTATCCATATTATGTTTCAAGTTCATTATTAAATTTATGACTTATGAGCCAAGTGGGAGAATGTTAGAATAATTATTGTTATTATTATTCTATGGTTCATTATGTTTTATTGTGGCTCATAATTAATTATTTATTTATAATTTAATAATGAAGATAATCTTGTGATTGGCCAGTTAAGAAGATAAGATTGCAGTTTCAATTGCATATCATCAGGTTTACGTTGATGGAACGTATTATTTATTTATATTTCATTCTGAGACTCTGGTCCTCTCCCCAACCTATCTAAAACTAAAACTCTCTCCATCAGAGAATTAGATTAAGTGAATGTTAAAGGTCTAGAGGGAGAAATCAAGTTTCTAACTCAAGCAACCACGGAAAACAATGGAACCAGGAATGTTCCCAGAAAGCTATTTTACTGTATGTGAAAAACATGTGTTCTGAAGATCTTGTATTAAGTAGGAATGACTTACAGAAAGGTCTTAGGTTCGAACCCCACCACAATCAAAGTTGGCTTAATTAGTACTCTATTTTACTCTTATTAAATTAAATAATAATTTAGTAGCTACAACAAAAACTAATAAATATGCATTTCTTTAATTTAGAATTACGTGTCTACAATGCCTTTATTCAAAAAAAAAAAATATTCATTATCAATAAATTGAATAAGAGAAATAATTTCATTAGTTATGTTGTCTTTATTTTATTCCAATATAAAAATTCTTTACATTCAAATTCATCAATTGATTATATTCGCTACATTATCCCTACAATGTCTTTATTCAAAAAAAAAAAAATCATTATCAAAAAATAATTAAGAAAAATAATTTCATTAGTTATATTGTCTTTATTTTTCTCAAATGTAAAAATTCTTGACATTCAAATTTATCAATTGATTATATCAACTACATTGTCTATTATCTTTTTTGTGCACTAATTTATAATTAAATATCAAAGTTATAATACAAAATAATGCTATATATTTATTTACCAAGTATTTTATTAATACCATAAAAGAATTTAAAATATATAATTAAGCCAATCATATTAACCATTTGAGAGATTTGTTGACAAAGAGAGTATTCAAATCACACAACAAATTGAAGTGGGAAACTATATCACAATGTCCTTGTTTGGCAATCAGCAGTTAGCAGTTAGCATTAGCAGATTTGACCAGCGAATTATATCAACGATTAGTAAAAAGATATTTGAAAAAATTAACTGTTTAGATTAACATGTAAAATGACCTAAGGGTATAATAATAATAATAATAATAATAATAATAATAATAATAATAATAATAATAATAATAATAATAATAATAATAATAATTTTTTAAAAAATAATAATAATTGTTTTTAAAATAATAATAATAATAATTTAATATAAGAAAAAATAAAAAATAAAAAATAAAAAAATAAAATATATGGGGAGCTGAACTTTCAACTCTCCTTAGTTTTGCCACTTTTCTCACATCGGTGGGAAAAGTGACATGGGAGCCTTGAGGCTCATATAAAAGGAGCTTAAGGCTCCAATTTAAAAATTAAGCTTGTCCATCCGTTGATGGGCAAGCAGTGTGCCTGCGAAACTGGCTCTTGTTATTCAAGGAGTCGAAATGGCTCAACAATAATTTTTTTTTAAAATATAGAGGTGTTTTGGAGAAATCATTCTAAAAAAACGCTAAGTGAAAATATTGTAAATTGCAATGTTTGTATTTTCAGTGGCTTGGAACAAATTGTTGCTTCAAACTGTTGAATAATCAAACACTTTCTTTAGCATTTTGATCTTTGGGTTACATCATATTTACCAATAGTCCAATATCTTTGAGTTACATTATAATTAAAGTTTTTAAATTTTTATTACTTCATCTAAATTCCTTAAATTAGAAATTTCTTTATGCATAATAATTTATTCAACAATAATGATTGAACTAAATGAACACTGAGCAAAACACCTAAAGGATTGATACTGTTGATTCATTCATTGATCTTGTATATATGTGCATTCATTAAATATATTAGAACCCTTTGCAACAAAAATACTTGATTACTATTTTAAAAAAAGTTTAGTAACAATTATAATGAATCTCCTATATTACATTGTATTCATATACTATGAGTTACATACTTAAATAAACAAATTCGACATTAAATTACTTATGTATGAACTTCTAATATACAATCTTGCAGCGATATACTTTCAAATATTTATTTAATATTTAATTATAAATATTGAACATTAACTTATTCGTGTAATGCGCGTGTAAAACTAGTACTATAATAATTAATGAAAACCGATATAGCTTTAAGAAAAGTGATGAGAGCAACAACAAACTGCCCAAGTGCGCTGCTAGCTTGCGTATCAACATGTACTGATTGCTATGGTATTACTTTGTGTAATCAAATTTATTTATCACTTTATAATTTATATTACTCTCACCACGCAATCGTTATGTTGTAGAACCGTGTCCACCTTGCAAGGTGGACACGATTCTATGTTTATAATTATTGAACTATATGTTCATAATTATAAAATTATGTGTTCATAATTTTTGAACTTCATATTTATAATTATAGAACTCTATATTCATAACTACTGAACTATATGTTCATAATTATAAAGTTATATATTCATAATCTTTTAACATCATATTCACAATTATTGAATCTCTATATTCATAATTACGTAACTATATGTTCATAATTATGTTCACAACTCTATGTTCATAATTATAGAACTATATGTTCATAATTTTTGAACTATATATTTATAATTATGAATAATTTAGGAACCGT
This sequence comes from Ipomoea nil, assembly GCF_001879475.1. NCBI lineage: Eukaryota > Viridiplantae > Streptophyta > Magnoliopsida > Solanales > Convolvulaceae > Ipomoea > Ipomoea nil. The sequence goes on along the minus strand of NW_017617553.1, from coordinate 1,536,201 downwards.
GTCCACCTTGTAAGGTGAATATCGTTCCACAGCATAATTTGCCCTCACCATGAGCATGGGCTAATCAAAACGTATTATACATTGTAATAGGGTTAGGAGTACTCAAAAAAAAAAAAAAAAATGACGCATTAATTTTAATTTATAGGTTTGGCCTCAAACTACTGGTCCTACAAGATTGAATTCTCAACCTTAAGGATCCCCACACCAATCACGGTAACTTAATAGTTCAGTAGACAGTCAAGTGCCGATCATAATTTCGACACTACTGCTGTCAAGTTTTGAACTTTAGTCTCTTGTCTCAGATACTGCTTACTGAACCAATGCGTTAAGCCTTGCGGTTCTACCGCTTCTACTCTAAGAAAATTAATGGATGAGATAAATCGCAAATCTCAGTTGACCAACAAACCCCCAAAATATTTGTACATTAATGCCCACAATTCCTACACCTTAGGACTATTAGCAAAGCAAACTTATTTTGAATTGATTGGGGTATTAAGTTATGCCCAGATGACTAATTTCATTATATTTTGGGGAGTGGGGGTCAGGATGTCATTGTCTCTGCTATTGGTGGATTGGAAGCTGTTAATTGGTCCATCAATAATTAAATGATTATCGGTTTTGTGATATATTGTTGGATCAGCTTAATTTGTGGGCGGAAGATTTTTCTAATTACATGAACAGAAAACACGTAACCACTGGCAGTGACAGCTTATGTTGAGCCGTGATACAATTATGACCAAATTAATCTACAATACTTTATGCATGTTCAGTTCAGGTTGGCCTCGCGTTAGTTGGGAAATTCTTTTAAAATAGGCTTAGCTGCTTCGTATCTCCTTCAATTTCTATTCATATTACAATATAATAATCCTATTAATTCACTGTTGTTTAATTTAATCGTTTTGAATTGGTATCTGCTAATTCTCTGGACCTATAATTCCTGCTCTCATGGCTAAATATTGACCACTTATGTTTTTTTTTTTTTTTTGGGGTAAGAAACATCATGCTTGCAAGCCAAAATGTCATCTAATCCTACGAGAATAGCAGCCACCAGCATCAACTTTGATCAATTCCTCAAGTCTCGTCGGAGTAACTTCAAAGATAGTCGTGCCCCAATCTCCTGTTTGTCCCGATCATATTAGCCAGTCAATCAGCAGAACAATTTTTTTCTCTAAACACATGTCAAAACACAATGTCTTGAAAACCCCTAGATGCAATCCGTTATCATGATGTGTGAAAGGTGATTTTGGAATTCAAATTTCATCAAGTTAATTATATACGGAGTATTTAAATTAAGAGAAATTTACTCTTTTAGTTCTTAAGTTATAATGTAATTGTGGAATCTGCTCCTACTTGTTGATCATGTTCACTTCTCATCCCTAAACTATAATTGACGTTACAAATTTCGTCTTTTTTTCCTAACAAAATATTAGGAATGAAATTTACTTCGTCAGTTATAACTTAGTGATGAGAAGTGGGCGCTGAGCATGACCGACATGTTAGAAAAAGGATGAAATTTACAATGCTATTATATCTTAGGGACAAAAAGTGAACACGATCAAGAACTTAGGGACGAGAAGTGAGCATGACCTGTTAGAAAAAGAACGAAATTTACAATGCCATTATATCTTAGGGATGAGAAGTAAACACGATCAATAAATAAGAACGAATCTTATAATTATTTTATAATTTAGGGATGAAAAGGACAATTTTCTCTTAAATTAAACAAGCATATAAAACTCTTCTATTTTATACTTAGTAGACGTCACATGTTTTGCACGAAAATGTTAACATTTGAAAAGTTATTTATATTGTTAATAATAAGCTTATTCCGAAAATATTAAATATCTACAAGTTATAATAATTACAAAGCCCCTTTTCTTCCATAACTGCTTTTATATATATATATATATATATATATATATATATATATATATATATATATATAACATCGAGTAAACTGTATATAATAGAAAATAGGATAATGGTCATCATATAAATATATTTTACAACACTTGTGCATGGTTATTATTTAATTATAATCATGTCATGTTAAAAAATCTCGCAAGAAAAATTTTGTGTCAAAAATCTAGTCGAGATAAAGAGTACACGAAATGTGTGAAACCATATGTTACTCATATTGTCTCATTAAAAATTTTAATCTAAGTAGATCAAAGACTGGACTTATCTCCATTTTATATGCCAAGACTGTATTCACATATTTTCCTCCATCAGTTAGACAGTTACCGTTCTTTTAGTCTAATTCGTAAAACAACTAATCAATTGGCTCATACTTTTGCTAAAGCAATTGGCCTGAGAGGGTCTCAAGATCTAGAAGTCGATTCATTCGGAGTGTGTATCTCATCTTATTCAATTAATTTCCATAGAATTAGTAAGAACATAATTACAATTTTATTCTACCAAACACCCCTGATTGGAGGGCTATGTTGTATTTATTATTATTATTATTATTATTATTATTATTATTATTATTATTTCTACTTCTTTCTCCACTTTAACAGGGCGTTTGGTTGGAGATGAGGAGTTACGTGGGAAAGGAATTGCAATTCCATGGGAGATGAATTACTGAGAATAAAGTGGGAATTTCAATTCCAATGTTTGGTATACATGGGAATTCAAAGGGAATAAGTAGTATAAAGTCTAAAATGTCCATTGTTGTTGTCAAGCATTAATTTTGGTTAAAAAATGAGGGATAATTTTGACTCATCACTATCTTTTTTTCTTCCTAAAATCTCAGTAATTAAAATACCGGGGTGGGGGGGCATTGGATTTTAATTACATGAAAATGGAAGAATTGCAATTCCATGGAATTACAATTCCTTTCAACCAAACAAGAGAATTTTGTGGCATTTGAAATTAGGTGGGAATTAAGCGGGAAGAGAATTTAAATTCCCTTCAACTAAACGCCCTATTAAAAGTAGTAGCAAGCAAACCATACCATGCTTATCATATTGCTACTATAGTAGTGATTGGACCAGGGCACAGGGTGGTGAGTTGCACTAGTTACTATAGCAATTCTTTCCCCTATTATAACATGCCATTGTTATACAATGGACCATGGTCCTCATAGTTTTGTGGATCGTGGTACAAATCGACGTTATTTCTTTTAATGAAAATAAACAACAATCGTTATATTCTGTGGTGCGCCTAATTTTATTACTGATGTTGTAATAAAATTACAGTGTATATAAAATAAAATTTAATAACATGTCTCATATATTGAGTGTGATTTAATTTCAGGTGAGAACATCTCTTAATGTGAGAACATGCGGACTTTTTCAGTAATGCACAATAACTTTTACATGAATGCACAATAAGTTCTCCAGCTCCGTGACTACTACGTGAATGCACTGTGTATTCATGTGGTAGCTTCAGTGCATTCATGTAATAGATGCAGTGATTCATGTAGTAGTCACGGAACTAGAGTAGTTATTATGCATTAATGAAGATCTTAACATGCATTACTGAAGAAGTCTGCATGTTCTCACGTTAAGAGATGTTCTCACCTGAACGGGATCCTTGAGTGTATATTTTCAAATGAAACTGTAGTTGAATTGGAATGATATTTTAGTGGTTTTATATTGAAACTACATTGTTTATAAAATGTAACTGAATAGTAAGTCTCGGTCACATATTGAGTGCATATTATTAAATGAAAATGTAGTTGAATTAGAATGATACTTTAGCGGGCTATAATGAGAATACATTGTGTATAAAATAAAAATGAATAGTAGGTCCACATGTTGAATGTATATTGTCAAATGAAACTGTATTTGAATAATAATGATACTTTAGTGGTGTTGTTATGAAACTACATTGTTTATAGGAAAAATTGTAATTTATGCCCTTCACAAATATGTCAATTATCAATGTCACCCCTGAATTATTAGTGGTGTAAATGTTGCCCTTCAATTTTCAAAACGTGACATATATTGCCTATCCCCTAAATTATTAGTGGTGTAAATGGGTGACCCGCCGTTTTCCATGTTCGAAGATCATATTTTTTTTCCTTCATTTTTCTTTCTTCGTTTGTTCTCCTTCCACCGACAACAACATTTCTCATTCTTCCTAAGTTCCTATTAGGGGAGGGACAATATATGTCACGTTTTAAAATTGAGGGGCACCATTTAAACCACTAATAATTCTAGGTGACATTGACAATTGGCATATTTGTGAGGTTCATAAATTACAATTTTCCCTTGTTTATAAAATGTAACTGAATATCAACTCTTACATATTGAGTGTATATTGTTAAATGAAACTGTAATTGAACTAGAATGATACTTTAGTGGTGTTGTAATGAAACTACAGTTTGTATAAAATGAAACTGAATAATGAGATCGAGAGGTTGCTACACAGACCATGAAAATGATTTCTCGGCTAACTAAGATAATTAAAAAAAAAAAAATCAGTTGAAGGTAATGAATTTCCCGATGACCTACTCTATGTCCTTAAACGACCCAAAAAGTTGCATGTGTATAATGGCTTTCGCTTTATCTAGATCAAGTTCAATCCTTCGACTGATCATCATGAATCCTAAAAACTTTCTGGTCTAGGTAGCAAAAATACGTACGTACACATTTTAGTGTTAGCCCCAAGCTGAATGTTTTCATTATCTTGAAACACTTTGCTAGGTCAATTAGGTGAGAATTCATGCTCTTATTTTTCACCAACATGTCGTCGATGTAAGCCTCCATGGTAACGTTGAGATGATCTTTGAACAGTCTATGAACCATTCACTAGTAGTACATGATGCTTGAGTTCTAAATGCCATATATCCCTAAGGGGTGACCTAGGAAATATTTTTCTCATCCTCCTTTGCCATGAAGATTTAATGGTACACTTTTAAAGCATCCGTGAAGTTGAGGAGCTTGCAACTCGTTGTTGCACCCACTATCTAATCGATGCTCAAGAGGGGTACAGATCCATCAGGTATGTCTTTTTTAGGTCATGTAGTCAACACACATCCTCCACATAAAAACAACATTTTCCACTCACTTAAGGTCTGTTTGAAAACCCGGAAAATGATTTCTGGAAATCATTTTCTGGATTTTTGGTGTTTGGCTACATTGGAAAATGGCTGGTCAAAGGAAAATGAGGAGAAGTCAATGGAAAAGGAAGGCAACTTTCCGGAAAATGACTTCCCATTTTTTGGGGCGAAGTCATTTTCCATCTTCTATTTTCCATCTAAACACGCGTACTGTCTTCACTTCTTCTTCCAGTCTTCAGACTTCAGCTCTGCCTCCTCCTTCAACATTCAGCAAGACAACTCCACCCACACTTCCTCCTCCAACAATCCACAACCACAAAAACTTCACCAACACTAGAAAAGCTACAGAGTATATTTCATCTTTTTCTAGTTTGATTTTTTTTTCTCCGAATTTTATAGATCTAAAAAGAGTGTACTTATTTTCCAGCTGTGGGTTTTCCTCCCCACAGCCGGAAGAATTTTTGTGTTCTTCACTGGTTCCCCCAGCTGGAAACCAGTGCCTCTGGTTTCCGCATCGCAAACCAGTTCTCTGGTTTCCGATGCGGAAATCAGTGACTCTGGTTTTCGCATCGGAAACTAGATCTGATTTCTGATGCGGAAACCAGAGGCACTGGTTTCCCCAGCCGGAAACCAGAAGTGGTTTCCGACTAGGGAAACCAGTGAAAAACTTGTATATTGTACTGCTTATAATTGGTGCTTATTTTACTGCTTATAATGCATTTGGTTGCTGCTTATAATACACTGGTTGCTGTTTATAATACACTGCTTATTCGGCTGGGGAAACCAGTGAAGAAGCCATAACATGCTTGAGTTTTTGTGGATTGTTTATTGATGATTTTGCTTGGTTGCTGTGTATTTTGATTACTGATTATATAATAAAATGCTTTGCTTATTTTGTGGTTATGTGTTAGTTTTAATTGTAGTTATTTGTTGTCATATCATTTTATTTTTTTGTTTGTATAGATGGATAGAAATCATGTGCGTGCAACTGTTATGGGTGCAGCAAGTGCTATATTAGCTATTTGAGTTCTTCTATTGCAACAAATTAGGAATAGAAACCAAATAGAACATGACATCCTCAATAGAGATGATGAGCGAGAGAGTTACATAAATAATATCTTGTGTGAGGGTGATAACAAATGCATTAGCGTTATTAGAATGTGACTTATTTCCTTTTATAAATTGTGTGACCTTTTTGCTACTAAGAACTTATTACGCACAATTAGAGTCGTAAGTATTAAGGAACAAGTGTTAATATCTTTACATATAATAGGTCATAATGTACGCTTTCGAGTAATTGGGTCAAGGTATTATAGGTCAATTGAGACAGTTCATCGTTACTTTAGAAGTGTTTTGAGAGTCATTTTATCTTTGTATACGAACCTCATAGTATTACCGGATGGTGAAGTAACTCCTCAAGAAATCGTTAGCAATCCGCGATTTTATCCATATTTCAAAAATTGCTTAGGAGCAATAGATGGAACCCATATTCGTGCATCCGTGCCAATTAATATGCAAGGAAGCTTTCGTGGACGTAAGGGTGGAACAACACAAAATGTATTTGCTGCTCACTTTTGATTGTGATTTTGTTATGTGCTAGCTGGGTAGGAAGGTAGTGCACATGATTCTCAAGTCTTGAACGATGGATGCACTCACACGTCCAAATAAATTTAAAATTCCAGAAGGTATAAAATAAAATTATGTAATCACTTTTTACATTGTGTTGTTTGTTATTGCATATAAGTAATCAAATTATGTAAACTTGTAGGGAAATATTATCTTGATGATACTGGATATGACATATGGAATGGAATACTTACTCCATACCGTGGTGTTAGATACCATTTGAAAGAGTTTAGTGCTCATCGTCCAGAGAATAAGAAACAACTTTTCAATCTTCGACATTCGTCCTTACGTACATCTATTGAGAGAGTGTTTGAAATTTTGAAGAAGCGGATCCGTGTGTTAGATGCTGAACCTTTTTGAGATTATCAGACACAAGTGGATATAGTTTTAGCTTGTTGTATAATTCATAACCATATTATGGGAGTTGATCCTAATGATGAGTTGAATCAAGCAACAGTTGATGTTGATGACGATAACTTGTTGCCCTTAACTCATACCCAAACAGAAGAAAGACAAGAAGATAGACAATGGAATGCAAAAAGCGATGAGATGGCAGAACAAATGTGGAATGACTTTATTATTAGGAATTAGTGTCTAGTTTCTTATTGTTATGTATTTGAGTATGCTTTGTTAATGAATATTATTAGTTGTTGAACATTTCTTATTGTTGTGTACTTGATTATACTTTGTTATTGGATATTATTAGTTGTACTTGAGTACGCTTTGTAATGGATATTATGTTTCATTGGTTGTTATTGTTTTTATGTTATTATAGCAACATGAATAAGGGAAAGAGAATTGCCACTTCTAAACAATTTCGGTGAACAAAGTCAATGAAGGGCGTATTTTTAAAGATATTAACTGAAGAGGCTATGAATCTCAATAATCCAACTAACAGTTTTAGAGCCTCTTCATTCAATCGTGTTGCAGTTGCAATATCTGAATAATTTAATGTTGCATGTGAACTCAAACAAGTTGAGAATCACTTGAAAACAGTGAAGAACACATGGATGATGATTTGCAAGCTGAAGAACATGTGTGGTCTTGGATGGGATGATAACTTAAAAATGGTCCAATGTGATGAAGGCCCGTATATGGAGCTTATCACGATAATATTTTAGTACCATAATTTGACTATTGCATAAATCTAATGCTTTTTTTTAATTAGAAAAGATCTCATGTTTTTTTTTTATTCATAGGCAACTCCCAAGTATGAAACATTGTTGAACAGGAAGATTGATTTCTATGATGAGATGTCCATTGTCGTTGGCAGAGATTGTGCCATAGGACGCTTTGCAAAATCTTTTACAGATGTTAATTTAGATGGTTCTCATGATGAGATGTTGCCTGATAACAATTATGAAACCCTGCCTGATAACAATGATGAAGAAAGTAGGGGAAGAACATCTTCATCAACTACGTCGTCTCAAAGATCTGGTCGTAAGCAAAAGTCACTTGACTTGAAGGTGGTTGAAATTGCTGAACAGCTCGGTAGCATTGCCATGACAATTAAATCTTTGAATACCGGTATTGATGAAAATCAGTTGTTTGCGGATTTGACGAGCATAGGTGATGGCTTTCATGAGGATGACCTATGTAAGGTATTTGAATACTTGATGACAAATGAGGTTCAGGCGCAAATTTTCAAGGGGAAGAATGCAAGTTTGAAGAGGAAATGAATTGAGAAATTTATTTCTTCTTCGGATTAAATTATGTATGCCTTTTTTGTTGGTTAACCATGCATGTTAAGACTTGGATTGTAATCTTTAAGACTTATTTTTATGTATGTTTTGTAGTTGGTTGGTTATGTTGGATCTTAGTACTTGGTATATTGGATCCTAAGACTTTGTGAATTTTAATTTTCAAGACTTGATTATGTATGCATTTATGTTGTTTCTAACATGTAATTGTGATTTCAAATTGTCATATTGTGTTGCATTAGAATTTAGTACTAGAAAGATAGATTGAGAGCAAAGGCATTGGAATTAAATACAATCAAAATTTATGTTGCATAGAATTTGTAATAAAAATTGTTATATTCTACAAACAACAATAAAAATATATTTTTCGGTATAAAATAATTAAAATGTTTAAGTATACTATTCTGTTCATTTTCTAGAAAAATGAACCAAACACCAAAAGACAGTTTTTCATCATTTTCTGGAAAATGAACCAAACACCAAAAGACAGTTTTCTATTGTTCAGCCAAACACAAGAAAGGAAAATGACTTCTGGAAAATGACTCATTTTCCAGAAGTCATTTTCCTGCTTTCCAAACGGACCCTTAGGGTAGAAAACTTCTCTTATGTGTCTTACTAATAGAATGATAGTTGTTTCCTACTTGACAAACTCTTTACTCTCGACTGACATGTACCGGTTCTTCTACTTGATTGGCTTCAAATAGGGCAGGATGGATTGTTGGTGGCAAATGATCGATGGATCCGGCCACCTTGAGCATACCTTTCGAACCCCATGCAAATATCACCCAGTATGCAATCAACATGTCCATAATATATTTGTTGTAACAGATCTAGTTAAAGGCTTGTTCTGATCTTGATTATTACCTGATCAAGTTGATCGAGTCCAAAACAATATTTTTGACTTTTGCCACTGGTCTCGGGCACTCGTTGTTATCCCCCTTATCAACCTACTTGGAGATGGTATGAAAATGAGTGTTTTGGTTGACATGTTTCTATACCACCTAGACGTAGTAATGTTGAGCAGAGCGTTGATCTCCCCGACCAATCTCAATTCTATTTGGAAATCAATGAAACGCGCAATGCAAACTCAATCAACGTAGCCAAAGTTGACCATTTGGTGAACTGTGCTCGTGTGCCTTATCTTTTAAATTATAAATGGAGACTTAACATAACATTTATGTATGTAATAAGAAGCTAGTCAATATATTTTACCAAAATTTTAACATCTTCTATAATTATAAAAATCATAGAAACTACCGGAGTCCGGAGGCCAGGTAATGAAGATCACCATTAATTTTGTGCCGTAATGTCAAATGACTCAAATCTAATTTTAGAAAAATAACAATTTTAATCTTTTAATTATGATTATTGCATGTATTTAATCTATTAATTTTCACGATGTAAATTCAGTCATCAAATTACATTGAATTATTGAAACCTTAGCATTAAAAATATGCCATTTTCTTAAACGGAGATTATTAAATTTATATTGTAAATAATCATGATACTAAGGAGTGTTTGACAAATAGCTTATAGTCAATTAGGTTAGCTGGTTTGACTAGCTAATTGTAAAAAAGTGTTTGGTAATTAATTAAATTAGATGTTTACTTTTAGTTAATTGGATGTAAAATAACTTATACCTGTGACCTCCCATTTGAGAGAGAGCCACATAGGTGCCATTAAGCTACAAGCTACTAAAACATTATTATTGTTATTATGGAAACAGAAAGGAAAAAGGACAAGGCAAATGAACAGCAACAAAAGAGATAAATGTTACGAAGAATAAGGGTAAAATAGTCATTTCATAATTAAGATCAGGTTACCAAAACCTCTATTCTTCTTAATTTTTCAAATTTTAACATATTGCTTCAATCAACTAATACAATAACTTCAAAAGCTTAAATAACCTATTGAATAGTCAAACCAGCCAAAATTAGTCAAACCAGCCAAAGTTACTCCCTACTTCATTTCCCATCTAAATTTTAAACACGTGGAGAAGAAATTATTACTCCGTACTTCGTATGTGACAAGGCTTTCACTAATATATAAGCAAATTATAAATAAGTAGTCAGACAAAAGCAGCGGCAGAATAATTCTCCAATAAGAAAATTCCCAGTTTTCCCATTTTGACCAACTATGTGTATAGTCTATAGTCTATACCTAACAACGCCGTGCCGGCCCTCAAGTAGTCATGCCAAACACCAAACCCTTTATAACACCCGTATACCCTGAAACCCGTATCTATTCTCATTCATCTCTGTATATATATACAAAAAAAAAAAAAAAAAAAGAAAAGAAAACCCACTTTTCTCTCCATTATGTACTGAAAACACGGTTGATGATTCCATCCACCATCTCCAGCATCATAATTCTTCCATTGACAATGATTCTACCTGTTCACTGAGAAATTAAAGCAATAATTTCATTCGTGTTTCTTTTCTTTCTTTTCTTTTCCTTTCCGTTTTTAACGAGTTAATCATATCATGTTTCTTGTAATATTGTTGGTAATCATTGTTGCGTTTTGCGTTCTACGCTTTGCGTCAAAATCTTCTCTACTGTTCGTTGTGAAGAAATGGGTGCGGGTTTTGGGAGACAAGTGCTATGAGTTCCAGTTCTACAGGGTGCCACAGTTCAACCAGAATATGCAGGAAAATCAATTGTATCGGAAAGTGTTTACTTACCTGAATTCCTTGCCCGGCGTTGAGGATTCCGATTTCACGAACCTGTTTGCAGGCAACAAGTCGAACGAGATCAAAATCGTTCTCGATTCGAGGCAGGTTGTAGCCGATAATTTTTTGGGCGCCAGAGTTAATTGGACGAGCGAGGAGGATGAGAAGACTGGTTTGAAGTGCCTGGTTATGAAAATTCGGAAGAACGATAAGCGCCGGATTCTCCGTTCCTACCTTCAGCATATTCTATCTACCTTCGATGAAATCGAGCAGCGGAAGAAGGAAGTGAGGCTTTATGTGAACGTTGAGAAGAATCCGGAGAGCAGCGGGCGGTGGAGATCGGTGCCGCTCACGCATCCGGCGACGATTGATACGGTAGTGATGGATTCAGATCTGAAGAACAAGGTGAAATCCGATTTAGAATCGTTTCTCAAATCCAAACAGTACTACCACCGTCTCGGCCGTCTCTGGAAGCGGAGTTACCTTCTCTACGGCCCCTCCGGTACAGGAAAATCCACCTTCATCGCCGCGATGGCGAAGCTTCTCAGCTACGATGTTTACGATATAGACTTGTCCAGAGTCTCCGACGATTCCGATCTCAAGATGCTGCTATTGCAAACGACGAGCAAGTCTCTGATCGTGATCGAAGATCTAGACCGTTATTTGGCCGCCGGAAAATCAACCGGTCCGACCTTGCCGGGGATTCTCAACTTCATGGACGGAATATTCTCCTGCTGCGGCGAGGAGCGGGCCATGGTATTCACGATGAACAGCAAGGATCAAATTGATCCAACGGTTCTGAGGCCAGGAAGAGTCGACGTCCACATACACTTCCCTTTGTGCGATTTCAACGCTTTTAAGAGCTTGGCCAACAGCCATCTAGGCCTAAAAGATCATAAGCTTTTCCCTCAAGTTGAAGAGATATTCCAAACCGGGGCGAGTTTGAGCCCGGCCGAGATCGGGGAAATCATGATCTCGAACCGGAGCTCCCCAAGCCGGGCCTTGAAATCGGTTATCTCCGCTCTACAGACCAACAGTGAAGACCGGGCCGCCACTAGGCACGCTCGGCGGTTGAGTCACAGCGGGTCGGCTCGAACCACGGAGGAGCCGAGCGAACCGGGCATTTTCGGAAAAGATGGCGTTAAAGAGATTCGAAAATTATATGGACTATTGAGGCTAAGGAGCACTAGGAAAGAGTCCTTTGAATTTGATGCACCGGAGAAGGAAAATTCTAGACACGAAAGTTGACAATATGGGACAGTTGTTTGAGCGTGTGTTACACATTTGGGGCTCTATAATCATTTGTTGATTTATTTTTATAAGTTGTGTAGAATAATCATGTAAGTAAAGTGGCCTGGTTACATGTCTTTATGGAACATATTTATTATTTGATTCATTGTTTAGAAATTATTTGGTAATTAGTTAGGGATATGTAGTGAATTGAGAGCTGAATTAAGTTGCAATTTGCAAAGGGAACTTGGTGGAAATTATGAAAATGTAACTTTGGCATATATTCACGTACCCATTTATTAGCAATATTTCATTTTCAATTATAATCTTTTCATGATTTTTGTTTTCAAACTTCACCTCTGACCGCTGTCAATGTAACATTTATCAGCAATATTTCATTTTCAAAGCAGACAATCTTTTCATGATCTAATTAATGAGCTAGATAATTCAATAAAATCAGGTTATTTTCGCATTCATATTCTCTACTAAACTTCCCTCCTCTCTTCCTTCATGCCATTCTACACTTCAACCTGGGATTTTAGCTCAAACATGAACTATTCAGCTTTGCAATGAATTTATGATGAGTACTTTCGAATTAATCAAAATTCACAAAATAATTGACTCAATTATATTGGGCTAAACAATGGATATGGAAAATATAATGGATTATGCATATAGTATGAGTAGATTATATATTTTTTAGTAAAATTATATTTTGAAACTTAAAATTGGTCCTCGAGCTAAAATTAATTTGATTAATCAATTAACTAAATTAATTTCAATTCACTCAACTTTTTTTCATAATATTAAATTTAGTATATAAAATTTATATATTTAGAAACTAAATTAAAAGTAATATTAAACACACACACACACAAAATTAAATTTCAAAATAATTAAAAATTACTAAAGAAAATAAACAAAAAATAAAGAGTTGATTTGATTACTGAATAGTAAATATGACAGATAAAATGTAACAAATAGATTAATAAATTTAAGTGATGATTGATCAATTGATGTTATTTTAATGAATTTGGCCTTATTTGTCAATTAGCAATTCATAGTAGGGATTAGCAAATAGCTAATTGTATTAGCAATTTTGCGCATTAAATTATATTAACAGTTTGTAAAAATATTTTTGGTCAAATTAATTATTTGATATTAGTGGTTAATGTATAAAATATATATATAAGAACATTGCTACAATAACAACAACAATAATAAAATTAAACAAATATAAACAACACAAAGGGGAGCCTGCGCACAGGTGAGACTATGTGAAGATAACTTGAGAAAGTTTGAGTGCAATTTTGTAATAGACCAGAACTTACCAAACTGAGATATATTAATTTCTTTTTATAATAACTTTAAATTTGTTAATTATTTTATGTGATTCCTTTCGGCTTTATCAATCACTATTTGTTGTTAAGTAACCTCTTCCAATCAATTTGCATAATTTGACACTTTATTTTTCCTTAACTACCATCCACCAATATTATTTTAGTCAACTAAAATATTAACTATGGCAAATTAGACCTTTCAGTAGTCTTGAATTGGACAATATTTATTGATCCTTTATTAAATCCTCGAGCTAGTTTGGTATATTAAGTTAATAACCTAGACAAACTATATTAAGATACATCCTGATCCAAAATTACATCGTCTTATGTTCATAATGTTTGTCTGTACACTTTGCGCATTAAACCCTATCCTAATGCTAGGCCGGTGCAAGACTTCTAGGATTATGACAAGTCTCGCATGTCACAATATAACTATTGATTGACCCAATAGTAGTTATATTATTATGGAATTGAAAACTATATTAAAATCTTCAATGTCTTTGAATCATACATGAACCAAGTATACCTTCTAGTGGTCTATGACTATTAATATAATGGTCTCAAACTTCAACCTTAGAATTTAGAAATGGTAAAAATAGACGTCCGTGAGCATGTTGGACCTTTAATTTTGAACATTTCTTGAAGATGGGTCAAATAGAATAATAATAAGAGTAAATATCCAAAATGGTCCCTCGACTATAGCTAAATTCACAAATTGGTCTTCGACTTTCAATTTCAACCAATTAAGTCCTTAACTTTGCAATTTTAACACAATTTAGTCCTTTGTCTATTTGACCGTTTGTTGACTGCACTTTTTTAGGATATATATGTAATTTCATGGTCCATCGTCGAATTTTTAAGGTTCCGGTTGTATTTCTAGACCGCACTGTTACATTTGAATCCACTGCCGGCGTTGTACCCCATGCCGGAGAGATTATAGCTTTTGATAGATAGATCGCCGAAGTCCCTGGAGTGGCTCTTCGAGAAATTCGTGACTCCAAGCGATGTAGGCAAGCTGAACCAGCTCGGGATCCCCAAGCAGCAAGCGGAGAAGCACTTTCCCCCTCCGAAACGGCGTTGTTACCTCCAAGAGCGTTCTCTAAGCTGAACCGGCTCGTGATCCCCAAGCAGTAAGCGGAGAAACACTTTCCCCTCCGACGCAACGATGTCACCTTCAAGAGCGTTCTCTTGAGCTTTGCACGTGAAATTACATATATATCCTCAAAGATCGCGGTCAACAAACGGTCAAATAGATGGAGGACCAAATCGTGTCAAAATTGCAAAGTTAAGGACTTAATTGGTTGAAATTGAAAGTCGAGGACCAATTTGTGAATTTAGCTATAGTCGAGGGATCGTTTTGGGTATTTACTCTAATAATAATAAAGAATGGCAGCTGATGGAATTTGGTGCTGTTGTGACAAAAGAATGGCAAGTTGGGAACCATAATACAATGTGAGATAAGACAAGAGAAGGCAAGTGAAGGCCAGGGAAGGAAACCATCAATGGCCTTTAAGCCTTACTGGAAGCTAGGTCATTGACTTTAATTTGATGTTTGATAATTGATACTGATGGTGATGGCCTGGCCTGTAAGGTCAGTTTATTTGACTCTTGCATGCTGACTACTGGTTCACTATACCAATTGCAGGTTGGGGCGCCTCCGCGCCTCATCCATTACCCACTTCTTTTAATGCTTCTTTAATGTTGCAACATTTTCTATAATATATATATGCATTTAAGGCATCCCCCACCAAAGAGATAAGAAGGGGGAGAAAATGAGTAAATATCAATTTTAGTCTCACGTGTATTATTAAAATAACAGTTTTGGTTCACATATTTAATTTCTATTAATTTTTTTTTTTATTTACAATTACTATTTTAGTATCAATTTTTATCACACCGGTCACCCTAGCTACCGTTTATGACATGTCGAAATTTGAAATTTTAAGGGTATCTTTGTCATATTCAACTTAAGATCCCAATTTGAGCATGAATAAAGAGATGTAAGTCCTAAGATTGATCACAATTCGCAGTTCTCCTCCTCAAACTAAGGTAGGATGAAGAGGAGAACTGCGAATGGGATTGATCGATCTTAGGTCTTATATCCCTTTATTCATGCTCAAATTGGGTTCTTAATGTTAAGAAAGATTTAGAAGAATTTGTTGTATTACTTCCTTGTCTCAATGGGGAGACAACAGACAAATATATACAGACTTAAAGACACAATCCTACAGACACAACTCAACAAACATATTTCTACAGACACAAATTTTGTGTTTCAACACTTCCCCTCAAGTTGGAGCATATATGTATATCATATGCATCGAGCTTGTTACAAATGTATTCAATTCTATGACTTCTTAAAGCTTTAGTAAATATATCAGTTAATTGATTATTTGAGCCTGCAAAAGATGTAGTAATATTTTCAGATACAACTTTTTCTCAAACAAAATGACAATCAATTTTAATGTGTTTCGTTCTTTTATGAAAAACTAGATTTGACGCAATATGCAAAGCTGCTTGGTTATCACAAATGAGCTTTATGGACTCCTTTGTACAAATCTTCAGTTTAGTAAGGAGGTTTTTCAACCACATAAGTTCACATGTTCCAACGATCATGGATCGATATTCGGCTTCTGCACTTGATCGAGCAACAACATTTTGCTTTTTACTTTCCGAGAAATTAAGTTGCCACCGAGGAAGATACAATATACAGAAGTTGATTTTCTATCCCATGCACCTGCCCAATCTGCATCTATATACCCAATAATTTCAAGGTTTCCATGGTCTTTGTATAACAAACCAGTGTTTAGGGATTTCTTAATATATCGTAAAATCCAAATGGCAGCTTCCCAATGACTTTCCTGTGGAGATGCCAAGAATTGACTAACAACACTTACCGCAAAAGAGATATCAGGTTGAGTTACAGTTAAATAAAGTAATTTCCCTGGATCTTGGATAAGCTCCCCTGATCTGGTAGGAGTTTGACATTTGGATCCATATGAGTGTTAAGAGGTTTACAATTCATCATAACTGTTTCTTCTAGTATATCCAATGCATACTTTCTTTGTGATATGCAAATTCCTTGCTTGGATTGCGCTACTTCAATTCCCAAAAACTATTTTAATTTCTCGAGATTTTTTGTTTCAAAATGTTGGAATAGATGTTGTTTCAACAATTGTATTCCTTCAACATCATCCCCTGTAATGACAATATCATCAACATATATAACAAGATAAACTCTTACCATGTTGATGTCTATAAAAGATGGAATAATCAACTTTGCTTCGATTTAAACCAAAATTTTGCACTACTATGCTAAACCTTCCAAACTAGGCACGAGGAGATTGTTTTAGGCTATAGAGAGAACGTTTGAGCTTACAAACTAAGTCACTCTCCCCCCAGCAACAAACACAGGAGGTTGCTCCATGTAGACGTCTCGTGGTCATTTTAAATTTGAATTTTTTAAAAAAATTAGGACCATGGGTGGTTATTTTTTAAAACATGGAGGACCATTGGAGGTCATTTAAAACTCGGATGACCACAACTGGTAAATCGCTAATACTCAGAGGACCATTGGAGGTATTAACTCTTAATTAATTGGTCCAAGCCTATTTCATATTTGAATTATAATTATAATTGAATTTGAATATAATTTATTATATTTGGACTTGATTCTGTGCAAAGTTCATTTTCTTGAATAAATAAATGATTAATTAACTAATTAAAAAGTGGAGTTTGTTGATGGATTTTGGTTAGGCTTTCCACTATAAATAGAGCCTTCATTTAACATCATAAAACATAATTTTGAAGACTTGAAGAGTTGAGAGCTCATTGAAGGCATTTTGAAGGTTTTGAAGATCTTGAAGGCAACTTGAAGTCATTGGAGGTATTTTGAAGCTCTGCAAAGTTAACTGTCTCGAAGCTTGACGTTTGTTGTTGAAGATCACGCCACTTGAATCCCGGAAGCTACGCCATTTGAATCCCGGAGGCTACGCTACTTGAATCTTGGAGGCACTTCAGTAGAACACGTTAGTGAAGAATCAGAGGACTACACAGAGATTTTGTACACGCACCTTGAATTACACACACACTGTAACCCGATTTTGTGAATATATACAATTTCGATTCTTTATGTTTACACCTGAAATGGTCATCAATACTTTATCACTTTCGTTGATGATATTTCTAGATTCGGTAAGGTTTACCTCTTGCATAAAAAAAAGTGAAGCTTTAGAAGTTTTCAAAATCTTTAAAGCGGAAGAAGGGAATATAATTAGCAAGCATATTAAAGTTTTTCATTCAGATCGACGGGGTGAATACCAATCTAATTTGTTTGGTAATTTTTGCAAAGAAAATGAGATTATCCATCCTCATACGCCTCAACAAAATGTAGTTTCAAAGAGGCGTAATAGGACCTTACTTGATATGATTAGGTTGCAAATTTACCTATTTCCTTTTAGGGTAAAGCACTTCTAACTGCTGTTCACATTTTGAGTAGGGTACCTTCAAAAGACATTGGAAAAACTCCTTATGAACTTTGGTTTGGGAAGTCTCCAAAGTTGAATTATATGAGAGTTTGGGGGTTGTGTAGCACATATTCTTATCCTGGATCCTAGTAAGGACAAGTTAAAGGCTAGAACAAAAAGATGTTTATTTATTGGGTATCCTGAACACTCTAAAGACTATAGGTTATTTGACTCGATTGATAAGGTTATTATTAAAAGTAGCATGTAAAATTTCTTAAGGATAAATTTGATTACAATGAGCATCTTGGGGAAAAACCTTAGCTTAACGAAATCAATGACAATCTTGATTCTCTTCCAGTTGATTTGTATGAAAATGATGGGTAGTCAACTTCAATAAGAGAAGGTCATCCAGAACCTTCAAGAAAAGGAAGTAGAGAGAGGAAACCTAGTGCAATACTCACATCTCCAGATTTTTACACTTATGCAGATGAAGTCTATGAGAGGGTAATGTTGAATGAAGATGTTAAAGATCCTATGTCCTATGAAGAATCTATAACTCTGAGACCAATAGTTATTGCGTTGGCCATGTGTGGATCATGATCCGAAATGACTTCGTTTCACTTAATTTATTTTTCACACAACTCACTGTAATATACATTTTTATAAATCATAATGTACATTATTCTACAACATAATGTACATAATTCTAACTCATAAAATACATTATTTTATCCAAAAATTTTATTATTCTAACACATAAAATATATTATTCTAACTCATAATATACCTTATTATAACTCATAAAATTCAACGACGTCGTTTTGGACCGCGATCCACACAGCTATGTGGACCAAGGTCCGCACAATAATTTGCTTATAGGTTATCCAAAGCCCATTGCTAATCGGGTCACAACTGGGTCGTTTATCGCACATTTCACAGCTTAACGAATACAATTGAAGTTAGCGATGCCCGGGAAACGAACATCAACTACTACGAGAAGTTCGTTGGCTCTATTGCGAGCTAGGATTTAGCAACGTCAGAGAAATGCTTGCAGCTTTCGGAGCGTGGACCCAGAGGCTCTGGCGCCACCACAATTTCACCGTAAAATCCATTTATATCGGCAATTCCAGGGGTTATTCCTCTTCTGTTGCTGCCGCCGCCGCCTTACCGCCGAAGAGAATAGGAACTCACAATGGTAGCTTCCACTGCGACGAAGCTCTCGCCTGCTTTATGATTCGCCTCACGAGCAAGTTCTCGAACGCCCAAATTATTCGAACTCGCGACCCTCAGGTATAGTATGATTTTGCCTTGTATGTTTACGTTCAAGCGTTGGGATTGATTACTATGGAAGATTTGAGAAAAATAATGTGAAACGTTTGAAGATTCTGAATGAGCTTGATGCGTTAGTTGATGTTGGGGGAGTGTATGATTCAAGCAGAGACCGGTACGATCATCATCAGAAAGGTTTTAATGAAGTTTTCGGCCATGGCTTTACAACTAAACTGAGCAGCGCAGGCCTTGTATATAAGGTGACTTACTATTTTCAGATAATTTTCAACTTTTCTCAAATAATTTTGCTTGTGTTAAAAAGACTCAATATATGTTTGCAGCTAAATAAGTGATTGTTAAGTTGAATCATAACTTTTTAAATTTGTTCTTTTAATGTTTCTAGCACTATGGAACAGAGATAGTAGCAAAGGAAGTTCAGCTTCATGAAGAACATCCAGATGTTCATAGATTATTTTTGGCTGTCTATAAGAACTTTATAGAGGTATACCTCAGCTGTATACTATCTAACTGCCTTCTTTGACTCTGAATGGGGTTCTTGTATTTATAGCAAAACCTTTGGTGCACAATTTTACATTTATTTTTTTGCTGAGTTGCACCTGAATCCATAATTCTTGGGCCTGACTTGTGTAATTGTTCATTACATATTTGTGTGCCTATGTTCATTTATTACAATGGGTGTTTTAATAGGCAGTTGATGCTGTAGATAATGGAATCAACCAATATGATATAGATCAGCCTCCAAGATATGTAAATAATACTAGCCTGTCATCAAGAGTGGGAAAACTGAATCTGGACTGGATTGATCCTGATCAGTCACCTAAGAAAGAGGATAAAGCCTTTCAAAGTGCAATGACTTTAGCTGGGAGAGAATTTCTGGAGGTATTATTCTCACAAACCTATTTCTTAGTTTACTGGCTTGTAGAAGTTTTATTGCTATGATACTTTCGGAGTTCAAAGCAGATGACCTTAAGTAAGATTTATGTTATTTTTTATACGTGGCCTTAAGTAAGATGTGATTATGAATTAAAGCTTCAAAATTTCTCTTCTAGTGTATTCATTTCTATGCGAAATCGTGGTTGCCAGCAAGATCAGTTGTCAAGGACTGCCTTGTAGCAAGGGAATATATTGATTCTTCAGGGGAAATCATGGTGCTGACTAGGCCTTGCCCTGTGAGTAGGAAATCATGAAAGCTCTCCCTCTGATATATATATATATATATATATATATTTTCATTCATTATACATCTAATCTAATCATCTATATTTAAAATTTATTTTTAATGAAATAATTCATCCCTAAAAACTCTTGACTGTACTTTATTTATATTATGGCAGTGGAAACTTCATATATTTGAGCTTGAGGTGGAAATGAAGATTAATCCTTCAATCAAATGTGTGATTTACCAGGTACATATTAGTTCAACTTTGCCTCTTTTTTTTAAAAAAAAAAAAAAAAAACTTTTTCATGGTGGCATGATAGGTTATCCTTATGCTAAAAACCAACTGATATTGGGCTGCAAAGTTTGAGATAGGAACAAGAATTCAGATAATAACAAGAATTATTCTCAAAACAACTAGAGAAGGAAGGTTATGCAATAATATTAAAGAGAAAATGCTTCCTAGCTCTAACAGTAACCAAAGAGAATTCAAGCGTTCATCAGCAGTTTAATAATAATCAAAACCTAGCCATTCATAGCATATCAATGATAAGGGAAAAGAAAATGCCATTTATTATTTGAGTAGAATGATTACACCAAATGAGCTTTGTTATAGTATCTATATATATATTAGGCAGTCTAAAGATTTAGGGTTTGGAGTAGGTAGTCTTTTGGAAACTTGTTTCCTTGTTTGTTGAGATCCCAAACTCCCTATTTTCTGTAAAATTTATGCTTGTTTCTTATTGATTGAAGATGTTCTTTATAGAGGCTAATATAAAGACTCCTAACTTGACTGGGACTAAGCTAGCTATCTATGAGTTCTAGTCTAACTAAACTATTCTATTATGTCAAAAATAGGATTATGTCAATTGCTCTTTCTTTCCAAAATCTAGCTTTCCTTGTGTTGGTCTACCTCTACGGCAGTACCCCTTCCCCAAGAATGCATCATTACTCCCCTTTGGGACATCAAGCTTGGCATTTTTCTTGGAATGCTTTTAGTGTTTGTGTCTTCCTTTGTCAGTCCATCCCACTGAACTTGTATCTCTACAATGCCCCATTTATTCTGGTTTTAAGTACCGTAGCTAGTTGAATGAGTACTTGATCGTCCACCGTTTGCTATAAATTGGCGCACCATTGTTAATCCCGGCCAATCAAAGCCTCGTCATAACCGGTGAACTGCCCCATCCAGTTTACTTGGCTTGTATTCTACAGTAAAATCATAGCCCAATAACTTGCTCATCCAGTGCTGTTGGGGGGAAGTTGCCAGACACTGTTGTAGAAGATACATTAAGCTGTAGTAGTGATTTGTTCAGATGATGAACGGATGTCCCCATAAGTAGTGCTTCCAATGTTGCATTGCTTGAGTCAGGACAATTAACTCTCTTTCATAAGCTGGCAGTTTAAAGTGGTGATCTGCTAATTTTTTGCTGAGGAACGCACTTGGGTGCATTTCTTGTAAAAAACCCCCTATTCCACTCTCTGAGGCATCACATTCCATAATGAAATGTTGGGAAAAATCAGGTAATTGTGAAACATGTGTAGATGATAGGGTTGATTTGAGCTCTTCAAAAGGCTTTGAAGCTTTCAGAGACCATGAGAAGGAATTTTTTTGTAGCAAATTTGTTAAAGGTGCTAGTGTGCTACTTTAATTCCATAGCCTCGAATAAAACTCTAGTAAAATCCTGCCAATCCTAAGAATCCTTGAAGGCTAGTTGTGCATGTTAGTATTGGCCATTCTTGTACGACTCGAATTTTGTCATTATTTGCTAAAACTCCCTTTCCCAATTACATATCATGCCAACTATCAATGCAACCAAGCACCAAAGCGGTGGGCCAATCAAAAGCAGTGCTCTTCAAGGAGTAGACAAACTGCTTAACTAAAAAGATTACCATAAGTTCGTGCGTCCTGCAGGTTTCCACAAAATGAGTGAAGTGCTATCTAGGATTACCCTTTTTTTTATCAATTTACTGAACTTAGGAGGTTGGTAGCTAAATGGCATCTTCAACTCTTCAGTTCTTTTAGTGTAGGGCTTGGTATAGGTGTAGGAGGGTTGTTCTTCATCATATTTTCCTTTGATGGCTCCTATGATATAGTCCAAGCCTTCATTTGATCCACTAGTATTATGATTTCAGTGACCGGTATGCTCTTCTCAATTAGTAGTGGGTGGGAGGCAGCTTCTTCCAATACCACTTAGGCTTGACAGGAGCAGGTGATTGCAAAGTAAACCTTTGGGTTACTTTCCTGGAGCATGACTTCCTTGTCCCTCCATTATGCTCCTCACTCTATCACAGACTTTTTAAAGTTAAAAAGCGCATTAAAGCGACGAGGCCGGGCTTTGCTTTAAAGCGAAAGCGCAAAGCGAACCGTTACTTTTTTCATGAAAAGCGATTGCTTTATATATATATATATATATATATATATATATATATATATATATATATATATATATATATATATATAGGCTTAGGTTCAGGTGCGGTGGAGGCCGCAGGTGAAACGTGCGGTTAAATCTCAGCCATTAATCAATTCATCTTAAAAAAAAAATTCGCCACATGCGATCTACAACAATGTGCACTGGAAGGCAAAAATGTGCACGGTAAAGCACATAAATATGCAAAAACTATTGAAAAGACTAAATTTAATACATGATCTTCAACCCAGATCATAAAAGATCATAATATTCAACTAAAATTAGTAATTAGTGATTCATTCAAGATCAAATGCTCTTTAAGATTGAAGGCAAAATGAAAATATGAAATAATTATTGAAACGACTAAGGGTGTGTTTGGTTGGTGGGTTTTGCCCATAGGAATGGGTATGAAAGTGATTGTTGTTGTTTGGTTGATAAGTTTTTAGAACACTACTATGGGTTTCGAATACCTTATCAATTGAAAAATTCATTCCCAAATACAATAAGGGTTTCATTCCCTTATTCATTCTCAAGCACTACTATTAGTAACCATTTCCATTCCACCCTACTACCAAACATGTTAAATACTTTCACCAAAACCCATTACTATTACCAAGTATTTGATACCCATTCCGATTCCGATTCCTATGTGCGAACCAAATACACCCTAAATTTATTGCATGATCTTCAACACAACCATAAACGATCACAATATTCAACTAAAATAGTAATTAGTGATTCATTCAAAATCAAATGTTCTTTATATATATATATATATATATATATATATATATAACACCTACGATCTTAAGGGTTGAAGGCAGAACAATGTGCCCTGTAAGACACGGCAATGTGCTCTAGAAGAATGGACAATGTGCACGATAAGGTAGAAAATATGAAATAATTATGAAAAGACTAAATTTAATGCATGATCTTCAACACAAATCATAAACGATCACAATATTCAACTAAAAATAGTAATTAGTGATTCATTCAAGATCAAATGTTCTTTAAATATAAATAAATAAATAAATAAAGTAGTAATTAGTGATTCATTCAATATCCAACGATAAGTACTCATTCAATCCTCCATATTAAAGTCATCTTCTTTATCACACAAATCCATATTGTCAAAATGGATAACTCAATCATCCTCCAATGCTTCTTCATCTTCATTCACTAGTCTATGCTTGGGAACCTTTTCGTTTGACCTTTCCCTTAGAGTTAGACCTTGAACTCCCAACCTTCTCTTTTCCTTTTGAAGCATGCCTAAGCAAACTTATCAAAAGTGACGCGAGGCGGCGCAGTTTAGTGTTGCCTGAGTAGGCGATGCTACATGAAGTAGCGCGCGCTTACTTGCACTTTTCGGCTAAAAGTGACGAGGCGAGAAGCGCAAAAAAGCGAGTTTTTGTTTGAGAAGCTAGTTAACGTCAGATTTTAATTAAAAAAAAAACAAACAAAACCCTTTAGTCTTCGCGAAACCCTTATCTCTCCACTCTCAGTCTCTCATGGTCTGTCTGCGACTCTACGCCTCTCACTCTCATCGTTGACCATCGCCTGCCTCTTTCTCTGAGTTGTCGATGCCGATGGCCCATCATCGCCAACCATCCACCTTGTCGGCTGATGATGCCTTTACCCTTTGCGCAAGGTAAATCGTCGGGCTGCCTTTTCGTTTTTTTTTTTCCTCTTAAGTGTTTAAGTTTGTCTATATATATATATATATATATATATATATATATATATATATATGTTGGAGTTTGTGGATTTGTGGACATAGTGTTGGCATTTGGCACTGAGTTTTTTTTTTTTCCTCTTCTTAAATTAAGTTGACTTGTAAAATTACTATAACTAAAATCTTAAATTTAATTACATATTTACATTTTATTCAATCTTAAATAATTAAACTTGTTAAATTATTATAGGTTGGCGGTAGGCAGTTGGCCGTAAGTTTTTTTTTTTCTTCTTCTTTAATTAAATTGATCACATGAATGCTTAATTGTTGAATACATTGTAATTGTTTAGGTGAAAATTATCATTTACCATAAGAGAAAATTACCGATTTGGTCCCTTGACTATGAGGATTTCACCAATTTGGTCCTCGACTACTAAAATTATTCAATTTGGTCCTCGACTATGACATTTTTACCTGATTTGGTCCTACGTGTTATTTGCAGGTCAAACCTAAAGGGAAATTTTGGAATTTTAAAAAGGTATCTTCCTTCTTCTTCCCTAAATCTAAGTCGTTTGTTTTATATAGATAGGTTATTTGTTTTCGATAGCAGTCGCAACTTCAATATGCAACCAAAGTGCCGTGAATCATCTTCATCTACCTATAATAATCGAATGATGTTCAAAAATTTGCTGCCTTGTACCAACATCATTTTCATCCAGCTATAAGCATCTTCATTTTCGAACATCATTCGATTCTTATAGTTGGATGAAGATGATTCACTGCACTTTGGTTGCATATTGAAGTTGCGACTGCTATCGAAAACAAATAACCTATCTATATAAAACAAACGACTTATATTTAGGGAAGAAGAAGGAAGATACTTAGCTTTTTTTAAATCCCAAAATTACCTTTTAGGTTTGACCTGCAAATAACATTTAGGACCAAATCAGGTAAAAATGTCATAGTCGGGGACCAAATTGAGTAATTTTGATAGTCGAGGACCAAATTGGTGAAATCCTCATAGTCGAGGGACCAAATCGGTAATTTTCTCTTTACCATAATGTCAAATTCAAAAAATCAAGATCCTGGATAGGACCATGGTTAATCGATTTTGGATAAGGGCAATACGCATGTGCGTTGCAAATATTGTGAATAAATAACAAAGGGTGGAATTTATCAGCATAAATTGCATCTTATTGGATGGAATAGAAATGTTACGGGGTATACAAAATGTCCCCAAGTTGTCAGAGATGCATTGAGAGAATCTTTGCTAAATAAGAAGCAAAAAAAAAAAAAGGAAGTGAGTTGAACAACGACAATGGGTGTTCCTTCTCACTTTGATGAAGAAGGTGATGAAGGTATGGATGGATGTAGTTTGAGTTCTTCTAACAAATCAATTAAAGGTCTCATGAATTTGTATTTTAATACAAAAGAGCACCAAAGTTTTAAAAGGTCTAAAGACGGTGAGGGTGTCACATTGGAGGCATGCAAGGAGTTGCGGAATAGAGCTATGGTGCAATTTTCACGGTGGATGTATGAGGCCGGACTACCATTTAATTGTGTTCAATACAATAAAAGCTTATAAGGGTTTATTGAGTGTGTTGCACTTGCACAACATGGGCTGGGAATGAAGACACCTTTCTATCATGAAGTTAGAGTGCCATATCTAAAAAAGGAGGTTGAGCACGTTAAGGAGTTGTTCAAACCACACGAGTAGATATGCAATACATATGGTTGTTCTTTGATGATGGACAATTGACAGATAGGAGAGGTCGACAGGTCGTGCATTTATTAATATTCTAGTAAATTGTTCACTTAGACCGCATTTCCTTGAGTCGGTAGATGTTAGCAAGGATATGGTGGATGCTAACAAAATGGTAGAACTCTTTGAAACTTTTGTCAATCAAGTGGGAAGGATAAAGTTGTGCAAGTCATATCTATGCTTCAGAGAACGTGAGAGCTGGTATGTTTAAAATATTTGTTTTTTTTTTTTGTTTTTTTTTATCCTTTGTATTAAAAATTTAAGATTTTTAAATTTTTAAAATTTTAAATTTTTTAATTATTAAATCTTTACATCATTTAGGCAAGGATTTAATGGACTTGTACCCGACTTTGTATTGGACGTCATGCGCTGCCCATTGCATTAATTTGTTGTTTAAAGACATCTTTGTGATTCGTTATTTTGCATTGGTGTACAAACGTGCTTTGAAATTGTCGGTGTACATCCATTCGAAGACAAAACTTTTGAATTTGTTGAGGAAGTATACTGGGAAGCGTGATTTGGTCAAGTTTGCTAAGTTAAATTGTCTAAGATGTAAGAACCTGGAGGTTTAGACCACGTTGCTTCTTGGACATTGGCAAGGCAAATAAACCATGCCCAGCTTCTCACGTAGACATTTCCTCGGTAATTTTGTCATAAACATCTTGGTCTCGAACCAACCTCTCCAAACACTAATAAAAGTCCGCAATAACTTATGGCGATTTAACTGTAGGAGAAACCGGAGTCTCACTGCTATACCAGAAGTAATCTGGATTCAAGTAGTACGCGGTTGCATGCAATGGTTGACGAAATTGGGAACTCCACCTTTTGTCTAGAATTTCATACATCTTCTTGTACTTGCTTAGATTGTTGTTGAAAGCCTTTGCAATTGCTTCCTTGGTGATCTCCATCGTAGGATAAATACAACCCATTGATGGCTTAACATCTTTATCAACTAACCGAAGTGTGCTAATCAATGGACTGCCTATTTTAAGTGTCTCTAGAATTGTATTCCAAAAGTTTGACATTTGAACAATTCTAGAACACTCTTTTCTTGCTTCTTCCTTGAAGTAAGACCTAGTGAAGAATTCTTCTGAATTGAACAATTTTTTAAATTGTTTTTCTGCTCGTGAAGCCTCTTGAATGTCAAGAATGCTGTAGCAAACTGAGTCTTAACAAACTTAACCAAATCACGCTTCCCGGTATATTTCCTCAACCAATTCAAAAGTTTTGTCTTCGAATGAATGTACACCGACAATTTCGCTTGTACGCTAATGCAAAATGACGAATCGCAAAGATGTCTTTAAACATCAATTTGATGCAATGGGCAACGCATGGTCTCCAATACAAAGTCGGGTACAAGTCCATTAAATCCTTGTCTAAATTATGTAAAGAATTAATAGTTAAAAAATTTAAAATTTAAAAATCTTAAATTCTTAATACAAACGATAAAAAAACAAATATTTTAAACATACTAGCTCTCACGTTCTCTGAAGCATTGTCAGATATGACTTGCACAACTTTATCCTTCCTCACTTGATTGACAAAAGTTTCAAAGAGCTCTAGCATTTTGTTAGCATCCACCGTGTCTTTGCTAACATCTACCGACTCGAGGAAATGCGATCCAAGTGAACAATTAACTAGGATATTAATAAATGCAGACCTCTCCTATCTATCGACTTGTCCATCGTCAAAGACCGATGTGGTTTAAACAACTCCTTAACGTGCTCAACCTCCTTTTTAAGATATGACACTCTAACTTCGTGATAGGAAGGTGCCTTCATTCCCAGCCCATGTTGTGCAACACATTCAATAAAGCCTTGTAAGCTTTTATTGTATTGAACACAATTAAATGGTAGTCCGGTCTCATACGTCCACCGTGAAAATTGCACCATAGCTCTCTCCCTCAACTCCTTGCATGCCTCAAATGTTACACTCAAATTTTACACTCTCACTGCTTTTTGACATTTTCAAAATTTGTGTTCCTTTGTATTAAAATACAAATTCATGGGAACTTAATTGATTTGTTAGAAGATCCCAAACTACATCCCATCCTCCGATCCCGCCACCTTCGGGAAATCCATACCTTCATCACCTCCTTCATCAAAGTCAGAAGGAACGCTCATTGTTGCTGTTGAACTCACTTCTTTCTTTTTTTGCTTCTTATTTAGCATAAATTCTCTCATTGCATCTCTAACAACTTGGGGACACTTTGTGCACCCCGTAACATTTCTATTCCCTCCAATAAGATGCAATTTATGTCGATAAAATTCCACCCTTCGTTATTTTTTTACAATATTTGCAACGCACATGTGTAGTGCCCTTATCCAAAACCGGTGTACCATGGTCCCATTTAGGATCTTGATTTTTTGGATTTGACATTATGGTAAATGTTAATTTTCACCTAAACAATTACAAAGTATTCAACAATTAAGCATTCAAGTGATCAATTTAATTAAAGAAGAGGAAAAAAAACTACTGCTAGCCAATTGCCTACTGCCAACATATAATAATTTTACAAGTTTAATTATTTAAGATTGAATAAAATGTAAATATGTAATTGAATTTAAGATTTTAGTTATGATAATTTTACAAGTCAACTTAATTTATGTAAAGGAAAAAAAAAAGAAAAAAGCTCACTGCCAAATGCCAACACTATGTCCACAAACTCCAACATATGTATAGTATAACTATAGATAGACTTTAAACACTTAAGAAGAGGGAAAAAAAAAAACGAGAAGGCAGAGTCGGGACGAACCCGACGATTTACCTTACGCAGAGGGCAGAGGTAGCGTCAGTCGACGAGGAGGATGGTCGGCGATGATGGGCCGTCAGCGTCTCGCTCTCTGATGGTTGGCGTCGACAGCTTAGAGAAGGAGGAACCGAGGAAGGCGATGGTCGGCGATGAGAGTGAGAGGCGCAGAGTCGTAGACAGACCGTGAGAGACAGATAGTGGAGAGGTAAGGGTTTTTTTGTTTGTTTGTTTTTTTTTTTTTTTTTTTTTAAATTAAAATATGACTGTTGACTCGCTTCTCAGACAAAAGCTTGCTTTTTTGCACTTCTCGCCTCGTCACTTTTGGCCGGAAAGCGCAAGTAAGCGTGCACTACATCATTTAGTAGCCCTTACTCAGGCGACGCGAAATTGCATCGCCTCGCGTCGCTTTTGATAAGTTTGAGCATAACATTGTAAACATGTGAGCATTCTGGTGTAGCCTTGAATAAAGGAGATGGTGGGGATACAAGGGATGAACTCTTATTGCTAACATTTCCCTTTAGGGAAGTCAAACTACCGTCGTTAGGAGTTTCCTTGGAAGAGGCCAAACCCCTAGCATGAGTAGCCATCCTCAAGATAGTAGGGACTCTTTCGAGTCTTTGGACCATTCTTCGAACTATTGATTAGAGCAAGGAGGTAAGTGGGTCTTTCATTTAATGACTAGCGTTAGAGTTAGTTGTAGGTGCAAACTTGGAACTGACAACTTGAGCCTAGGTCATCCTGAACATGAGGTTGTTTGATAGCATTGAGAGCAATGGTAAAAGTATTGGTAGACGTAGACGTAGATTAATAGTAGAGAAATGAGAAGCAAAATGGTCCCACTAGGCATGCCAAAATTGTGAACACAAAACTTGAATTATACCGTAGTATTAAAATTCAAAGTATCGGTTACAAGTAATATCAAATATGGATGGATGTAATCTTTGAATATGAATAGTTCTCTAATTCACCACTAGAATATACCATAAAGTATTATGTCTATTTGTTGAAGGGCTCAAGTGGCTTGTTTTTCAATAAAAAGGCATGTTTGTAGCTTAATCTTCATTGAAGGGTTTCCAGATCTTAAATGGCCTACTCCTCAACAAGGGAATACTGGAAGTGCTCAAGATAATATTTTGGTAGAATTCCGACAGAGGTTTGATATGGATTTTCTGAGAGATCCCAATCTTGAAACGAGGATCCCATTCTAGAAATAAGGATCTCTATTTATAATGGTGAAGATATGCAGACTTTAAGGGGGTGTTTGGTTTAGGGTATGTAAGATAACCAAGGTAGTATGTGCTTTGGAATGTTAGATTCCCATATTTGGTTCAAGTTATATTAATGTGACTTACCCTCCCCATTAGATTTTAGGTTTCTTTTTAGGCAATGTGATTCCCTTCATCCCTTGTTTGCCTTAGGTTTTGTGAGATTTCCTTGCACTTTTTACTCTTTAGACCCTTATAGCAATGTATTAAAATGTTTAATCTTTAATTAATTGTATAAATTTACGAAGTTACATAAATTAGTGTGTGTAATGTGTATATCGCCAAATTCATTGTAAAAAAATGCAATTTACACAAAAAAAGAAGAAGGGTGAAAATAACATACATGAAAGAAAATAATCTTTTAATATGTTTAGAGGTTATGTGATATACCCTTCACTTCCTTAGGAATCTTGATTTAATATTTTTGGAGAGAATGTTAGCTTATTGCATGTGTGTTAGTTAATTAATTTTAAATCATTTACTTATATATATATTTTACCATTTTCTTATTTATATATTTTAATTTTGAAGTTTATTGAAATATATGAAAATATGTTAATGGTATTTAAGTAAAATTACCATTATAATATAAAAGATAACTCTCAATCAAATAGGTTTATACTTTATATTACATACCTCAGTTTTAAACAAACACAGAAGTCTTAACATTCTGACGCTCCCTAGGTAGACGCCCCCTAGGTATTTTCAAACTCTTTGGCACATTATGTTCAAATTAAATAATATATATTTGAATTAATATGAAGATTTATCCCAAATGTCACTATCAAGTCCAAGTTCACAATTCTATCACATTTAAATTCAATAACTTAAATTTTAACATTGTGGTTTAATTCAATTTAAACCCTAAGCTCAAGATATCATCAATGCACCATCCTTAGCCAAAAGCCAAAAAAGATTATGAGGGTGTTTGGTAAATGATTGATCAACCAAAATTATGATTGGTAAATGATTGATAGCTGATTGGTTTAGCTGATAGTTGATTATGTTAGTTGTTTTGACCAGCTAATAGTATTAATGGGTTATAAAAATGTGTTTGGTAAATTAATTTAATTACATGTAAAATGACCCATAAGGACACTCATATTATGTAATAATAAAATAAAAATAAAGACAAAATAGGCAATTAAAATCCACATGATTTTAACTAAGAAATTGGATTGGTTGGCCAATTTCATTTGACCAAACAAACCAAATGTTAGTCCGGCTAGTGATAATTATAATAATTAATTAAACAATCATCTTCATCTTCAAATAAAGTCCAATATATTTATTTGCCCATTTATCATTATTAAATTTCATATTCTACAGCTGCCTCTCTACTCCTTGAAAGAAAGTAATTGTAAAGGACTCCATGCCTAGGGGCTAGTCACTAGTGTTGCTCTAATATGTCTAAAGACAACAATCTCCTTAGGGGAGCATGGTAGTGCTTATTCTAAAAGAAACATGACTCTTGCACATTATAATAAATTAAAATTTATGACTTAGTTTAATAATGCTCCAGTATAACATGGGAGAAAACATGTTAAAAGAAAATCCCATCTGCTTCAACATTCTTTAAAAAGATTGCAAATACTTTATTTAAATTAGTTACAACCTAGTTCATGGGGAACTAGCGAACCGCATCTCGACCCCTCCCTAACAAAGGTTTCCTTTTTCACCCTATCATGATAAAGCCATTATAAATTTGAAATGCGTATGAATGTCAGTCTCTCTATTTGCTATTGCTCATTAGGCCTAATCTTCTTGTCTTAATCTATCTTATAGGATGACAGGAGTGAAAATTGGCGTTTGCAGGCGGTAGCAGTTTCACCTGATAAATTTGAAAGTCGAAAACCACTACCATCTCCTTGGAGGGGGTTGGCTGATGAAGAACTGACTTCGGTTGCTGGCATCCCTGGTTGTATCTTTGTGCATATGAGTGGTTTCATTGGAGCAAATAAAACGTATGAAGGTGCTCTTAACATGGCAAGAGCTTCTCTAGAGTCCTGAACACAAATTGCTGCTAAATGTACCTGAACACTCTTAAGAAGTACTTCACCACCTTTTGATTAGTCAAACTCAAAGCAAAGTTGGTTCAACCTTCACTGGTGTTGTGTGCTTCTGATCCATGGAAGATATGATATGTCTCACTTATAGGGTATTCTTATAATTATTAATTGTTGGGTTGAGCACTCAATTCAAATTTTGTTTCGCAGCTGATAATTGTCAACCCATTCGCTTACAGTAGACTGGTGCTTGTAGGCCTATTGGCATTTCGGATCTATCCTGGTGAATACTCTAGTTGCAATTGATGATAGGGACAAAATATTACACTTTCCTCAATTTTATTTTTTACACAAAGAGTTCTATAAGCTATGGTATTTAGTTGAATTTAAAATTTTGGCAGTCTTATTTTTCTTTGAACTACTTGCATTGATTTTCTTGAGTATTTAAGTTTGCTATAAGACATTTTTTCTTTTACTTTTAAAAACTTTTAAACTGTCAATAGAATATTGGAGCTGTATGCTTTATTTGGGATCATTTGTAAATTTGATAAAATTATAATTCATTTGGCATGTCTAAACCTTTAGTTCACAAATATAAACATATATATTTTCCTTGTAAAAAACCTTTACCTTTTCCTCATTGTTGCAGTCATTATATAGCTCTTGATTTGCAGATTATTTTTGGGTTTTTATTAGTGCACACATACAGGTAGCAAGATGGAATATTCGGGGAAAAAGCCAAAGTGTTTCTTGTTGATCTATGTCTAATGAAAAATCATCTCTATACAAGGAACACATTTGTGCTAGCATGATCTTACATAGGTTAACAGACCGACCGAGCTTTCATTCTTCAGAAACTGTAGGTAATCCTTCCTTATACCAGGTATAGAGCCCTCCTTCCAAGTGGTAAACATTGGTATAACCATTGAGAACTAGCACATAGGCTGCAATGAGTGACCTTCACCAGATAGTAGGAGCAATTAGCAGTGAGGAAGAGGAAAAAATTGAATCGAACCTAAGAAGTAGGGAGAATAGGGAAGGGAACCTTGACTGCTGGCCTTCTGGAAGATTTTGTGTTGGCTTCATTGTACCTCCAGATGAGCAAGCTACTATGATTTTGGCGGTCTTATCTATTTTAGATTCCACAGCTGCTTGCAATGTGAAATGGATAGTTAGAAACATAAGGGTGCTAAGGTAAAAGTAGAATGGAGAGAGTGAATGTGTAGGGGAGTATTTACTTTGAATAAACTCTGGATTTTCTTCTGTTCCTTGGAATATGCCAAAGAAGGCAAATGCTGCTCGTCTAGCAATGTCCCAAGCTGTCCACTCCTTGATTAGCCTATATATTTGCACATTCACAGCTCCTGGTGGGTGAGCCTGTATATAACAGCCAGCCAGAATTAGAGCAGTTGAACCAATTCAGATGAGTAGAAGGTATTTCTGAGTTATATTGTGTGATGATTTGACTTACCTCCTTGAACTCTGCTTCTGGGCGTACGTCAAGAATCACAAAATTGTTTTCTTTCTGAAGTCTGAATGCTTCCTTTGCATCTACACTCCTTACCCTTTTCTCAAGAAGCTTTGCTCTCTTAGTTGACCAGTCTTCTTCAGCTATATATATATAATAATCAAGAACTCAAATTTATGCTGAAGTTATTTCATGTAATTGTTTGATCATTGATGGAGTGTCTTGGTAAGTGATTACCTGGTGTTTTGGCAGGTTTGGTTGCTGCGCATCTAATGTTGACAGTAGCAGGCCTGGAGCTGAAAGACAGGCTCCTGCTCCTGCTCTTGCTCTTTGAGGATGTCGCGGTTCTGGTAACCTTTGATTCCTTTACCACAATTGAAGTGTAGCTATGTGATATACTACGCTGAAAATTATGGTGCAGAGCTGAAGAAGATGATGAGCCGGGCGTAAGGGCAGCCATATGGAAGCAATTTCAGAAAAAAAGGATAACAGAGGTATGGGTTTTTGATCTTTTTTAGTAGTAGTGTAATCTTAAATGTGTTATGAAGGCCTATGTGTAGCTACTTAATTTGGGTTTGCCTTGTTTTGGCTGGGAGGAGATATGAGATATTCAGTGGGGTGGGGTAGGAAATGTGATATTTTAGTTCCCTCGCAATCTGAGTGTGTGGTGGTGGTGTGAAATTCCCCTTACTATTGGGATTTCTCCCTCACTCATCTATCTTTAACCTCACCCATCATATTTTGACATATTACACTTTGTGTCTGCTCCTTTTTGAGAAGATTAATTAAACCCATATTCTTTCACCTTAGCTTGCACAAATTACTGGTGAAGTCTTGTCCCATCTACAAGAGATCAATGGGGTGTTTGGTAAATGACTGTTAGTTGATTGGGTTAGTGGGTTTGACTAATTGATAGTATCAGTTGATTGTAGAAAAGTGTTTGGTAAATTAGCTGTTAGCTTATTACATACAAAATGACTTCCTGAACAGCTTTTTGAATTCACTCAACAGCTAATAGTGGTCAAATAAGCCAAAATTGGTTGATAGGCCTAACTATTTTACCAAACAGGGCCAATATGTTTTAGCTGCTAGAGACAGGGTTTGGGCGCTTGGCCGACCTTTCACCCGCCTCCGCCCAACAATCTCTTTAGTCACCAATTGCTAGACTTGACCTTTTATCAGCCTCCGCCTAACACAATAAACACAATCAGTTAGTTAACTATCAATCAGACTTATAACTTTACTTTTTGAGAATGTTGTTGCATACACATGAATCTCGATTAGATTTGATACTTTTTCTTAAAATGGAAAAACATATATTAAATTTAAAAGCAAATGATTGTCAAATTACAATAATAGAATGAGCATGGAGGCAGATTGATATTGCTATTGGTATAGCTGCAGCTTCATACACAAATGCCGTTGAATCGCTCGTCCATAGATAACTTGTAATATCCATCTCCATTGGGGCCTGCAGTCTCATTCGAGTGAGAGAAAAATCGAATACTGTCCGAAAAAAAAAAAAAAAAAAAAAAACCAATCTCCATTGGGGGGAAGTTTTAATCTCTCTATCTTCATCCCTCAACACCATTCTGCAACAAAACCTAATTTAACTACCACACCCCGTCCACCAAGAAAAACTTAAATTTTCATATTAGCTGTTGCACCGAAAAAAGGTGCCTACAATTCAGCGAGGGGATTATATTAGTCACTGTGTCCGATTTTGGGTACACTCCCCAAAAAAACTTAACTTCATAAAAAAAGAAGGAACTACTTACATATATAAAATCGATCATATCTTCCATTTTGTATCTATGCTTCCATAATGTGTTACCAGTTGGGGGAGCTAATCTTGTCTTTCCACCCCACCTCTTCTTCATCAGATCGCGCCATAAACTATCATCTGATCCTAACACTCTCCATTCCCTGCAAACTTCACCCAATCAAATCGCATCATTATATTGTTAGTTCTATTCCTTTCCTATTCCATCTGATCTTGTTCTTGATCTTTTCTTAGTACATACATACATTATCCACGAATTTAAAATTCACCTAATTGAGCAACTAAGAGACTGCGGTGATCCAGTAAACCCAAAATTTTCAGGCGCACGTCCTTTGGTAATCTTTCCATCTGGACACAGAATTGTACTAGTGTTGATATGATTGATATTCTTGAAATAACAATAATATATTTAGAGTGGGTTCAATAACAACTTTGGGAAATTATAGCCACAATATATTATATATATGACCTATTCTTTTGCATCTGCCACTTCATCAGCCCGCGGCATTATGCAGGCGTTCAATTCTCCCTTAACAATAGCTACAAACCATCGTAGGTAGGATTGGTGATTGTTTTGATAAGAAGATGGTATGATTGATTGGTATGATAGTCTTAATTAGTGGGATGAGGGGATAATTGAGGCAGATTCTAAGATAATCATCATTTAGTGTCTTCCTTTAATTCGTACAAATCGTACAATCATTATTGCGTGGACCGTTGTGTGGACCACGGTCCAGAAACACATAATGTACATTATTCTAACTCATAAAATACATTTTTCTAACACGTAATGTATATTATTCTAACTAATAAAATACATTATCTTACACCATAAATTTCATTATTCTAACACATAAAGTATATTATTGTAACTTATAAAATACATTATTCTATCACATAAAGTATATTATTCTAACTCATAAAATACATTATCTTACCTAAGAAATTTCATTATTTTAACACATAAAGTACATTATACATTATTCTAACACAAAGTACGTGCATTACACATTATTTTAACACATAAAGTACATTATTCTAATTCATAAAATACATTATCTTACCCCATAAATTTCATTATTCTAACAAATAAAGTACATTATTATAACTCATAAAATACATTATCTTACCTAAAATTTTATTATTCTAACAAGCGCGTTGAGCAAGGAATTTTTTTAACATCAAAACAATGTCGTTTTGTTTATATGGATCACGATCCACACAATAATTTGCCTAATGCGTAACGTTGACATAATATCTTCCAAAACTACTTGGATCGAATTAATTCCATAGACTAGGTTGTTCATAAATCTATAGGCCAGTTTGGACCTATGCCATTGCATTTATTGTTTTAATAGTTGTAATTTTAATTACTTTTATTCAAATAAAAAAGATTTAAAAAATATTACAAGATAAATTTGACAAACAAGGTATGTATGCAAGTTTTATGTTGATACAATTCTTCATACACAGGCTCAAGTCATTCTCTGAAGATCACATGCACAATTCTTCTCTTTCGCATTTCAATAGAGTCCACATTTACTCCAAGCGTGCCACAGTTCTTCTCTCACTTCTCAATAGAGTACACATTTACTCCATATGTGCCGAGGTGTTAACGGTATTGAAACTTAGATACTCAATTGTGTAAGGCTCTTGAGCGAGGGTAACCCCTCGAGCTTTTTTCCCTTAAGCAGAAATTTGGTTAGTGTTGAGATTCTTCACAACAAAACAAAAGGGTGAAACACAAAGGAAACATTATTATCAATGACAAAATCTTTGACAGATAGGAGAGAGTTGATTAGGGCTTGAACATGTAACACATTATGTAATTGTAGGGCACATGAAGAAGATGATATGGAAGTGTGTCGAATACTAAAAATATTCAAACATGTACTATTACTATATTACAAACTCGAAATTTGTCATTTCTTGTGTACTCTTCCACTCGTTGCAATGAGGAGGGATCGGAAGTGACATGATGAGTGGACTAGCATCGCAGAGCCAATTCTGAAAGAATGAGGCATCAACTAGATCATTAGAATGAGCCACATTCGCTTGAGGAATGGGTGCTCCGGAACACATCCTATATCACTGTAAAGTAGTGTGGTCAATATCGTTGTAGATTTGGCACTTCGGAACATAGCCACGACCCATGACCACAGCCTCGGCCAACTCTATTACCACGACCAAGGGGTTGTTCAACCGGTTGCTCTGATCTTGAAGCGACAGGTGGTAGTGGGGGAGTCGGTAGATGGATATCATCATCATAGATGAATTGATGTGCGGCGAGATAGTCATTCAGCAAATCAATTGTCACAAGTTCCTTTGTGGTCAATGATGAGACCATCACACGATACTTAGGGTGGAGGCCTTTAAACAGGTAGAGATTCTGCTCATCTAAACTAATAATGCATATATGGTTGACTGAGTTTGCTAATTAACTGACTAGGACTAACCACACCGGTTCTTCACTAGGCAGAACTACATCACTGCCTAGACTTCCCAATCACCTGGTTAAGCTGACCGAAACGTTCCCCTTCAAAACCGGGAAAGTGAACTGCCCTCTCTATCCGTTTCTCCGAGTACGAAGCCATGAATTGACTGTCTAATCACATTCCGTCTACCTTTTCTCCTTTAGATTAAACACTTGGCAATGCCTCCCTGACCGGCCAACCTATAACCACCACTTGGAGCACATGCCGGATCTTCCGCATGTGTCTCTAGTCTCGCCTATATAAGGCACATTTATTGTTGAAGATGAGAACTTTTCCAAAAACTACCTATCCAGACCTACCCAACTTCACCTCCAAGCTTTGGGTTGCATGATTAGCTACAATGGAACAACCATCCGAAAGCTGAGCCGGACACGAAAAAGAACCATCAACGTAACGTATCCACTGAGATTGCGACTACGGAGAAAGGGAACAAGTTGAATTTTCCAGAATAGATAATTTGAGGAAGTAAATTTGAAAGATATAAAGTGATGTGTCGTTTGTAGGGTATTTAGTGAGATCAGAGTGAAGAGATAATATTTGAAATGGTGCAAGAGGAGGAGGAGATGGTGGTGTCTTTTGGCGTCAGCGGTGGGGCATGGCTGTAGTATTGGTGGTAGCTTTGGATCATTTGATCTACTAATACTCGATGAGAATAGTGATAATTGCAAAGAATTTTATTATTGATCAATCGTATTTACAAAGTACAAGAAAATATGGATTCATAGAAATACATGATGAATTAGTCCTAGCTAGGGCATGACTCGTAAAAGTAAATTTACGATAATACACTGAAACGAAAAGGAATTCTAAAGCTAGCTGATAGATATAGAGTTCCAATAATAACCAGAGTGTGAATTTACATGAGGTGATTTCTTTTTGCTTGCATGGTGGCAGATTCAAGGTCCCCAATGAAGAAAAGGATCTTATCCAATATACCCAAACCTGCCTCTTTTTCTTCCTCCACACTTTTAGCGGTGTTGTTTCTGCTGCTTTCACCCCTCTTCCTGCCCAAATGTCGCTGAATCTCTCCTCCATGGATAAGGTAATAATCATCTCCTTCCCTTATAATCTTCAACCCCCTGATTGCATCCAATCTCAATAATTATGCAAAAAACAAAAGGAATTAGCTTCAAAGAATCATCGAATGAACGACTTACAATCCAACTCGATCGCACCGATCCTGCACTGCATATGCGTCCTTCCATGATCTGGAACCAGTTGGGGCGTAGAATGCCGCATGATCTAAACCCCACCTCTCTTTGAACAGATCGCACCATAAACTCTCTTCTGATCCTAACGCTTTCCATCTCCTGCAAACTTCACCCAATCAAAATCGCACTTTTGTTAGCTCTTTTCTGATTCTGATCTGCACTCGAGTTAGTAGAAGATTATCGACAAATCCCACTTAATTTGTCTGTTCCTGAATTAATAGAGATCCCATCTTAGGAAAAGCTAAAGTCAGCAACAATTCGATTGATTTCCGGAATGTGATTGATCCCAAAAACAAGAAATTTGGACAAATCTGGAACTGGAAATTCATAAAATTAAACAATTAAAAAAAAAAAAAAACCCATTCAAACAATAATTTAAAATTCACCTAATTGAGCAGCTGCGAGATTGTGATGATCCAGTAAACGCAAAATTTTCAGACACAGCTCCGATGGTAGTCTTTCCATCTTATCTAGAAAGGAGAGAGAGAGAGTTCAGTCTGTAATTGAGCAGCTGCTAGATCGTCTCCACCTTTCATTTTTAATGGACAGGATCTTCCTTAATAAGTTAATAACGTAACCAAAGAGCGGCATAGGTAACCGTCACTACTAGTTGTATCATAGATCGGTCAATAGAGCAATATGTACTTAATTAATCTCAATCCAAATTATATTCCTGATTTATATCCATTTTTTCTATTAATTTTTTTTAATATATTATGATAAGCAGAAATCGATTCAAAAAATCATCTGAGTAGGGACGAAGTTTATATGACGTTAGCAATGTCAATGACAAAATATTAAACAACCATAATAAGGTTAAAATACAAAATATATTATAAATTACAATAGAATGTGTTTGATAGATTACATAATAGTTAGGGTCGGAGGAGTCAAAAATATACTTTTTTTTTTTTTTTTTTTTTGGAAACAAAACGATCCAATTTCATTAAAGACTTAACAAATTCGAAATACAAGCCGGCGGGATATCAATCCACACCCTTGTGTCAGCCGTAGAATCGATTGCCTGAGCTAATTCGTGAGCCACACAATTCGCTGATCTTTTGACATGGGAACATTGACGGTCCCGATGTCCTTAGCAATCGACATACATTGCTTTACAAGTAAACCAACATAAGAATAATCAGAAGTACAAGAATTAAATGCATTGCAAAAATTAAGACAGTCAGATTCAAGGATAATGTTCCTGTGACTTTGTGTTTTCAACCATGACAGAGCTTCTCTAGCTGCTAATGTCTCGGCCACATACGGATCCTTCTCTCCAGCAAGCCTGCCACTTCGTGCTGCAAGAAACCGGCCTTCATGATCTCGAACCACAGCACCATAGCAAGCACCATCCCCAGATAGGGCAGCGTCGACATTGCACTTGACCGTGTTCCTTGGCGGAGGAGTCCAAATGGTAGGTTGCCGGGTCTGTGTAGTTCTATTGTTCGGGTGATCATATGTCGCTTTCCATGTTGCCTGCATCCTATCCTTAAGCATACGTGATGTACTTACAGATGGAATCTTATTATGCCAAACAACGTCGTTGTGTGCCAACCATATTGTCCAGAACACAGCTGCTAGTGTCACTGCTTCCTCAATCGTCGAATGTCCAAGCTTATTATTCATAACATTAAAAATGTTTCGTCCATGCAGAATGTCTATGGATCCCCAGATTTCCTGCGCAAAGACACAATCACCGAATAGGTGTTCAATCGTCTCCGAAACATAACCACATATAGGACAACCCCCACCAATCCAGACATGCTTAGCTCGGAGATTATCACGTACAGGCAGAATATTTCGAGCGTAACGCCACAAAAAATCCTTTACCTTGGGAGGTATTAACAACGGCCATAGAGCAGTCCAAGCCTGGAACTCATTCCCAACAACATGTCGGGTCACCGCTTCCCTAATCAATTTATAACCATGCTTAACAGTGTATTTACCCCGAATGTCCCCTACCCAACGCCAGTAGTCATAATATTGTGTATTTACTGGAGTTGCTAGAATTCTTACCACATCGGCAGGAAGGAAAAGATCCTGGATAATTTCTTCATCCCACCGACCCTGAGCATCGAGTAAACCATGCACTCTAGCCTCTCTTAGATTTTCCACACATGGAGTAATTAGAGACACATTTGAAGACCCTGCAAGCCAATTCCAACCCCAAATTTTTGTGTCACGCCCATCACCAACCCGACGTGCCACACCCATTTTTAGAACCTGTTGTCCGGCAAGAATGCTACGC
The DNA here is from genome assembly GCF_001879475.1 of Ipomoea nil. Taxonomy (NCBI): domain Eukaryota; kingdom Viridiplantae; phylum Streptophyta; class Magnoliopsida; order Solanales; family Convolvulaceae; genus Ipomoea; species Ipomoea nil. The sequence continues at coordinate 1,494,640 of NW_017617553.1, read as the reverse complement.
CATATAAAGTTGGGATTCCCTCCTAGTTGAGCATCCATAAAGTCCGTCTTCGGGAAATATTTTGCCTTTAGTACACGAGTCACTAACGAGTCCGGATGCACCAAGATTCGCCACCCTTGCTTGGCTAACAGGGAAATGTTAAAATCATGTAATTTCTTGAATCCTAGGCCACCCTTCATTTTTGGCTCACGCATCCTGCCCCAGCTCAGCCAATGTATTCCTCTTTTCCTTGTTTCCCCACCACCCCACCAGTAACGATTAAACATCTTCTCTAACGTGTCACAAACACGCAAAGGCAATAGAAATACCGACATGGTAAAAATTGGAAGGGACTGAGCAATAATCTTGATCAGAACTTCTTTACCTGCACTCGAAATCAGCTTATTCTGCCATGACCCAATCCTTGCACGAATCTTCTCCTCAATGTATCGGAAGACAACAATTTTATTTCTCCCCAAAGCTGACGGGAGCCCCAAATAGCGGCCTAAATCCATCGCTTCGTGCACCCCGATAAGATTAGACACTAATGCCCGAGTGTGCACTGCCGTGTTGCAACTGTAAACCGCACTGGATTTGTCAAATTAATAAGCTGACCAGACGCCATGCTATAGGTATCAAGACACTCTTTGATTTTTAGTGCCTCTTGTTCGTTTGCCTTGGATATCTCTGCTTTTAGATCCGGCCCTTCTGCCCAGTCACCGTTTTGATTTTTGACACTCAACAGCAAGTTATGTCGACGGCGAGCAGTAGTCGATCGGTGAAAATATTTCGTGTTAGAATCCCCTTGCTTTAACCAGAGCTGCTTGGACCGTTGTTTCCAGAAAATTTCCTCGGCTTTCAAAAGGCCCTCCAGTTCATACTCTGCCGCCAAGAATCATTCTATGGCCTGGGGATCACGGTCATCTTTTAGCTGACTCAGGATCTGTCCAAGAACTTTAATGCGGGCACCAAAACGCCGGTGATACTCCCCACCCCATTTCCAGAGCCTTTCAACGCAGACTGCCAGCCGTTCTTGAAAGTTCATATCCCTGGAAATACGCCAAGCTTCATCCACCACCTTGGCACACCCTTCCTCGAGAAGCCACGCATTCTCGAAACAGAAGGCTCGGATTGCTGCTCGTTCGGGGCCCTTATGAAGATCCACCAGAATGACACAATGATCAGATGAATGAGTATAGATATTTTTTACCATTACCTCGTCATGTAACTCCAACCAATCCACTGTTGCCACGGCCCTGTCCAATCTCTCTTCCACCCACTCCTCTGTCCCTCGGCCTTTTTTCCTAGGTAAACCTGCCTCCAGACATTCCCAGATCAACAAGTTCACAATCGCCTAATGTATCATTGAAGCCTTCAATAAGAGCCGACGGGTGAGAATGGATACCCCTCTTCTCCGAAAGACAAGTAATGTCATTGAAATCGCCCGCGACATCCCAAGGTAAAGCTGATTTGGCCTTGAGCTGCCGAAGGAGATCCCATGTTACATGTCGTTGCGATCTGTCCGATTCTCCATAAAATCCTGTTTAACGCCATGCTGGTTGCCCAGGTAGTGTTACCTCTATGTCTATGTGATTATTGTTGGAATAGCTCAACAAAGAAGCCTGATTCATATCTCTCCAGAAGAACGCAAGCCCCCCCCCCCCCCCCCGAGGCCTACCCGTTCCACAAAAATCTTACTGTCAAAACCCAACTTTATTCGTACCGTCTCCATCTGAACCTCAGTCGCCTTTGTCTCCATTAAGAAGACAAATTCGGGTCACTGGTTGGACACAATGCCCAAGAGTTCGCGAACTGTCCGGGTGCCACCCATACCCCGGCAGTTCCAACTAAGAAGATTCATTGGCTCCGGCGAGCCTGGTCTGCCAGACTCACCAATCCTTGTTGTTTTAGACCTTCCGCCATCATCACATCATCGCCAGTCGCGACCTCTGCTGATCCACGCTCTTCACGGCGTCGTTTCAAGTCACCCTGGAGCCCTTCAGAGTCCTCTATCGCCATAAGCGTAGCCGGTGGAGGGCCAACCGCAGGAGTATTCATCTTCGTCTTAGAATTCAGTAATGGAGACAAAAGCCACTTTGCCCCAACTGGTTTCACCTGCTGTCTCGGACCTGCTCGCATCCAAGCACCAAAAGGGAATGCTTCAGGCAATATCCCCTCTTCATAAACCGTTTTGCAGAATTTGTCCGAATGGCCCATAACCCCACAGCAGTAACAAAATGTGTCCAAACGTTCATACTTAAAAGTGATCCATTGTGATGAGCCATCACGTCTCATCAGTTTCATCCGCCTCCTGAGCGGTGCCAACACGGACATTGGCACCCTAATTCTGTAATAACTCTTCCAAGTGCCCCCGAAATTATATGGATCAGCCGCGATGAAGGTTCCAACGTGATCGCCTATTTTAGCTATGAAATCCTGGGATGCATACATCGCTGGTAGCCCGTGAATTTGAACCCAGAACATGACTGAATTCAACTCCACCTCCTCCGGCTGAATCCCTATCGGCACCTGCTCGCAGATCAACAAATTGTTGTCGAAGGACCAAGGCCCATCATCGATCACTCTTTGCAGATCCTTTGGGTGAGGGAACTGAAATAGAAACAGGTCATCTGCCAATGGTACCGCGTACATACCCATCATAGGGCACCACATCGATGCCAGCGTATGTTGCATGTGATCAAAACGGATTTGGCGATCGATTAGAAATCGGCCAACCAGATTGTTCTGGATCGCGTAAAAAATATACTTGAGTGGGCGAAAATGTAAAAATGTTTATGACAAAACATGAAACATAATCAATTAAATAAAATAATTTGAATAACACTATATTTATAAATACTTTTTAATTTTAATTTCTTTTAGTTAGATCAAGTTTAAGTATTTCTAAATTAATTCGAATACAATGAAGTATAATATAAACTTGTATACTACTTTAATCAAATGATTCATAAAAATAGACAAAAAGAATATTTAATTTATCTTGTGAGAGAATGAAAGAGATAACATAAACGAGAAAAGATTGTGATAATGGACATATGTGAAACTAACTAAGGTACTTAAACTATTAACAACTTAAACATAAATATAGATTTTATATATTTAATGCTCTCTCTCTCTCTCTCTCTCTATATATATATATATATATATATATATATATATATATATATAATATAGGGGTGGGTGGGTGGGTGGGGGAGGGGGTAAATGCCCCACCGCCCCCTCCCCCCCACCCAGAGTGGCTCCGTCTATGATGATAAGAGTTGTATTACACAATTTTTTGGACAAAAAGTATCCTTAGTGTAATAACTTTTAGAGTAAATACCAGCGGACATCCTCTGACTTTGGTGGCATCGCCACTTTTAGTCCTCAACTTTTAAATCAACCACTCCTAGTCCTCTTCCTTTTGATTTCTAACCATCTACGATCCTTCCATTAGATTAAGCCATTTGATCCCGTTATATCAAGGATAAAATTGTCATTTCACAATTGTTGAGATTATTAATTTGTTTTTGGACTTCATTCTCATCAGCATCTCGAAGAAACCCATTCCCAACCACCATAATATGATCCAACCCTCCAAATAGAATGTTTTCAGATTTCGTCCATCACTGTCTCCTCTATGGATTTTAGTTTGGAAAGGACCTATGAATTTCTCAAGGTCTGAGCATGGCGGAGGAACACAACTACAAACTGCCCGAAGGCGGCCACAGCCTGTGCGCCAACAATTCCATGTTCTATGGATTTTAGTTTTGGAAAAGACCTATGGATTCCATGTTCGCCGCATCGTCGTGTCTGCACCGGTAGAGAATTTCAAGGGAAGAATGATTGCGGCGGAGGTGCAGTAACAGCCGCAGCCCGCAGGCAACGAACCAGTGCCCGGATTGCCGGAAAAAAAGGTTGGGTTGACTGGATTTTGGTGCTGGTGCGGGGTCACCTTCTGTGGGGTCCACCAATACCCCGAGATTCATGGATATTCATTCGATTTTAAGGCCGGGCAAAGAAGCTATTGCCAAGGCCAACCCTCTAGTCAAGGTGGAGAAGCTGGAGAAGATATCATCTGGGTCGTCGGTAAGTCGATTCTGACGGCCGCTTCCTGCAAGAAAATGGGTTGATGATGATAATATTTGATAATTGTCTAAGGAGTCGGAGGAGGATGTTGGCATTCTACACACTTGTTTTGAATGATTTCGTCGAGTTTTCTTGGACTAAATCCATTGATAAGGATTGCAAGCGCAAGCAGGAAGAAGAAGAAGATAGCAAGGCGCGATATAGCGACTCTAAAAAAAAAGGTTGAAAAACAGATTATTTAAGTGATTAGATGTGAAATGGTACTAGGACTATGTGGTCCAATGGTACCCGGGTTGAACTTTCATTTGGAAGACTATGAGTTCGAGCCTCAGTGGAGGCGTTATTAGCTCTTTGTGTTTCAGTAGGTTGAGAAAGTATATGAACAGATACTACATTGTAGCTTGAGACAATCAATTTTAACGAAACCAAAAGTAAAAGGACTAGGAGTGGTTAATTTAGGACTAAAAGTGGCGGTGAGGCAATCAATTTTAACGAAACCAAAAGTAAAAGGACTAGGAGTGGTTAATTTAGGACTAAAAGTGGCGGTGCTACCAATGTCAGAGGATGTCCGTTGATATTTACTCTAACTTTTGGCGGTGCTACCAATGTCAGAGGATGTCCGTTGATATTTACTCTAACTTTTATTATCTTTTTTCATTATTATTACCATGCACATGCATACACAATATCATTTCTTATATTCTTCAATGGTAATAATGTATGTAGTATATATTGAAGTAATATAAGAAATAAGTTTGGTTTCATTTAAATTTTAATTAAATGTTACCATAATTATATTTATAATTTATCATATCTAAAATTCTTACTCTTTTTTTTTTTTTTTTCAAAGATAGAGGGCGACACCCCGGGAACCCTGCTGTTGGTTAACCTTAAAGGGGCCATTGACTTTAGGGATAAGGGTCACGAGTGTGTCATTAACTTCCTGAGGAATTTCCCCGGTTGTAAGATAATCCAGAACCAACTCGGTAACAAAATCTTGAACATTATGCCATTGCTTTTGATAAAATCGGTAAACTAGGCTTGTCTACTTTGCAAAAAGTAACAACAGCATTTCGAACTTTGGCGTGGGGAGTAGCAGCATAGACAACATATGAATGCATTCAAATTGGGGAATCAATAACAAATGAAAGTTTGAAGAGATTTTGTCGAGCGGTAATCGAGGTCTTTGGACAACACTATCTAATAAGTTCCCGTGATGCTAATGATGTTGCAAGGTTGCTTGAAATTAGTGAAAGGTGTGGCTTTTCAGGGACGCTTGGGAGTTTAGATTGCATGCATGTACTTGGAAAAACTGTCCAACAGTTTGGGCCGGACAATATGCTGGGCATAGTTGAGAACTAACTATTATTCTTGAGGCCGTAGCTGATTATGATTTGTGGATTTGGCATGCACATTTTGGTTTACCAGGTTCGAATAATGATATTAATGTGTTGGAAACATCTCATTTGTTTGCAAACATTGCAAATGGTACGACACCTTCTACTCATTATGTTATTCAACGGAAAGAGTACAATACATGATATTATTTAGCTGATGCTATATGGTCAACCCTGGTACAAACTATTCATCAGTCTCGGGGACCAAAGAAAAAGTTATTTGCGATGATGCAAGAAGCATGTAGAAAAGACTTAGAATATGCATTTGGAGTCCTCCGATTTGCAATAGTCAAGGGACCGGTACGTTTTTGGGATAAACATGTATTACATAATATAATGTCATCATGCATCAAAATGTACAATATGATCATTGGGGATGAACGTGATGGAAAAACATATATACAAAGTTGGAGAGAAACACCAGCTCCTAAGGTTGATATAGATAGAGATGAGAGTATTATCTTTCAAGAGTTTAATTTCTTGCTCGGCATAGCAAATCAAAGATATAGAAGCGCATTATGCGCTTCGCGATGCATTTGATTGAGCATATGTGGGAACGATATGATAATTATGAAAATTAAATGTATTGAATGTTTATGATTTATTATTGTCGAATAAAATAATATTTGCATTATAATTATATTTTATATTGAAATGTTTAAAGATAATACAAAGTCTTAATTTATGAGAAAACAAATTACTTTAGTGAAGAAATAAAATTTGGTGTAATGGGTCGAAGATAGAAAAAAATTTGGTGTACTAATATGCTGAAATATTCCTTTTGGTTTAAAATTTGGTATAGAGGGTTGGAGATGGTCTAAGACTTTCTCCAGCGAAAGCGCCAAACGCCAAAATGGTGGGCAGTTTGGCGCTGATCTTTCTCCAGCGAAGGCGCCAAACGCCAAAATGGTGGGCAGTTTGGTGCTGATCCTTCTCCAGCGAAGTCACCAAACGCCAAAATGGTGGGCAGTTTGGCACTGATCCTTCTCCAGCGAAGGCGCCAAACTGTTCGCAATTTTGGCGTTTGTCTACAGTGCAACGCCATATTTGTCATTTGTCTTTTTTTTTTTTTTTTTTTTTTTAATATTAATTCCTTTTGTATCATTATTTATTTTTATGGATTTATATATTTTATTAAATACATAAACATAAAATTTGAATAATTAAAAATAAATTATACCATTTGAAAGATCTCATCAAGTCGATTACAACAAGACTAAAATTATATATAAATTAATTTAAAACTAAAGTACATAAAACATAATTTTCATAAAATTAAACTAAATACATCTGAAATTAAACAAATAAAAGACATAGACATGGACATCCGAAATTAAACAAATAAATTAAACTTCATAATTTTCATGAAGCTACTCTATTTCAAGAATTTCTTACTCGACATAGACAAATAAAAGACAAAGAAGCGCATTATATACTTTGTAATGCATTGATTGAGCATATGTGAGAACAATACAATAATTTTGAAAAATAAAAGTAATAGTTGTTATATTTATATTATTGTGGAATAAAATAATATTTGCATTACAATTAAATTTTATATTAAAAAATTAAAGTAAATAATTAAAATTTTAATTTATGAGAAAACAAATTATTTTAGTGTAGAAATAGAATTTGGTGTAATGGGTTGAAAATGAATAAAATTTGAGGTAAGAATATGCGAATATTTCTTTTAATGTAAAATTTAGTACAGAATTTGGTGTTTTGTGTCGCAAATGACATAATAATAACGTAACCAGAGTGTGAATTTACATGAGGTGATTTGGGTTTGCTTGCATGATGGCGGATTCAAGGTCCCCAATGAAGAAAAGGATCTTATCCACTATGCCCAAACATGCCTCTTTTTCTTCCTCCACACTTTTACCGGTGTTGTTGCTGCTGCTTTCATCCGGCCTCTTCCTGCCCAAATGTCGCTGAATCTCTCCTCCACGGATAATGTAATAATCATCTACTTCCCTTAAAATCTTCAACCCCCTGATTGCATCCAATCAACACACAATCTCAATATATGCAAAAAACAAAAGGAATTAGCTTCATGGAATCATCGAATGAATGACTTACAATCCAATTCGATCGCACCGATCCTGCACTGCGTATGCGTCCTTCCATGATTTGGAACCAGTTGGGGAGAAGAATGCCGCATGATCTAAACCCCACCTCTCTTTGAACAGATCGCACCATAAATTGTCTTCTGATCCTAACGCTTTCCATCTCCTGCAAACTTCACCCAATCAAAACCGCACATTTGTTAGCTCTTTTCTGCTTCTGCAATCGAGTTATTAGTATATTATCGACAAATCCCACTTGATTTGTCTGTTCCTGAATTAATAGAGATCCCATCTTAGGAAAAGCTAAAGTCACCAACAATTCCGTTGATCCCAAAAACAAGAAATTTGGATAAATCTGGAATTAAATAATAATAAAAAAAAAAACCCCATTCAAGCAATAATTTAAAATTCACCTAATTCAGCAGCTGCGAGATTGTGATGATCCAGTAAACGCAAAATTTTCAGACACAGCTCCGATGGTAGTGTTTCCATCTTATCTTATCTAGACTAGAAAGGAGAGAGAGTTAAGTCCGTAATTGAGCAGCTGCTAGATCGTCTCCACCTTCCATTTTTAACGTAACCAAAAAGCGGCATAGGTAACCGTCTCTACTCACTAGTTATTTTCTACTTCATTTCTTACTCTCAACTTAGGTGTCATATTCTTATTTATCTATAAAAATTAGTGAGTCACAATTTTTATTATTGAGTAATTTTACATGTACTTCCAATTTGCTCTCATTTTATACTCTTTATGATTTGACATGCTTTGATTGCTCAATTTAGTAGTGAGCTATGATGTTTATCCATTTTTTTTTCTTTTTCCAATCAAATTTGAACACAAGTGAGAGTAAAAGTTGGGAATGAGGTTTTGGGAGTACTATCAAGTTTTTTGTTTTCCCTAGTATATCGTAGATCGGTCAATAGAGCTATAGGTACTTAATAATTATCTAAAAACATAATAAATCTCAATTTAAGTTATATCCGTGATTTATATCTATTTTTCTATTAATTATTTTTATACATAATGCTATAAGTGTTGTTCTATACAATTTTTTGGATAAAAATATCATTACCTTTATAATTTCTGTTATTTTTTTTTCATTATTATTATCATACACATGCATACACAATATCCTTACTTTAATAATATTAACCGTACAATGATTATTACTCAAAATGATTAACTTTACATTTAATATAATATAAATTTTACAACTATAAATTAAAATAAGTATATATTATTATTTTAAAAAATATTTTAACATAATTAAAATTTTAACATTGAGTATTAATATTGGGCATATATTTTTGCGCGTCGCTATATAAAATACTAGTAATTATATATAGGCCAATCTTTTTTTTTTTCTCTAATTTTTTTTTATATATAATTTAAACTTATAAAATTGTAAGTTTCTAGAACTCTAATTTCTATTTTCTATTCCAGCTACTTTTTATAATTATAATTTAATAATGTTTTTTCAATAAATTTGGTAATGAATAATGGACGGGAATTATAAATATAATAATAAATTTTCTATTCCAGCTACTTTTAATAATTATAATAAATTTTCTTTTTCTTGTTCTTTCACTATAGAAAATTAGAATTGTGTAATTCGTTGATCTTAATTCATCAATAAATTATGTTATATATTTTTTTATAACATTAAAATAAAAAAATGTGATGCATTATAATTTATAAATTTAAATTTTTACTTTTTTAATTTAAATATTTAATAAATAAAGTGGGCTAGATCGAACCAAAAAAAAAAAAAAAAAAAAAAAAAACTAGGCCGCGTAGCCCACACTATAAATTGGGTTGTCCCAACCTAGCCCCTTTGCAATGGAGGGTCAGGCCAGGCCGCCAGGGCGATCCAATGATTCTTATGAAGTTTTTTTTTTTTTTTATTTTTTATTTTTATTTTCAGAATTATTGAGATTGGTTGGTGGGTGTGGAATGGAATGGTGGCTAACTGGTTACACTAGTTGAGATTAGAGAATTGACTAAAAAATGCAACAATAGGCTTCTTTAGTTACAACTAAAGATGCCTAAAGTAAAAAGAAAACGCGGGGAGATGCATATTTTAAAAATTTTACACGTCCTTACTTTTTTTTTGAAAAACCAATGTGGTTATATTTATAAGTAACTCAAAATTGAGTCAGGTGGGATATCATCCCAGTACATAGTCATAACGTGATTAAAAGCCTCAGCTGCTAACATATGCGCTAAATAATTTTGCGATCTAGGAACAAAAATAACTGAGCAATACGTAAACATAGCCATAGTAGTCCTACAGTCATCAAGGACATAACTAAGGTAAGATCTAGGTTGGATTGCCGAAGTGGCCAAATATGCCTGAAGTGTCTGGCAATCTGTGAATAACTCAACTGACAGTTCGCCACGTGCCTTGAGCCATGATAATGCTTCCTTGCACGCAAGCGCCTCGGCCATAAGCGATGAGAGACAGTTTTGTAAGGGTGAGGCATAGGCTGAGACGTATCCGCCATACGCATCGAATAACACCGCTCCAACCGTGGCGGTCTTCAAGAGAGGCGGAAATCCGGCGTTGACGAAACATCGCATCCGCGGCATTGCTTCCATTCCAGCAGCGGCAATGGGAGACAATGGCGGCGTTGGTTGTGTCTCGGCAGTAGGGGCAGCCTGCTGTTCTGCCGACAGCGGCAGCAGGTCGGCAGAGGTGAGACCAGCCGGCTATGAGGGGGCAGCCGAGTGCACCTGCTGCCACGCATGCACGAACGCCAAGGCAGTTGCGATAATCTTCTTCGGTCTTGGCAGACATGCATTCCAAACGGCATCGTTCTGGGCTCTCCAAATGTTGTATAATATTCCAGCTGCAAACAATATCCCATTAGCATCTAGAACATTTAGGATTACTCTAAACCATTCCTGGAAAATATTCGTTACAAAATGGGGGAGTGGAAGGTTAGATTGATCCCAAATGGACCTAGCATAGTCGTCACACAACACTAAGGCATGCATTGTGTTCTCATCCATAACTCCACACATGGCACATATTGGGCTAATATCCACCCTCTTTATAAGCAAATTGGTGGTAGTAGAGAGAATATCACATATAGCTCTCCATAGAAAGGTCTTCCATTTAGGGGGATTTTCAAATTCCATAGGGTTCGCCACTTATCAAAACCAGTATTATTCTCATAAGTACCCACCATTAGCCTGCACCCATTTTTTTTTTTACTGAATAGCATCCATTTGGTTCCCCACACCAATACCATATATCCTCATATCCTGGCGAGACCGGAATCTTTAAAATTCTTGGTATATCATTTGGGTGAAAAATGTCTGATAAAATGTGGGGATCCCATGTACCAGTATTTTGATCAATTAATCCCACAACTTTTGCACCAGTTAGCTGAGGTGGCATATCCGTTTGGACCATTGGGTCCAGCTCATCCTGAAGCCACGGATGTTCCCATATTAAGGTAGACTTTCCGTCCCCAATACGACGTCTCGCTCCGCTTGTTATTAATGCTTTGGCAGCCATAATACTACGCCAGCAATAACTAGGATTATTTCCAATATCTGCTTCATAAAATGAACTTTTAGGATAGTACCTGGCTTTGTATACTCGAGAGACAAGTGAGTCAGCATTGGTCAACAACCTCCATGCCTGTTTACCCAACATTGCCAAATTAAATGCTTTCAGATCCTTAAAACCCAAGCCTCCATACTGCTTAGGGATACACAACTTATCCCATGCCTTCCAGTGAATACCAGGGTCAGTCCCTGAGCCCCACCAGTAGCGATTCATTGTCCGTTCAATAGCTGTACACATAAATATATGCAACAAAAAGACACTCATTGAAAAGGTAGGCATAGCTTGAGCCACACTTTTCAATAAGATTTCCTTTCCCGCCTGTGAGAGAAATTTCTTACTCCACGACCCAATCCTCTGTCGGATTTTGTCTTCAATATATGCAAAGGACGCCTTCTTATTTCTCCCCACAAACGGTGGAAATCCCAGATATTGGACAAAATTAGGGGCCTGGTCTACCCCTAAAATATGTGTCACCACATCCCTACATTCCTGACTTGTATTCTTACTGTAACAGATACTAGACTTGTGGTAATTCACCATTTGTCCAGACAAATTCTCATAAACTGCCAAACAATTCTTCACCTGAGTAGCCTCATGTGGGTTTGCCTTGAAAACAACAGGCTATCATCAGCAAAAAATAAATGAGATATTGGGGGTGCGCCACACGCGACTCTGCAGCCATGTATCAAACCATCATTTTGTGCCTATTGTAACAAAACAGATAGCCCCTCTGCACATATAATAAACAGATATGGAGACAATGGATCACTTTGCCTGAATCCCCGGGTAGGCATAATCGGTTCACTGGGGGAACCATTTGCCAAAAACCTGTACGACACAGTCACACATAACATAATAAGCTCTATCCACCTCTCATCAAATCCCAAGGCCTTTAACATTCCTTGTAAAAATGGCCACTCCATACGGTCATAGGCCTTTGCCATGTCCAACTTGAGAGCCCCCCAACCTACCACCCCACACTGCTTTCTACTCAAATAATGACCAACTTCTGCTGCTATCAAGATATTATCTGTAACACCCCCCCAAACAAGACCTATATAAAAGCCTTAACACATGCAGATTAAACGACAAAACTAGCACAGCGGAAGATAAAACGAAACTGGATAAAAGAAATCCAACGGGGTGTCACGCCACGTTTACCAAACACGGTAAACGCTACGGCAAACAATCTGCAAGTGTATACATCTATCCCAAAACATCAGTCTAACTACATTGGCGCACAGGCCACAAAAGCAAGGGTAAAGGTGCTAAGCTACCAGGCTCTAGACATCGCGCTCGTCTAAACATCACCTGAAAGATACAAAGATAAACATTGGGACGACGCCCGGTCAGCGAATAATGCTGGTAACCCACAAATACCGTTAAGTATCATAAATAGATAGATATAAGTCATAAAAACCATTTTCGAAACGGAATACACACACACACACACACACACACACACACACGCACACACACACACACACACATATATATATATATATATATATATATATATATATATATATATATATATATATATATATATATATAAAAGTCAAAACCAAGATCAACAGTCAACACAAGACTCATCACTCACAAGGATAACACGGGAACACATCCCAAACCACAAAGGTTAACCACACGCAAAGGATAAAGACTCACCCAACGGCAACACATGCCAAAACAACACAAGCCTCCGTGACTACACACGTCACGAGAGAAGATCACACAACGCCGGCTTTACAAGCCCTCGCAACATCACCCATCACGAGTTGGTATGCCTTCCTTATGCCCTGTTCCAACCTTATGGCTACCCCCAACCTTGTACCTTCTTTCCAACCATTACCTCCAGGACCCCTGTACTTCTTAGTTCAACCTTATTCCCCCGGGACCGTCGTCCTCCACCAACAACCACCAACAACCAATCGGAAGGTACAAACAACACACACGCTAGCATTAAGACAACAAACTAGCATGCTTATCAACGGGGAAACTCAAGATAGTTCCGAGGAACACACAAGACACCTCTTGGTCCAACGAAACACAATGTTGAACACTTAGCACGATTCAAGACACCAAAGTCCTACATGGATACCTACCATATAGTTCTAGACGTACGAAACATCAAGAAGACACTCAAATAGTTCCACAAAAAAACAACGGGAAGCCAAAAGACCAAATACCGAGTCAAACAAATCACGGGGAACAAATCCTGAACGAACACCATCGTGTTCCCCGCGGGTGGACCCATGGGTAGTGCCCCACCCGTGGTCCCGCCCGCGGGAACACATCCCCACAGGCCAATGTACCCGCGGGTAGGCCGGCGGGTGGTGCCCCGCCCGCCATTCCGCCCGCGGGAACATCCCTGTTCCACAACAAATCCCTTCGGGGATTTTCTTCTCCAAACACAAGTTCAAGTCCAAAACATGCCAAATCTCACCAAACACAACAAAATGACTTGAACCATGGAAAATGCCAAGCAATGGCACAAAGGAACCCTAAACACAAGCTCTAGATATGCAATATCACAAGACAAATGCATAAACCCTCACATTTCATAGCAAAACACATGTAGAATCCAAGAAATCACATATAGGTAAGCAAAATAGGTTTTGCAGAGCATGGGTTACCTCTTGAAGACCAAAAGACTTCACTTTACACCACAACAAGCTCTCCATAAGGCTTACTTTCCAAACCCACTTCAAGATCAAACCAAAAGATCATAAAGATCCTACCTTTAAGAAAAAGACAACTAAGATGGAACTAAAAACACAAGATGAACTTAGATCTTACCCTCCTAGATGCCCAAATAGGTGAAAGGTTGAATCTTGGAATCTTGACAAGGGCTTGGAGAATAAGCTACACTTCTTTTCTAGAGAGAAGGTAGAACTAATTTCTAAGAATTGTAGGGAATGAAATGAAGAAGTCTTCTAGGTTAGGTTACAATACTAACTCTTGGTGAAAAGACAAGGATACCCTTACTAACCCTTAGAAAGTGTAAGGAACAAGGGAACTCCCCTCAAAGCACAAGGTACAACACAACTTAAATGTTGACTAGTCAAATTCTAGTCCTTGAGTATTAAAAATCAGGATTTTAGGAATTAATTCTTCAAATAAAAATAAGATTAATTACTCAATTAATCCATGAATTGAATGTGGATTTTTGGGGTGTCACATCCTCTCCCCCTTCAAAGAAGCTTCGTCCCCGAAGCTTGGGTACAATGAATTAAAAGCGAACGGTGAAAAGGAAACGACATTGTGACAAGAAGTTCAAGAATAACTCTTTTGGTCAAAGACTCCAAAAGAACTCACAAGGATTCCAAAGCAATAAACTCCGAGAGATCCTCACCTACCACATCCCAAAAATGCTGGGAAAAGCCTGGATTCATTCCATTCGGCCCCGGTGCTTTATCTGGAAACATTGCAAACAGAGCTTCCCTAACCTCATCCACTTTAAAGGGTTGTAGAAGTAATTCATTTTGTAAGGGTGTAACTTTGGGCATAACTTTTTGAAATAACTCAGCACCACTAGCAGGATTACTAGTACAAAATATATTGGCAAAATAATCCTGGACAACGTTTCTCATATCATCACCTTCCACCCAGTCCCCATCATCATTCGTAATTTTAAATAAATTATTTTTCCTTTTGCGATTAGAGGCGTACCTGTGATAGAATTTCGTATTGGCATCGGCACCCTTTAACCAGTGTTGTTTGGCTCTCTGTCTCCAGTATGCATCCTCTTGGGTCTCAACTCGGCACAGAGCCTCCTCCAGGAGGTGGAACTCAGCCAATGATGCTAGGTCTGTGCGCCCCTTCAGATATAACTGTTCCTTGCGAAGCAGCTCAATTCGCTCACCAAACTTATGATATCAGTCACCCCCCAGCGAGCTAACCGGTCACCACAATGCACAATACACTCCTGCAACCCACCGTTGCTCCCTTCTCCCCAAGACTCCTCCACCACAGTCTTGCACCCCTCATCGTGCAGCCAAGCCATTTCAAAACGGAACTTTCTCTGTGGTCTCCCCCTCACCATAGGATCGTGCATTCCCATAAAGAGGGCAGAATGATCAGATCTTCTCATTAGGATATTAGTCACCCTTGCTCTAATGACAATATCACGCCACGCATCGGTAGCTAACACCTTATCCAAATTTTCCTCAATCCACCGAGATGTGCCCTTCCCCTTTTCCCAGGTAAACTAATACCCATTCATCGGCAACTGAGATAAGTCGCAGTACTCAATAGCCTCCCCAAAACCCCACAACAGCCTATCTGGGTGTGGATTTCAGCCCCTCTTCTCATAGTGGAACAAAAGATCATTAAAATCCCCAATCATGATCCATGGCATATCAGATTGGGGTGCTAGTGATTTAATGAAATCCCACGCTTCAATGCGCCTGTGCCATTGTGGATACCCATAATAACATGTCATCCTCCACTTATGGAAGTCCAACATACTAACTTCCACATCAATATGATTCTTGGAATATTTGATAAGCCTTGCCGTATTATTCTTCCTCCATAATAAAGCTAAACCACCACTCAGACTAACCGGATCAACATAGAACAAACCATCAAACCCTAGTGTAACACGAATACGCTCTGCATGAATTTGGTCCACCTTTGTTTCCATGAGGTAAATAAAATCAGGCCTGTTGCGGGACGCCGTGTTCACTATTTCACGAACTGTACGTGGGTCGCCCAAACCATGACAGTTCCAACTTAGGGTACTCATTGAATCTGGCGGGTCTGGGAACCAAGACCCGCCACAAACAAGTTTTTTGACACATCATTGATCGTTGCCTCACCATTACCCGATACCACCCCATTACTAGTCCCCTCCTCGGCTGCACAGCGACGTTTGGAAGAGGCTAGTACACCCTCCTCCGATTCACCTAACGTCTGAGCCATAACAACATCATCGGCCGCTCCCACCACCCCACGGCTTGCCAGCACCACCATATCCCCTCCATTGGACTGTCCCGCAATTGGCGTTATCGGCCTCCTCTCAGGCGGTAATAACCATGACTCCCCAACCCGCCTCGGGCCCTTGGTCTGCCCTGCCCTCATCCATGCGCCATACGGGTAAAACTCAGGCTTAATCCCTGAAAAACGAGCTGTTCTACAGAACTTTTCCAAGTGACCCAGCATACCACAACAATAACAAAAATTATGGAGCCGTTCATACTTCAGGTTAACCCAACCCCATGACTTATCCCTAACTACCAATTTCATCCGCCGTTTGAGCGGCTTGTCTACCGGGACCGCCACACGTACACGATAAAATTTCTTCCATGGTCCCCCCACTTTGCGATCATCACACTTGATAAACGTTCCAACAAAATTTCCAACCTGCTCCAAAATTAGGTTGGAAGTATATCCCATAGGCAAATCATATATCTGAATCCACATATCAAGTGTATCTAACTTGACTTCCCCTGGGAGGTAACCATCACAAACTTGCCGGCATACCAGCGTATGATTTTCAAACGACCACGGTCCATCCTCCAATACACGTATCATATCAGTCTCATGGTAGAACGCGAAGAGGAATAGATTAGAATGCATCTCCGTTACTCGCATCCCCATCACAGGCTGCCATACAGACGCCATTACCTGCCGCATATACTCAACTTTGATCATCTTTGCCGTCAGAAAATGCCCTACCACGGAGAAGACCAGTAGGTCATCGCCTTTCGGTGGCATGAACGGTCCATCCGCCTCTACGCCAACCTCCTCATCTTCTAGCGTAATATCTGCCCATCTGTTAGACAACCTTGCTGTGTAGTCGCTGCTGCCATGGTGAATAGAGCTGGAGATCGCCTCTGCCACTGTAGCCTTGCATACCGTCGAAAACCGGAAACCCTAAACGGGAGAGAAAGCCGAAAACCCTAAACGGGAGAGAAAGAACTATAAACATAAAGGAGATATACAAAATTGCTTTACACGTCCTTACTAATATAGTAAAGATGCGTATTTTTTTTGTACGAGGACAATACGCATCTTTACCTTTACGTTGATTAAGTTAGGGTGTATTGTGTTGATTGGATGCAAACGATCCTGAGCTGAATCTAAGAATTTTTTTGAGTGAGGATGAAGTTTAAATGAATTTAAAAAATATCTATGGTAAAATATTTAGGGTGTGTTTGGTTGATGGGTTTTGCCCATAGGAATGGGTATGAAAGTGATTGTTATTGTTTGGTGGATAGGTTTTTAGAACATTACTATGAGTTTCAAATACCCCATCAATTGTAAAACCCATACCCCAAATAAAATAAGGGTTTTATTCCCTTATTCATTCTCAAGCACTACTATTAGTAACCATTCCCATCCACCCTACTACCAAACATGTTAAATACTTTCACCAAAATCCATTATCATTACCAAGTATTTGATACCCATTCCGATTCCGATTCTCATGTGCGAACCAAACACACCCTAATATTTGATATAAAGCAAATATATTAAGGGTAAAAGAAGTTAGAATAAAATCCTTCAAAAATGTATAGACAAAATATCTTATATGGGAATGTAACCTTCCCTTGTTTTATACTTTATTCTTTTTAAAGATAAAGTTTTTTTTTTTTTTTCTTTTAACTCCGCCTCTTCAACAAAAAAATACTTTATAAATAAATAAATAAATAAAATATATATATATATATATATATATATATATATATATATATATAATTCAATTCCCGTGCGATTGTGCGGTTAAATCTGAGCCATTGATCTAGCCTAAATAAACATCCAGGATTAACAATGATTAAACAAACGCGGTGGCATTTGATCATTTTGCATCTAGGTCAAATTTAAGGTGCGTAGTTTTCCTTCTTAAGTTGAGTGGTTTTTGTGCTTAAGGTGTCTGGTTTTTGTACTGTGTGACTTAAGGTGCGTCAATTGTTGAAAATTTAAGTGCGTCGGTCTAAAGCTTTTGGTGCGTGGTTTTCCTTATATATATATATATATATATATATATATATATATATATATATATATATATATATATATATATATATATGAGTGATATAAATGTTAGAGATGACAAGGGTAAAATGGTCATTTCATAATTAAGGCCAATCAACTAACTAAAGAGTTACTTATGCCTGGATTAGACATCACTACTACTAGTATGAGTAATTAGATCAGATCTTTGAGAAGACTAAACTATGTAATTTTGGAGCTGACAAACGATGAGATTACTAAGATTGGCTGGCGATTTCACCATTTCTTTGTACAAATTCCTCATGTTCGCGATGTCATCACAATTTTTCACCCCCTGCATGGAGGATACCCTATTAGTAAGGATAATGAGATTGCCTAGCACCACCAAGAATAATCCCAAGGAGAGGGTTAACGCCATTTCCTTGCCGATTGCATGTAATGAAGAGATATCTTGTGAGAAGAAAGTGGAAGCTAATGAAGGAAAAACCACCTCTTGTGGTCAAGCAAATAAAAGGAAAGAGACAACATCTTGTGGCTCGAGCAAACAAAGTGAGGAGGTCAAAAGCAAACCGGTAACCCCATGTTATCGACCTCTTATTCCATTCCCTCAAAGACTTATCAATGTGGAAGAGCTCAAAAGAAAAGGTAAATTCAATGAACTTCTTCTAAAGTTATATTTAAATATGCCTTTTTTACATGCTTTAGGTGAAATGCCAAGATTTGCTAGCCACATGAAAGAACTTATGAAACACAAGAAGGGGATGGGTGATTCTCTCGAGTGCACCTAAATGAGAAATGTTCGGCTATACTCCTAAAGGTGTGCCAACCAAAAATGGGTGACCCCAGTGCATTTGTCGTGCCATACACGGTCAAAGACCTTGATTTTGATAATGCACTAGCCGATCTAGGTGCCTCGATAAATGAGATGTTGTGGTGGTGGATGGAAAGGTAGATTGAGAATGAAATTCCCGAGTTTTCGTTCTCTAAGGATGGTAAATTTGGAAGCATTGAGATATGCTAGTGAGTGGATTCAAGCTTATCACTTACGAGATTCAAAGAGAGGATTGTGTACAAAGTGAATTGAGAGCAAGAGTAAAGGAAAGTAAGCAAGTAAAAATCAAATGAAGAGAAACGAGAGTAGGATTGCTCCTTTATTGCAATGTGTATTTTAGTGTTTACAATAGGAGTTGTGAGATTGTGAGTATTGTATTTTAGGTGAAGTGTTTAGCAATGCCATAGCCATTTCGGTCTCTACGGCCTATCATAGGGCAATGTAGCACCCGAGTGTCAACATGCCTCTATGAGTCAATTCAACAAACACATAGTCTACACTTCATCCCGAGCTACGCCCTCTCGGATCTAAGACGAGGATTGCAAATGAAACCAAAGCGATCTCACACTAACAATCTCTTGTCTAGATTGATGAATCCTAGGCTATTCATGAAGTCGGGCCCTACTCCAAGAATATAAGACAAAACATTCATTTCCAACATGAAATTACACAATCTCCACACTCACAACTCCAAACAATCAATTCAACATCACACTTAGCACAATTAGTGTTTTGCCACTCCTCAATGTGATGGCTTGGGTCTCCATTTGTTTTTTTCTTATGACTTCTTCAACCATCCATGCCAAAGTGTTTTCCATTTTTTTAAATGGTTGCAATGTGTCCTTCCAGTATGTGGCAATTTCCTCTTAAATTTCCTTTTTGACTGAGGATTTGAGGTTAGTCATGTCTTCCTTGGCCTCATGTATGAATTCTTGAAGTTTTCTCTCGAGGCATTCATACTCTTCATCAAGATGGGGTAGTTGTGGGATGGCATGATATGGTTCTTCCCACGGGGGGTTGGTTGTGTTGATAGTATGTTTTTCTTTCATTATATTTCCATGAGGTGGGTGGGTAAGGTGGGTTTTTGGATGGGTAGTGACGTGTGTATTTTGGTGAGGTTTGGTTAGCGGTGTTGGTGGTGTAACGTAAGGTGTAAACGGAAATGGATTTCCCGAGTGTCATTCTCTCAAGGATGACAAATTGGAGAAAGAAAAGCGCAATGAAATCTAAAGGATTGTACTAACAAGAGACCTCTACTAGTAGCATTGTCATGAATTTGGAAGTAAAGATTGAATGCATGGCAAGGTAGGGAAACAAACAAGTAAAATAGGGAGTTGGAGCGACTAACTTGATCCTATGCATTTGACGAACTCAAGTGGACTCGGTATAGTGCAAATGAGGGCTAGCTTTCGGGAGCCGCTTTGCAAGAACTAATCTTATCCGTACTTAGTCTCTTAGGCCAAACTTTGGCTTAAGCATTTTGTCGAACATATTGCCTATGCCTCCTCCCGGGCTTTGCCCTCTCGGATCAAAGGACGGGGAAAGTCGACAATCTAGACTACGTAGAATTGCAATCTCTTGCCAATTCCACTTTCTCATAGTCCTTACTTGTTGTGGCCATCAACAAAGCAAGGATCACAACACAACATTGTTCACCACAAAAGCTTTATGGCACAATTGCACAAACCTAGTCTCTATAACAATTTAGATTACAAATGCATATTCACAAGATCACCACCTCCAACTCCTAGATAGTCTATCCAATCATGATCACAAGTTGGAATTACAATTTCAAAGGATTAAGCTAGCAAAATGAGCAAGTAGGAAATGATCTCAAAATGAAAGCAACTTGAATTTGGGAAGATTACCAACTTAAATCTCAATTGAGCATCCAACTTTACAAGATTGAGAGGAAACTTCCAAGGTCAAGAAGACTCCTTACAAAAAATTATTAAAGTATGTGAGGATCAAGTGTGCACAAAGACTAAGTTGAGATTATGCAAAATAGGGCTCATGAATGAGATCCCATAGGCTTGCCATTCATACTCCCACTAGCTCAACTCTAAGAATGCATGCTAAGATCAAATAGGTCTTTATTAAGCTTGTAATAGGGCTAAGGGTGTATGGCTAACAAAGGAGTGGTATGGATAAATACACAAAGGAGAGAATTTCACAATTATCTTTTTTTTTTTTTTTTTTAAAAAAAAACCTTATATTAGAAGAGATAAAACAATAACAATTCAAGGAGTAGAATTTCAGCTCAAGAACAAAACAATCTTCTAATTGAGGGTCTAAACAATCAAACTTTCAATTCTCATTCAACTTTCTTTTCTTTTCTTTTCTCTTTTTCATGATTTCTCTTTTTATTCTTTTCTTTGCATTTTCTTTGGAATAACAATTTATCAAGGAACAAACTTTAAACCAACAATCAAGACCCCCACACTTGACCTTTTGCACAAAAATTGTTTTTTTTTTTGTTTTTTTTTTTTAGATATAAACTCCATAAAAATCTCTTCTACAGGAATATCAAAGATAAAAGCGTCATTCTCTCGTGGGTGGAAAAGAAAACATCTGGCTAAAGGCTAAGGGTTTTGATGATGGGGTAATCACAAAGAAAATAATAACAATGAGAGGATAAGTGCTTAGCACTTATTTGAACAAACAAAAGGCTCAAAGGGGACACAAGGGGTAATAACATATATAAGGGTAGGCTTACACGCTATGGCTAAACAAAAATGGCATAAATCACTTCAAAACATGCAATACTTAGACTTCACTTAGGGAGTAATGAGGCAAGTTCTAGCAAAACACCCATGACCGGAATCTCACACAAGCCTTCACTAGCAATGCATAATACATAAGATCAAGAATTAATCCAATTTGTGAGTGGCTAACAAAACTATTGGCAAGGGAATAGATCAATCATGTGTTACACCTCAAATCATCAATCACAAGTTGAATTGTAACAAGCACCACCAAAACAAACTACAAACCAACAAGAGAGAATAATTGTAACTGCATGCTATGACAAGTAACTTATTAACCAAAAGAACCTGAGTCATCCAAGCAAAAATTTTGAAATTTACCCCAAATTGTAGACTCCTCCCCCACACTTACAACTTTGCATCCCCCATGATGCAAAACCAAAGAAAAAGACAACAAGAGAAAAGAGAAGGGTAAAAAGCAATAAAACAACACAAACTAAAATAAGCAAAATAAAAGACTAACTAGACGAAATAAAAAAAAAAAAAAGCAATAAACAAATATAAAAGATAACATGGGGTACCTCCCATGAATCGCTAAGTTTAATGTTGCTAGCTCGACATAACCTTATTATTGGAGTGCTTAATCCGGTTGATCTGCGAGATCAATCTCCCCACCAAGGAAGCTGTTCCACTTTATTTGCTCCTCCAAAGTCATGCCAAGGGTCTTGCTATGGATCATAGAACAATTTTCAACCACAGTGGACTTTGGCTCATTAATAACATTAAATTCCACTTTTTCCTCTCCAAAGTAAAAAATCATGGACTCCTTCCTTGCATCAATTATTTCTCCAGTTGTGGCCATGAATGGTCTCCCCAAAATGATTGGAACATCTGGATTCTCCGGGGCATCTATCACAATGAAGTCACAAGAAACAAAATACTTGTCCACACAGACTAAGACATCTTCAAGAATTCCAATAGGGCTAGTAGTAAACTGATCAGCAAATGTCAATGTAAGTTAGACAGGTTTAGGCTCCCCCAAATTCAACTTCTTACACAGTGATAGATGCATAACATTAACACTAGCTCCAAGATCACAAAGTGACCTTTTGATTATTCGGCCTCCAATAAAACATGGGATTGTGAATCTTCCTGGATCTCTATGCTTCAATATGCTCCTACTTTCACTACGTGCCAAGGACATATACTCTTGTGCCATAGCCACCATCTCATGATCACCAAATTTCTTCTTCTTAGTGAGAATGTCCCTCAAATATTTTCCATAAGATGTAACTTGTGAAAGCAAATCAAGTAAAGGAATTGAAACTTTCATACTCTCAACTACCTCCAAAAACTTTTTCCACCTACTCTCTTTTACTTGCTTTTGAAATTTTTGAGGAAAGGGCAAGGGTGGTTCATACCTTCTCACTGGTTTCTCTACCTCACCATGCACTTGTGGATTTGTCTTCAAGGCAACTGGTTCAACTCACTACTGGAAATCCTGCTATTTCCGTCCAACGAAAATTGGACGGAAAATGGAGGTTATTGTTCGGAAAACGAGTTTCCGTCCAACATTCCGTCCAAAATGAGACCTCGGAAAAATGAACATCGCTAATTCCGTCCAACATCAGATGTCGGTTGGAATTTACGTCCAACAGGTCAAAGTTGGACGGAAAATCCAGATAGTAACCCACCATTTTAAGGATGGGAATTTCCGTCCAACTTTGACCCGTTGGACGGAAATTCTGGATGGCAATCAACTACTTTAGGATGGAAACTTCAGTCCAACTTTGACCTGTTGGACGGAAAATCCGGATGGTAACCCACATTTTAAAATGAGAATTTTCGTCCAACTTTGAGCCGTTGGACGGAAATTGTGACCAGTAGGTTGGCCAGAATTTGTAACCCGTAATTGACAAGAAAATCTAAATTTATATTTTTTTTTTACCTTGTTATAATTTTGTTATATCTGTTGTCAATACATTCTATATCATTTACAAAATAATGTACACACTATCTAAATTTAAAATGAAAATATAATTCAATATCAAAATTATTTAAAACAAAAAGATAGTATTGTATCTAATCCATAAATATTTAAACAATACACTATTGTCATACACACAAAAAAAAGTTTTAAAAACATAAAGTACTTAATCTTCACAAGGGACTTGTGTTTCATCTTTTAGTCAATCACCCGGTTAGCTCCAGTTTATAATCTCAAGAATTTGTAACATGTTCTTCAGCCAATCATCTTTTTTTCTCCCTCATCTACAAAAATAAAAAACAAAACAATAAAAACATGTATATTTAGATTACAAGTGTAGCCCAACGCAAACACTAAGGTGGAGCAATTTAGTCTAAAGCAAGAGCCAAAACATGAGCAAAGTTTGAGGGAACCATTCCCCTACGAAAAAACCCTCATTAAATACCACTCATCTATTTCTCAACCAAAACAATAAGTAGAATGTAATGCAATAGTGTTATAAATCCTTCTTGCACATGGCATGCATATCATGATGCCTGCAATGCATAATATTGATGCACTAGGAAATGTTCAAATTCTTACCTTGAAAATATTAATAAGACTTTTTTTATCTACAAAAGAGTATCTCCATGAATGTATGCATCTGCTAGGCCAAGATCAGCATGGGTTGCTATCTGTCAATCATTTCTAATGAAATTTCTAAATTTACCAACTTGGATATGAAAATGGAAAAGTAATCATACCATCCTAACGAAAGGTACCATGTGTTTTGAGTTGTCCAGAGGACTGCAACTCTTCTTTAACAACCTGTATGCAGCGATCATACCAGCCTAACAACACCATTGTGACACTAAGTAATGAAATAATTAAGAACAGGAAATAAGCCAGGTAATACTTACCTATAATCCATCCTCATGGAATCCATATCCTGAAAAATTGGATTCAATGTGTTAAATGAATAGTTAATGCAAAAGATATGAGTTTAACCCTTACCTTTTTGTTTAACTTTGCAAGATACCTGTAAAATAAAATTAAAAGGATCCATTTTATCATTTAGAAAAAGAAGCTAGAAAATATAAGGCTACTGCACAAACTAAATTCTCAATAAGGATATAATATGATAGGAAGCAACAAAAAGAGGAAGAAAAGTTCTTGATGAAAGTTAAAACATGCCCTGTCATGACAAAGATAATACAAAGAATAATCATCAATTGAGACTCTGTGCTGGTTTATCATAAAAATGCAAATATATACATACACTCAAAATCACATATATACAGAATGAAAATTTTACCTAATGCTTGTTTCAGTATCTGAAATGTTAGCCAAGCCACCTACAATTAGACCTGCATTTCAATAAAAAGAGTATAAGAAGTATATAATCAGTACAGAATATTGCTTTATTTCTTAATAGTGGTACACTATCATCTACTGTCTCAAAGTAATTACTGATGCATATTACGCAGTTCTGTACCATGCAAACAAATAATTGTACCAACTGAATCAGATTTATTTATGGAAAAATCCTTAACCAACTAAAAAATAATTAAAGAATAGAAAAAATAAGAAGTTGTAGTCTCTGACTTACAATTCCAGTGAACAGTATAGACACAATGACAGAAACTTGCAAAAGGAAGTCCAAAAGAGCAAGACTGACACATAGTAATAGCATCAGCTACATGAAATAGATGAGAAATCATTACTCCAACTACAAAAATCAATTCTAGTATATGTTCTTAGAAAGGTAAACTATGTTCAACAATTGTTAAGGCCTTTACTTCATAATCTAACAAGAAATGATTGATACAATAAAACAACCATTCAATCCTGTCTAAAACTAACATCCAATCAAATGCCTCACCATAAATCAAGACAAGTTTATTATCTACCACATTGAATTACAATTCTACAACCAAGCATGCAATATCTTGATTAGGTGACTTTTATACATTTTGACACCAAGCTTTAGGTTGGAAACTGTATAAGCAGAAGCCAAACTAATAAAATAAGCAACAATCTAAGATTATCAATCACCACAGATTTATTTCCAATCTGACATGCCAACATAAACTCTTCACTTCCAAATCACATTTGTGTGCAGAGAGATCAATAAATTCATAAGTTTGATTGTGCATACAACTAAACATTTTAGTTAATAGTCCAAAAACAAACAGAAATACGTCAATAACTGTTACTCCGTAATGAAGTAAACTGGCCTATCTAGAGTAACTTGTATATTCTAGACTTGAATTACAAACTAATCAACCTTATCAACACTAACTGTTCTAAATTCTAGAAGTATTAGATGTATCATGAGTAAAATGTAACCAAAAGCTGTATATGTGCAATTGTGCATCTGTAACTGCCAGGAATTCAAAGCAGAAATGATAAAAACACCAGTGCTGGGAAATAAAATCTTCAATTCACAAAATTTAGTGAAAGAGAGGCAGAGACCTTAGTTGATTCTAAAGATGAAAATGATTGGCATCAAGCTCCTTGATCGGGAGACTCGCGCCGCCGCTGCTTACGGTGAAAGAGAGGCAGAGACCTTAGTCGTTTCTAAACCCTAAACCTAATAAAATTAAAAATAAATAAATAAATAAATGAAGAACAAACCTGTGGTGGAGGCCGTGACGGTGGCTGTGGCGGGCGGAGGCAGTGACAGTGGCTGTGGCGGGCGCAGTGACGGTGGGTCGGGCGGAGGCAGTGACGGTCGTCGCTGGGGCTGTGGAGATGGCGTTCGCGTGTGGCGGAGGAAAGGGCGTTCACCGTTGAAGATGGGTGCGATGGCAGTGGGTAGTCGGAGGAGATCATTGAAGATGGGTGTGATGGTTCCCGAAGAGTTTGTGACAGGGAATGATTTTGTTTTTGTTGGAGTGGGAAAAGTGTTTTTTTGGCGTGAGAATGA
Source organism: Ipomoea nil (assembly GCF_001879475.1). NCBI lineage: Eukaryota > Viridiplantae > Streptophyta > Magnoliopsida > Solanales > Convolvulaceae > Ipomoea > Ipomoea nil. The sequence goes on along the minus strand of NW_017617553.1, from coordinate 1,468,145 downwards.
GTAAGTTACTGCCTAAACTTTTGGTTTTTAGAGAAAATTTTTGTGAAAATGAGAATTCTTACCGCCTAAATACTTAAATATTTCAATTTCCATCCAACAACAATGTTGGACGGTATATAATAATACCTACTATTTTTATTTCACTAATTGGTCAATTCAAATTTTCGACCAACGCGCAAGGGGTAGGACGGAATTTCCGTCCAACATTTAGTGTCGGTCGGAACCTCCGTCCAACGCGCGAATGTTGGACGGAATTTTCATCCAACTTTTCGTCCATCCCTATTTATAACAGAAAGTTGTGATTTTTTACAAATTATCGACCAACATTATTGTTGGACGGAAATAGCGAAATTTCCAGCAGTGACTTCTTCCTCCTCAATCTCCACATCAACAATTTTATTTGGAACTGATGTTTCAATTGGAAGAGATGTCTCACCAAGTGCCTTCCCACTCCTTGTAAAAATTGCATTGACATATGCTCTAGGATTTTCGGTGCAAGCGGGCAATTTTCTAGTTACTTTGGTGGAATATGTAAATGCTTGATTGGCAAGTTGATTCTCTAGCATCTTATTGTGGGCACTCAATTGATCCAATCTCTCATTCACTTGCTTGATCCTCTCCTCACTTTGTAATTGAGGCTTGAGCAACATACTCATCATGGCCTCCAAGTTTGGTTGTGGTGGAGCCTCCAAAGAGGGTAATTGAGATTGAGTTTGCGTACCATGAAATTGTTGCCCTTGAAAACCCGGTATACCCCTATTAACAAAGTGTTGGGGATTTGTAGCTCCCATTGGATTGCACCATGAAAAGCCTGGGTGATTCCTTGTGGTGTTAAGATTATAGGCCCCTTGAGGTTGAAAAGATTGTTGTGGTGGCCTATTATATCCTACCAAATTAATATGCTCCATAGGGGATTGAGAACTTGAATCATTGAGACATTCCCCCAAATTATGTCCACCACCACATAGATCACACATCAGAACTTGACCCAAAGGAGTAGAAACATAACTCACATTTTGATTTTTGTGTGATTTGGGCTAGTTTTTGGACCAAGGAAGCTACATTATCCACATTGGCTGACAATGCTGAAATTTGCTCCATTTCATGAATCCCTCCTACAGGTTTTTGAGAAGATCTCTCCCGAGTACCATGTTGATCCATTTATAGCAATCTTCTCCAATAATTCCTCGGCTGGAGTTGGATCCAAAACTGTGAATGATCTGCCCGAAGAAGCATCAACTAGAACTCTTAAACTATCAAGCAAACCTTCATAAAATGCCATCATCAAATCCCAACTTTGAATGCCATGGTGTGGACACTGCCTCCTCATCTCTTTAAATCTCCCCCAAGCCTCAGGCAATGATTCAGTTGCCAGCTGCTTAAAATTTTAAATTGCTTTCCTCATCCTTTGAGTATTGGAAACTGGGTAGAACTTTTACAAGAACTCTCCATGTAGTTGATCCCATGTAGCAAAATGGTTGTCTGGCAGCGAGATGAGCCAACTATGAGCTTTATCCTTTACCGAGAAAGGAAAAAGACATAGCTTAATGGCTTCTTGAGGGACTCAATTTATTTTGAAGGTGCCACATACCCTTAGGAACTTGGTGATATGGGCATTGGGATCCTCCGTGGGTGACCCTCCAAATTGATCTGAAGCAACCATGTGTAGAATGGCTGGCTTGATTTCAAAGTTGTTGGCCTCCACACCTGGCACATTGAAGCTATCATGCTCCTCAACATCTGGAGCAATTTAGTTAGACATGGATCTCCCCACAGGTGGTGATTGATTGACTCCATTGTCATCTCCACCTCCGTTAAGATTTAGATTGATTTGGTTTCCTGGTACCTGTGTCATTCTTCTTTGCTTTCTAAGAAACTTGAATCTTTTCTCAATCTCAAGGTTCAAAGGCAATAATTTTTCTTTCCCCAAAGATCGTGTACGCATAAAAAAACCAAGTTCTTAGATCCAAAGCAAAATCACACTCAACAAAGACAACTTGTTTATAGTTTAGCAAAAATAAGCAAAAAAAAAAAAAAAATGGATTAGACTCCTAGAATAAAACTTTCACTAATGTTAATACTTAACGCCACTTCCCCGGCAACGGCGCCAATTTGATTGCAGTATAATTTCAAACAAATAATTACTCGGAGTAAACGAGTTATCGATCCACTTAGAAATGGGGTATTAAGCACTAGCTACTAATTTATTCTTATGAAGCTAATCCTAACGAAAGACATGATTGAGCAATGACAAAAACTAAATAAAACAAAGTATGCAGGTTTGTGAAGACAATAAGGAGAGAATGAGATTCCTGGGATTCAAGTATTTAATCACCTAGTACCAATCTAAGTTCAATATTAAATCTTGGTTTAAACAAGTGTGAGAATGCAAAGATGGTATAGAGCTACTCCCATAGTACGTCTATAAGCCTAGTGAATATCCACTCCCGTGATATAAACACCCAACAACATGAGATCAAGCATTCATAATAAAATCTTAACTACTAGCATCCCCCGATGTGCAATAATCAAGAATTAAACTCCCTAACATTTATTGCCATCTCCCAAGGTGCAACAGTTAAGTGCAATTGTATGTGCCCTAATAATTTATGTCCAACTCCTGTTATGACACAAAGATAGCTATGAAACAAGTAACTATAGCCACTAATTACAAGCATCAACAATATAAATCACAATTGCAACACAAGTATAAAACCCAAATAATAATATATTAAGAATAATAAAAACTAGGCACAAAGGTTCATAAATACTATCACCGAAGAATCTCTAAAGTGTTTAGCCAAGCATGGCTAAACTAGAATTCATAATAAAAATAAGGGAATACAAATAATCAAAGAGTATAAGAATAAACCAAGCAATTCTCCCGAAACTCCTTAGCTTTCTTCTTGATTTCCAAGACCACTTGTAGCTCTAAATTCTCTTTTTTCTTGTCTCCAAAAACATAGCACCCCGATCTAGGGTTTGGGAAAGCGTCCTTTTATAGCGGGAATCAAACCGGAGCAAAATAGGAATTTTCCTCGCATTTTTAAAAACTGCCCGAACTGCTGATTTCGCCCGAGAGGTTATTGGAACGACTCGACGCGTCGAGTCCGCTGAGCGCGAGCTGTAATGTTTCTGGAATTTTTGGACGCGTCGAGTCCGAATCTCGACGCATCCAATCCCCTGTAGCAGCATCTTTGGTCCATTTTTGCTCGAAACTTGTTCTAGAACTTCCCTTGCTCTTGTACTTGACCTACAATGGTTCCAAAATACTAACAAACACCGTAAAATATTCAAAACAAGTGTAAACCATATCTAAATCATAAAACAAGGGAAATTGCAATTAAAGTATCAATTTGATGAATTAAATCCCAACAAATATAATCAAACTAACACACTAAACATGTACAATTAGACTCACATGAACAACGAATTTGAGTGGTTCCTAATTCTCTAGCTCCTGCAACATTGTTCTTATTTAATCCAAATCCTATATATATAGTCTAAAAATCACATTAACATTTGTTTAATATCAATTTTACTTTAATTAGTACATACAACAGCAAATTCAAGTTGTTGAATTCAGCCTTCGTTTTTGTTCTGAACTTTGTTGAACGTAACTCATTTACAGATCGAAATATGTTAATGGATTTGCCAATGTTGTCACGTCGCTGACATCGAAGTGGTCACAATCGTTACATCATTGGGGTTGCATAAGCTAAGACACAGTTATATTTTAATTTTGCCTTCTCTTTTTTGCGATAATAATTCTTATTGGGGGATAATAATTAGTTAATTTAAACATCCAAGCCTAGCTCCATGGTCAGGAATCTGCATAGGCCAATGACTGTAAAATTAGGTTTTTGTCGCGCATGGTAAAGTTCATCCACTAACAAACGAAAGATACTTGTTTGTCGCCATTAAGGGAACTCCATTCACGTTTTCTTATTTAATTTTATTATTTTCTAATAATCTGATAAAAGATGGACCCCGGCGGCTATAGTATTGAATCAATTAACTTAATTAGTATTTTGTATTTTAAAAAAAAATGAGAAAAGGTTCAAATAGGCCCTCGAACTTTAGCTTAAAAGTCAATTAGGCTCTTAAACTTTTTAAACGTGCAATTACATCCATCAACAATTCATTTAAGTGCAATGAAGCCAAAAAACAAATTAATGACTTGCTATCACATGTCATTAGGGTTCAGGCCACCTTCTGGCGAATTTTCCGGCAAAAAAAAAAAAAAAAAAAAAAATCACCGGCGAAATTTTCGATAAAAAAGTGACCGGCGAAATTTTCGGCAAATTTGGGTCGGTTGCTGGTCACTTTTTTTGCCAGAAAATTCGCTGGAAGGTTGCCTGAACCCTAATGACCTGTGATAGCAGATCATTAACTTGTTTTTGAGCTTCATTGCACCTAATTGTTGATGGGTGTAATTGCACTTTTAAAAAGTTTAGAGGCCTAATTGACTTTTAAGTTAAAGTTCGAGGGCCTATTTGACCTTTTTCCCAAAAAAATTGATTTAGTTTCGGTAATTTTATTTTTTCAAATTTAGCCCATTTAGGTACGGTGATCCCAACTTTGCCAAATTGATCCTAAACACACAGGCACAGGATCCCGTTTTTAGAGTCACTGCGAAAGTAAATTGCGAGTCACATAATCTGTACATCGATTAGATCCAAGTCTTCCAGAGAAAAATTTATTTTATTTCTTTGATTATATTATGATCATTGATTGGAGAGTTTCATTATAAGTAGAAGACTAAACATAAATATTACTTTTTCTTACTAAAATCACTACGTAATTTTGCTATTGATTAAAAAAAAATTTATTTATTTTCATTGATTAGCTGAGAATTTGGACGGTACCCACCATGAGTTAATAAAAATTCATGTGATAGTCTAATATTTAAAAAAATATATATATTTAATAACATAATCACACATCAAGTAGTGTAATATAATTATAAAGTAGTGATTTTTATAGTGGGGGTATAGCATGGCACTAGATCAAAATGGTTTGGATTAAAAAGTTATGTGCACCGGATTTCAAATTGACATTATATTGATGAATCAAAAGTAAAAGAGTGAAACTCTCCTGTAAGACCGTCTCATATATTCTTGTCTATGAGACGGGTCAGGTTAATATAAAAATAATAATGAGTAATAAAGTGTTTGTTACTTATAAAAGAAAATGTAATACTTTTGAGGAAAAATGTAATACTTTTAAATTAAAATGTAAAAGTATTACATTTTTTCTTCAAAAGTATTATACTTCCACTTAAAAGTAACAAACATTTTATTCATAATTAGTATTATATTTTTTAATATAAGTAATATATTTTTATTTTGACCCGATCCGTTTCACGGACAAAGATTCGTGAAACTATCTCACACAATTTTTTGTCAAAGTGAAATTAACTTTTGAGTACTCCATTTTCCATTCTATCCATATAGAGCTTCACTAAATCAGAGAACTAGTTTAACTTACTATAATGGCATCTTGACCTAATCCATGATACAATTTTGTTTTTAGCGAATAATAGACCTTTCATTTGTTGGTGCATTGACTGTTGCAGGGTTCCTTTGCTTGTTTTATTTAACTTTCCAATTTAGACTCAGCCAGAATGATATTATATATTGATTTATAAATTAAGATAATCTTTTTCTTTTCTTTTCTTTTTATTCAGGGTGATGATATCGGATGGGCACTCAATTTGGACTTATATATGCTTCCATTATTTTTATGTTGCTTAATGCATCAACAAAAATCCTTGGAAATCTTGGATTATAGCTAGCAAGCTGATGTAAGTTTGAATTGAGGACCTCAGTACAAGACAGACCAAAGAATCTGCAAATCAACTTTACTTTGGCCCAAGAATCCAGTCAATTTTTTGAACAAATTGATGAGTACTAGATAAGGTTGTTGAAGTATGGGTGGCCATTGGCCAATGAGTTAATTACAGCTTGAGTCAATAATGTTCCAAATATTTCAGCAAGAAAAGGACTATGAACAAGAGAGAGAGACGATGACCTAGTACTCATTGTTTTAATTTATTGAAAGACTTGTTGTTTATGCTCCAAAATGTGTATGAACAGGAGAAAGATGCCTAAGAATCATTATTTTATTTATTGTTAGATTTGGTGCTTATAGCCTTGGATTTCCTTTACATCTCCCTTGGTAAAGTAGACATTATCTTTCTCCTTAAATAAGGGGAAGGTTATAAAAATATATCCTCCCCAAATTGACAGCTAAACTGAAATTCTATAATTTGAGCACATGAGAACCATTGAATATAATTAATTAAAGAACCTAAGTGGTGCCCAATCAATGTGGAAATAATTGGATCCACTGCTTTAGTTTATATGCCTTTCAGTTTTACCCAATATTTTTTTTCCAACATGTTACTAGAATCTTTATTAGGACTTTGTATTTAAGTACACAAGAATTCTTTCTCCCTTTCTCTCTGAGTATTATTGCAAATCTATCATGGTGACTCGATCCATGATCATTCTTCCAAACTTTCATCTCTATGACCAGTTTAGCTGCCCATGCGGGTTAAATACATCTATTTTTATACTTTGTAAATTGGATTGTTCAATAAAAAATTCTTTTTAGAATTATTGTTGTCATCCATGGCTGCCAACCCTACCACTACCGCCGCCTCCACCGAGGAAGCCGCTGCATCTTTCTCTTGCACCATCTCAGATATTTCATCCTCATTCCCAACCCCGATAAATACCCTACAGACAGTCCATCACTTTATATCTATTAAACTTACCTCTTCAAACTATTTATTCTGGAAAACCCAACTTGTTCCCTTTCTTCGCGAACAAAATCTCAGTGGATACTTTGGCATGTTACCATGTCCAACTTCTTTCATTCAAGCTCGTGATGGATGCTCCGTGGTAGCCAATCCTGCGACTCATGATTGGGTTGGTCAAGATTCTTCTATTTTGTCTATGCTCATCTGGTTTCTATTCGATGAGGTTATGTATGTTGCAGTGGAACATACCATGTCCCAGGCCTTGTGGCAGGCTATTGAAACTGCGATTGGGTTCTCTTCTCGGACAGGTTCTCTAAGTCTCCTTAGTCAGCTACAATCTTTGGGGCAAGGGGATTCCATGATGAGTGAGTACTTTGGCAAATCTAAGATTTTGATTGGACTACTTGTTGAAGTTGGCCGGCCGATTGGTTTGGATGAATAGAATCTCTATATGTTCAAGGGCCTCCACACTAAGTACCATGCAATGGTCTCCTCATTGATCACCAAGGAACCTGTGACGATTAATCAACTCAACGACTATCTTACCGCACATCAATTATACAAACTTCCAGTTCAAAAACCCATGACATTCGTTACATCAAAAGCATCTTTAGAAGTTTGGCACAACTATCTCGCTCACCCTCACACTAGAGCTCAACACACCATTCTATGTCATTGTTTAGTGTCAAAATCGTCAACTAATAGTAATACACTTTGTTATGCCTATCAACTAGGGAAATCCTCACGATTTCCCCTATAAAGCGTTTCAAAATCTTGCTCTTCTATATTAGATTTAGTTTACACAGATATTTGGGGAACATCTCCGGATTTATCTAATGAAGGTTATCGTTATTTCGTTATATTTGTTGATTATATGATTACTCTCGATATACTTGATTTTTTCCCATGAAACTAAAAACAGACATCTATGCTCTTTTTCATAGCCAGGTTTATAACACAAGTTGAGCGAACATTTTCCTACAAAATAAAAGTCATTGAGTTTGATCTTGGGGGTGAATACAAAAAGCTAGACAAACTCTTTGTCAATCTTGGAATAAACCATCATAAGTCATGTGCTTACACACATGAACAAAATGGGCGCGTTGAAAGACGTCACATATACATTGTCGAAACTAGTCTATCTTTACTTGCTCAAGCTTCTATCCCTACCAAATTTAGGGTTTATGCCTATGAAACTATGGTCTTTCTAATTAACTGTATGCCCTTTGCAACCTTACATAATTTGAGTCCCAATGAAATCATCAATAAAACAACTCCCAACTACTCATTCCTCCGTGTATTTGGTTGTCTATGTTTTACCTATCTCCACTCCTACAAAGAACACAAAATAGAGTACCGTTATGCTTCGTCTGTCTTCCTTGGGTACCCATAATCATGTAGTGGATATCAGTACTTGAATCTAAATACTGGAAATATTCTTACCATTCACCATGTCCGATTTGATAAGAATGTTTTTCCTTTTGCAGCTAAAACTACTCCATAGGTTTCTACTTTGACTCAAGATGTGATACCATAGGTTATCGTCAATATACCAAGTAGAACAGGATGCCAAGAGATCAACATGGCCACGACACGCCTTGGACATGACCGTGTCGCAGAGTCATCGTCTATAGCAAGAAATGACACGACCATGAAACGCCCAGGACATAGTCGTGTCGATGTGGACCCCCCTCCCTCGGTGGATTTTTCTCCCGACCCTCCTCCAGATGTTGTTCCAAGGCCCGAACGACGTCAACCACCACCCTTGGCTCAACGTACACATCCTATAGTCCTACAACACATGACTCGTTACTCCACAAGTAACAAAGCTCTAATTGCATGTTTAGATGACTCCGAACCCACATGTCATTCCCAAGCTTTAAAGAACCCGAATGGGAGTACCAATGGACGAAGAATTAAATGTTCTTCTACATAACAACGCTGGGAAGTTGGTTCCACATAAATGAGATATGGACGTCATTGGATGCAAATGGATTTTTCGAATCAAAAGAAAAGTTGATGGTACAATTGAATGATACAAAGCAAGACTAGTTTCAAAAGGATTCAATCAGGTTAAAGAAGAAGATTATTTTGACATTTTCAGTCCAGTCGTCAAACCAACTATAATAAGACTTCTCTTACCTATTGCTATAACAAAAGATTCGTCTATCACACAACTTGATGTTCATAATGCCTTCCTCAATGACTGTCTAAGTAAGAATGTTTACATGAAGCAACCATCAGGGTATATTGACAACAATTTTCATACTCATGAAACAACCACAAGACTTCTCTTCTTGTTATAACAAAAGATTTACTATATGGTTTGTAGCAATCACCACATGTATGGTTCAAACGACTTCAAGATTGTCTACTCTAGATTGGTTTCAAGGCTTTGAAAACTTATGCATCATTGTTTATCTATTCTGCTGCCAATCCTTCAAAAAAAAAAAGTTCTGCTGCTAATGCTCAAATTTATTTACTTGTCTATGTTGATGACATACTAATAATGAGCAACAACAAAAGCCTCTTGACTTCCATAACAAGCATACTAGCTGAAAATTTCAAAATTTGAGATATGAGACCTCTAAGCTTCTTCCTAGGAATCGAGACAGTTCACAACAAGTGGGAGATGATCTTATCACAACGAAGGTACATGCTTGAAATACTCAAAAGATCTAGAATGGAACACTACAAGCCAATCTTCACTCCAATTCTAATCAACAATTCAACCAGCTAAGTGCAATAAACTCATTTCAACCATATGAAAATCCCACACAATAATACCGCAGGTTAGTTGGAGCACTTCAATATCTAACCATCACACGTCCATATCTCTCCTTTGTCACAAACAAACACTGTCAGTTTATGCAATCTCCAATAAATGCCCACTGGGTTGCCCTAAAGCGTGTTCTAAGGTATGTCAAAGCTACTTTAGACTATGGGCTATATTTTATGAAATCAAATTCAGACTACATTCATGCATTTTTGAACTCTAATTGGGCAGAATGTCCTAATTAATGATCGCGAGTCCATTTAGTGGTTTTGCTATGTTTATTGGTAAAAATCTAATTTCATGAACTTGTTGCAAACAAAAGATAGTTGCTAGATCCTCAACAGAAGCATAATACAAAGTTATAGCCAATGTCTTAGTAGAGGTAACATGGTTAGTTGTTTTAATTAAAGAACTTGGTCTTACTATGCAAAAACCACCAAAAAAACTTTGGTGTGCCAAAATTGATGCTACCTATTTGTTTGTAAATCTTGTGTTTCATACAAGAAACAAACATGTTGAAATAGATTATCATTTTACCCCTGACAAAGTAACATCAAAAGATAACTACAAGTAAATATGGCTGTTAACGAACCGAACATAAATGAACAGAGGTTGTTCGTGTTCGTTTGTTAAGAATTTTAGAGTGTTTATGTTCGTGTTCGTTTGTTAAGGTTTTTGAAAATCATGTTTGTGTTCGTTTGTTAAGCGTTCATTAGTGTTCGTTAACGTTCACGAACATATTCGTTTACGTTAACAAACATGTTCGCGAACGTGTTTGTTAATGTTCGCGAACACGTTCACGAACATGTTCGTTAACGTTAACAAACACGTCCACAAACATGTTCGTTAACAAGCACGTTCACAAACATGTTGGTTTACGTTCATGAACACGTTCGTGAACCTTAAATAACCAAACACCTGCACATGTTCATGAACACAATTCGTTCGTGAACAATAAATAATCTACGTTCAAGAAGTAATCAACGTTCATGATCAAAATATAATCTATGTGTGTGTGTGTGTGTGTGTATGTATATATATATATATATATATATATATATATATATATATATATGTTTGTGAACATGTTCACGAACATTATTAAACGAACACAAACGAGCTTGTTCACGATTTCTTAGTAAACGAGCATACAATTGTTCAAACTCTGTTCGTTTATTAATCGGGCTCTAAATTTGTTTGTTAATGGTTCGTTTACCTTAACAAACGAACATAAACGAGTGCTTACCGAACACAAAAACGAGTAGTTTACCAAAAGCTCTGTTCGCTAACACCCCTACAAGTAAACTACATCTATACAAAAGACTAACTAGCAGACATCTTCACCAAGCCTCTAACCACAACAATGTTCAATGATCTAAGATACAAGCTCAAAGTTCTCTCTAGAGAACCTTAAACTTGAGGGGGCGTATTAGGACTCTGTATTCAAGTCACACTAGAATTCTTTCTCCCTCTCCTTATATTATTGTGAATCTACCTTCTATCATTCATCATCTAACTAGGAGTTTTTGTATTCTTATAAATACATTTCTCATGTACTTTGTAAATTAGATTATTCAATAATAAAATTCTTTTTAGAATTATTGCTCTCATCATCTTAACGTTTCATAGCCTCCTTTATTCTTTGATGATTGAACTTGTAACTTCTTACCTAAAGTCACAACCACGCTCAACTGTAAAATCCGACTTCAAGACCTTTATCTTATGCAACTTCGTATATTCAAGCTATATTGAGGTGCCAAAGATTAGTTACTATTTAAAAGAAAATTACATATGCAAGATATTTTTAGATTTAATCATAACCCCCCGAATATAGTTTACTGATTAACCAATTCAAAATAGATGAGTTAATAACTCTACTTGGTTGATAACTATTGGTTTGCTGCTTTATGTCGAATCCAAATACTTTTTCTGATTTCTTAGAATTTATTTAATGGATCACACTGTTGTATTTTCTGCTAGTAGGGACGAGAATTGTGGGAAAAGGGGACTCAGATTAGAGTTCTGTATCGTGTGCAACACACTACCTTAAAAATATTCACGACCTGGGATTGAGTCGTATGTTTCCGACCAGCAAAACAGAACAGCAAACCAGAAGAACACAAAGGGAAAGAGACGCAAACAGTAGAAGTGTTTACTGTTAGTGGTGCGTTTTTCCCTTTGTCTAATGTCTCCTATTTATAGTGTAATGATGCATCCCATTACAGCACCCCACCTCACACTACCACAAATGTAGCGCTAAAAGAAAGGAAGAGGACAAATTCTGTCCACTCTTACATGGAGTTGTAATGACAAGGTCATTACAATGATCCATAAAAATAGGGTGTGAAATTTAATACGTAGAGCAAAATGTTGACCACACCGCACGCCGTGCCGGGCGGGCGGCGGCGGCGGCGCGCGCGTGGTCTACCTCTTTTCCCTTCTCATAACACTTCAAGTTAGATAAAAAGCCTTGGAGTATATAAGTAAGGTAACAAGAGGCTAAACTTCCAATGTGGGACAACATGGGAAGGCAAAAGTAAGCCTTTCCCTTTAAATGCTCCCAACAATCCCCCACCATTAAAGGGATTTAGGCTGATGCTGTCATTGCCTGATAACGATCAAAACAAATTTTCATGCCAGTGTATAAAACTTGAACTATCATATAGTGACATTAAGTACTTCTCTAGACGGGAGTGAATTTGATCTTGAACTCATCGAATAGACAAAGTTTGAACTCAACGCACTTAATTTGCTTTGGTCGCCTTGAATCTCATGAGGTCACACTCACGACCCTGAGATATCCCCTGTTAGGTTTATTCTAGGATAGACCTTCAACTCTGTCAAGTCTACCTCATCGCAGACCACCATGACTGGCTACAGAGTATCTATGGGTCCCAAACCCATTTCCCTTGACGTATCAAGAACGGCCTTCCTGTTTAGGCCCTTCGTGAAAGGATCAGCAATATTCCTTTCAGACCTCACAAAGACCATTGTGATTACCCCATTTAGTATTAACTGCCTTACAGACTCATGTCTGACTCTTATGTGTCTACGTTTCCCATTGTAGACACTGTTTTGCGCAACACAGATGGCAGTCTGGGAATCACAGTGTATGGGAACAGCAGGTGCTGGGCACCCCCACAATGGCACGTCTGCCAAAAGATTTCTCAGCCATTCGGCTTCCTGACTTGCTAGATCTAGTGCTATGAACTCTGATTCCATAGTTGATATAGCTATACAGGATTGTTTGGTCGACTTCCACAATATCGCAGCTCCACACATAGTGAACACGTATCCACTAGTTGAGCTTACATCATTAGTGTCATTTACCCAGTTTGCATCACAGAACCCCTCGAGCACAACTGGGTGTCCTTTGTAGTTAAGGCCCCAGTCTATTGTGCCTCTTAGATACTGAAGTACCCTTCTCAGTGCATCCCAATGTGAGATGCCAGGGTTGTGAGTATACCGACTAAGTTTATTCACCGCAAATGCAAGATCTGGTCTAGTATAGTTCATCAAGAACATTAGACTCCCAATTATCTTTGCATATTCTTCTTGAAACACACTGGCCTCTATGTTCTTTGATAACTTGACGCTGGGATCATAGGGGGTTTTAGTTGGAGTTACCTCATAACTCTCAAACCTCTTCAGGAGTTTCTCTGTGTAATGACTTTGGGATAAAAGATAACCTTTCTCAGTTTTTGTAACCTTTATCCCGAGTATTACATCAGCCTCCCCTAGATCTTTCATATCAAACTTGTCACATAGAGTTCTTTTAGTCTCTTTTATAGCTCCTATACTTGAGCTAAAGATAAGCATGTCATCTACATAGAGACAGATTATTACGATGCTAGACTCTATCTCTTTGGTGTATAAGCAGGCATCTGAGCGGTTAGTAGAATAACCTAGCTCTAACAAAGTTTTGTGAAACTTTTCATACCACTGCTTGGGAGCTTATTTCAAGCCATAAAGAGATCTCTTAAGTCTGCATACCTTCCCTTCTTGTCCTGGTTCTACACATCCAGGGGGTTGTTCCATGTAGATCTCCTCCTCCAGTTCACCATTTAAAAAGGCTGTTTTTACATCCATCTGATGTACTATCAACCTATGTAAAGATGCTAAAGCAAAAAGAACGCGTATAGTAGCTATCTTTGTTACTGGTGAATAGGTATAGAAGTAATCCTCACCAAATTTCTGTGTGAAACCTTTAGCTACCAGCCTGGCTTTGAATCTTTCAATGGAGCCATCTGGTCTCAACTTCCTTTTGAAAATCCATTTGCAGCCTATGGGTTTACAACCCTTAGGTAAGTTCACTATTTCCCATGTGTGATTAGACTGTATGGAGTCTAACTCACTCTTGACTGCTTCTCTCCATAGAGTAGCGTCTACAGATCGCATGGCTTCTTGAATGGATTTTGGTTCTTCTTCTAACACAAGTTGACATATAAAACGATCACACAGTTCATTTGGATCTTTCAATTCAGTCATATACGTTATGAAGTCAGATCCAAAGTCTTTCTCAATTCTAGGCCTTTTACTTCTTCTAGGCTCTTCTGACATACATGATAAATCAGGGAAAGATAGATTATGTTGAACTTTATTTGCATCTAGTTCAAGAGCACCCTTTAAAGGAAACACATGTTCAAAGAAAACTGCATCTCTAGATTCACAAATTGTGCGGTTTTCTAAACACATAAACCTGTAAGCTGCACTATTCTCAGCATACCCAATAAACACGGCATCTACAGTTTTAGGTCCCAAGTTGGGCCTTTTAAAGGACGGAAGTCCCACCTTTGCCAAGCAACCCCATACTTTAAAGTATTTAAGATTTGGCGCGTGCCCTCTCCACAGTTCATAAGGAGTTTTTTCAAACCCTTTGTGTAAGACTCGGTTTAGAATGTGGTTAGCTGTTAGGACAACTTCTCCCCACAATGAGTCAGATGCACCTGAACTGATTAGCATAGCGTTAATCATCTCTTTTAGAGTTCTATTCTTTCTTTCTGCTATGCCGTTTTGTTGGGGTGTGTAGGGTGCAGTTACTTCGTGTACAATGCCAGAAGATTCACACAGGTTTTTCAAAAAGATTGATTCATATTCTCCTCCTCTATCGGATCTAAGCCTTTTGATCCTTTTTTCCAACTGATTTTCTACTTCATTTTTAAAAGCAACAAACTTTTGTTCATCTTCATTTGTTGTTCTCAACAAATATAATTTTGTATAACGAGAAAAGTCATCGATAAAGGTTATATAGTATCGCTTACCACCTCGACTTTCAGTGGTTTTAAAATCAGCTAAATCAGTATGAACCAATTCTAACAGTGATGAAGAACGATGCTTTGCAGTTAGAAAGGATGTTCTAGCAAATTTTGCCTCAGCACATGTTTCACATTGTTCACATGTATCATTTGACACGTTTGGTAGCATATTCACATTTCTCAGTCTATTTAAACATTTTGCACCAACATGTCCTAATCTAGCATGCCAAACATTAACTGATACAGCAGTATAAGCAAAGGAAGCATTCTTATTATCACGAGCAATGCGAGATGATCCATATACATCAGAGGAATTGCTAACTATGGAAACATCTAGAACAAAAAGACCTCCACGAAAATATCCCTTCCCAATGAATTTCTCATAACGAGTCATCACCAGACGGTCAGACTCAAAAACCATCTTGATTCCAGCCTTATTTAGAAGGCCTCCGGAAATCAGGTTTCTTCGAAGGGAAGGAACATAAAGCACATTTTGCAACAGTAAATGTTTTCCAGAACAAAGCAGTAATTCTACTTTTCCTCTACCACTTACCTCGGAAACATTGGAGTTTCCCATGAAGACTTGTTCTCCACCAGTGATAGGCTCAAAAGTTTTGAATGAAGCTTTGTTGCTGCAGAAATGTCGTGAAGCTCCAGTGTCCACAACCCACTCATCTGGATTTTCCACCATGTTGGCCTCAGTTACTTCTGCGGCTACTGGATCAGTATCTTCTGCAGTCTCCGTCAGGTTAGCTTGGTTTTTCGGCTGCTCATTGTTTGGTTTCTGACTCGTAGCCCCATAGCGTTTATAGCATTGGACAGCACGGTGGCCTCGTTTTCCACACACATAGCACTCACCACTATTGTTTCCTTTTTTCTGAACTTTTCCACCTTTGCCGCGAGTGGAGTTGTTGTTCTTATAATTCTTCTTTTGATTTTTGGAATTTTCACCAGGTTTTGACTTCTCAAAGCCAGAGTTAGTTTCAACAATATTAACTTTAACATTGTCAGTTAGAGAAACAGACCTTTGAACCAGGCGGTTTTCTTCCTCGATGTTCACGCTATTGATTAGCTGTTGCAGAGTGTAGCTCCTTCGATCATGTTTCATTTTATTTTTGAAGTCCACCTAGGAGTCGGGCAGTTTGTCAATCAAAGAGTCACATAGGACCACTTCATTACTATTCCACCTTCTGCTTTCATATCACCTACTAAATTTTCAAACTCGTGGACATGTTCGATTACAGGCTTGGTATCCACCATTTTAAAGTGTAACCAACGTCCTACAGCATACTTACGTCTCCCCACATCATCAGCCCCATATTTCTCAATCATTAAATCCCAAATTGCTTTTGCAGATTTATATTCAGAAAACATATCAAACAACGGGTCACTTACACGTTGAAGAATGGTTGTCCGGGCAGTCTTGTTATCCTTTTCATATTTGATGCAAGCTGCTTCGGCTACAGATGTGTCTTGAATTGAAGATGACTTCGGGTCTTTGGTAGAATCTGCAGTCGATGTACCACCAGTAGACTTCGGGTCTGTCGCAGCAGTTGAAGCCGTGGTCTGCAGTGTAAGTTGCGCAGCAGGCACATCGAACTTCGTAGGGTCTGCAAAAAGGACATAGTCCACATCCTTCGATTCCAGAAGCATGATTAAGTTTGCAGCCCATCTCTTGTAATTCAAGCCACCAGTGAGTGGTTGAATAGGAGCAATATCAGAAGCAGTGTTTCCAGCAGACATTTTCGACTCAAATTAGAATCTGAATGTTTTTAACTGTTGTATTTTCTGCTAGTAGGGACGAGAATTGTGGGAAAAAGGGACTCAGATTAGAGTTCTGTATCGTGTGCAACACACTGCCTTAAAAACATTCACGACCTGGGATTGAGTCGTATGTTTCCGACCAGCAAAACAGAACAGCAAACCAGAAGAACACAAAGGGAAAGAGATGCAAACAGTAGAAGTGTTTACTGTTAGTGGTGCGTTTTTCCCTTTGTCTAATGTCTCCTATTTATAGTGTAATGATGCATCCCATTACAGCACCCCACCTCACACTACCACAAATGTAGCGCTAAAAGAAAGGAAGAGGACAAATTCTGTCCACTCTTACATGGAGTTGTAATGACAAGGTCATTACAATGATCCATAAAAATAGGGTGTGAAATTTAATACGTAGAGCAAAATGTTGGCCGCGCCGCGCGTGATCTACCTCTTTTCCCTTCTCATAACACTTCAAGTTAGATGAAAAGCCTTGGAGTATATAAGTAAGGTAACAAGAGGCTAAACTTCCAATGTGGGACAACATGGGAAGGCAAAAGTAAGCCTTTCCCTTTAAATGCTCCCAACACACACTTGTGTAAGACCGTCTTATGGATCTGTATCTATGAGACGAGTCGGGTCGGGTTATATTAATTTAAAAAATGTAATACATATACTGAAAAATGTAATATCAATTAGGAATAAAGTGTTTGTCACTTATAAGAAAAAAATATAATAATTTTGAGGAAAAATGTAATACTTTTAGATTTTAATATAAAAATATTATATTTTTCCTTAAAAAGTATTACATTTTCCTTATAAGTAAAATATAAAAATATTACACTGTTTCCATATAAAAAATAAACATTTTATTTCTGATTAGTATTATTCTGAACCAGAAATTTTCACCTTATTTAATTAGGTGTACTCACGACTCAGTCGCTCTTTTGGATTGGTTTCTTCAACGAAAGACGTGTGGAGTTTTTAAGTAGTTTTAACCCTTTCCTTTCGACCAATGCAGTTTTGACTGTACTGTGATATATATATATATAAAATAAAATTTGTTGTGAACAGCAAGCACATAAACTAGCAGCCGTACAAATTATTCACGTGCATTAATATCCAAAAGCTAGCTAGGGAGTCGTTTAAAGTCTAGGATTCCTGCTAGTGCCTAGTGGGATTCCTGAATCTTGTTCATGATAAAAATTGTTCCACATTTGTGCCTACCCAATTTAATAATGTTGTGTTTTCTTTATCTTCTTCATCAGTTATCTGCAGGAAATTAAAGGAAGTGATTGATGAGAGCATCTAGTGCTACAGGATCAAGGCCAGATTGGTTCTATATAAAGATAGGGAGACACCATTTTGTTTGGCAGGCCAGCAGATGAGATGAGATCACAAAGAATTAAAGCTGGAGAAGTAGACATGGCGTGATATTGATTCGGTCTCATTATTCAATCTATCTGTTACGTTGTTTAAACAAAATATAATAGATGGATGAGATGAGCCGAACCAATATCACTCTTGTATTCTTCTTTCTTTCAGCCAAATATGCCCACCCACAACTT
This sequence comes from Ipomoea nil, assembly GCF_001879475.1. NCBI lineage: Eukaryota > Viridiplantae > Streptophyta > Magnoliopsida > Solanales > Convolvulaceae > Ipomoea > Ipomoea nil. The sequence goes on along the minus strand of NW_017617553.1, from coordinate 1,450,022 downwards.
CAAATTATATATATTGCCTCTGATCTGATGAATGATGATGAGTAAGTTCTTACAGTAACGCACGTTTCTATTTTTGGGGTTTTCTTCTACTTTAGCTGCAGATTCTGATCGAGTATGATGGGAAACATCTGATCTGATCTGATCTGATCTAAGCTAGAAGGTGGGTTCAATTCAACCCACTGCACATTTGTTGGGTTTTCGATCAATAGAGGTATAGTATCACATAATACTATATATACGTTCATTTGGTTGCACAAGTACTTGTTAAAAAGAGTTAATACCATATGAGGTCCTTCGAGTATAATGATTTTGTCAGTTTAGTCCTAAACTGTCAGTGGTCCTTCCATTTTCAAATTTTAACTAATTGTGTTTCTTTCAGAAGGATTGAAAGATCACAATTAATTTGAAAGTTCAGGGCTAACTGTGACAAAATCACTATATACTCAGAGGACTAGATAGCATTAGCTCTGTTTGAAAAGCATAATATTATAGATCTTAATTAACCTTGCAATTTATGGATCAGTCATGCTAATGATATGCTGCATTAAACCTAGTACTGAAATTTGTTTATTTTAGCACCACTCCTTTGCCATGACCTAATTGTTCTTCAGTCTTGCTATATTTTCAGTTCGGTAAATGACTTAGTTGGGTGGAGGCGGGTTGAAGGGTCAAGTCCAGCAATTGGTGCCTAATAAGGAAATTTCATGTGGTCGGAAATTCCATAATTTCCAGCAGTGTATAAGAAAATAAAGTTATTCCTTTGCCGAGAACTATAACTCTTTTGGCGTGAGGCGATTCTAATCCTAACAAGTGGCATTACAACCAGGTCACGAGTTTTGAGAGGAAGAATTGTTGAGGAGGCCGACAGTCTTGACGGGGAGATATACCTTTTGGCCTAATGGTAACGCTTTATCCTAACAGACTATTCTCGTGTTTTAGTACTGAAATACAGATTCTCTTGGAGCTATATATATATATATATTTTGCATGTTATGATAGATAATGATGTTTATGATACAGCTAGCATTTTTTCAGATTTAATTAGTTCTGCATCGACATCCAACGTTTGTCTTTTTTCTGAATTTTGATACTGCTATGAAAACTATTTCTTGCGTTAATTTTCATCAATCTTATAGGTTTTCATTAATTTTCTTGTTGCTTGAATTAATTAGTGATTAATTAATTAATACAAATGAATTTTAGGTACTTTAAATTGTTTTTGCTGAATTTGCTTGAACCTTGTTAATTAGCCACTGTTGTATACCTACTTCTATGCTTGCACAGCTTTTCTATTGCGTGAAAGGTTGGATAATAATTCCCTGTCTTGTTGCTGATGAATCAATCATATATTCACTATACATAATATATACACACGTATGCATATATTAAAAATATATTTCCCTTTCTGTATATATTACACGCTGATCTGTCCGATTGACTTCTCTTATTTTACTCTTTTTTGACAAATAAAATCCTGGATAACTCCTTTTCTAAGTACAAGGGTTATAAAAAAATTTGAACTATTCGTGGTGTTAGTTTTAAAATGCTGATAATCTCTCTTTCTTTTTTTTTTTTTTTTTATGAGAGAAATTCATAATCACTCGTCAATAGTGTGTATTGGATAACCTATTCTTCTGTAATAGCCTACAAATAGTCTGTATTGGATAACCTATTCTTCTGTAATAACCTACAAATCATAGAGTATAGGTAAATCGCACTATATTGTGTTAGGGTAAATAGTTTAACCTTTCAAATTGATGTATAAAGGAGTTGGAAGTTGTTGTCTAGTATAGAGTGTAGGGTCTTCAATAACTAATGTGTTTTTTTTTTTTTTGGAAACAAACATTTATAAATTAAATCAAGTCGGAAGACAAAGCATTACAAAGGATAGATGGGGGGTTGTCAAACCACACCCTACAATTAGTCAAAGAAACAGAAACAGACAACCTAACTAGTACATGAGCTGCCTGATTCGCTGAACGTTTGATAAAGCCTAAAAACACATTAGTGAAATCACATAATGAGCTTTTTATATCATTCATAAGAAGGTGGAAGTAGGATCCTCCTTCTACTGCAATTAGTCCCTGTACCACCAGAAGTGAATCAGTCTCGATCTGGACATTATCATAGTTGAGCTCTTTGATCCAACTGAATGCTTCCCTAACTACTATAGCTTCCGCTTCCCTTGGTGTGAATGTTCCACTCCAAGGAACACCCTTGGCAGCTATGAAATCTCCCTTGTCATCTCTCAAGACATATCCAAACCCCATTCTTCCATTTTGCGTCTTGATCGCCACATCAACGTTTAGTTTGGAGAAACCTGTGTGGGGTTTAGACCATTTGCATTTGTTTTCTAAGCTGCTGGATCCATTCCGTTGATAAGTCTCCGAAGCTGCCCGCCAACCGCTTAATTAGAAAGCTTTCTGCTGCTCTGACTGTAAATGAAGGAGGTGAGACTGCCTTGTTCTGCCAAATTTTAAGTGATGCATGTTACTAGTAATCTTTGACCAAGTTCAACAACTACTATTCGTACTGACTGTTGTTTGAAACTGTCAAACCCAGAAATTTATTTATTTGTTTATTTATTATTTCCCTACAGCCTTGGAGGTGGAGTTGGTAACTGTACGTTGTGGATAAGCTTGAACTAATATTTTATTAAGCAGCCCTTCATACCATTTGATTGGTTCAATTTCACCAAGCAGTTAGAGTTACTCAACACAGGAAGACTTTGAAGGTGGAGACATTTCTAACGTCAGTAATATAATAGTAAGAGTTGATTAGCATCACAACGTGCTAATAGTAGTACAAGTTCAAATTGGGGACAATAAAACCTCGAGAGCAACAAGAGTTTTCATGTAGTAGAAGTCTAGACACAACAAGAGTTGAGAAGTGAGATTACGTCAGCAGAACAAGATTTTTTGGGTGTTAATCAATACACTTGTTCGATTTTCACTTGTAATTGTTTGGGTGAATAAGATTACTAGCTAGTTAATAACCTCCTCGAGGATAGGAGAGAAGTTGAGTAGAGGAATTACATCAAATAATCAAAAAATTTGTGTCTATTTACTTTACGCACAACTTATACTATTTTGCATCTTTATATTCCATGAATTTTTGAAAATCAATATTCCAGTTCTATGACTAAGTTTTAACAAAATATGTTGACTATTTAGTTAAGTCTGATCTTCAACATAACCTTTACTGGTGGTGTTGAAAAATTAAATTACTTAATTCATATTTACGAAATTTTGCAAAACTTTGCAATTAGGATCATTAAGTTGTATCATAACAAGTTGCTTAAATCCAATCAATTTCTCTTGACTGTTAAATTGATCTCTAGAGTTTTTTAAAAATTAGTACTTTTATAATTGTAATTTAAAACAATTCTTTTCCAAATGTTGAGAGATATTTCATTATCTCATAATTTATTATTATCATTTGATAAATTTGATGAGTGGAGGATTTGCATATAGGTACATCTATCAGTGTTGCATGATAAAATGTGAAAAGTTATGGCACATGGACCATTTGAAATTATGAAGGTCAACACAGATGCAACACTCACACTGAATGCACCACCTTACATTCCTAAACCCAGACCAGAATGGACACCCAATATTTTTTAAAAAAATAATCAAAACAATATTGCAAAAGACATTATCTTCAAAGGCATAGAGGACTCAATCTTTCCAAAGTTTGAAAATGTATTTCAACAAAATAAATTTGGGAAGAACTAATGAAGACTGGCGGGGGTGATGAACACAAAATGAAATCAAGATCACTATTGCCATTGAAATGCTTGAGGATTTTTAAATGCTAACAAGTGAATATATTGCATATATGGAAGCATAATTTGTAGGGAATAAGTCAAATTTTTTTAATAAAAAAAAAACAATAATAATAGGATTAAATATTTGTGAAAATAATCCCAATATAATTTGCCGATATTTACATAGGAGATCATAAAATCATAAATGGCAAAAAATCCAATTTAATAATTAGATCGTAACCTTCCAAACGGTCATTAATTATGGACATAAAAACAACGATTATGAAATTAGTTATAGTTAATTTATGACCAGACCATAATTATTGCATTCCATAAACGTGTGGGCAAGAAATCCGTACCGAGCGATGCTTACCTTTTGATAAGGCACTGAAATGTACTAAACCAAACACCATTAGGTGATGCTTAGCAAAGCATCGTGAGGTGCTCAATATAACAAGTACCTCCAATAGTTATGCTGTGCAACCGAATGTATCATGCGCATGGTGCATACGGTTCAAAACGACGTCGTTTTGATTAAAAACGCGCGTCCCACTTAAAAAAAAAAAATCAGGTTCGACTCTCAGTAATAGCATTATTGTGGATATATAGTTATGAAATTGTGGATATATAGTTATGAAATTGTGGTTATATAGTTATGAAATTATGGATATTTAGTTCATTCATTGTGGATATTTAGTTCAATCATATATTGTTGATATTTAGTTCATTCATTGTGGATTTTTACTTCATTCATTCATTCATTGTGGATTTTTACTTCATTCATTCACTGTGGATATATAGTTATGAAATTATGGATATATAGTTATGAAATTGTGGTTATATAGTTATGAAATTATGGATATTTAGTTCATTCATTGTGGATATTTAGTTCAATCATATATTGTGGATATTTAGTTCATTCATTGTGGATTTTTACTTCATTCATTCATTCATTGTGGATTTTTACTTCATTCATTCACTGTGGATATATAGTTATGAAATTGTGGATATATAGTTATGAAATTGTGGATATATAGTTATGAATTTCTGGATATATAAAAATGCTATTGCCGGGAATCGAACCTGATTTCTTCTTTAAGTGGGACGCGCGTTTTTTTAACCAAAACGGCGCCGTTTTGCAACCGTATGCACCTTGCAAGGTGCATTCGGTTGCACAGCATAATTTGCGCAAGTACCTCACCGTAAGGTGCAAACATGCATCGAAAAATGCATAGCACCGTATCTTACAAGTTACAAGCACTGTTCATCGACAGGGCCGGCCCTGGGGCATGGGCAGGTTGGGTCCCTGCCCAGGACCCATCCCTAGAGTGGGCCCATAAATTAAGATATAATAATATATTGTATATTGTATATGATTTGGCCATTTAGAAATTGAGATTTCCATAATTGTAGAATGCACTGCATTAGGAATTTGTAGAATTCTGATTTCTGAAACCTCTATAATTTATTTAAGAAGGATAATTTTTAATTGGGATTTTCATGGCTTAGTTTGCAGATTAAATAATTATCCATTTATCCAGAATTCCAAATTCTTAATTGAAATATTGAATAAGCTGTATTGTTAATTGGATAAGCTGTATTGTTGTATCTATTCCTTCTCAAAGTAAAATGGCATTTGTCATATGCCAAAGTAATTTTTTGGTTTAATTTACTAATTACTTTGCTGTAGTGATTCATATTGTCTCTTTTTAATCTTTGTGGATTGCTCCTGTTGAATGTTGATGTCCAAATATTAATGGGGATTTATTCAGAATTAATTGGTCTGTAATAATTTTATTTATTTATGCAAAATATTAATCTTTATTTTTGCAGGGATTGAATGACATGAATATTTTTGTATTTAAAAAAGTTGTTGAAAATTTTTTAATCTTATTTCATATTATTTGACATCATGATTTTATTAGTGTTTTTAAATTTTAATTTTAATTTTTCATATAGGGGCCCTTTTTTTCAATTTCGCCCCGGGCCTATAAAATGTTTGGACCGGCCCTGTTCATCGACTTCTATGTTCAAGTTGGAAAATTATTCCAAAATTTGTAACTTAGCTCGCATAACTTGTTAAATTTTGGACGATATTCATGCACACAAGTCACGGGTGCACAGCAGTCAAGCCTTTCCAAGTTCATTATTGGATTTGATTTGCACTCCCCCACCCCATATATAATTTTTGTATGTATATATGTATATATAGTATAGGTTTTAGTATTAGTATAAAAGAACTAGTACATGTTAACAAGTAAGGAGTTAGATTAGTTGGTGGGGTATGTGGTTAGTAATGGAAAAGGTCTTGGGTTCAAATCTTTGCATTAACATAGTTTTACATATTTTTGAGTTCTTCCCCTATGGCTTCAACACAGTCACTTTTTATAAAGTTTCGATGTGTTTTATTTTTCGCACATATCCAATAATATTTACAACTATATTTCTTAGGTAATGGTTAAAAAAAAAAAAAAAAATCTTAGGTAATTTATTTAATTTTTTTTAAAATCATCTCTTTCGTATTTAATGTTTCGCTTTTTTGAATCTGTCCTACTTCTTCGACCCCCCCCCCCCCCCCCCCCGCACCTCCTCTTGCGCGTGAAAGAGAGTATGTATGCTATATAATTCAACTTCCCTTAAAAAGAGACGTGTAGTTATACTTGTGAAAACTCACATCCCTTTCTAATGTGTGACAAAGGCGACTTCCAAGCATTCCGATCTTTATTTTTCCAACTCAAATGGGTCTACTTTGAGAATCAATTTCTCATTCACTCATTGTCAGTTTTAAGTGTACAATATATCAATTTCTTCATCTTACTTAAACGAACCTAAATCCACTATGACCCAACACAAATTGAAAGTGGATTCAACATATATTTGTACCACAATATAGCCACTTAATATGTCATTTTAGCTCAAATGTACAACAAACCCCACGTGAATGAATATTAATTTTCGGGACTAAATAACGACACTGCTATGTTCAATGGTTAACCCCTGCATAGGATAGGTAGGTGTCACCCTTTGAACAATCCTTTGTGAAGATATATTTACTCTACTGGCTATTTAGTAAAACATGATATCTTTGAACCATACTGTTGTTTGTGTAGACGATGATATATCTTACAAAAAAACCTTCCAACCTTTGTTATGTTCTCATGGATTTGCCCATTTTAGCCATGGAACACCATTCTTGATTCTGCAAAATTTTCTAAAGAACTAAGCCTAATCAAATCTCCTTTGAAGTGGCCCCCACTTCTCTCTCACATAGGTGATTCTTTTTGGAGTATCATGTATGCTCAATCATGTCAACCGACACTTCGAATCATTACAGCATTAAGCATGCTAACATCGTTCGAGAGTCACTATTCAATAAGGAGTTGTTAGAAGTCCGAGATTCTCACATTGGTATGCTTCATTCCATAATTTAGTTGCTAGGAACGTAAAAAAACTACAGTATTAAAAACAAATCCGTATTAAGAAAGTTGATCGGGAGAACTCGACTTGATGGAGTTCGTTGAAATCCTTGTATTCAAGCTCAAGAAGCTCTCGAAATCGCGCAAAGGAAAAGCACGATTTTGGCCTACCTCAACATCGTAATTATAGACAAGGGAGGCGGGAAAATTTGAAATTCAAAATAAATCACAAATAAAATAGGTAACCCCATCATGACACGTGGCAGGTGAGTGTATTTGGGCGGTGATCCGCACGGTCCGCCGTAGGGCGGCGCTGCACGTGATCCCGACCCAGCTAAGGGTCCTTAGATTTCAATTTCCACTCGGATTCTATAGTCAGAGCCCCTCAAGACGTCACCCTATCTCGGGACATGGACTAGGAGGCTACTTGATAGGAAATTATACCACGGTATACCAACCCATGTGTACTAATTAAATACCTGATCGGATCCGACTCCACACATATTGGAGATTTTTCCCGACCCGATCCGACATTGAGATAGTACCTGACCGACCCGACCTGAGAGTTAGGAATTCGATTTGCTTAATGTGCTTCTACTCTTAGCCTTGTATACTCGGTCCCGACCTGACTGCCCGATTAAGGCCCCAAGTCCATGAGATAACCTCCCAAAGGTGAACACTAACAATAATGCTTGAACCAAGCCCGAGGCCATTGATCAATAAGATATTGCATTCCACGTTGATGTTTTCCTTAGCCTCTGAAACCGCTGAGTGCATCAAGGACATATGATGTGCATGTCAAACTCTTGGCATGTGTCCTCTTCAATTTCCTATAAGGGTGTGTTTGGAAACCCGGAAAATGACTTCTGGAAGTCATTTTCCGGGTTTTTGGTGTTTGGTTACATTGGAAAATGACTGGTCAAAGGAAAATGGGGTGGAAGTCAATGGAAAAGGAAGGCAATTTTATGGAAAATGACTTCCCCTTTTTTTTGGGGGAAGTCATTTTCCAACTTTTACACCAACATCATCAACATCATACCACCACCACCACCACTACCAACATACCACCATCGCCGCCATCACCACCATACCACCGCCACCACCACCACCATACCACCGTTGCCACACCACCACCATCACACCACCTTCGCCGCCGCCGCCACCACTACCACCATACCACCGCAACCACCGTCGCCACCACTATCGTCGCCGCCACTACCACCATACCACCGCAACCACCGTCGGCGCCATCACCACCATACCACCGCCACCACCACCACCATACCACCGCAACCACCGTCGCCGCCACCACTACCGTCATACCACCGCCGCCGCCACCACCACCATACCACCGCAACCACCGTCGCCGCCACCACTACCGTCATACCACCGCCGCCGCCACCACCACCATACCACCACCACCGCCACCACCACCACACCACCGCCGCCACCGCCACCACCACCGCCACCACCACCATACCACCGCAACCACCACCACCACTACCACCACCATACCACCGCAACCACCGTCGCCGCCACCACTACCACCATACCACCGCCGCCGCCACCACCATACCACCGTCGCCGCCACCACCACCACCACCACACCATCGTCATACTACCACCACCATCACACCAACACCACTACCGCCGCCGCCGCAACCATCGTCGTCGCCGCCACGACCATACCACCGCAACCACTGCCACCGCCACCACCACCATACCACTGCCACCACACCACCACCGTCATACCACCACCAATTATTATTATTATTATTATTATTATTATTATTATTATTATTATTATTATTATTATTATATAACGAATAACACCACTACCACTACACCACCACCACCACCATAATATTTTTGATATATTATTAGTTTTTTTTTTGTTGAAAAACTTAGCTATTTTTTATTATATTTAAAATTAATATTATATTATATTATTATATATTATTATACATGTTGTAATATTCTAAATAAAATAATTAAAATGTTTAATTATACAATTCTACTCATTTTCCAGAAAATGAACCAAACACACAAAAACAGTTTTCCAGAATGCAACCAAACACCGGAAAGGAAAATGTTTTCCGGAAAATGACTCATTTTTCAGAAAACATTTTCCAGAAGTCATTTTCCTGGTTTCCAAACGGACCCTAAATACCACGCTAGACGCTTATAGAATGACCTCTCTCTCTCTCTCTCTCCAGTGGTGGTTAACAAGGCATCGTGGGGTTCTCAAGAAGCACCTGGTGAGGTGCTTAAGCACCGTATGGTGAAAACATGCACTAAAATGTGCAAAGCAAAAGCACCATAAAGTGCTTACCCCGTTCATTGACTTCTCTGTTCGAGTTCGAAAATTATTCCAAAATTCAACATAACTTACCCCGCATGACTTGCTAAATTTTTTTTTTTTTACCAACAATCATGCATGTAAGATCGCGGTGCACACGAGTGAATCATTTCCAGGCTCATTCTTGAAATTGATTTGAAAGGGGGTGGGGGTGGGGTTCAAATCAATTTCAAGAATGACGACCCTGAAAATGCACGTCATTTTTACAATTTCACGTCGTTGTTTACAACAATCATGCACGTCGTTTTGGCCAGGGCGCACTAGTGCATGATGTAATTTATCTAGTGATGTCAATCTTAGCCCTAACCTGATGGGCTTGCCTGATAAAACTAAAAATTAGCCGATAAGTCCGGTGGCCCGTGGATCACTTAAGGTTATTCTTTACTATAGAAGTGATATGTGGAACATAACATACACGGAATTTATAGGTAAGCTCATCTTTAACATTTTTTGTATATTAAATTTATAAATAAAATTTTAACAAATATATTACAAATTAAAATATTTTTTTGAAAATAAATAATGAAAAATTTAAAACTTACTATAAATGTTATATCATAGTGTAAGTATATTAATTATTTCTAGTTGAAATTTAGAAATGGAGATATAGATTGATTGAATGATGTATAAGCTTATATTTATCAGTGTAAATATGCCAGTTTGGAATATAATTATAATTTATTTAAATAAACTTGAAGTGGGGTGGGGTAGGGGTGGCGGGTTATACGGGTTGGTCCGCAGGTTAGACATGTCAACACGTATAACCTGGGTACCCTTTACAAGCTAAACCAATCGTTATATTGTGCACTAGGGCGCACACTGCATTGTGTGTCCCGTCCCTCGCAAAACGACGTCGTTTTGACAAGTTGTGTGGGGAGTTGACGCGACAGAGTGTATGTACATTCTGTTATACAATTATGTACATTTTTTTATACAATTATGTACATTTTTTAATACAATGTGGGTACTCTTCTCACATGTTCCCATTTTAATTAACAGTTCAGCCCGCCCGATAAACCAGACTGCTTGAGGTTTAGGGTTTGGGCCAACCTGACAAAATAATGAAATAACCGATTAAGCCGAACCAATAAGAGCAACAACTCAAAGAACTAGCTCAAAATCGAGCAGATTGACCAAATTGACATCACTACTAAGGAAGCTAGACTCGACACTACAATTCCCAAGATGAATGTCTAAGATAGTAAAGGTTCAAGGGCTAAGAAGCAAGGGTTTGGACAGTATGAGTTTAAGCTGAACACTAAACAGTATCGAGCTTAACAACAAAATTTTTTCCATACGTTTAATGCAAAACATAGAGGAATAAATGAAGAATTCTAAGGAATGGGGCATGGAGATTGTTTCTATTTGATGAGGATTGGTTAATTGATAAAAAATCATGGACCAAATCCAGATTCTTTGTTTTTTATAGGCTCAAATAATAATCTACTTAACATGTTCAAAGTAAAAAAAAAAAAAAAATGTATTTCAAAATTAGGCACATAAAAAGTTTTTTAAATTTTCTTTTGATTATGAGGTATACAATGGATATGAACAAACTACTTACTCTGGCATTAATGAGACCTATGTTGGTTTAAATTTAAAAAATTGCTAACAGTGAAGGACCAAAATAGGTATGAGTACCTTATTCTAACAAATTTATTTTGCATTGAATAGGGTACTTTGATAGTGGACTAGCTAGTGGTTGTTCAAGACATATAACAAGAAACAAGTCTTTTCTAACCAATTTTAAGGCTATCAAAGGTCCAAAAGAAATGCATTATTAGTTTGTATAACATGGCATTATAAATTATTAAAGAAATATTCTATAATAATTTTTTTGGGCGGTAAACGAAACTGGTAGTTACTATTCGAGAAGTGTATATTCGTTAAACTCCGCTAACTTCTTGTGAATAACCCAACAAAAATAAATTACATTAAAATAATCTTGTGCAGCGAGTTCGTTCAAAAATAGAATTGAGAATTTTCTGTTTATGGGTAGTCAGCAATTAAGATTGTTAAAGATTTTTGTTTTTGTTTGAGGGTTTTTGCACTAAATCAGAATTTGCAAAGATTGAACGAGTCAAGGCTAAAACTTTAGGGGGAAAAATGAAATTTACGCAAAAATTGGGGTGCGCAAATACCGTTATCTTGGCGCCATGGCCCTCCGATTCAAAGCTCCACACTATAACGTCCTTGACATTAAATTACCTTTGAATTCCCGCGTTGACGTCTACTCTACGGTTGACTCCATCTTCCTCTTCCTCTTCCAGATGGGAGAAGATGAAACAAAGTCAGTCTTCTTCAAAACCTCTGCCATATTTCAGTGAATGAATTTCCAGGGAAAACCCAATCTCTCGCCGGAAAAAACACCCAAATCTTGACGCCGAGGAGGCGGCCTGGCTTGGTAAAGGTACTCAGTTCTATCCAAACTTATTATTTTTCTTGAATTTTTGATACGCCGAGCGTTTATCTGAATTTTCCGGTAAATATTACTGCTATTATGTTTGAGTTTGAAAATCTGATTTAATGGCAAATTAGTTTTACTTTGTTTAAATTTTTTTCTGAAAATCCTGAGTGAATTATGTTAATGTTGAAATCTGATTCAGGTGTGAACAAAACACAGAATTTATTCATGCCTTTGGGGTTATAATTTAATCATTATATCTGCAAGTCATGGCAAGCAATTTATGCATTGAACCCTTCCCAAACCCAGATTCGGGAATTCTTTGTGAAACAATTAAGGTTATTTGTGAAACTATAGATGCTGCCAGTTTTGTTCCAGTACAGAAGGAAAATTTCAAGAGATTATCGACTTTCTTGGAGAGAATTGGGTTAATCCTAAAGGATTTATCCAGGTTTGAAGTTATGAGAAATGAGAGCCTAATCTCTGCTGTTGAGACTCTCAAACTGGAGATTGAGGTTATAAAGGAACTCTCATTAGGGTGCAGAAACAGTAGTAAGATTTATCTCCTATTAAATTGCCTAAAAATTGTCAAGTGCTTGGAGGCTAACACGAGAGAGATTAGTCGGATCTTAGGAATTGTGACCTCGTGTTCTGAGAATGTTTCATCAGAAACAACTGATCAGCTTAGGGGTCTTGGAAATGATTGTACATTTCAAGTGTCTGTGGAGGAAGCAGAAATCTTGGAGAAAATCGAGTTGGGGATACGAGAGAGGAATACTGATAGATCTTACGCCAATGATTTGCTTAGTCGTATTGCTGGGGCTGTGGGGATCTTAACTTTTCACTCTGAGCTGAAGAAAGAGTTTGAAGACTTCAGGAGAGATTTGAAAAGCATTCGAGATAGGAAAGATGTGGCAGAAGCATTACGGATGGAACAAATCGTTCGCCTGCTAGGAAATGCTGACATGATTACTAGCACCGAGGAGAAGGAGAAGAAGTATCTGACTAAGCGGAACTCGTTGGGCAGGCAGTTAGTGGAACCTCTTCAGTCATTTTACTGCCCAATTACAGGAGATATCATGATGGATCCAGTTGAGACTACCTCGGGTCAGACTTTCGAAAAGGAAGCTATAGAGAAGTGGTTAGTGGAAGGGAACCATTTCTGCCCTTTAACCAAAACCCCGTTGAGCAAATCAGATCTTCGTCCTAACAAAACTCTTCGTCAGTCCATTGAAGAATGGAGGAATAGGAACAAAATAATTACTATTGCTTCTCTAAAACGAAGAATTCAGATGAGTGATGAGTCAGAAACACTTGTATCCTTAGAGACATTACTGGAGATCTGCCAAGGGAATGAGCTGCAGCGTGAGTGGATAATAATGGAAAACTTCACACCCATTCTGATAAATATTCTTTTTTCGCCCAATCAAGAATCAAGAAGGTGTTCATTGTCCATTCTCCGCAACCTTGCAAAGGAGAACGACGAAAGCAAGGTATACCTTGGTTTTCTTGTCTTTATGATTAATGATTCCAGTTAAACTTTGGACTAACAAAGCTAAGCAGAATAATGGGAATAATTAAGTTTATTTGTCTGATATTCATGTCTTTATACTCCATAGACAATAGTCATTGCAATCTTATTTTATGACAGGAAAGAATTGCTAGTGAATACAAGGCCATTGAGCCAATTGTGCGCTGCCTTGCGCGTAAACCTGAAGAAAGCAAATGTGCATTGCAATTGCTTTTGGAGCTATGCAAAAGTAATGTAGTTCGGGATTTGGCTGGGAGGGTCCAGGGTTGTATACTTTTGCTTGTGACAATCTCGAATAGTGATGACACTGAGGCTGCAGAATATGCTGAGAAGATTTTAGAGACTCTCTCATTCCTTGATCAGAATGTCATACAAATGGCAAGATTAAATTATTTTCGACCTTTATTGCAGCATCTTTGTTCAGGTATTTCCCCAATAAACTTGCTCTTAATCACAGACAAAAAACTGATGCTCTAAACTGCTTGTAAAAAAAGCTTAGAATAATTTTTGATAACAATGTTACAGATCAGGGAAGTGCTCAAATTGCTATGGCCAAGGCCCTAACAGATGCCCAGTTGAGTGATCAGAGTAAATTGTGTCTTTTAAAAGGTGGAGCATTAAATCCACTACTTAAGTTTCTCTGCCACAGTGACATGGAGATGAAGGTGGTGGCTATTGAAGCTCTGCTAAACCTTTCAACCGTAGCTCAAAACGGTTTGATGATGATCAAAGAAGGTGCTGTAGAACCATTATTTGAACTGCTCTTTTGTGATGCTGTCTCACCTCTTCTTTGTGAAAAAGTAGCTGCCATACTTATGCATCTTTCTCTGTCAAGAATTGGGGAAGATGCCAATAATGGTGGGTATGTTCCATTTTTGGAATCCCAGGAGCAGATTTTCAAACTCTTCTCTCTTGTTTCATTGAGTGGTTCTGAGGTGCAACAGAGCATTCTCCATACCTTTTGTGCAATGTGCCAGTCTCCGGTTTCTGGTTATAATGTCAGAACTAGGCTAAGAAAGGTGCGTTTCATTATCCTAAAAAATACAAGTTGAATTTGTTGTCATAAACCTATAAGTTAGTTCTGTTCCCACATATCCAAAAGCTTATGCCAATTGGTTTTTGTCTCTTCCAAATATTTATACATTTTTTTTGAAAATTATACATTCTTAGAACATTGTTCCTTAATGTTGGGATCAAGCTTTTACCACTATACCTAACAATCCCTCTTCCCAGCTGGACTTGGCCCTTACCGGCCCGTGACCTGGCTCTAATACCAGGTGTTAAGATCAAACGCTTACCACTATGCCAAAAGCTATAACTTGTAGCGACGGCGCAACTTTATTTCCTTATAGACCGTCATAACATTTTCGAGAGCCAAGGTGCTAGACTTAGCCCTTTATCGGCCTCCGCCCAACAATCCACCTAGCCACATGGTGTTGGACGTGGCTTTTACCGGCCTCCGCCCATCAATCTCCCTAGCCACATGGTGCTAGACTTGGCCCTTACCGGCCTCTGCCCAACACTTAACTTTTCGTATACGGAGCACTGATCCTTGTTCATAAATGAATATCAATACATATATACATTGATACTTTGGTTTTTCAACTAACTGGATGTGAATGATAATGTCTGTCATTCTGCAGATCTGTGCTGTCAAAGTCCTTGTACACTTATGTGAACTTGACAATTGCAAAGTCAGGGCAAATGCTGTTAAACTCTTCTATTGCCTGACAGAAGATGGTGATGATAGCACATTCTCACAGCATGTGAATGATAAATGCATTGGAACCTTGGTGGGGATCATGAAAACTTCTGATGAAGAAGAGGAGATTGCTGCAATCTTAGGTATCATCTCCAACCTTCCCCAAGAATCGAGGATGTCTCTGCACCTTCATGAAGCTGGTGCACTTCAGGCCATCTTAGATTGTCTAAATGACCATGCGTCGAAAAGGACTGAGATTGTTGAGAATGCCACAGCAGCCCTTTGTCGTTTCGCTCTTCCTGTGCACCCAGAATGGCAGAAAGAGGTAGCAGAAGCCGGGGCAATTCCTGTTTTGGTAAACCTACTTGAATCTGGGAATTCTTTGACTAAAAAACATGTAGCCATTTTGCTTAAACAGTTTTCGGAACGTTCTTCTGGCTTGAGCACACCCGTGAGGCAGGGATGGGGTCTTGTTTGTTGTTTCTCCTCAAATTTACCTAGGTGTCCACTCCATTCAGGGTATTGTACCATAGAATCCTCATATTGCCTTCTGGAGGCTAATGCTCCCAGGCCTCTGGCAAAGGTCCTTGAGGAGCCAGATGGAGAAGCCTGTGAAGCTTCATTGGATGCACTTCTGACGTTAATCGAAGGAGAACAGCTGCAGAATGGCTGCAAGGTTCTTGCAGAAGCTAAGGCCATTACTCCAATCATAAAACTGTTGAGCTCAGACTCTTCCAGGTTACAAGAAAAAGCTTTGAGGGCCTCAGAGAAGATATTTAGGGTGTTGGAACTCAAGCAAAAATATGGGTCATCAGCTCAGATGCCACTAGTTGAGATCACTCAGAAAGGGAGTGGTGAAATGAAATCTTTAGCTGCCAGAGTACTATCCCATTTGAAATTGCTCCCTGAACAGTCTTCCTTTTTCTGATGGACATGAGTGAAGTGAGAGAGATGAAGGTGAAGATCTACTTAATGGCCAAATATACAATTATATACACATCAGAGATATCTTATTCTTTGTTCCTTACCAACAAAAAACTGAATTCCAATACTGAGAAGCCTGAACTTCCATTTCATTCTCACTGATTTTATCAGAGAGAATTTGCAGTAAACTTGATGAAAAGAGGCTATCGTTAGAGAAGTTCACATATTTGGGCTATTGAATTGATTTTGCTTACTTGGATTTATGCATGATTAGGCTTATTGATACGTGTACTTTTATATTTGAGATGTAGATTGATATTTTTGTGCTCATATGTTGTATTTAATTTGTAACTTTTTATTTGAGAAATAAAATTCTTCGTTCCTATCAAAGCAATATCAAAGAGAATTTTGACTTTTTTTACACTAGTTTTTTTTATTTTATTTTTAAACTCATTAGTTGATTAAATTACAAGAAAGTAGGAGGAATGGAGAGCCATTCCATACGATCAGACAAAGAACTAGCTTCCTTGACTACTTTATGGGATGTTTGGCTCATGGGACTTTGCTATGCATTTCCGAGTTTTGCTACTTTGCTACATTACTCTAGAGTTTTCTAGCACTTGTACATAGCATCACATAGTTGGTAGAATATTCTAGAAATATGTGCATAACACTAGTAGTAATAGAGACTTATAAATATTCTAAAACCTTGTAGAACCATTAGATTTGTGTAGGGATTTAGGAAGGGTTCTAGAGAGTAATTAATAGTCATAGGATTAAGTAAATCTCCAGCATCCATTGAAGAGGTGGAATGGGCATAAATACCCCTCACGGGCTCATTTGTAAACAACTTCTAGAATCTAATTATTTAAATAATTTAAGCACGGCTGGAAATCATTGAATTTCCGACCACAATAAAGTGATCGGAAATAGCTTTATTCCTATTCCAACCACTTGGGGTATTCGAAAAACCTTCATCGCTATTTCCAACCACCACATGGAGTGATTATAGGGTTTGCAATGGAAACATCTAATACAAATTATCCTCAAATAACAACTGCTCTGTAAATTTAATACAATAGTTTATAACAAGGAGTTTACTTCAATTTATTCAACTTATTGTCAATTATAAAATAGAAAGAATGGCTCAAAAGCCTCAAAACAACAAAAGTCATAATCAGGATTCAAGCTATTTCTAAAGCCATTTGGATGGATCATAGTTAAAATTATTATAGCAAATTGCCTACCAAACACATATTTCAGTAATATATCAAAACCTAACACAAACTTGTGTTCATTTCATTTCTCTTAATATAAATGATGCATTCATTGGAATAACGTACCACAGACGCAAGAAACAGTCACAAGCAATTGACAGCTAAACAGTTAAAGCTATTTATATTATGTTTTTTCCTTAGTTTGTTAAGGTTGTTAAGTTGTTTTTTTAAAGTCCTAATTAGGTGGAAGTGAAAGTTAAGTTCCTTAGGTATTTCTTGGGTAGTTTTTCAGAGTTCAAATCACCCATTGTTTTGTCTAAGAAATCAGAAAATTGTCTAATGCAATTTGGGAGAGGAAGAACTCCAAAACTCTTCATTCTTTTTCTATTTATCCTTGTTTCCTTAATTGCCACTGCAATCATAGGGAAATCAAAGGCATCTAAGTTGTCAGTTCCCCCAAGCCCCGTCCACCGCCCAGTGACGCGTTCGCACATTCCCGGGCCCACAACAAATTTGGTATCAGAGCCTGACGTCATGGGCGATCAGACATCGACACTGGCCAACCTCCTGACTGCAATCGAGGCCATGAGGGCTGATCAGGAGGCTGTGAAGGCAGAATTCCAGGCGATGTTCCGGCAGCTCATGGCCGAGAAAGAGGCTGCGTCCAGCAGCGACGCCGCGCCACCTCCCGTGCAGGTTGCACCGGCTCCCCCTACCACTACCCCGAAGTTCACCAGGCTGGAGTTTCCCCGGTTTGACGAGCATGAGGACCCCATCCGGCTTGCTTCACCACTGCGAACAATTCTTTAAAGCACAGAACACCCCGCCACAGGAATTCGTTAGCTTGGCCGCCTTCCACCTGACGGGGGTGGCGCAGATGTGGCATTTTCAACTAGAATTGGGGGAACCGGACCTTACCTGGGCTCAGTTTAAGCAGCACTGTTACCTACGGTTTGGACCAGGTCTCTGGAGCAATGCGCTGGGGACTCTCGTCAAGCTTAACCAGGGTGGCCGCCCCATTGAGGACTACAATGACGAGTTCCAGGCCTCACTGCTGCGGACGACATCGGTGCGCCCCGACCAGGTTGTGGACCTCTACACTACAGGCTTGGACGAGTGGCTCCGGATTGACGTGGAGAATCAAAGGCCGATGAACCTGGATATGGCCATGAACATGGCCCCGTCGTCCTCTCGTCGGCAGCAGCCCCCCTCTCACTCGTCATTTCTTCCCTTCGCAGGTGGGCCCTCGCGGATGACGGCGTCCTCGCGACCAATAGCGCGACCTGAGCAGGCGAGTGCGGCGCGACCTGGGCTGACGGCTCCGGCGAATTCGGCGACAAGCTCGGCCGGAAGTGTCTCTGTCGCAAACCCTAGGGCGTCGTCGGCCGGCGACGGTTCGCGAGGCGGCTCGTCGACGTTTCCCGCTGAGCGTCGCCTCTCTCGCTCGGACTACCAGTTTCGACGTTCGAAGGGACTCTGCTTCCATTGCGATGAGCCTTGGTCTCCTTCGCATAACTGTAAAGTCTTATTTTATTTTGTTATTGATGAATGCCCAGGTGATGTGAGCCACGCAACTCAAGTGGGCCTAGCTGATGAGCCGGACCACACACTTATGGACTACATGCATACAGACTTGGAAAGCCCAGAAATTTCCCTTCATGCCATTACGGGAACTAGTCGCGGCAACACAATGCACGTTAAATTACAAATTAACGCCCTCCCGATTACGGCCTTGATTGACTCGGGGAGTACGCACAATTTAGTGGATGCAACCACCGCAACGCGGTTGGGTTTACCGGTTCGCGAATGTCCGTACTTGCAAGTAGCGGTGGCGAATGGGGAGCGTATCACCGGGCTCGGCGTTTGCGAAGACGTCCTTCTTCAGAAAAATGATCATTTATTTCCTGTTCATTTATATATTATTCCTTTAGTTGGTTTTGAAATTGTACTCGGTGTAAATTGGTTACGCACGCTAGGTGCCATTATTTGGGATTTCACGGCACTGACCATGACTTTCTCGTAGGCGACAAACCTGTCACATGGCAGGGGGAGTGCAACCCACCCAGCCATACACTTAATGCCATACAACTGCAAGTCAGTGCTAATAATGCCTTGGAGCACGTTCTGACGGACTATTCTGGCCTTTTTCAGGAACCTACGGTATTATCGCCACAATGCCAATGCGATCACCGTATTACATTGGTTACCGGCGCAGACCCGGTGGCCGTTCGCCCATATCGCTATCCTCAGGCTCAAAAAGATGAAATCGAGCGTCAATGTCTTTCTATGCTGGAACTCGGCCTTATTCGGCCAAGTCGCTCGCCATATTCCTCCCCAGTTTTGTTGGTTCTTAAGCAAGATCGCTCGTGGCGATTTTGCATTGACTACAGGGAGTTGAACGCCAAGACCATAAAAGAGAAGTTCCCGATTCCGGCAATCGACGAACTTTTGGATGAGTTACATGGGTCTCGTTTCTTTACAAAATTAGACTTACGTTCCGGATATCATCAAATTCGCATGCATCCGGAGGATGTTGAGAAAACGGCTTTTCGTACACACCATGGCCATTTTGAGTTCTTGGTTATGCCTTTTGGCCTCTGCAACGCACCATCGACATTCCAAGCTCTCATGAATGAGGTTTTTCACTCTGTACTTCGTAAATTCGTTTTGGTTTTCTTTGACGATATTTTGATTTATAGCAGGTCTTGGGCGGAACACGTCTCTCATGTCCGGACGGTTTTTGCTCTCCTCCGACGTCATCAACTGTTGGTCAAAAAGTCCAAGTGTTCTTTTGGTGTCGACAAGGTCTGTTACCTCGGCCACATTATCGATGCCACTGGAGTTTCTATGGATTCCAGCAAAGTCCAGACGGTCTTGGACTGGCCGCAGCCGTATTCTGTTAAAGGTCTACGTGGTTTTCTTGGTCTTGCCGGATTCTATCGTAAGTTCATTAAGGACTTTGGCGTAATCGCTGCTCCTTTAACATCTCTTCTTCGGAAACATAACTTCGTGTGGACGCCGGAGGCGACGGCTGCCTTTCAGGCACTCAAAACCGCGCTTACCACGGCGCCAGTGTTGCAACTGCCGAATTTCTCTAAACCGTTTGTGGTTGAATGTCACGCCTCGGGGGTGGGCGTGGGTGCTGTTTTACACCAAGATAACCACCCGGTGGCCTTCTTTAGTCGGCGTCTCGCCACTCGACATCACAAACTGGCCTCGTATGAACAGGAGTTGATTGGGTTATCTCAGGCGATTCGGCATTGGCGACACTACCTGTGGGGCCGTGCCTTCACGGTCCGCACCGATCACTATAGCCTGAAGTTCCTACTCCAGCAACGCCTCACCACATCTCCCCAACATCATTGGACCCTCACAGCCCCAGCAGTACATGTTCATAGTTCTCTCAATATCAGTGAAAAACTTTTTGGAATGGAGAATACACTCATTGCATAAGACGGGATAGCTTGGAGGACAACTGAATCCCTCTTGGCTGCTGTACAAATGTACAAGATATGTTCTTTCACTCTTTAATAAATCAATGTTACAGAATGGAACTTCCTCTGATCATGATTGGTTAATTCTTGTCTTTCTCACAAATCAGAAAGGAAAACAGAATTCAAACCATTGTAAATTATTTATCCTGTATATATATATATATATATATATATATATATATATATATATATATATATATATATACACACAATACAAGGTTACTCTTGTTCCAGTCTCATTTGAGTTGTCAATTTATCTAGGATGTCATAAATCTCTGCTGTTTTCTCATGGGATCTGTCACAGGCTACAAATACATGCTTCTCACCTTTATCCTCAATCCAACTGCATCCTGGGCTTTTGTGCATTTTCCTTTCATTGATGACCTTTCTTGTAATTGCAAAATCATCCCATCTCCCCACAGATGCATACAAATTTGCCAACAATACATAGTTTCCCGAGTTAAACGGTTCTAGCTCTAGGAGTTTTTCCGCGGCAGTTTCTCCCAACTCGATGTTTCCATGGATCACACAGCCTCTCAGAAAGGCATTCCAAATCACGGGATCAGGAGCCATAGGTGTTTTGCAAATAATATCGTAGGCTTCATTCAGTCGCCCTGTTCTGCTAAGAAGGTCGACCATACATGTGTAGTGTTTTAGTGTGGGTGTCACATTATAAGATGCCATTAAATCAAAGAATTGTTTTCCAGCCTCAACTGACCCTGCATGGACACATGATAAAAGAACTGATAGGAAGGTTATGCTGTCTGGTTTGAAACCATTTTCTAGGATTCTACGGAAGAAAGTAATTCCCTCCTCCCCACATCCGTGCATAGCATATGCAGTAAGCAATGCATTTTGAGTGACCAAGTTATAGTTCTGGATCATATTATGAGCTAGTACCGCATGTTTTATGCTCCCGCATTTTGCATACATGTCCACGAGGGCGGCACCAACATATGGATCGGATTGGTAACCATATCTAACTGCATATGCATGAATCTGTTTCCCTCGGTCAAGAGTCGCTAACCTTGAGCAGGCTGGTAAAACAATTCCAATGGTGTAAATATCAGGCGTCAAATTTGATAATTGCAATTCTTTAAACAACTCCAGGGCTGACTCGTTCTGGTCTCTTTCTACATGGCCAGCAATGATAACATTCCATGTACATATGTTGGGATAGAATCCATCTTCTTTCATCTTCTGAAGATTGTACCGAACATTTTCAAGTTGGCCAGAATGAGCATAGCCAGAGATTAAAGCATTCCATGATACTATATCCCTCTCAGCCACCTCATTAAAGGCTTTCTGGGCAGCGTTTATGTCTAGGCACTTACAATACATTTCTACCAATGCTCCACCAACGAAAGGATCTGATTGAAAACCCGTAACAACTGCATACGAATGTATCTCCATCCCACATCTTAAAGAACCGATATCTGCACAAGCAGCAAGGGCGCTACCCAAGGTAAAAGAATCAGCTTTGATTTGTTCTTTCAAGATTATGTTGCGGAACATACTTAAAGCTTCATTGGCCATTGAATTATTTACATAACCCGAAATCATTGAGTTCCACGAAATTATGTCATTCCGCTTTTCTTCAAGTTCCATTTGTTGAAAGAGCTCTTCAGCCCTTGAAACATCCCCATTCTCAAAGTACCCCACTATCATTGTATTGAAGGAAACCTCATTTCTCACTGAATATATTGAAAACACACGGAAAGCGTATTCCATATCCCCACACCTTCTGTAGACATCAATTAAGCCATTGACAACAAAAGAGTTGCACATAAATCCGTTTCTTGTTAGATAACCATGAATTTCCTTCCCTAGATATAGCATCTGCAGTCTTCCACAAGCAGGAAGGACACTTGCCAGTGTCTGAGCATTCGGTTCGAACCCAGCAGCTTGCATTTTATAAAGCATCTCAATGGCAGCTTCATCATAACCATTCTGTGAAAACCCACCAACCAAAGCGCTCCAGGAAACAAAATTGGGAGCCAAATTGTCCACTGCTGACATTTGATCAAAAGCATCCAGGGCGTCATCCAAAGCTCCATTAGTAGCACAAGCCGAAAGAACAGAGTTCCAAGAAACACAATCCCTCTTTGCTACGCTCCACA
The DNA here is from genome assembly GCF_001879475.1 of Ipomoea nil. Classification (NCBI taxonomy): domain Eukaryota; kingdom Viridiplantae; phylum Streptophyta; class Magnoliopsida; order Solanales; family Convolvulaceae; genus Ipomoea; species Ipomoea nil. The sequence goes on along the minus strand of NW_017617553.1, from coordinate 1,427,086 downwards.
AAGCTTTTTTTGCGTCATTCAAGCTCCCACATTTACCATACATATCTATTACAGCATTTCCCACGTAAATGTTCGATAAAAATCCTATCTTTATCACTAACGCATGCAACTGCCTTCCCAGTTCCATTCCGCCATAGCCACTACAAATCTTCAGCGCCAATGGAAACACGAAGAACTCCAAATCCAAATCTTCGAACCGCAACTGTTGAAAGCAATAAAAAGCATCCTGGAAGAACCCATTATTTATGTAGACGTTGAGAATCGCAGTCCATGAGTACAAGTTTCTTCTAGGCATTTTGTCGAACAACATGACCGCATCATAAAGACACTCGCACTTCCCATACATTTGGAGGAGCTTGGTCTCGACGAACTCGTGGCCGTGGAATCCATTCTTGAGGGCCTGGGCGTGGACTTGCTTACCTAGTTCAGGAGAGTCACACGAAGCGAGCACTGAAGCGTAGGCGCTGGAATTTAAGGGGTCGTCCAGAGGAGATAAATGGGCGTGAGTTCTTGTGAGTGGAGAATGAGAAATGGGTTGTTGAAACCGGTTTACACGTTGGGTAAGTTCTGGTCTCTGGAAAGGAAGGCGGGTAGTCTTGGATTCAATGGGCCGGGGAGGTGGCGAAGCGTTAGCCGGAAGCGGTGGCACTCTGGGTTCCAACAGTGAAACCATCTGCAGAAAATTTTGTGAATTACCGAGAATAGTTTAGTGAAGTTGGTCATTAGAACATACTAAGAGCATCCACATTGGTTGGGGAGAATGGGGAGATAATGTAAGAGTGATTAGGAAAGAGAGTGTGAGAGAGGAGAGAAAAAAAAAAAAAAAAAAAAAAAGTAATCAGACGCGTCAGGCGCGCCGACGCGCCTCCAGCCGCGTGCAGTGCACGCGCCCGGCTTTTGCCCAAGGCTGTGCGCGAACGCGCACAGCCTTACTTCTTCTTCTTTCTCTTTTTTTTTTTTTTTTTTTTTTTTTTGACAATATCCTCACATTTGCAGGAGGATTCTTTTTCAATTATCTCTCCTTCACACTAGTTATTATCTCATGTAGGGAAGAATTAATGTTGAAATCTCCCCACAATATACACAAGTGTGGATGCTCTAAGGACATTCTCAATAGTGAGAATTTTGGTGTAATTTTTGAAAAGTTTTTGAAAGTGTGATTAAGAAAGAAAAATGAGTAAAAAGAGAAAGAAAATAAAAATTAAAAACGGACAAAACCCATAAAAAATCTCCAAAACTTTCAAAATTTCGGACAAAACCCACAAACTTGCAGGAGCAACCCAACCCTCTCTCTCCTCTCTCCACCACATACTCGTTTTTTTTCTTACTTTTTGTACAAAATTCTCTTGTTGGGGATGCGGCATCCTCAAGAATGGTAGGATTTTGATGAAATTTTGCAAGTGTAATTAGGAAAGAGAAAAAAAAACTGAAAAAAACCCTCAAACCCCCGGCCCCAAAATTCCCTAAAATTTTCAAAATTCTGACAAAATCCCTTAAATAACCTAACAATCCCACCTCAACTTATTCTTAAAATATGTGCAAAATTCCCCTAATGGGGATGCCCTAAGATCATACCATAAGGAGGGAAGAATAAAAAAAAAAATTAATACTAAAAGTTGTAAAAAGTTTTTTTTTTAAATTAAGCCTTTTACGCGCTCAGCTAGGCGTTTCTGTGTGCTGAGTAGTCGCTGACACACCATCTAGGTAACTTTTAAATTTGGCAGAAGTATCAAATAGGTCCATCTACTAGTGCAAGTGCTCAATTCACACCACGACCTAAATTAAAGTCTAATTAATCACACTTACCAGCTAAATTTGAAGGTTGCTAACCGGTTGTAAATTTAATTATTAAAAAAATAATTTAAATTTTTTTTTAAAAAAGAATTTCTGCCACCGGCTGTGCGAGGACAGCCGGTGACTGAGTATTTCACAAACAGCCATGACTATTCAGCGAGGACAGCCAGACAGCCACGACTGTCAAACATGAGGTCCAGATCTGGACCTCAAACGGCCTGGAACGAGGGCGGCGGCCATGGCCGTCGCCCTCGTTCCAGACGACTATGGCCGTCCCTAGATAGCCATGGACGCCTAATATTATGTTTCTTGATAATTAAATTGGCAACCGATTAGCAACCTGCAAAAAAAGTCAATTGAACAAATTTAACTGGTAAGTGTGGTTGATTAGACTCTAATTTAGTTCGTAGTGAGAATTGAGCAGTTCGCACTAGTAGATGGGCATATTTGACACTTCTCCCTTTAAATTTTTTATAAGAGGAATGGTCAAATAGGCCATCCAATTTCACATCAAACTATAATTGGACCATTGAACTCAAAAACACTACAATTAGGTCTCCGAACAATACAAAATAATGTAATTCAACCTAAAATGACATGTTAACCTATTAACATGCTGACGTGACGGTTACCGATTTTTTTAAAAATTTTATTTTAATAAATGTTAATTAAATAATTATTTAAAACTTTAAAAAAAAAAACACTCGCATTCTCGGGTAAGAAGGCGAGGGGTTGCCTTCTCACCCGAGAATGGCAACCTAGTGGGTCGCTTTCTCAATGGAAAAGGCAATTGGGTTGCCTTCTCCAGTGAGAAGACAGCCTCAGGTCGCCTTCTCACCAAAGAAGGAAACCCAATTGCCTTTTCTTTTGTAGGTTTTTTGAATTCAATGGTCTAATAGCATTTTATTGTGTAGTTGAATGATCAATCGTTATGCTGTGCATCCGTATGCACCATGCATGGTGCATACGGATGCCAAAACGACGTCGTTTTATTAAAAAACGCTCGTCTCCCCTTTAAAAAAAATTCAGGTTCGATTCCCAGCAACAACATTATATTGTTCATTCATTCTGGAATTTTAGTTCATAGATTATTGAATTATAGTTCATTGATTATGGAATTATAGTTCATCGATTATGGAATTGTAGTTCATCGATTCTGAAATTTTAGTTTATAGATTATGGAATTTTAGTTCATTCATTCTGGAATTTTTAGTTCATAGATTAGATTATGGAATTATAGTTCATCGATTATGGAATTTTAGTTCATCGATTATGGAATTTTAGTTCATATGTTGTTGCTGGGAATCGAACCTGATTTTTTTTAAAGGGGAGACGCGCGTTTTATTAAAACGACGTTGTTTTTGCATCCGTATGCACCATGCATGGTGCATACGGATGCACAGCATAATTTGCCTTGAATGATCTATTTGACCCTTATTCATTTTTTATATTATAATGGGCCCACAAAAAATCATACTTTGCTGGGAGATTTCAAATTTCTCTCTCTTCCATATTATGATTGGCCCCACAAAAAATACTTAAAACTACTAATTGTGATGCTCTACGCCTCTAAGGCTATTCGTATACAAAAATATTACATGAACTCCCATTTCTAATCACAATTTTGACCCTCTTTCACAAATTCTTGATGTTACCTACGTTTCACAGATTATAAACTTAGAACAATATTGGAACACATGTACATAGTCTATCTGTTAATTTCAAGCACATCATATGTTAACTGTAGGTACAAAATATATTAACTATAGCTTATCAAATCAAAAAAAAAAAAAAAAAAAAAAAAAAGTGTCAAACAAGCCACTAAACTTATGTCTTTTGTGCAATTGGATCATTGAATTAAAAAAGTGTGCAATTGAAACATACTTTTTTCCCCAATTTTTCTCAGTAGAGTGCACTCAAATTACTTACATGGTATGTAGTATGTATTAAGAATCATCTTTTCCTCTGCTATACTAGTTGAGATGAAAGATTGAGATATTTTCAACTTAAATTGTATTAAAAGAAATCATAAAAATGTCACAATTGCACATATTTTACTCTTTTGATGGTTTAATTGTACATTTTTTTTTTAAGTTTAATGACTCAATTACACAAAAGCAATAAATTCAGTGACCTATTTGGCTATTTGACATTTATTCCTAAAAAATACTTTAGGTCCATTGTAAAGGCTTGCTAATTTTTAACTAAATATCTCTTAAATTTTTACTATAATCATGCATGATTACGTGCCAAACACTCAATTTATAAATATTTAGATTTAAGTTTATTTACCTATAATTCATTAGTTCGCATATTATTAACTAATTAGAATAATGTTATGGTGACATGTATGTTACATTTATAGTTAATAGATTATATACTTAGAGATATATGTGTATTATGTACATACTGTTACCTTAAAAAAAATGTACATACTGTAAATATGAATGTTGATAAATAGAAAGAAAAAATAATAATTACGTTAATGTAAACAAAAATACGCAATTTTAGATCAGAATCGATAATACATATTTAAAGTAGCGATGAGCCTACAACGAACTATGTGGGTTGTTGAATGCTGCATTTAGACAACCCTTTTGGATATGTGGGTTGTTGAATGCTGCATTTAGACAAGCCTTTTGGAATCCAATAAAGCACTTTCAATATGGTTAGGTTTGACTTCACTCATCATAAACCTATACTAGATTCTATCCATCATTGTGTCACAAAAAGAGTGTTAACATTCATTCTAAAATATTGAATCCCCAACCCCGGCCCGACAAAGCATTTGAAAAGATGTAAATCATTGTAACTAAAGTGAACCATAGAGGTTAGACTTTGCTTACGCATCCAAAATTAGGTAAGCATAAAGATTCACTATGTAACAACACTACATTCCTTGACAACCCACTATAATTTTTCGGAGTAAAATATGTTTTTGCTTTCCATGGAAAAATGGCCATACATTACCCCAAACTTCTGCACAATCGACGAAATCATACATTTATTTGTTGGAAAAAAATAGCTTAAAATGACATAAAATTCTTGGGGAGGAAAATGTTGTTGAGAACAACAATGGTGGGAATGGCAACAACGTTGCAAATTCATAAGCACCACCAGTGAACGTTGATTCACAAGATGGTGGGAGCACCGAGGGATACATCCCTACGATGCGGGTACCTACGGTACCAAGTGGTTCGGCCGAAAGACCGGAGAAGTTCACCGGTAGTGGATCGAACTTCAAGAGGTAGCAACAAAGAATGTTGTTCTACCTGGCAACTCTCGGCTTGGAAAAGTTCTTGACCGAGAGAGTTCTCGAGTTAAGATGCCCAATCCGTGATGACAATTGGCTATTGGAATGATTCGGACTTCTATTGCCGAAACTACATCCTGAACGGATTATGTGATGCGTTATACGATGTATATATATCGCAAGATTGGCACAACGAAAGCGCTGTGGGAAGCCTTGGATCATAAATACCGAAGCGAGGATGTCGGCTCAAAGAAATTTGTGGTTGGTCGATTCCTTGACTTCAAAATGGTTGTTTCCAAGACCGTGCTAAGTCAAGTTGAAGATTTGCAACTAATCTTTGACGAGATTCGTGACGAGGGCATGTTGTTGAGTGAAGCATTCCTAGTGGGATCTGTGATCCACTTACTGCCTCTAGGGTGGAAGGACTTCAAGAACTACCTTAAACACAAGCGAAAGGAGATGAATCTGGAGGACCTGATCCAACGACTCAGAATTGAGGAAGGGAACAGGACGAATGATGGGAGAAATTCTGTCATTAGTGGCTCTAAGGCCAACGTTGTGGAGCACGGTAAAAGCTCCAAGAAGAACAAGAAGGACAAGCGAAAGCTAGGTCCGAATGGAGGCGTTAACAAGAACAACTTTCATGGTACATGCTATAATTGTGGTAAGCCTGGCCACAAGTCGTCTGAATGCAAGGCTCCAAGCAAGAAGAACAAGAGTTCTAAAGCCAACGTTGTTGGAGAAAGCAGTCAGATGGAGGTCGAGATTAGCATTTCGGCTATGGTGACCGAGGTGAACCTTGTGGACTCTAACCCACGAGAGTGGTTCATCGATACTGGTGCAACTAGGCATTTATTTTGCAACCGAGAGATGTTCAACACCTTTGAGACCGTTGATGACGAGAAGGTTTGGATGGGAAACTCTGCTCAGTCTGCTGTGAAAGGCATGGGCAAGGTGGTTCTGAAGATGACTTCTGGTTAGGAACTGACGTTGAACAACGTGCTGTATGTTCCAGAGCTAAGGAAGAATCTGGTGTCTGGCTCGCTGCTGAACAAGCATGGGTTCCGCATGGTGTTCGAGTTAGACAAGGTTGTTTTGTCTAAACTAGGAATGTTTGTAGGCAAATGTTATGTATCTGATGGGCTTTTTAAGCTCAATGTAATGCATATTGTCATGAATAAGATCAAAGTTACTCCTGTTTACTTGCTTGAGTCTTCCAATTTGTGGCATGGTAGACTAGGTCATGTTAATTTTAATTATATACATATCTAAAAACATAATAAGTGTGAATTAAAGTTATACCCCTGATTTATGTCCGTTTTTCCCGTTAAGTTTTTTTGTACATTATGCTATAAAGGTTGTACATTAAAATATTTTGGACAAACATACCCCTATCGTTATAACTTCCATGATCTTTTCCACTATTGTTACCATGCACATGCATCCACCATATATTTTCTTATCTTCTTCATTAATAATAATATATAAACATTATATATTTGAGTTATATGTTAATTATTACATAAAATATAAATATCAAATTTATAAAAATGATTTACATTATTATTATTATTATTATTATTATTATTATTATTATTATTATTATTATTATTATTATTTAGAATAATTTAAATATCTAAAATCTAAATAAATTTAAAATTTTAATATAATGTATTAATATTGGGCACCTATTTTTTGCGCATCGCGCATAAAAAAATACTAGTATTAATTAATATGAACCATATTTCTAATTTTAAATTAACACAAATAACAAGTGTGAAATTTGTGTTGAGGCAAAACTGACAAAAGCACCTTTCAAATCGGTTGAAAGGGAAACTGAATCACTATAATTAATCCATAGTGATTTGTGCGATTTTAGATCGATACAAACGAGAGGTGGTAATAAGTATTTTATCACTTTTATCGATGATAGCACATGATACTGCTATGTGTATTTGCTTAAGAGCAAAGATGAAGCCGTGGATAAATTCGTTCTTTATAAGAATGAAGTGGAAAACCAACTTAATCGGAGTAGTAAGAAGGTTAGAAGCGATAGAGGTGGTGAGTACGAAGCACTGATTGGTGACTTCTGTGCAAGTGTAGGTATCATACACGAGCGTATGACACCTTACGCACCTCAATCGAACAGTGTTGCCGCACGAAAGAATCGTACATTGAAAGATATGATGAATGTGATGCTTATAAGTTCGGGCCTACCTCAAGGTATGTGGGGGAGGGGGGGGGAGCGATTTTGACAAATAATTACCTTTTAAATAATGTACCCCGCAAGAAGCTTGATAAGACTCCTTATGAGCTGTGGAACAGTAGGAAACCTTTCTACCAATACCTAAAAGTGTGGGGGTGTCTTGCCAACGGTTTGGTGCCAACACCTAAGAAAGTAAAGATAGGTCCTAAGACGGTGGACTGTATCTTTATTGACTATGCACACAACAATAGTTCTTATCGGTTCTTAGTACACGAGTCTCATAATCCGGACGTACATAAGAACATGATAATAGAATCATGGAATGCATCTTTCTCTGAAAATGTATTTCCTTGCAGGTCCAACGAGGGACCAAGTACGTCAAAACGAACATTTGACGAAACTATGGATAATGATAGTGAGGAATCTGAGAAAGAACCCGAGCTCGAGCCGAGACGCAATAAACAGGCGAGAGTTAAAAAATCATTTGGTCTTGATTTTCTAACTTACTTGTTGGAGTATGATTCGGGTACTCTAACCTGTTTATTAGAAAATGAACCCGATTTTCTATCTTGTTTGATAGAGAATGAACCTCGAACATATGTAGAAGTCATGACTTCTACGGAAGGACCAATGTGGAAAGATGCTATAAAGAGTGAAGTGGATTCTATTCTACAGAATCACACTTGGGAACTTGTTGATCTTCCTCTGGGTAGTAAACCCTTAGGATCCAAGTGGGTCTTTAAAAGGAAGATGAAACCGGACGGTTCCATCGAGAAGTATAAGGCTAGGCTTGTAATCAAGGGTTACAGGCAACGCGAGGGCCTGGATTACTTCGACACATTCTCCCGTGACGAGAATAAATTCCATTAGGATGATACTTGCCATAGCCGCGTTGAGGAATTTGGAAGTTCATCAAATGGACGTTAAAACCGCTTTCCTAAATGGCGAATTAGATGAGGAAATCTATATGGAACAACCCGAAGGGTTTGTGGTTCCGGGCTAAGAAAGGAAAGTGTGTAAGTTGGTTAAATCACTATATGGTTTAAAACAAGTGCCTAAGCAGTGGCACGAGAAGTTTGACCATGCGATGTTAACTAATGGGTTTAAAATAAACGAAAGTGACAAATGTGTCTACGTTAAGGAAACGATAGGCGACTATGTCATTCTTTGTTTATACGTCGATGATATGCTCATCATTGGTAGTAACGATCGGATGATCAAGTCTACCAAAAACATGTTAAATGTGAGATTTGACATGAAGGATATGAGTTTGGCTGATTTAATCCTCGATGGTCTTGTGCTGAGCCAATCACATTATATTGACAAAATTCTTGAAAAGTATAACAAGGATGATGATCAAAAGACTAGGACGCCATTAGATCGTAGCATTCATCTAACCAAGAACCACGGGAAGTGTATTTCTCAAGTAGAATATGCTCGGGTTATTGGTAGTTTAATGTATCTTATGAGTTGTACTAGGCCGGATATTGCCTTTGCGGTTAGTAAACTCAGTAGATATACGAGTAACCCCGGTGTCATGCACTGGAAGGCAATAGTGAAGGTTATGAGATACTTGAGATATACTCGGGACCTTGGACTGCACTATGGGAGATATCCTGCTGTACTTGAAGGGTATAGCGAAGATAGCTGGATATCTGATATTAAGGACTCTAAGTCCACGAGTGGCTACATCTTTTTACAGTAGCCGTTGTATGGAAATCCTCTAAACAAACCGTGATAGCTAGATCCACTATAGAATCTGAGCTGATAGCCTTGGACAAATGTTGTGAAGAGGATGAATGGCTACGCCATTTTCTAGAGGATATTTCTAAATGGGAAAGACATGTATCTCCAATATGTGTGCATTGTGATAGTCAAGCCACCCTTGGGAGAGTACAGAGTCATATGTATAATGGTAAGTCTAGACATGTGCGTCGTAGACATAATATCATTAGACAACTTCTCACAACTGGTGTTATCTCGATTGACTACGTAAAGTCAAAAGACAATATAACGGATCCGCTGACCAAAGGGTTATGTAGAGAAGTTGTAGAGAAGTTGAGACAAGGAATGGGTGCCCTTGGTATAAAGTTCTATAGTGGACACCCAACCTAGCTAGCACCTAGGTTCAATGGGACAACTAAATTATGGAACGGAGCGTCTCAGTGTGGGGGTCTCGAACTCCCTACTCCTCCTCGTTAAAATAGTGACTCCCGCACGAGGCTAGCACGTTGATGCTTTTTAATGATTCAAATGTCGGCTGACATGTGTGAGTATGCGGGATACTCGGAAAAGAATCACCTATGTGAGAGAGAAGTGAGGGTCGCTCCAAAGGAGAATTGATGGGCACAATTATTTAGAAACTCTTACAGAACCAGGAACGGTGACCCACGACCAAAACGGGCACAGCCATGAGAACAGAGCATGGTTGGGAGGTTCCTGTGTGAGATATGTCATCGTCTACACAAATGTCAGTCAATTAAAAGACATCGCGTTCTACCGTACAACCAGTAGAGTAATGTATCTTCACGAGGGAAGGTTCAAAGGGTGTGACCATTACATATCCTATGCAGGAATCGACCGTTGAACACAGTTGTTTCCGATTTCAAAATACCCTAAAAATCAATTTTTCATTCATGTGGGGGATTGTTCGAAACAAATAACTTAAAATGACATAAAATGGCATATTAAGTGGCTATTTTGTGGTACAATTATCAGTGAGGTCCACTTCTGATTTGGGTCGGATCAAAGTGGATTCGGGTTCTTCGTAGTGAGACGAAGAGAATGATATATTGTACGCTCAAAACGGATAATGGGTGAATGAGATATTGATTCTCAAAGTAGACCCATTTGAGTTGGAAAAATGAAGGAAAAAGTGAAGCTTTTGTCCCACTTTGGAAGTGGATTTGCACCACTATTTATACAACAACTCTTTCAAGGCTTATTGAATTGTATAGCATAGAGGATCTCTCTCGCGCGCAGGGGGTGTGCAAATTAAATCCCAAAATGAGATCGAAAATTCTTGAGTCAAGCCTAAGCTCGTGTGCGCCGGCACCTGCGGGCACAAATGTTGTCCGGAAATTGACAGGCCTTGCAGGCTAAGTTATGCCAAACTTCAGTATACTTTTTCCAACACAAAGCCACTAGACTCGGCTAGGACAAGTCTGTCAAATTCAGCATTGCCGAACTGAACCAAGAGGTTCATGAAGTTTTGGCCTTGAGGCCGAAACTCTACAGCCAAATGAAGTTTCGGCCTTGAGGCCGAAACTGAAAGTGAAGTTTCGGCCTTGAGGTCGAAACTGAGCACTGAACACCGAACCCTGTATGCCAACGGTCTGGAACCAAAAAGTTCTGACTGTTGTGAAGATTAAATTCATCCGTTACGGAATTAATATTGTGTTAATTTCAATTTTGAATTTTGAATTTAGTTTTCACTTAGTGGGCTGCTGTTTCAGGTGTTACAAATTTGGTTTAATACTAATTAAATGCCAGCTATTGAATGCTATTCATTCCAACAGCCCTATATAAGAGAGTGTAGAGCAGCAACATTTTACAAGAACAAGAAATCAGAATTTCCAGCTCCAAAATCTCTTCTTATGCTCCTTTCTTTAAGCCAATTGTATTCATCCCATTGTTTTGTTCGCCGGATTCTTTGTTTGGGTGCTCAAACACTGAATCGTAGCATGTTTTATCCTGAGAAACCTAGGCTACAACGCTCCTAGCACTTGTAGCAAATAAGGTTTTAAGGAAAAGAACGATTCGTTCAACTCGTGCTAACCACTAACTAAATCATTCACCCTTTCCTTCCCAAATTTTTGCCTTTTTCCATTTAATAATAATCTTTTCGTATGAATATTTCTTTTGAGTTTTCCACCTTATTACCCAACATTATTTTCTTATATTTGTGTAATAGTTAGCTCATGTGGACTCTACCCTCCAAATCTATCTCTGCTTAACAATCCCTTCTAAGAACATCTCTAACCTAAAGCAACAAAAATTTATCTCAAAAGAAATATTCTCACACCAAATTTTATTCATCTTCAACCCATTACATCCAATATTCTACACTAAAATAATTTGGTTTCTCAAAATTTAGAAGTTTAATTAATTTATATTCAATATTAGTCTTGTTTTAATGAAATATTTCGAATGCTAAAATTTATTATTAATAATATACAATTTATATTATTTAGGGAAAAGGGTCAAATAAGCCCCTGAACATTATACAAGGAGGCAATTAGGCCCCTAAACTTTTATAAGAAACAATTAAACACATCAACTTTTGACTTTGGTGCAATTAGACCCAAAAATCTAAAATTTACCTGTAATTGCAGGTAACCTCTTATGTGGCATCCTACGTGTCATTTTTATTTTAAAAATAATAATATTTAATTTTTAAAAAAATTAACAACTAAAAAAAAAAAAAAAAAAAAAAAGAAGAAGAAGAAGAACTAAACTTACCCGTCAAAGGCAGCCATGGCCAGCTGCCATGGCTGCCTTCCTCCTCCTTCGTCTCAAAATCTGGAGATGATGAAGGGTTCTTTTTCTCTTCTTTGCCTCCAGATCTGGAGACGAAGAATGAAATGATTGTTATTTAAAAAAAAAAAAAGATGTTGAAGCTTGAAGGCAGTCATGGCTGCCTTATTATGTGTTCCTTCTTCGTCTTCAAATCTGAAGATGAAGAAGGGTCCTCTTTCCTTTCTTCGTCTCCAGATCTGGAGACGAAGACGGGAAAGATTTACACAAAAAAATAATAAAAAAATAAAATAAAATAAAGGTTGATGGCAGCCATGGCCGATGGCCATGGCTGCCTTGTTCTTCTCTCCTTCTTCGTCTCCATATTTGGAGACGAAGAAGGGAAAGATATTTTTTTTAAAAAAAAAGAGAGAGAGAGAGAGAAGAGGATGAAGGCAGCCATGGTCATGGCTGCCTTCTTCTTTGGCTGCCGGCGGCGGCGAACGGCACATGACTTCATTATCGGAAATGTTTATTTATTATTATTATTATTTATTATTTATTTTGATTTTTTATTTTAATACTTTTTTTTTTAAGTTTGCATACGTGGCAAGTTCAAATTATGTCACATAAGAGGTTACCTGCAATTACAGGTAAATATTAGGTTTTTGGGTCTGATTGCACCAAAGTCAAAAGTTGATGTGTTTAATTGTTACTTTTAAAAGTTTAAGGGCCTAATTGCCTCCTTGTATAATGTCCAGGGGCTTATTTGACCCTTTAATATACATTCATACGTATTTTCTCAAACAATAGCCTCATATTAGGGTTCAAACTTGAGACTTCTTATTTGAGGGACCACAGCTATGCCGGTTGACCACAAAGTCTTTGACATATATAATTTATATTTAAGTATTTAGTAAAATAGATAAATATAACTTTAAACAAAAATGATACAAAAAGAATTAATAAAAATGATTAAGTACAATACATGAAAAAAATCATTAATATATATATATATATATATATATATATATATATATATATATATATAATAATAATAATAATAATCTAACTCTATAATAAAGAAACAACTTTTTGCAATTTTTGTTTTTCCGCCTAACAAAAACGACACCGTTTTAAGGTAATATTGATTGCCGAAAAATTAAATACTTTTTACATTAAGTTGTCGATAGTGAGGAAGTTAGCCGAAATAATAAATGGGTTGTATACTTAACTTTCTCAGATTTGTGTATTACCAATGTATGTTGATGATGAAATCATATATTTTTAATTAAATGCTGTTTATATTAGCCGTGGTTAATAGTGATGGGAGATTCCCTAGGCCGCACCATTTAATTATACATGGCCTGTTCAGTTTCCAATGTCTTCTCTTCAGTCAAATTTGATCTAAATATACAGACTGAAATTATTATAAATACATGTACAATCACAACTGCAATTGCACAAATGAAAGTTGCTGAAAAAACAAGGTAAAGCTGCAAATTAGGTTCAAACAAGGTATAAAAAGTAACGAAAGGTGCTGCAAAATGCCTCCTCTCCACGTTTTTTTTTTTTTTGGTATTGATGAAATAAATGCACAGTTATTAAAAAAAAAAAAAAAAAAAAGATATCTCTTGGCCAGTAAAGCTACAGATTAGGTTCAAACAAGGTATCAAAATACTGCATCGTCCTCTCTCACTTTCTCTTGAAAAATAATAGAATCATGTAAAAATGAAAATTACATAGTTGATAGAAGGGAGTATTCGGTTCAAACAAGGTATCAAAATACAAACATTGTTAGGAACAGATGTACTTAGATTTTGATGATACCAAACTTACTAGGAAGGTAGACCCCTCTTTTACTCTAGTTATTTTGCGTCTTTCGTGTTAGACGAAAGTGGTCACAACTCACACTTTGAAAATCAAATATCATGCAACTCTCAATGCAAATAGATAATGATTTTCCAAAATAGATATAGGTTTTTGAAATAGAACTTAGGCTTACTTAGAGCCAATTATGCACTTTAACCATGAAATGCACCAAATCATACTCTACACTTTGAAACAATCTCAATTCTCATTCACTGTGATCTTAAAAACTAGGCACTGCTCAAGTGGAAAACTCAAATACTTAACAAAACTCCTCAACAAATACTAATAAGTATTTAGGCATGCTTCTCAACTCAAAATCAAAGCTCAAAAGCCAAAACTTCATTTACTGGAAATCAACTCTCAGACAACAACATCAACAGAGAATTCAATCTTCTCAAATTCAACTATAAATCATGCTTTACAACTCCAAAATCAACGAAACTAACTTCAACTAGTGCGTTGCAACGAACCTGAGTGTCCGAGCCTCAAGGGTCCACTAGTCCCGGTTCGAACAACACGTAGCTGAGCCACAAATGGCCCGGCCTGAACTGGGATTGGCCTGGCGGAGCTTGGTGGCGGAGCTTGGTGGCGGGGCTTGGGAAGCCCCGCCACTTGGCTCCGCCAAGCAGCGGTGCCAGGAAACGGACCATGCCATGGTCCGTTGGCTAGCACCGTTGGGTGATCTGGTGCACCATCTGTATGCACCAAACACCTTCATCTTCCCTGTAACACAAACCAATGCAAAACCAACACTTTTAAACCACAATAAATCAATCATAGATCATCTACAACACACAAATAGCTCAACCACAACATCTATCTAGCATTTCTACACATCAAACCACCATCTAACAGTTAACAAAGAACAAAAATGATAGTTTGGGAGTCCATGGTTTATACATTTGCTTGTTCTTCTTCCTTGCGTGGATCTCTTCCTCCTCTCTACTCAACTTCCACCATTTCCACTTCCTAGACTCCTCAAACAACCACACAAACAACACACAAGAAAAGAAACATCAGAGATTGAAGGCTAAGAGAAGAGAAAACCAGGAGAAAACATGAATGAATAGAGGAGAAAGGAAGCTTAGATACTTACTGTAATGCTTCTTTCTTCTAGCATAGGACTCAAGGGAGGAGAGGCAAGGGAAAGAGATCAAGGAAACAATCAATCGAATAGTATGGTTTATAAAGGGTGCAAAACCCTAGGAGGATCTTCAATGATTGGTTGAGGGTGGGATGGTAATTTGACTTGATTTCTAAAAGATCAGACAAAGGTAGAAAGCTTATGGTCCACCTTGCATCATGGACCAAAGTCTTAAAAAAAAGGATTTTGGATAACATGAGGTCAAAGATAGATTTTCTAGAAAATGTTTTCTAGTTAAAACACTTGGTTCAGGTTTCACAGGTTCCTTTCCGGTTTCACTCAGATTGACTTTTTGGGTCAAAACTTGGTACATAAATGTACCCAAAATTTATGATTCTCGAAATAGAAAAATTGTTGGTGTTGAATTTATTTAAAAACTCGATTTAAAATATTTGATTCAAACACTGATTTTGAACTAAAATTTTGGAAGAGTGAAAATAGCTATTTTAGAATTTTATAAAATAGAATTTAGAAAAATAAATTTTGAGTTGTCACAGCTGGTGTCTACTATCAATTACGGGGTTCTGCTTTAGGGGAGGGAAATTGGCTCAATTTCACCTAAGAGAGGCCTTAGACAAGGCTACCCTATCTCACCATACCTTGTTATCTTGGTCCTTGAAGCCTTCCACCTTGATAGATACCTCGGTTAACCGCCTGGACGGGAAAGTCAGACAAGGCAGCCGGGTTAAAGCATGGTCCAATACTCAGCGTGAAGGGGATTCCAGGACCCTTCTCGGTCATCCTATAAGACGTCCGACGACGACAGTTGCTCATCCTTTAGCAACCAATCTCAGCAACCTGAGCGTCCCCGGGCGGGCTCTCGGCCGAGGCTCGGTTGGGCGACCAGCCTTGGTAGTCGGCGTGTCTCCAGTTGAATACCCTAGCGGATTCAGATGGACGACCAGGCTACGGCGGTGTGTCCCCAACCAGGCGCCACCCTAAACCCGACTAGGAGACCCGGATACGGAGGCGGAGTGTCCCCGCCTGGATACGATGGCCCCAGAAGAAACCCCGTGGCAGCCTGGCATTCCTGACTGGGCGAGTACCCAGAAACGGGCATCGGCAGATTCTACGGAGGCAATCTCTGTTCATTTAAGTAGATTCATTAATTAGTCTAGACGGCTTATGGTAATAAGTAGGTGGCTGCATCAGCCTTACGTCAGTCCTACCCGCATCTAGGCTTGACCTTGCGTCAACCCTACTTACCATATACGAACCCCATATTCATGTATAAATATCCCTTGGGATCACGATGTATTGGATCGACACTTTTAAGGGCAAACCCCTAGAGAAATAATATCGCATTATTCTCTGTCTCTCTCAGATATTTTATCTCTTGTTTTCATCATCTCGTAAACACATCTTTCGGTAGTGTTGGTCTATCGTGCGGCCATCGAGGCTGTGAAAATAAACATTGGCTCCGTCCGTGGGGATCGATACAAAAGGTCACATTCCTGAGCTTTATTGATGGCACGTACGAGACGTAGAAATCGCAACACTGGTCCCAACGCCGCCGTCTCGCCGGTTAACGGGCATGTGGCAGTCCTCGCAAACCCGCCAGAACTGCCTGCCGGCAGCCGCGCTTCCGTTGGTGACCTAAGGGAGCAGCTAAACCGCCGCGCTTCCGGGGAGCAGTCGATTGTGAGTTTCACCCATCTTTTTTTGTTGTGAAGGATATCAACACCAAGGAAATTCTTCTAAGGGGTAATAGCTCTGGGGGGGCTTTACAAGCTTCCCATTCCGAGTTCGTCAACAACTGCGTTTCTTTCGGCTAAAGCCTCAGTATCTGTGTGGCATGATCGTCTTTGTAACACCCCATTTTTCCATAAACCACAATGTTTGATAAAAAAAAAAAGAAATTATTTGATTAAAAATCATTTTTAGTTGCGGAAGCTAAACAAAACAAGGAAAAAGGGATGGTATTGCCACGTTTAGATAACTACATGTATCCAAACGCACATGCTAAAACAAACCTACTAAAAACAACCCGAAACTAATACTAGTCCATTAACTTAAATAATACAATTGTCTAGAAAAACTTCTAAATTTTATAACAAAATAAAACTCCAAAGCTCTAAAAGATGAATCACTCTCATGCTCTAAAAGCGTTTCGGCACAATAGACCAATCCTTGTGTACATTCGGCAGGGGCAGTGCGTAATCATTGTCACATTCTCAACGGTCAAACCGTATTGTGTCCCGCGCTTATCATCCACCTCATAAGTCTTGATGCCGTCACCGATTGTCACTGCTCTTACCCGGCATTCAAAACAACCTGCAATAATTTCCTCCTGGACATCATAAAAAACTGTTAGTGTGTACAGTTCGGATGCATTACGCTCAATTCCTAGTGGTGTTTTGAAAAGGGGGGGGGGGTCTGTGTGTTGCTGGTACCACTAAGTTGTGCGTGAGTGATCCATTGCTTTCGCACTGTACTCTCAAATCGGATGAAGAATTCTGTAAGGCATAGGTGCTTGTTAGTATTGCTTCTGAAAATTCTATTCTCGGCCTCGGACCGGGATGTAGTACGTAGTAGTCCGCCCATAAAAACACCTTCAAAACACGCAGGAACCCATGACGCACGCTCATCATACATACCTTTCAGCCACGAATTTTCAGTTATGGCATATTTTTCCATTACAGCTTTCCATGCATGCTCGAAATTTGCAGTCGTTGAGGCGTCGTTCCATACTACAGTATTTAGCTCCCGTCTAAACTCTTCGTTCCTCGCTAAGTCAGTGCCCACTTTATCACCCACCTTTGTCATTATATGCCACATGCAGTACCGATGTCGCGTTTCAGGAAATTCCTGTGCAATTGCAACTTTCATCGCCGGATCTTGATCAGTTATAGTGATTGCAGGGGGGCTGCCCATTGCGTTTTTGAAGTTCTTTAATACTCAAACGTACGAGTCCACGTCCTCCTAGTCAATCAGGGCTGCTCCAAATGTCACGCATTTCTTATGGTTGTCGATCCCGGTAAGTGGGACAAACACGAGGTCGTACCTGTGACATCAAGGTGCTAGTTTATTTTAATAATAAATTGAGCGTGACTCAGTATCATGGTATTTGTAAAACATGTCAGGGGGGGTGCACAAACTTGTACAACAATATGCACCCACCATTGTAAAACATGTAATTATACTATCGGACAATACACACACACACACACATTTTTACTGTGGCGCACATGAAGAAAATATAGCTTTCTGAATTAATATGAATGTGTTTCATGGTCTCATCTAGAGGGGCCCTCATGGTTTCATCTATCAATGGGTATCAGCGAAAACGCACACACTCTGTGCTTAGTACGCTATCATCTGTGCTATTAAATATTTAAATATTTCTTCATACGCGGGTCAAATATACACACACACACACACACACAGTAACATTAATTCGCATATTTCTGGTGTCCACCTACAGTAAAAGTTGTACAAGGTTCAGAATTTCTTACCGGTTAGTCTTGTACGTCGCATCGAAGGACACAACATCTCCAAACGCACTGTAATGTTTCCGCGCCACACCATCCGCCCAAAAAATCCGTATCAATTGGTCGTTATGGTTTGCTTCGTACTCGAAGTACATGTCAGGGTCGTCAGCCTTGATATTCAGGTATTTGGATATTACCATTTGGCAGTCTCCTCCGTGCATGTATGCCAAAACTTCCCGTCGGTAATTTTTGAAATCTTGCTGTGTTGCTCCAACGTTTTCTGTTCCACCAAAAACCTCTGCGTATATTTCAAAGCTTTTGCTCAAGCCCACAATCACTTTTGCGCAATTTGTTATGAACTGTTGGTGACCAACATCTAATTTCCTGTTTACTTTCAAGAACGGTTTATAGCTCTCATCGCACAAACAGTGCGCGTGGCCCTCTTCGAATGTCGTGACTAAATACCTCCCCGCACCGTCTATTTTGAACACAATCTTTGCCATGCACCCGACTCGGTTAGATGGCCTACGACGTTTGGTCTTTTTTCCAATTACCGTTTCGGGTGGATCCGATTTTTTCCCCGCTTTGAAACCTTCACGTGAACAAACCAGTTTCTTCCTTAAGATAATTTTGTGCTTGTTCTTTTTGTCTGAACTGCGGCGCACATCAAAGCCTGCGACAGAGGCGTACTTGTTATAGAACTCAACACCTTCGTCTAATGTTGCAAACAATTGCCCGACAAATGGTTTTATGGATGTGTCGCAAGCCGTCAACCAAACCTTCATTCCACTCGGGGATATATTCATATAACAATGTTCTTCGTCGACATCACCCCCCATAGTTGGCGCACCTGCCACTCAAAAGTAAGATAATTAAAAAACCTGCGTACTCAAATCCATCCCCACATCATAGATATGAATGCATTATGCACAGACATGTTCCTCATTTCCACTATCGGACACCCCACCCGGGCGTTCCGTTAATAACCATTCGACAAAACCAGGTATATGCACAGACATAACAGTGGTTATGCACGTACTGGTACAAACCAAAAAAAAAAAAAAAAAAACACGGACACAGGCTATTTTGTCTATTGGGTAGAACGGCGTACGCACTGGCCAACGTATCTTTACGCTTAGGCCGTTGGATAGTCGGGTATGAACACCCCACAACCTCAGCCTAACTTGCCCACTAGGTTGTACGGCGTACGCACAGGCAGGTGAACCTTTACGCTCACAAATTTTAAGCGTCGGCTATCGACCACCCTGGTTCAGTTCTAAACCGTTTCGAAAAATCATGGAACACAGACTTAGATGTGTATAAGCACTTACCGGTGTTGCTAATATCCATTTGCTTCAAGTCCGAAAGTGTTGTTCCTGCCTTCACACATCTACCATTGTTAATGCTAATTCATTCCTTTAATCTTTTTAAAGGTAAAATTTTTTAATTTCCATCCTCAAAAGCATCAAAAAATGGTTCATATAATCATATTCCATTAAAATAATGTCCTTAAATAAATTAGTCTTACAATTACTGATATAACCTTAACATTGATAATAACTGACATTATTTCTTTTAATCTCAACCATAGATGGGAATTTAATCAATGGGTATTAGTGGGCCTCATGGTCTCATCTATTAGAGGGGGTGCACCAAATCCAAAGCCTATATATATATATATATATATATATATATATATATATATATATATATATATATTCTAGGACATACGTATATATTGTATATAATTACATCATATGGGTTTTAAGGTGTGTATCATATACGTACAGATATATAATTATGGAAATATATATTAGGATTAGGGCACTATTAAGCTCAAATAATAATATAGGTTTAGAAAGATATTAGGTCAGACTTGGAACACAGGAAATAAAATAAAATTTGGAAACAAGGATTAGGAAATACAGTGTTCAAAAATATGGGGTATCACAGTCTTGGTCATCCTCATCAATGAGTTCTCAGTCAAATTTTTTCGTCTTGTTCGGTTAGT
Organism: Ipomoea nil; assembly: GCF_001879475.1. Classification (NCBI taxonomy): domain Eukaryota; kingdom Viridiplantae; phylum Streptophyta; class Magnoliopsida; order Solanales; family Convolvulaceae; genus Ipomoea; species Ipomoea nil. The sequence goes on along the minus strand of NW_017617553.1, from coordinate 1,406,920 downwards.
GGGTCTAGTAGTAATATTCGTTGTTCTTCCAGTCTATGTAATGCATGTCAGTTAGGGAAATCTACGCAATTTTCCTTACCGCGTGTTGAGTCCTCTAGTTCGTGTGTCCTTGATTTAATTTACACAGACATTTGGGGACCTGCTCCCATTCTTTCTACTAATGGATATCGTTATTTCGTTATCTTTGTTGATGACTACTCTCGTTACACTTGGTATGTATATCCCTATGTCAAAAAAAGTCTAATCTTTATGTTATCTTTGATAAGTTTCGGGCTATGGTTGAATGTTCATTCAATCGCAAAATTAAATCCATTCAGTCTAATCTAGGAGCTGAATATAAAAAGTTACACTCCACCTTGGCTCAGTTAGGCATTCTTCATAGACAATCTTGTGCATATACTCATGAACAGAATGGTCGTGTCGAAAGAAAGCATAGACACATTTTTGAAACTGGTCTAGCTCTCTTAAGTCGTGCCTCCTTTCCTTATAAGTTTTGAGATTATGCTTTTGAGACTGTGGTTTATTCAATTAATAAAATTCCATCCGCTGTGACAAATAAATTCATTCCTCACCTTCTATTGCATAAATCCCCTCCATCATATTCTTTTCTTCATGTCTTTGGTTGTCTGTGCTATCCTTATTTGCGTCCCTACAATCGTCATTAGATGTCTTACAAGTCTTCTCCATGTGTCTTCCTAGGCTACCCTGAGTCATTTAGGGGTATAGGTGCATGGACCTTCAGACTAACAAGGGTATATATATATATATATATATATATATATATATATATATATATATATATATATATATATATATATATATATATGCAGGCATGTTTGATTTGATGAGAATGTTTTTCTTTTGGCAAGATAATTTTGCAGGCACCACCAGTTCACACGGCTCAACCATGGGCTGAGTCTATACTTGTTCCAGCATCATCATCCGTCTTGGCTCAACCGGTCTCGCCTGAACCGGTTTCGGCCAGCAGTGAGTCCAGCCGGCCAGAACCGGCCCAGGATGGGCCCTCGGTAGACACCGAACCTGCTGTTGCTCAGCGACGCCGTGGCCAGCCGAGAGGTCAGTCGTCGCTCCCCACGGTTCGGACTCACTCCATGGCCACTCGTAGTCACGCTGATGGTCCTTTCTTGGCTCTATCAGCCCAGGTTTGCCCTACTGAACCTACTTGTTATACATAGACTGTTAAACATGATGAATGGCGCAAGGCTATGGATGATGAATTTAATGCGCTCCTTCATAATGAAACCTAGTGTCTTGTCCCATCTCAGTCTAATATGAATATTATTGGGTGTAAATGGGCTTTTCGCACCAAAAGGAAAGTTGATGGGACAATGATCGTTACAAAGCAAGGTTGGTAGCAAAAGGATTTAATTAGGTACCCGGTCAGGATTTTTTTGACACATTCAGCCCAGTGGTCAAACCAACTACTATCAGATTACTTCTATCTTTGGCTATATCATCTGGTTGGGTTATTAAACAGCTTGATGGGCATAATGCTTTCTTGAATGGGTCTTTATTTGAGACTGTCTATATGAAGCAACCACCAGGATACATTGATAAACAATTTCTCAATCATGTTTGTCTATTGAAAGATTCCCTATATGGATTAAAACAAGTCCCCAGAGCTTAGTTTAATCGCTTACACACCTTCTTGATGGCAGCAGGTTTTAAAGCTTCAAAAATAGATGTATCTTTGTTTTAATACTCATAGGGTTCAGGTTTCATTTATGTTCTTATTTATGTTGATGACATTCTCGTAATGGGCAATGATCAAGGTCTTATCAGCTCCCTTATAACTGCTCTATCATCTACATTCAAGATTAGGGATCTTGGTGAACCTGGTTTCTTCCTAGGGATTGAAACAATCAACTGTAAGGATGGAATTTTGCTCTCTCAGCAAAGATACATGACAGATATCTTAAAACGTGCTAGCATGACAGACTATAAACCTCTAGCCACTCCTATGTCTGGTTCTAAACCTACTATCTCTAATGCTGATTTATATGACGATGCCACACACTATAGATGTCTGGCAGGTGCTTTACAATATCTTACAGTTACCCGCCCAGACTTGTCTTTTGCAGTAAATCAGCTGTGTTGATCAGCACATGCATGCGTATACAGTCTCGCATTGGGAACAATTGAAGCATGTTCTAAGGTATGTAAAGGGAACTATCACTTCTGGTTTGCGAACTCGGAGATCAGTATCCAGAGAATTACATGCTTTCTCAGCTTCTGATTGGGCTAGCTGTCTTGAAGATCATAAATCAACCAGTGGGTATGCAGTTTTTCTTGGTTCTAATCTTATATCGTGGGTATGCAAGAAGCAACGGACTGTTGCTAGATCATCTACTAAAGCCAAGTATAAAGCTTTAGCAGATGTCTGTGCCGAGGTAATCTGGACTCTCTCACTCCTACGAGAAATTGACATAACCGATGTGCCCGCTCCCAAGCTTTGGTGTGATAATCTTGGAGCTACATATATGTGTGCAAACCCTATCTTTCATGCTATAACCAAGCATATAGAAATTGACTACCATTTTGTTAGAGACAGAGTTGCGAATGGTGATATACAGGTTAACTTTATTTCAACCAAGGATCAGTTGGCAGATATCTTTACAAAGGTTTACCTGGTCCTCGGTTCTCATTTGTTAGGGACAAGCTACAAGTCACCAGTATACCTGGTGCTTGAGGGGGAGTATTAGGACTCTATGTATTTGAGTTTGATTATGATTCCATATCCCAGTCTCTAAGACTTCCTTCTTATATATACTTGTAATTTGTACATTGTATCATTCTATTCAATACACAACTCTATTAGCTCTCATCTTTTCGTAAAGGATGCGTTGCATGTCTATCTCGTGGAAGAACTGGAATAAATAAGTGTTTGTTGCAAGCTCCTGCACTGCCATTCCTTTGCCCGGGCGCCAAACATCAGTCAGGGTGTCTCTCATGAAAGCAAACTTGGTTGTTTTGTCAGTAATGAGCCGTCCAAACAGGTAGAAATGATAATCATCATGTTCGTTCTCGCTTTTGTCACCGAGAACAAGACCCCCCCTGTTCATTAATTGTCATTGATATCAAGTGCGGCACAGACAGTTTCAAGAGTTTGGATGTGTGGGTTTGGTGGTGCTTGTGGGTTAGATGATTCACATTGTTGGTAAGCCATCGTGGGAGGAGAATGAAAAAGGTTGAGGAACAGGGTAAAGGATGATGAAGGAAAAAAGAGGCTTGTTACTAGGAACAAGATACGAAAAAAACAAAAAAAAAAAAAAAAAAAAGGCTTGTTAATTACTAGGAACAAGGACGAAGGCTAGTCATGAGAGAAGTTAGAGAGAGAATCCTCTCATTTTACTTGGTTAAAGCTTTTTGGGTTATACCTAGCATCAGTATTGATAGATCGATATTATATACTTTCTCTAAGAATGAGCAATACTACATCGAATTGCGAATATTATGAAATAATTATATGAGATAAAGCAGCCAACTACTATGTAATGTGATGACACATCTCTTACCATTCTCAATGAGTGATCCTCGTAAAAAATCATGAGTGTTTCAAAAAAAAAATGCAATATAAATGAATTATATAATGCGACACTCCTTTACAAGTTAGAACTATACATAATAATCACTCTCTAACGTAGCACTATTATGTGGGTGGATTTAATTTTTATGTATTTAATCAATACGTAATATTAAAGTGTGATAATATCAACCAATTCATAAATAATTAATGAATATAAATAGTACGTTTTTCTTTTGTATGCCTCATAATGTGACATGAAAACATAATTGTTATAAAATGATTTTAATAGGAGAAAATAACATTAATACTTGGTCAAAAATCATACTAGCATAGAGTCAAAATTATAGAAAGCATGCAAATAAAATGCATAGTATGTATAGGCATAGCCGCATAGGCATGCAAGAAAGAATGTAATGTTGGAGGATGAAATAAATGCGTTATTAATTCAAGGTCTTCCACTTTTTCTAAGCCAATAAATAATTCTCTCAAATGGTCCACTACATATGGTGGAGGATTATTACTGCACGAATCTCAAGAAGAATGTTTGTTGCAGACTAGTAGTTGATGATTTCCAACCCAACCAATTGCAAAAACTAAGTTTCAATACTAAAATTAACATCCCATGCTGTTCCATTGCATGCTTGCATTATTCTAATTAAGTGCTTTAATGATGTGCACAATTTTGAAAAAATATTTTGACAAAATGCTGCCTTATGACTTATGCATTAAATATACACTTAAACTTTTGTGTCATTATTACCCATTAACCTTTATCAACCATACACATCCACCCAATTACATACCCTTTTATTTGCAACACAATTTATTACTAAAAATGAATGAAATGTTGATAATGCCAAAGTGCAACTCATCAAGAGTGTAATGAGACATACAATAATGCTGAAATAACACCCGCCCCACTGTTTTAAACTGACTACTAAAAAAAATATGATATTCTCATCAAATGAGAATCATGCCTTAAACACATACCTAAATTAAATGTTTGTAGATGTGATTTCTTTTCATAATATATATATATATATATATATATATATATATATATATAAAGAGAGAGAGATGAATTATAGTGCAGACAAGGCTTCAGGTGCGAACATACACCATGTAGGAAGTATAAATGCATAGTAATGTATTTCCAAAATACACCGGCACTACCTGATTGTTAATATTTGATATGCACTATCAAGCATTTTTAAATGAATTAGAGTTGAAAATCAATGAGAATCAAGCCAAATATTTCTAAAGTGTATTGTCAAGCATTTTCAAATGCATCAGAATGCACAATCAATATAATGAGAATCAGGTAGTGCGAATCAAGTAGTGCATTATGCATTTGAAAATGCTTTACAGTGCATAGATAATTGCTTAACAAATTCACTATTAGATTTGGTGTTTCCGAACATTGTGTGGCGTATTTTTGCAAATCAAATAGTGAATTCGCACCCGAAGCACTGTATATTTAATGCAGACCATGCTTCGGGTGGGAATTCACTATTAGATTTGCAAAAATGCGCCACACAATGTTCAGAAATGCACAACAATGAAATGCACAATGCACCACACCAAAAAAAAAAATACATTACGTGCATTTTCAAACACTTTGTGGTACATTTATACGCAATGTTGAAAAAATCGCTAGGCGCCTAGAGGGCGCCTGGGGACCGCCTAGGGCGCCTAGAACGCCTAGGCGGGCGCCTAGCGCCTAGGCGCGATTTTTGCAACAGTGTTTATACGTACCTAATGGTGAGTGACCGCATGGGAAGCAATGTCCACAGGAAACTTGAGCCTATATATATATATATATATATATATATATATCACATTCTTTGAGTCTGTCTGTTAGCACACTTCACTTCAAATATGCATATACATCTTGTGTGTGATGACTGTACTGTGTTAATTAGTTCAATTCATCATCATTAACAATTACACTACATTTATCCTATCACATCATATGTATATAATTCCAACCAATTGAAAATGAAATCATCCCATCCACAACTTATGTCAATGACAACATAAGAGATACACACTACATATATATAACAAACAAATTACAAGAGGTTTAAGATCAATGTATGTATGAAAAGAAAACATGCACAGATAATCCTAAACCTGTTAGCAGTTCATATCAAACCAAATCATAACAACAACCTAAGCTACACATATATATAGAGAACACCAAACAAAAACCACCTTTTCTTTTTGTTTTTTTGTTATCCAGACATGCATACAGTGCTTGGTTTTACCATCCGCCGCCGCCGCCTCCGGCGGCGCTGCCACCGTGGGTTCCATTCCAATACCCGTTACTTTCTCCTTGGGCTCTATACTGGTCAAACCCGGATTTCAAATCCTCAAGATTGGGGAAAAAGACTCGAGCCGCCCCACTCTCCTCCACTTGATGATTCCCAAACCCATTATTCCCAAACCCGTCTAGGGCGGCGGGTTTCACATCATGCAACGGGAACAGCAACCCAGAAGAGAACACCGCCGTGGACGGGTCAGAACCGGGTATAGGAATGTGAAACGGGTTGAGATGATGCAAGATTCCAGAATTGGGTGGTGGGTAGGCCAAATTGAGGTCCTGCCCGGCATTATTAGGGTTTAGAAGAAAGCACGGCGATGGAGCGGAATGATCTGGAAGCTTCTTGGAAGCCGAGGAGGAAGAAGATAAGGAAGAAGAAGAAGAAGAAAAAGAAGAAGAAGATCTTCGGTTCTTCCGTGAACCACCCCCCACGGGAACATTCCTCATGGAACCCCCTTCAGTCCAGTACCTTCGACAAGTCTTACAAAAGTACCTGGGCTGAGAAAGACTGTAATTGTTGTAGTAACAGAATTTGGTGTTTGTGGAATTGCAGCGAGGACAGTTCAATGCTTTTTCCTTTTCTGGCCTGGGTTTCTTCTCTCCTCTTGTTGTTTCCACAACATTCTCCACAACCCCAATACCCTAAAATCATAATTTTTTAACAAAAAAAAAAAAAAAAAGCATAAAAAATAATTAGTACCCAAAAGATACAGATTCAGAAAGATATCAAACAGCAAGCAAACAAACAACAACAAAAGAAGAAAAACAAAATTTAAAGTGATTTATATGGGAAACTTTATTGGATTGTGGAAAGGGGAAATTTTTTTTTAAAAGAAGGGAAATTTCAAGACCCAAAGCAAAAGATGGTATCTCTCTCTATCTCCAAACCCTAGAAAGATATAGATGTTCATCATATATGAAAAAGAAAAAGAAAATATAAAAAAAATTGTTGGTTTTGTATGTTTACCTGTGGCCACTGATGAGCAGTATCCATCTGAACAAAAGAGTGACAAAAGTGGAGAAAAAGAAAAGAAAAAAAGCTAACGATCTGAAAAAAGCAAAGAGTGTTGAAGCTAGCTTGGTAAATAATAGGAGGAATAGAGGAGAACAAAAACTATGTATCCCACTTAGCTTTCAACCAATTCAAGAAAGAAATTAAAGCAGCTGATGAAAGGCAGCCCAGAACTCAGTATTTCAGATGGTGTTTGGCTGTTCCATATAGCAGCTGCTAGCTAGCTAGTTATGTAATTGGAAAAAAAAGAAAAAAAGATTTCATTTGGTGGTGGGGGAGGGGGTCTCCCTTTCTGTTTCTTCTCACTTCTTTCCTCCAATTCTTTTTTTATTCTTTTTCCTACTTTTTCTCTTTTGGATTCTAGCAAGAGCTTTAATTTGTTGAGCTTTTTCCCTTGCTCATATTTAATAATGATGACTACAATACGGTTTGTATCACTATACACTTTATCCGTCAGTGTACGATATTGGGATGATCATGCATACTCAGTTGGGGATGGGAAAATTTGGGGAAAAAAAATTAATTCTTTATTTTGAGAAGGGAATTTTGTATTTTTTATCATTCAGATCAGTTGTATATATATATATATATATATATATATATATATATATATATATATATATATATATATATTTTCATACAAACACCCTTAAAATACAAACATGTGGCCATATATCGTGCACACGCCTAAAAGCGGGTGTGCACACATCCGTGGACGACAATGCATACATCCAATGTAGTATTCATGTGTGAATCTACAAAATTTGAGCCGGCGTGCACACGTCCATGAACGACAGTACACACCGACAGGCATCACACAAAATCATTAAAACTAATCACAACCTTAGATACCCAAAATCTAACGATCCAAAAATGTCCACATGTTTGTATTTTAAACTCTATTTTTACATTAATGTAATTATATTTATATATATATATATATATATATATATATATATATATAATTTAATTTAATTATCAATTTAAACTTTTTATATTTGAAATAAAAACTAAAAACACATATGAGGGCCACACCCGTAAAACGTATTATATTTGAATGAACTAAAAACTATATATTACGTATTGCACTTGTGACAATCTTACTCCATACTTATTCAACCTAAACCGTGGAAACTGGAAAGCATATGTTTGGAAGATTTAGGGAGTATAGAGTGGACAACAAAAAGACAAGGCATGTGACAGGTACTATCCACAAGTGGGTTTCCATTGCTCGCCAATTGGATGACAATCAAAACTTCACTACTGACTTTAGAGCATATATAAAAATGGAATTATTTTTTTCATTTTCTTACAAATTTGTTTATATTCTGCAAACTTCAAGATATTTTTGTTTCACTTCTAGCTCCTTTCAAGAAAATCTATAGTCACTCAAAATTGTATTTGTACTACTTCTTTTCCATCTAATATTTTCAAGATGAAAACTACCTTACTGTTATATCTGATCAAAAGTTATAATTAGTAGTAAAGAAGTACTGGTATATTAGTTAGCGTCATGCTTTAAGCTGTCACCCAACAAACATGGTTTGATACCAATTGTCAAGATCAAACACTTATCGATACGTCAAAAGATATAGCTAGTAGCGAATGTACAATTTTATTTTCTTATACTTGTGTAGTAGTTAGCGCCACATTTCAATAATAAGATAATCGACTCGTCTCTCTATGACATCACCCAGCACATATTTATAATATAATTTAACTAGTGTTTGATAAATTAAAAATTTATCAAATATTAATGTGAAATATTACTATTAATTAATAATAAAAAAATCCATTTTATATTATTTAATAATAATGCAAAACATATGCATTTTGCAAATTTTTTGCCCATCTAACAACGTCGTTGTCGCGGATAAATTAATTGACTCTATTGTAAATTATTTTCTATACAAATTTGAAGTAGCTTTGCCCAAGCCAATTGAAACAATATCAAATGAGCGGATGGAATTTCATTGTCAAGGTTTAGGTGGTTTTATTAGATTAATATAAGATTAAAGAGGATTAATTAGTTTTCCAAAAAAAAAAAGAGGATTAATTAATGATTTGATACCAAGACTAGGTGGTCTAATGGTATTTGGATTGGACTTTTATTTAGAAGGTTGTGAGTTCGAGCCTCAGTGGAGGCGTTATTGGTGATGGCATCACCAAGACAACATTTTGTTTGTCCTAAGTTTCGGGCTCAGTGGAGGCGTTATTGGTGATGGCATCATCAAGACAACATTTTGTTTGTCCTAAGTTTCGGGAAGTAAAAATGATTTGATGGCATCACCAAGACAAAATTTTGTTTGTCTTAAGTTTCGGGACGAAACTTCTTTTAAGAGGATAGAATGTGACAATCCAAAATTTATTTTATAAATCCAATTTAAAAAAAATCCGAAATAGCCAATTTTCACTCCATGAAAATTTTTGCGATGTAATCGGTGTTGAATAAATTATTCTGAGCCACTTTAAATTAGTTTCGACACCAAGACTGGATTTAAATTCCAATATCCTAAAATTTCGAGTACATTGCGTGCCAAATTTTAAACTGAGAAACCTATCTGAGTGAAACCGGGAGAATTCTGAGAAGCTTAAACCAAGTGTTTATCTAGAAATCATTTTGGGAAAAAATCATTTTCAACTCCAAACTATTTTAAATAACAATTCTAGACTTTAGTCCATGATTCAAGGTGGACCACAAGCTTTCAAGGTTTTGTCTGATCTTTATAGCAGCAAGCAAAATTCTCACTTTGCCCTCAACCAATCATTGGCATTTATCTTAGGGTTTTAGACCCTATAAAATATCTCTTTAGCTACATTGTCTTCTCCTGATCTCTTCTTTGTCTTCCCAAATTCTTGTCTGCCAAGTAGAAGAAGAACAACACAGTAAGTTTTTCATCTCATCTCATCCCATCACCTCTTTTCCTTAAGGTTTCCATCCTAGCTTTCAATCTCTGAGTTTTGTTAGGCTTGGCTTGTGTGGTTTGTTTGAGATGTTTAGGGAGTGAAGGAGGTTTTAGCTAGCTAAGGAAGAAGGTGGAATCCAATCTAGAAGAAAAGAAAGCTACAAAGGTATAACTCATGAACTCCCAAGCTATTTTCAAGACTCTGTGAAGTCTTTTGATTAGTAGAAATGAGTAGAAATGCTAGATATTTGAAGTGTTTGAGTTATTACATGATCTATTGTTGATATATGATGTGTTGTTGATGGTTTGGATGGGTTAGAATTGCTTGAGTTGTTGTTGCAGATGAAATGAAATCATCTGGTGCACAGACTGTGTGCACAAGTATGATTAACGGCTCTAGCCAACGGCTCAACAAGGAGACCGTTGGCTAGCTCCCTAGAAGACCGGCCCTAGGACAGGGCCGTCGCCTAGAGCCGTGTCTAGGGAGGTTGGAGGCGGCGGGTCTAGCCTAGCCTCGCCCTAGCTTCGTTGAGTTTTCCTTGTGCAGTGGTCGGGCCCTTGTGGCTCAGCTACGTGTCTTTTTGGACAAGGTGTCACGGGCCCTTGTGGCTCGATACCTCGGGGCCGTCTTGACGCACGTTTTGGCTTTGGTTTCGTTGAGTTTGGAGAAGATTTGAGCCTGTTATGCTAGAATTTGTAAAATTATTTGTTGTAGAAGTATGTTCAGTATATGAGAAGGAGAATTATTAGGCTATGTGTATCTGTTTGTGTAGCTTATGTTGAAAAAAATAGCTTAAAAATGGCATAAAATGGCATGTTAAGTGGCTATTTTGTAATACAATTATCAGTGGGGTCCACTTCCGATTTGGGTCGGGTCAAAGTGGATTCGGATTCTTCGTAGTGAGACGAAGAGATCGATATATTGTACGCTCAAAACGGATAATGGGTGAATGAGATATTGATTCTCAAAGTAGACCCATTTGAGTTGGAAAATGAAGGGAAAAAGTGAGCTTTTGTCCCACATTGTTTTGGATTGAAGATTTTCCCCCCTTATATACAAGTGCTCTTTTGAAGCTTGTAGAATTGTATAGCATAGAGGCTCTCTCGCGCGGGGGGGGGGGGGTGCAAATCAAATTCCAACTAGCAGAGATTGAAAAAAGGCTTGATACAAGCCCGAGCTCGTGTGCGCCGGCACCTACGGGCACGAATGTCGTCCGGAAACTGGCTGGCTGGCCTTGCGGGCTAAGTTATGCCAAACTCCGGAACAATTTCCCAACACAATGCCACTAGGTTGGCCGAAACTGGAGCAGTTTCGGGCATGGGCCGAAACTGGACTGCTTTCTGTGACCGTTGGGTTCAATTACGGAATTAATTCCAATCTTTATTTTTGAATTGAAACCCATGGTAAATGTTGCTGTTACAAGGTGTAGTGGGGGGTGCCTTAAAGTGCCTCAGTAAAAGCTATTGGCTCCTTCACCCCTATATAAGAGAGGTAGTGAGAAGCAGATTTTCACAACACTACAGCACTATCACTGTACACGAAACATTGTTTTCCAGCCTCAAAATTCTGCTTCTACTCCCTTTCTTTGCCTACTGTGTTCATAACCACGTCTTGCTCGCCGGATTCTTTGTTTGAATGCTCAAACACTGAATCATAGCAAGTTTTATCCTGGGAAGCCTAGGCCACAACGCTCCTAGCATCTTCAAGAGGTGGCAAATAAGGTTTTAAGGAAAGAGTGCTCACTCGACTCTTGCAAAAACCCAACACCAAACACTAGCCACTTTTCTTCATCTTTTCTTCCCTTCTTTCCAGAAAATAATAGTCAATTTTATTTGATTATTATTTGTTTTCCTACCAACGGTACCAACAGTCTTAAAACCTTATTTTTGTTTTCCCGTTGGTGGTCTTCTCCGAATTTCCTTGAAGAAAAAATGGAGCATCCTGTACTGCCAATTGATGGGGAGGATAATGTTGTTGCGGACAACAATGGAAGAAACGGCAACAATAACGTTGTTGCGGATAACAATGGAGGGAATGGCAACAATGTTGCTAATTCACAAGCTACAGCAGTGAACGTTGGTTCACAAGATGGTGGGAGCACTGAGGGATATATTCCCATGTCTCGGGTACCTTCGGTACCGAGTGGTTCGGCTGAAAAGCCGGAGGAGTTCACCGGTGTTGGTTCGAACTTCAAGAGGTGGCAACAGAAGATGTTGTTCTACCTAGCAACTCTCGGCTTGGCAAGGTTCTTGTCCGAGAGTGTTCCCGAGTTGAAGGAACAAGATGCACAATCCGTGATGGCAGTTGGGTATTGGAAGGATTCGGACTTCCTTTGCCGAAACTACATCCTAAATGGATTGTGCGACACGCTATATGATGTATATCGAAAGATAAGCACATCAAAAGCGTTGTGGGAAGCTTTGGATCATAAATACCGAAGTGAGGATGCCGGCTCAAAGAAATTTGTAGTTGGCCGATTCCTCGACTTCAAAATGGTTGATTCAAAGACCGTGCTAAGTCAGGTAGAAGATTTGCAATTAATCTTTTATGAGATTCGTGACGAGGGCATGGTGCTAAGTGAAGCCTTCCAAGTGGGATCTGTGATCCATTTGTTGCCTCCAGGGTGGAAGGACTTCAAGAACTACCTTAAGCATAAGCGAAAGGAGATGAATCTGGAGGACCTGATCCAGCGACTCAGGATTGAGGAAGGGAACAGGACGAATGATAGGAAGGCTCCTGTCGTTGTTGGCGCTAAGGCCAATGTTGTGGAGCACGGTAAGAGCTCCAAGAGGAACAAGAAGGATAAGCGAAAGCTAGGTCCGAAAGGTGGCGTTACCAAGAACAAGTTTCCGGGTGAATGCTACAATTGTGGCAAGCATGGCCACAGAGCATCTGAATGCAAGGCTCCAAGGAAGAAGAACAAGAGTTCTGAAGCCAATGTTGTTGGAGATAGCAATCAGAAGGAGGTCGAGATTAGCCTTTCGGCTATGGTGACCGAGGTGAACCTCGTGGGCTCAAACCCTCGTGAGTGGTTCATCGATACCGGTGCAACCAGGCACTTGTGTTGCAACCGAGAGATGTTCAACACCTTTGAGACCGTTGAGGGTGAAAAGGTGTGGATGGGAAACTCTGCTCAGTCTGCTGTGGAAGGCATGGGCAAGGTGGTTCTGAAGATGACTTCCGGGAAGGAACTGACGTTGAACAACGTGCTGTATGTTCCTGAGCTGAGGAAGAATCTTGTGTCTGGCTCTCTATTGAACAAGCATGGCTTTCGCATGGTGTTCGAGTCAGACAAAGTAGTTTTGTCCAAGTTATGAATGTTTGTTGGTAAAGGATATGTAACTGATGGGTTGTTTAAGCTCAGTGTAATTCCTGTTATCAATAAAAGCAAAGTTAATTCTGTTTACTTGCTTGAGTCTTCCAATTTATGGCATGGTAGACTAGGTCATGTTAATTTTAATTCTATGCGTAGATTAATTAACATGGACCATATTCCTAACTTCCAAATTGACACAAATAACAAGTGTGAAATTTGTGTTGAGGCAAAACTAACTAAAGTACCTTTCAAATCGGTTGAAAGGGAAACTGAACCACTTGAATTAATCCATAGTGATTTGTGCGATTTTAGATCGATACAAACGAGAGGTGGTAATAAGTATTTTATCACATTTATCGACGATAGCACACGATACTGCTATGTATATTTGCTTAAGAGCAAAGACAAAGCCGTTGATAAATTCGTTCTTTATAAGAATGAAGTGGAAAACCAACTTAATCGGAGAATTAAGAAGGTTAGAAGCGATAGAGGTGGTGAGTACGAAGCACCTATTGGTGACTTCTGTGCAAGTGTTGGTATAATACACGAGCGTACTGCACCTTACTCACTGGTGTTGCCGAACGAAAGAATCGTACATTGAAAGATATGATGAATGCGATGCTTATAAGTTCGGGCCTACCTCAAGATGCTTGGGGTGAGGTGATTTTGACAAGTAACTACCTTTTGAATAAGGTACCCCAAAAGAAGCTCGATAAGACTCCTTATGAGCTTTGGAACGGTAGGAAACCTTCCTACCAGTACCTGAAAGTGTGGGGGTGTCTTGCCAAAGTTTTGGTGCCAACACCTAAGAAAGTAAAGATAGGTCCTAAGACGGTGGACTGTATCTTTATTGGCTATGCACATAATAGTAGTGCTTATCGATTCGTAGTACACGAGTCCCATAATCCGGATGTACACGAGAACACGATAATAGAATCAAGGAATGCATATTTCTTTGAAAATATATTTTCTTGTAGGTCCAACGAGGGACCAAGTACGTCAAAACGAACGTTTGACGAAACTATGGTTAATGATAGTGGCGAATCCGAGAGAGAACCCGAGCTCGAGCCGAGACGCAGTAAGCAGGCTAGAGTTGGAAAAACATTCGGTCCTGATTTTCTAACTTACTTGTTAGAGTACGATTCAGGTACTCTAACTTGTTTATTAGAAAATGAACCCGATTTTCTATCTTGTTTGATAGAGAACGAGCCTCGAACGTATGTAGAAGCTGTGACTTCTACGGAAGGACCAATGTGGAAAGAGGCTATAAAAAGTGAAGTGGATTCTATTCTACAGAATCACACTGGGGAACTGGTTGATCTTCCTCCGGGTAGTAAACCTTTAGGATCCAAGTGGGTCTTTAAAAGGAAGATGAAACCGGACGGTTCCATCGAGAAGTATAAGGCTAGGCTTGTAATCAAGGGTTACAAGCAACGCGAGGGCCTCGATTACTTCGACACGTATTCTCCCGTGACGAGAATAAACTCCATTAGGATGATAGTTGCCATAGCCGCGTTGCGGAACTTAGAAGTTCATCAAATGGATGTGAAGACCGCTTTCCTAAATGGCGAATTAGATGAGGAAATCTATATGGAACAACCCGAAGGGTTCGTGGTTCCGGGCCTAGAGAGGAAAGTGTGTAAGTTGGTTAAATCGCTTTATGGTTTAAAATAAGCGCTTAAGCAGTGGCACGAGAAGTTTGACCATGCGATGTTAACTAACGGGTTTAAAATAAACGAAAGTGACAAATGCGTCTACGTTAAGGAAACGATAGACGGCTACGTCATCCTTTGTTTATATGTCGATGATATTCTCATCGTTGGTAGTAATGATCGGATGATCAAGTCTACCAAAAACATGTTAAATACGAGATTTGACATGAAGGATATGGGTTTGGCTGATTTAATCCTCGGGATTAGAATCATTAGAAGACCTGATGGTCTCGTGTTGAGCCAATCACATTATATTGACAAAATCCTTGAGAAATTTAACAAGGATGATAGTCAAGTGGCTAGGACACCATTTGATACAAATATTCATCTAACCAAGAACCACGGAGAAGGTATTTCACAAGTGGAATATGCTCAGGTTATTGGTAGTTTGATGTATCTTATGAGCTGTACTAGGCCAGATATTGCCTATGCGGTTAGTAAACTCAGTAGATATACGAGTAACCCCGGTGCCATGCACTGGAAGGCAATAGTAAAGGTTATGAGATACTTGAGGTATACTCGTGATCTTGGACTGCACTATGGGAGATATCCCGCCGTACTTGAAGGGTATAGCGACGCGAATTGGATATCTGATATTAAGGACTCTAAGTCCACGAGTGGCTACGTGTTTACACTAGCCGGTGCAGCCGTTGCGTGGAAATCCTCTAAGCAAACTGTGATAGCTAGATCCACGATGGAATCTGAGCTGATAGCCTTGGACAAAGGTTGTGAAGAGGCTGAATGGCTACGCCATTTTATAGAGGATATTCCTAATTGGGAAAGACCGGTACCTCCAATATGTGTGCATTGCGATAGTCAAGCCACAATTGGGAGAGTACAGAGTCATATGTATAATGGTAAGTCTAGACATGTGCGTCGTAGACATAATACCATTAGACAACTACTCACAATTGGAATTGTCTCGATTGATTACGTAAAGTCAAAAGACAATATAGCGGATCCGCTGACCAAAGGGTTAGGAAGAGAAGTTGTGGAGAAGTTGACACGAGGAATGGGTCTAATGCCCTTGGACTGGAAAGTTCTATAGTGGATACCCAACCTAGCTGGCACCTAGGTTCAATGGGACAACTAAATTATGGAACGGAGCGCGTCACTGTGGGGGTCTCGGACTCCCTACCACTCCTCGTTAAAACAGTGACTCCCGCAAGAGGCTAGCATGTTAATGCTTTAATGATTCTTGAGTATGCGGGATACTCGAGAAAGAATCGCCTATGTTAGAGAGAAGTGAGGGTCGCTTCAAAGGAGAATTGTTGGGCACAATTCTTTAGAAACTCTCGCAGAACCAGGAACGGTGACCCACGACCAAAACGGGCACACTCGTGAGAGCAAGAGCATGGTTGGGAGATTCCTGTGTGAGATATGTCATCGTCTACACAAACGGCAGTCGGTTCAAAGACATCGCGTTCTACCGTACAGCCAGTAGAGTAAACATGTCTTCACGAGGGAAGGTTCAAAGGGTATAGTGACTCCCTACCTATCCTATGCAGGGATCGACCATTTGAACACAGTTGTTTCCGATTTCAAAATACCCCGAAAATCAATTTTTCATTCATGTGGGGGATTGTTGGAAAAAATAGCTTTAAAATGGCATAAAGTGGCATGTTAAGTGGCTATTTTGTGGTACAATTATCTGTGGGGTCCACTTCCGATTTGGGTCGGGTCAAAGTGGATTCGGATTCTTCGTAGTGAGACGAAGAGATCGATATATTGTACGCTCAAAACGGATAATGGGTGAATGAGATATTGATTCTCAAAGTAGACCCATTTGAGTTGGAAAATGAAGGGAAAAAAGTGAGCTTTTGTCCCACATTGCTTTGGATTGAAGATTTTCCCCCCTTATATACAGAGCTCTTTTGAAGCTTGTAGATGTATAGCATAGAGGCTCTCTCGCGCGCGGGGGGGGGGGGGGGTGTGCAAATCAAATTCCAACTAGTAGAGATTGAAAAAAGGCTTGATACAAGCCCGAGCTCGTGTGCAAAAGGCTTGATACAAGCCCGAGCTCGTGTGCGCCGGCACCTGCGGGCACGAATGTCATCCGGAAATTGGCTGGCCTTGCGGGCTAAGTTATGCCAAACTCCGGAACAATTTTCCAACACAATGCCACTAGGTTGGCCGAAACTGCCATCCAAACTTGTAGTTTCAGCATGGGCCGAAACTGTGGTCTCGGCCAAAGGAGGCCGAGACGAGACAAGGCACCAAGGCCGAAACTTCCAGTTTTGGCCTGATGGTCGAAACTGGAAGTTTCGGCCTACACGAACCTGTACTGCTTTCTGTGACCGTTGGGTTCAATTCTTACTGTTACGGAATTAATTCTTGAATTAATTCCAATCTTTATTTTTGAATTGAAACCCATGGTAAATGTTGCTGTTACAAGGTGTAGTGGGGGGTGCCTTAAAGTGTCTCATTAAAAGCTATTGGCTCCTTCACCCCTATATAAGAGAGGTAGTGAGAAGCAGATTTTCACAACACTACAGCACTATCACTGTACACGAAACATTGTTTTCCAGCCTCAAAATTCTGCTTCTACTCCCTTTCTTTGCCTACTGTGTTCATAACCACGTCTTGCTCGCCGGATTCTTTGTTTGAATGCTCAAACACTGAATCATAGCAAGTTTTATCTTGGGAAGCCTAGGCCACAACGCTCCTAGCATCTTCAAGAGGTGGCAAATAAGGTTTTAAGGAAAGAGTGCTCACTCGACTCTTGCAAAAACCCAACACCAAACACTAGCCACTTTTCTTCATCTTTTCTTCCCTTCTTTCCAGAAAATAATAGTCAATTTTATTTGATTATTATTTGTTTTCCTACCAACGGTACCAACAGCTTAGTGTTTGTTTTGATTACTGAATAGAGAAGCATGAACTTTATTTATTGAGTTTGTTAGAAAAGCATGCCTAAATTGTCTTTTATAACTTATTAAGATTGTTGCTAAGTTTCTAAGCATGAAAGTATGCACAGCATGTCCAACTTGAAAGTTAAATTACAATAAATGAGTTCTATGAAGCATTTTGAGTTCCAAAAACATGTTAATTACTTGCTAAGTGTTTATCGAGAGGATTCGTTAAGTCATGAGTTTCAAGTATGATTTATTGAATTGATTGAGTTTCACAGTGAATAGAAGTTAGAAGCATATTATATAGTACATGGCATTGTTGAGCATATCATGTTTTAAAAGTGCATAAGTGACCAATGTGAGCCAAAGTATTATTTTCCTAAAAACTAATATTTTTTTTTGGAGAGTCTTTATTTTGTCATTTGAGAATGAGTTGAGAAGATATGTGCATTTTTTTTTTGCATAAAAAAAAGTATTGCATGGTTTGAATTGCATGAGTGATATATATATATATATATATATATATATATATATATATATATATATATATATATATATATATATATTGTGAGGAAAATAGTATTTTTGGAGAACCCGTTTGGACTATGTCCCTTCGGAGTAAAAGAGAAAGCAACGGACATTGTGATCCGATATCATGTAACGCGGCGTATTCCCACGTTACGAGGTTGGAAACTGTCCGCCAGGCTTGAAATCCTGGTCAGGGGGCGTGCACACTGATAGTTCGATACCTGATTTCACAGAGTATGAGTATTGAAACCACGAGATTGGTTCTGTGGACGGGATGAGAGATTGGCCGGCTAGACGCCGTGCCCAATGGGTTCATTCACATTATGGTGAAGCCCGGCCTCGCCCACGAGTAAAGAGAAAGCGAGTCAAGAGACTCAAGAGAAAGAAAATGAGTCATTGAGACTCAAAGAAAAGAAAGCAAAGCAAGTCATTTATGACAACAAGAAACCTCCACATAAAACTATTCTTTTTTAAAGAGTGTGTGTGTGTGTGTGTGTGTGTGTGTGTGTGTGTGTGTGTGTGTGTGTGTGTGTATATATATATATATATATATATATATATATATATATATATATATATATATATCTTGCACTAGATTGCATGAGTAGTAGCACGAGATTGCTTATATATATCTTGCACTAGATTGCATGAGTAATAGCATGAGATTGCTTATATATATCTTGCACTAGATTGCATGAGTAGTAGCACGATATTGCTTATATATATCTTGCACTAGATTGCATGAGTAATAGCATGAGATTGCTTATATATATCTTGCACTAGATTGCATGAGTAGTAGCATGCGATTACTTACATATATGTCTTGCACTAGATTGCATGAGTAATAGTACGAGATTGTTTATATATATCTTGCACTGGATTGCATGAGTAGTAGCACGAGATTGCATATATATATCTTGAACTAGATTGCATGAGTAGTAACATGAGATTACTTATATATCTCTTGCACTAGATTGCATGAGTAGTTGTATGAGTTTATTGATGAGTTACGCCTTGCACTAGATTGCATGATTGATAGTATGAGGTTGTTTGTGAGTTATATGTCTTGCAAGTGAATGCATGATAAGTATATGATAGCATAAGTATGCTTTTTCGAGTTATATGAGAAAGCATGAGATGCTTGAATATTTGAGAAGTTTTAGACTAATCATAAGATGAGAATGTGATGAGTTGTTTAATGGATAAGTATGCCTATACGAGTATTATGTTGCAAGCATCTAGAAGTTAATGCCAAAGTATGTTTAAGTGTATAGACTTGTTTGAGCAAAGAATGTGGAATTGTTGTTTTCTAAAAGTATATACTGTATTACTTTACAGGGTTGAGTAGCGTTATACTTAGCTTCGTGCTAATGGGTTTGTTTGTTATTTGTTGTTTTTTAACCCCTTTCAGGTGGGCTCAGTTCGTAGAATTGAGAGCACGAGTTAGACTAGTGTAGCTAGATAGCTTGTAGTCTAAACTCTTTTTTGTCTTATGGTTGTAGTAGACTATCCCTTTCGTTGGTGCTGGACACTAGGGTTTCATTCCCCTAGATTATCGGTTGTTCGTTTGACTTTAATGTTCTTAGTTTTTACCCTTAGCTTGTGCAATCACCGTGGAGGGTGATTGTGGCAGTGACACCTCTTATGTTATCTAGTTGTTTTTAATTCCGTTGTTTATTTTTATCTTTAAAGTTTTAGTTTGATAATCAAGGTTAAGAAAAGTGGGTGTTACATGTATAAGCCGCCCGATGTGGGACCTTTAAGAAGTACCGCCCTGGTGATTGAATCCTTCACAAGAAAACAATTTTTGTGAAATTCAAAAAACACATTATTGTCACTGGTAAACCGATTAACAGACAATAAAGGAACTGACAATTCAGGGACACATAACACATTAGATAAACGTAATGATTTTGACTCAGATGGGATACATGCATGACCAACGTGCGAAATTGTCAAACCTGCGCCATTACTAACACGGAGTACATCACCACCGGTGTACTCATCTGATTGCGACATCATGGATGCGTCGGGGGTGGCATGGGCCGACGCTCCCGTGTCCGGAAACCATCCCATAGCCGAGGGCGGTGCCGGTGTGTCTTCACCATAAACCACCATATTTGCCTGCGTCGGTGGTTGTGGTGCGTACCTTTTGTAACAATAGACCGTGGTATGTCCTTGCGACCTACATATCTGACAGCGCTACGCACTTACGGCCACCGCGTCCACGACCTTGACCGCCCCGGCCACCGCGTCCGCGACCCTGTCCATTCCGGCCGCCGTCACTAGTGTCGCGTCTTCCGCGACCGGCATACAGCGCCGCCGGAGCAGCTACAATTCCACCATCAGATCCAGCCGGGTAGTCCCCGGCGTGTATAAACTCCTGCGCTTGAAGGTAATCGGAAATCTGTGGAATAGTGACGGGTATACCTGCCGCCGTGAGGGATGAGGCCATGGCTCGGTATTCCTGCCGGAGTCCACGGAACACGAACAGATTTTGTTCGTCCAGTGAGATAGGTCTGCCGGCGAGGGCCAGTTGTTCCACCAAGAGCTGAGCGTGGCCGAGATATTCTGCTGCACTGTCGTTCCCTTGCCGCAGAGAATGGAACTGGCCGAGGAGGCTTAGGCACTGAGGCACGAGTGGAACTTCCGAGTGCCGCCGTGATAGATTCCCAAACTGCCTTGGACGTGGTCTTGCCAACTGCAAGATGCATCACTTCATCCGAGAGGGAAGAAATGAGCAGCGACAAGATGGATTGATCTTGTTTTATCCAAGCTTTGTAAGCCGGGTTCGGCGTCGGGGCGTCGGTGGTTGCAGCAGAGTTCGAATCGCTGGAAGCCGGGGTAGCGTCAATGGTCGGCGGCGGGCATGGCGTCTCACCATCGATGAAGCCAAGAAGTTCTTGCCCACGAAGGAACGGCACCAACTGGGTTCTCCAAAACAAGAAGTTGCGGTACGTGAGCTTGATTGATACGTAGTGATGCGCACCGGATAAGGGGCTTTGGACGTTGGCCGGTGGTGCATCGGGGCCGGCGGTCACAGTCCTCTCAGACGAATTGGTGAACATGGCGTAGAGAGGAGGGTTGCCGGCGTTTGCGTGAGGCAGAGAAGGGTTGGGGACGGTGGTGGTTGGAGAGAGAATCGACCTAGGCTTATCTGATACCAGATGAGATAAGTTATCTGAATTCAATTAACTGAATGATAGAAATTACAATACTAAAGACTAAACAATTAACGTAAAGTAATCCTATCTAACAGGATAGCCATAGAATACTAACCTATTACATTGTTGACTACAGATATAATAATAATAATAATAATAATAATAATAATAATAATAATAATATTGCTAACAAACAGAAATTTTAGCGAAAGACTATTTATTATAAAAATGAATATCAAGTTATATATTTTTGTCGAATTAAAAATTAATGATTAAAAGAAGTATTAATCCAATAATTGAGGTGAAATTTTGAAAGAATGAACAGGGATCGAGTCTTACCAGTGGCAGTGTGGGAGCAACCTCTCAAAGTGAGGGGGTTTCTTGCAGTCGTTATATCATAGACCGCGGTGCACATGCACCGTGGTAAAAAACGGCGTCGTTTCTTTAAGTAAAGAAACGGCCCGCCGTTATAGTTAACGGAGTCCGCTTGTTTGGTGTATTAAACACCAACTGACACTACAGTATATCTAAACCGACACTGCAGTTATATTAAAATGATACTTTAGTTATAGTGAAATGAAACTGCAGTGTATATAAAATGAAACTGAATAACATTTCACATATTTGAGTGTATATTGTACAATGAAGCTGTAATTATATCAAAATGATCATGTAGTTGTGTTTTAATGAAACTATAGTGTATATAAAATAAAATTAAATAACATTTTCACATATTTGAGTCTATAAATATCGAATGAAACTATAGTTATATCGAAATGAAACTGTAGTTGTGTTGAACTGAAACTGCAGTGTATACAAAATGACACTGAATAACAGGGTTACTTTTTGCAAAAGAGTGCGAAACGGCGGAAAACAAACACCGTTTCTTTTCATTTAAAAAAGAAAAAAGACGCGTGGTGCATGATTGATCATGCACCGTGGTGCATGATATAATTTGTCGGTTTCTTGTGTGCAGTGAGCACGGTCTAGCCTCTGTGATTCATGTTCAGTTGAGTTAACATGATTTATATCCTCCCAAATGCTCTATCGGGTCGAGATGTGGGGGCCCTTGGGTTGAGGTTCAGCATTTTGAAAGAATAATTAGAGTAAGTTCACATGTTGTACAAATTCATTATCGCAACGGTGTAACCATAAATTAAGCCTCATTTCTCGTATTTGATTAACCTAATTACGAAAAACAAAAGAAGAAAAGACAAGATTTAGCGACTACATTTCCTAGGATCAAAGCAAGTCACAGTAAATTGAAGATCATATCAACCGCCCAATGTCTCGACGGTGGCACAAAGCCCAAGACAACAGCAACCTGGAGCAGAGGATCCGACACTGAGTGGAACCCATGCTGTTTCTTCTGATATAGTTCACCTATTAAATTAACAAAAAGTTATATTAAACCTGTACCATCCTTATCATTATAAATTAGAAGGATGATCCAATCTTATATATTGAATGTCATTATTTATTTTTATTAATACTAGAAAATATAATGTGCCTTTAATTAATAAAATTTCTCACAAAATTAATGTAGCTAACATGTTAAGAAACTTTTTTTATTGTTATCTTCTTTTTTTTCAAACTCTATTCTCAATAAAGCATTTGTTAAAGAAAAACTCAACTCCTACCGCTTAAATAAAAGCAAATTGGTTGAATCAACGTTATTTATTTATTATTAAATAAAAGCAATATAACATATTGTAAAGGTCATAATATGATATGAACTCATATTAATTTTGTTAGGTAGTGATTTGAAGGGCAAAAGTCACAATTTTGTTATCAAAATATGACGCTAGCTGCTACGTAAGTTCAAAGAAATAAAGTTATGTCTTGTTATTGTTATAGCTCTTGGTGTATTAGTAACTGTTTGAATTGATATAATAATTGGTATCAAGTAGATTTGGTCATGTGCACTTGGAGTTGTTAGGCGAGGACTTGGATAAGCGAATCCAACATTCTGCCATGAAAATGTAACGTTGGTTATTTCGCAAATTCTACTAGGCTTCTTCAAGAATGGGAAAGTAGCACTTAATTAATGAGAGACGTAGTAGAGAATGGTATACATCACCACATTGACTCTTTCATGATTTTTGAAAAATGTAATTAATCCGCTCTTGAAACATTGGTTTAGAAATGTTATAATTGGAGTTGCTCTAAACATGCACAATATTTTTAATTAGAGAGGTACGAATTTGATAACAATAAACAAAAAAAAAAAAAAAAAAAAAAAAAAACATTGATCAGTTGAACTAACCGCTATCAAAAGAATGAATTTCATTGCAATATCCCTTGTGCGGGCGCACCAGTATTTAGCCATATTTACTGCGTCATTGAGTTATTGTGTTTACATTCACTCATATGTCTTGTCGAGTTAGGACGTGGGTTCTTGAGATTGAGGATTCAATCTTTTAGAGAAAAAGGATTTCATTGCAATTGTTTAACAGCATCAATTCCATTGGCGTAGAGGTGAGGAATAAAGATTCATTGCGAAGCATAAATTATTCTAATTTGATTAGTGTCCTAATTATAAATAAAGCATTAATAAAAGAATATTGAATTTGGATCCACAAATATATATATATACATAAATATATAACTTAATAATTTTGCATATATAGTGAAATGACTTGATAATGATGGGAGTAGTGGGGCAGGGAATTGAAGTGGCTGCAGTGAGGAATCAAAACGTCCGGGCAAACGTGCGCGGAGGGAGAACAATATCACATATATATATATATATATATATATATATATATATATATATATAGAAATCGGTTCTCGTACGGATGAGCGTTTCAGGTGCGGTTGTGCGGTTTAATCTGAGTCATTCATCTCGCTTTAATCAACGTCTAAGATTATTAAAATTAAAAAAAAAATGCGTTGTAATTTTATAATTTTTGCATCTATGTCAAAATTAAGGTGAGTGGTTTTGTGATTAATGTGCGTTAGTTTTGTCTATAAGGTGCGTGAATCTTGTGCGTAATGTGCGTGAGTTTTGTGTTTAATGTGCGTGGGTTTGTGCTTAATGTGAATAGTTGTTCAAACTTAAAGTGTGGGCTTTTGTGCTTAAGGTGCGTGAGATTTGTTTTTAAGGTGAGTGAAGTTTGTGCTTAATGTGCGTGGGGTTTGTGCTTAAGGTGCGTGGGGTTAGTGATTAATATTAGTAGTTGTTGAAACTTAAAGTCTGTGAGTTAATACTTAAAGTGCGTCAGTTTAATGCTTAATGTGCGTGAGGTTTGTACTTAATGTGCGTGAGTTTTGTACTTAATGTGCGTGAGTTTGTGCTTAATGTGAGACATTTTAAAATCTTAAGTGTGTGAGTTTTGTGCTCAATGTGCTTTGTTATGTACTTAATGTGCGTGATTTTTGTACTTAAGGTGAGTGATTTGTGTTCTTAAGGTGCTTTGTTTGTGGACTTAAGGTGCATGGTGATTTGTGTACTTAAGGTGCGCCATGTTAATGCTTAAGGTGCGTCCAACCGCACAACCGAACGGGAAGCATCAATCGCATCTGAACCATTCCATATATATATATATATATATATATATATATATATATATATATATATATATATATATGGAAGGGTTCAGGTGCGGGAATAATTTTTCATGCGGTTGTACGATTGGACGCACCTTAAACATTAAAATGATGCACCTTAAGTATACAAATTACCATGCATCTTAAGCACACAAACAAAGCATCTTAAAGAACACAAATCACTCACTTTAAGTACATAAACTACGCACCTTAAGCACAGAACAAAGCACATTAAGCACAAAACTCATTCACCTAAGATTTTAAAATGGCTCACATTAAGCACGAACTCACGCAAATTATGCACAAAACCTACACACCTTAAACACAAATCTCATGCACCTTAAGCACAAAACCCACGCACTTTAAATTTTACCAACTACTCACATTAAGCACAAAACTCACGCATCTTAAGCACAAACTCTCACACCTTACGCACAAAACTCACGCACCTTAAGCACAAAACTCACGCACTTTAAGTTTTAACAACTACTCACATTAAGCACAAAACTCACGCACTTTAATTTTTAACAACTACTCACATTAAGCACAAAACCCACACACCTTAAGCAGAAACTCATAAACATTAAGCACAAAACTCACGCACCTTAAACACAAAACTCACGCACCTTAAATTTGACTTAGATGCAAAAGTTATCAAATTGCCACTGTATTTTTTTTTTTTAAATTTTGGTAATCCAGAACTTTAATTTAAGCAAGATCAATAGCTCAGAGCCTCAGATTTAACACACAACCGCACCGGGGTCTGCTAACTGCACCATAACATATATATATATATATATATATATATATATATATATATATATATATATATATGATTATTTTCAAATACAAATCCCCCTTAAAATATAAACGGTGTGCATGTAAAGATGTTAATGTGTGCATGAGCTAATCCCAGATATTGTTGACAGTGTGCCTAGTGGGCATGTAAGTATGTTAATGTGTGTACGAGCTTTGATGGATGGTTGTGATTTTTTCCTCCTACGTGCTTTGTGCATGTAAGTATGTTAATGTGTGCACGATCTTTGATGGATGGTTGTGATTTTTCCTCCAACGCGATGTGTGCATGTAAGTATGTTAATGTGTGCACGAGTTAATCCCTGAAATTATTGACAGTGCGCCATGTGTGCATCTAAGTATGTTATTGTGTGCACGAGCTCAAGTTTGTATTTTAAGGGAGATTTGTGTTTTAAGAGGGTTTGTATTTGAATGCAACCCTATATATATATATATATATATATATATATATATATATATATATATTAGGAAAAGTGTGAAAACATTTACTTATTCATATTATTTTATAAATTCATGTAATTTTAGTTACAAATCAAATCAACATAATTATTAAATTAATCAACATAACATGTCTATATATATTAAAGCAAAATGATTAGGGAAAAATCTCTATCTCTATCTCTATCTCTATCTATATCTATATCTATATCTCTATCTCTATATCTATCTCTATATATATTAAAGCAAAATGATTAGGAAAATTTTCCCTAATCATAATCATCATAAATAAATTAAATAAAGATAAAAAGAAAATCAAAGTGAATAATAAGCAAAAAGATTTTAGTTGATAAGAGAGTAATTCACAAAATTAATTTGAGTAATAATTGTTGATCCATAATTGAGAATTAACATTGCAATAATTATGTTATGTTTCTAACATTAATTGATTGGAGATAAATTTAAAATTCAGAATCAATATTTACATGAACATCTACACCTACTTCAACACTATAAATAAACCATCATCCACAGGACCACAACCAATACTACAATTATGTTTTGGTCGTGGCTGGAATTGGGAGGATGGTTGTCGCTAGAATAGGGAGAAGAATATTTCTGAGAGTTTAGATCTCTTATAGAGCTTTATACCGTGCGATCTTAGGAAGATGAATCAAGAAATGCGCGGTAGACATGAAGAAAAAGTTGGAGGATAAAAAGCATACCTTGCTTCTGAACTTGGGGCTTCAATTCTTGGAGTTGTTATTTATTGGAAGCAGAGACAACTGTTAGCCGTAGCTAATGAACGCGAAGAAGAAGAAGTAGTTTACGTAAAAAGACTATTTTACCCTCATGAATAAAAAAATTTAATAAGTATTAAGTTTTTTCGGTCAATTTTCACCGGTGATTTGGCCGGAAGGACCAAATATACTAAAAATAGCATAGTTAAAGGACTAAATTGTTAGTTTTAAAAATTATGGAGCGAAATTAACAAGTCCATTATAATCATATGACAAAAAATATAATTTGCTCATTTGTTAAATTAATAATAGTCCGATCGCACGAGAAACTTACTAATATATATATATATATATATATATATATATATATATATATATATATAGGTTTAACATGTGCAGTGCAGAACTGCAGATGGAATATCTTTCTATCTGAGCAGTTGATTTGACAGACGACGTCGTCATGCCTGGCCCCACATCTGCTGCTACTGCACCACACATCAACTCACTTCCTCTACTCTGATATAGCTTAGGGTTCCACATGCATTTCGGCTGCGTCGTCTTCTCCCATAAAACCTCAACCCCCTACCTGCAAGTGAATACGAGGAAGACCCTACCAAGCTACCAAATTTTATATTTGTGCATTGGATGCCGTGAACTAAGGGTTGTTTCGGAGTTCTTAATACATGTACTCTCAAATCTTACTATTTGAATTTTACTAAGATTGTTTGTTTGTCTTTGTTTGTCTTCACAAACGAAAGTTAAGCTCAAAAAGTTGCTCTTAAGTATAAACTTGGTAAGATTCTGTTCTTTTTTTGAATGCATTTGCAAAGCACAATGAAAATGGTAATTTCTTCAATAAACTCAATAGACACGACAATTTTTTCTGAGCTTCGGAGTCCTCTATTTATAAAATAGAGGTGAAGGTTGACGAGTAATCTTCCATGAAATATAATTCAAATTTGTCTGTTACCCTTTGAGCCACAGGTGTCCAGTACTGCCATTGACTCCAATGTGCTACAATTGTATCTTTGGCAGGATACAATTGATACAATGAGCTAGTTAGCTTCAAGCTGAAATACAAATAAATCCTAAGTTTTTGGCCTAGACAGGAGATACCTAACTGATTAGAAGCTATAAAATAACTGGGGTATCTAAAGTCCCAATACAATATAACCAGTTTGGTTGGCGTGAGTGATTATACACTCTTATCCCTTAAGAGAGGTCGGGAGTTCGAATCCCCTCTCGTATGAAAAAATCAACCTAGCCAACACTTTACCCCTTAATTGGACCAATTCAATGCGAACGGGAATTAGTTTGAGTATGGTACGAGCGACACCTCGTGGTCTGACCAAATAAAAAATAAAAAATCCTAACACAAAAAGTCTCCAAAGAGAGACAAAGAGAACTTTCATGTCTCCCGCTAAAATTATTATTTTATTACCCTCTGTCTCATTTTATGTGTTTGGTTAGATTAAGGAGCATTGACTGAACTTATTTTAATTTTAATTCAAATATTCATAATATTAAATTTAGTATTATTATACAACATTTATATATTTAAAAATTATATTAAAATATTGAGGGAAAATGTCACTTTTTCCCCTAAGTTATATACTTATAGCACTTTTCTCCAATGAATTATTCATTTAAGCACATTAGCCCCTCAATTATTTTAAAAGTGACGATTTTTCCCCCTGATATTTTAAATTGGCATTTCTACTTTTAAAATAAATATTTTATTTATTTATCTTATCCAACAAATTATTGTGTAAAATAGTCTAAATTCAACAATAAATGTATTTTATTTTTTTCAGTTCGAAACATGAACCGGTCATCCCGGTTCGCGATTTTAATAAACTCTAAATATTGGGTTTCGATTCTAAATTGTAATTAGAATATTTCGGTATGGTTGCTATAGTGTCTGTTTGGTTTGAACCAAATTGTGGTCATAATTTGTTGGAGAAAAAAAATATATGAAATATTTATTTTAAGGGTAAATATGTCCATTTAACATTTCAGGAGGAAAACAGCCACTTGAATAATTCAAGAAGAAAAAATGTTATAAGTATATAACTCAAGGAAAAAAAAAAAAGTATCATTTTTCGAAATATTGATGAAAAAATCAAATCTAAAAATCATTAAAAAAAAAAAAAAAAAGAGAGACCAAAACTGATGTAGTCAAAATTGAATAAAAGACCAAAACTTGACTTGGGTCAATGAAGTAAAAAAGATACAGCTAGGCTAGGGCCGGCCTGTGCTCAACCAGGCAATTAGACACATACTTTAATTTGTCATCCACCAAATGCACACATCTTCTTTAACTATTAAATAAATAAATAAATAAACTTATGGATCGAGTTGATTATTTCCAATGGCCCCTCCACCCACTAACTAAGAATCCTTCAATTATGTGTGTCTGTGTGTAGTGTTCATTGACAACAGACACACTGTACTCATCATTTCAAACTTTCACACTTTCCACTTCCTTCTCGATCAAACAGGATTTACATATAATAATGCCTGTTAGTCCTTTCTATTAATTATAATCAATGCATAATCTCGCTTAGTGCTTTGACAAAATGCCAATTTAAAAATGGTTTTCTTTCCCATTAATCAAATCTTAATACTCATTTTAATTAACAAAATGAGTAAATTATATTCAAATCTCTCTTTTTGACTTTATTGTATTGGGATTATTTAAAACTTGTTATTTAAACCAATAAATTTATAAACCCGTAAAGTTTGACGATGGTAAGAAATTGTAATGCTACTTGTGACATTATTATAGTTGCTGTTTGAATCATTAGATTCAAAATTTTGAATTTCAAATCATATGTATGTATGTATTTGAGTATTTGATCCTCCAGCCATACGCAAATTAAACCTTAACGGATCCAAGTAATGAGAAGGTTGACTTCACTCAAGTATTTTTTAGCTTTCACCAAATCATCAGCGAATCGGGCAGCGCACGAGATAGTTAGGTTGTCTGTTTCTTTGACTAATTGTAGGGAGTGGTTCATAAACCCCCCATCTATCCTTTGTAATGTTCTGTCTTCGAACTAAAGGGCCGGGGTGTATTCAATCATGACTTTCATATACTTTTAAAGACTTATAACTTTAAAAGTTTGGAGGTATTCAATTCAAACTTTTAGAAAGTCTTTAGAAGTCAGGCAGTATTCAATCAAGATTTTTTAAGAATCTTTAAAAGTCAGGTGGTATTCGATTTAAGACTTTTAAATAGTCTTTAAAAGTCCTGCAGTATTCAAAAAGTTATGAACTTTTGTAGACTTTTCTTTCTCAAATATAAATAGTTGAAATCTAATCATCAACTCCAAGATTTCAAAATTTTCGTTCTACCAACTCTGAATGTTTTCTCTATCTATTTAAACTCTATTTTTTTTTGTCTATTTAAACTTTATAAACCTTATAGCTAAATTCAATAAATTATTTTTCTTCATTATCTTATAATTTCTCCGTACCTAAACTCTACCAATTTTTTCTCTCCCCCAAACTTTACCATCTTCCTCTACAAATTTGAAATAGTATTATTTTTGAGGAACCTAGAGATCCCACTGTTACCTCCCAGGTTAATTTGTATTTCCCATGCTCTTGCAAATCAGGGATTAAAATTAGCTTGCTTTGTTTCTGCAGTTTATAACTGATTTATGAAATGCTTGTTGTATAAATGGAAATTATATATGTTTTTCTATCTGGTATTGTGGTTTCAGAGAAGTTTACTTGCTGTTGGCATGATTTGCTGTGAACATAATCTCATCACTTGTTTCTTGCTAATTGCATAAATGTTTTCCTTTGTTTAAATAAAACTTATAGTAATTATTATTTAAGAACTATATAATAAGAATTTTATGATATATTATATATAACATGTTTTGTAAGAAAATTATAAATAATAAGAGTCGAAATCATTGAAAGTTTGTAATGATGTATTCAATTTAGAATTTCAATGACTTTTGTAGATTTTTTAAAATAAAAAAGTTGATAAAAGTTTATGAACGTTCTTTATATAGATTATTATAAAGTCTTGCAAAATTTTAAAATGTTTTGAACTACTTTATAAAAATCAATCAAAATGTATTAAAATCTATCAGTTTAAAAGTTTACAAAAGTCATGATTTAATATACTCTCTTAGTTTAATATATGATGATGTTTTCTCACCAAAAATAATAATAATAATAATAATAATAATAATAAAATGAGAAGGTTAATCCGTACGTTACGGCAACTTTATTCCCCAAATGTGCAACATAAGATGATCAGTACGAAAGTGTCGTCAAAAAGTGAAGTAAAAGAATAATTATATGGCTAGACATTTAAGTTCAAAAAAAAAAAAAAAATATGACTAGACATTTTAAATATTTATATCTTAGGCTGTTGAGTTCAACGCTATATTCATCTTTGTCGTGTAACATGACTTAATTATGCATGTTTGACGGGCGAAACTCTTACATTTAGAAAATAATCCTAATGAAAAAAAAAATTAAATATTACAAAGAGATAAATAAATAATTAAATACACATTAATAAACTAAAATTATTCAAGTCTATTTTGAATCTCTAGGGTTTGTGTTGGTTTTGGACAAGTTAAAAATGTAGAGGTGAATAGATTTTTAGAAAATTTAAAACTTTGTACACAAATACGCCCAAAGGAAGTTTTTGCGTTCCTTGTTTGAGTATAAAGTAACACAGAATGTGTTTGATTTAGCTTAACAATTACATGGCGTTTGGTTGGAGGGATTTTAAATTCTCTTTCCACTTAATTTCAAAGGTCATTAAATTCCGTAATTTGGTTGGAGGGAATTGCAATTCTCCCATTTTTATTGAATTAAAATCCCATGTCCCTCACTGGTATTTTAATTCCTGAGAAAAAAAGATAGTGATGAGTCAAAATTACCCCTTCCTTTTTTAACCTAAAATTAATGTCTAACAACAATAATGGACATTTTTGACTTTATACTACTTATTCCCTTTCAATTCCCATGTATACCAAACATTGGAATTGAAATTCTCAGTAATTCTATTCCAGTCAACCAAACACTGGAATTTAAATTCTCACTTTATTCTCAGTAATTCAACTCCCATGAAATTACAATTCCTTTCCCACTAGGGGTGTAAACGAGCCGAGCCGAGCTCGAGCCTGGGTAGGCTTGAGCTCGAGCTCGTTAATGGAGGCTCGGTTCGAGTTCGAGCTCGAGCTCGATCGAGCTAGAGAACTGATGCTCGAGCTCGAGCTCGATCATTTTCGGGCTGCTCGAGTAGCTCGATTGTTCGAACTCGATCTTGAGCTCGAGTTCGAGCTCGATATTGATATTGAATTTGACCTATTTAATACTTTTGATCTAAAATTCAAACTACTTTGTTTTATCCATACATAAATAATAGAAATCTTTTAGAGATTTTGAGTTTAAAATTTTAATTTCTAATTGTTATTTTTATATATTATTATATTATATTATATTATATTATGTACAGTGGCGGAGCCACAATGGGGGCAGTGGGGGCCACTGCCCCCCCTCAAACCTTCGTTCTAATATATAAGTATATGTATAAATCACAAAAGTGCTAAATAGATCAATGGATTGAATCTTGAATATGATATGGAGGGTTTTAGGTTCGAAACCTGCCAATAGCATTTTTATATGTTTTAGGCTTTTAGCTTCTTATCTTTATTCTAACTCTTCAATAAATTAAATGTATTCTTTTTAATCTACTTTTTTTGCATGTATATTTTAGCTTCTTTTCTTTATTTTAGTCTTACCATTCAATAAATTAAATATTTTTTAAGTCTACTTTTTTTGAATCATTTACTTAATGTAGTCAACAAGTTTATATTATACTTCATCGTATTCAAATTAATTCAAACAGAATTGTGAAAGATGCAATTTTTTCTTAGAAGTGAGATCTGGAGTTAAATACGCCCCCACTCACATTATTTTTTGGCTCCGCCACTGATTATGTATTATGTATATTATATATTATATGACTCGCGAGCGGCTCGACGAGCCACGAGCCTAGAATATCTAGGCTCGGCTCGAGCTCGATTACTAAACGAGTCGCTCGAGCTCGGCTCGAGCTTGATTTTGACCGAGCCGCTCGCGAGCTGCTCGACTCATTTACACCCCTATTTCTCACATAATTCCCCCCTCCAACCAAATGCCCTGTTATGGCCTGTTTGGTTCACGAAATAGGCCGGGAATGGCATAGCATTCCAGTAATAGGCCTATTCCTTTGTTTGGTAACCATTTCTATTACCAGGAATAATATTCCTGGTAATAGCTATTACTAGGGCCCCCCCTGGTATTAGCATATTACTGAACGCTCAGGAATAGATTTTAAAATCTATTTTCTTTTTTATCCCTTTCTTTAACCTAATTTTTTTTATCCTATATATAAATTTATCCTATTTCACCACCGTCACCGCCGCCGTCGCCACCACCACCACTACCACCACCATTGCCGCCATCACCACCACCACCACCATCACCACAACCGTCGCCGCCCCCACCGCCACCGTCGCCCCCACCACTGCCACCACCACCACCTCCACCACTACCACCCCAGCACCACCACCACCATCACCAGCATCGCCGCCGCCGCCACCGCCACCAGAACCACCACCCAGCAGCACCACCGCCACCACCACCACTACCACCCCAGCACCACCACCACCACCACCACCATCCCATATTTTTATAAGGGTATTTATGTCTTTTAAAATATATTTTATTTCTATTCCTTAAATCAACCAAACACTGTAATATAATTCTTAAAGTCTATTCCTTCCGCGAACCAAACAATAGAATACAATTCCTATTCCATTCCTTGCCTATTCCATTCCTTATGGAATAGCATTCCTATTACCTCAAAATTCATTCCGTGAACCAAACGTGCTGTTAACAGCGTTTCAAAGATTTGTTTGGAATGCATTGCACCAATATAGAGGTTTATTTTATGGAATAATCTTTAAAAAAAACTGCCAATCAAACTCCATTTTCGCAAAGGATAGAGGTGAGGAAGAAGAAATGGAAAGGAGAGAAAGATGTTTGATCTTAGATGTGTAATTTTCTGAGCAATGTACAACCCATTAAAGAATTGAAATTGAATAGTCAACTCATCAGTCATCACAGGTCAAAGTACATATAAAGTTCTTATACTTACAGTGTTTTGTTCAATTTAATCCTTGTAGCTTTATCATGTTCAATTTAGTCCCTCTATTTTAAAAAGTGGCGAAACTAAGGACAATTGTTCAAATCTCATTAGGAACATAGTTGTAATTATTTATTTTGGATATACTCATTTAATATATTGGTGATAAAAGTAATTAATTTTAAATATTTATAAAGTAATATATGAGTAGGAATATAAATATCGTTAGCGCCACGTAACCTAAGTTGACGGTAATATTAACACAGTTAACTATTGTTCTTAATTGCACTACTTTTTTAAAGTACAGGGACTAAATTGAACAAAATAAAAGTATAAGGACTAAATTGAACAAAACGCTATAGTATAGAGACCTCACAGTTACTTTGACCGTCAAAACATGCTTATGTTAGGGGCAAAATAGGAAAACATGCATTCTTTTTATTCACTTACTAAAAATATGTGCAAATGCTAAAGGCATCCCCAATAAGAATTTTTAAGTAGATTTTGGAACAGTAAAAACCTTGATGCTTAGTTTTTGAAAAATGTGGATGTTGATCTTTTAGAGGTTTTTATTACTACAAATATGGATTTTTATTGAGATCCACTTGCAGAGCTAAAAAGTGAAAATGCTGTTGTAGGTGCGCGTGGCGTACCTGTTACGCCCAGCTGGTACGTGTGCGTACGGAAAGGTGGTTTTTTAGTTTTTTTTTTTTTTTTTAATTATTTATTTCATGTCAGACTTTTTAATTTTGTTTTTTATTTTTTATTTTTATTTTTTTCTCCCTTCCCACTTTCTATTTTCTAATTACACAGGTAAACCCTTCAAAAACCTTATACTATTGAGAATGCTCTAAGTATCACAGATAATTCGGAACTGAAGAAGTACATAGCTATTAATCACTCCATAGTTGATTTCTAAAGTATTATTTTTGTCACATCTAGTCTTTATGACCAAATCTTCAATGAAAAATCACTTTTAATTATGGTTTAGAGCCACAACAGCTAAAATACATTGCGGTTTTTGGAGAAAATGTATAGTTTTGAACTATAAATGTGGTGCATATATTTTGGCTTTTATATATATATATATATATATATATATATATATATATATATAATTTGACTAGAATAGGTTTAAACCCTAAACCTAAGGTTCTTCCCCTTGTCCAGAAAATTGTGAGAGGAAGTAAATCGTGAGATACTGATATGTCTCCAAAATGACGCAAGGTCTGAATACTTGCTTTTTGCCCCAACCTTTCGACCACTAAGCTATGTCTGGGGTCACTACACCCACACTCAACCTTTCGACCACGCTATGTTTGGGCAAGATTTGACTAGAATGACTACAATGAAAGTTGTATACACAATATATTAAAAATTTAATACTTGATTAAATGTAAAAGTTGAGCTCAACCTAGAGGGCCTCTTTGCCTTGCTGGAGCTTCTCCTAATGGTCCTCAACCTACATGCAATTACCATTTCTAGGCAACAATGGAAACTGTAAAAATGACCAAATTACTCTGATCCAAAGCTGTTGAACAAAAATGTAGATAAATTTACCCTAATTTACCACATCCAACCTCACGAAAATAGTGAATCGATCTCCTCCATTCCCATGGCTTCCTCTTTGACTATAGTGCTCATCCCTCCGGGATGATGACATTGCGTTATCTCTCCCGATATTGTAACGAAAGCATCTGGAGATCAATGGCTCGTGGCTAATGCAGTAACTAAAAGACCAAGTACAAGAAACGGTTGTGCACTAGCCTGCAACAAAACAAGGGTAAACTCCGAGTTTCAAACATATATATAGCTGCATTGCAAGCAGATTTTTCGTTCTTCTTTTACTTATTCAAATATCAAAGTATGAAATAAACCCGCCTATTTGATCTCCCAACAATTTCAATGATTGTGTGTTTTCTGGCGGGGAAAAAGAAAACCGTACCTGATACTTCACATCATATTTGACGGGGTCTTTTAGGAAGTATTTGAACTGCAACAACAAATCGAGATGAGTCGTTCCCATGATTTGATGCAACGTAACATAAACAATGTTATTAGCCGACCATTTCCAGATTAACTTAAAGGCCTGTTTTTCCTTTTCCTCCTATTGTTACTATTATTTTCCCGAATGATCTGTAGTTATGGAGGAGCTGAGTATAAATAGTGAGAAAGGTTAT
The DNA here is from genome assembly GCF_001879475.1 of Ipomoea nil. Taxonomy (NCBI): domain Eukaryota; kingdom Viridiplantae; phylum Streptophyta; class Magnoliopsida; order Solanales; family Convolvulaceae; genus Ipomoea; species Ipomoea nil. The sequence continues at coordinate 1,370,671 of NW_017617553.1, read as the reverse complement.
TTGTTAAGAACATTGTTTACCTGGAAAAAGATCTGTGGTGCTGTTAGACCTAGGAGGGCTAATGCGTAATATGGTTTCCCAACACTAAAAAGATAGCCTGCAAACAACATAAAAGCGCGATGAAAACTCTCAAGATGCCAAGAGATCGATCAGTCTACCTTTAAGAGAAAATTTGAGCAACAAATGAGTGCCTGAAGAAGCAAGTCTTTTTGCCAACAAAGGCGAAATTCCTCACCCCAAGGGCCCCCATAACCTGGCCCGACAAAATAGTGGAGGGGAAATTACGGTGACTCAGCAGCTCATTAGGTGGGACCCCATAGGCCATAACCTGGCCCGACAAAACAGTGGAGGGGTAAATCACGGTGACTTAGCAGCTCATTAGGTGGGACCACCACATTGGGTGAAACTCCCACACCGCGGCTATCAAAACTCGATCATGTGTCCTAGCCCACAATCTAACACCAAAAACCAATTGGTGCCCATGAGCCGTTTTTTTTTTTTTTTTTTTTTTTTTTTTTGTTCAAAAGCAACGGGATATAGAAAACGGAAAAAGGTTTTCTCTTATGATAGGTTAGATCAAGTCATGGACGGAAATTACTTAATTACCTGCCACTGATAATTGAGTTAAGTCGATAGCACCAACACAAATCCATTTGGCAGTTTCTGAGCCAAAAGCTACGGGAAGTGACTGAAAATATACCAAGACATGAAGGTTAAAAGAGTCAGATAAATGCCTGTACACAATTATAACTAGCAAATATAATGTATCTAAAAATAATACTGTAGAAAGGACCTGAAGTCCCATGGCCCTATCTCCTTCAATGCTCTTGAAGTCATTTACAATAGCAATACCCAACTGAAACGAAGTACTAAACCGATTAGTCTGCGTTTTTCAAATTTTGGTGTTTACGATATGAGCAAAAACGCATTCCATTTTACCCCAGCAATGCTATACAAGAGTGTTAGAACAATAACATCGGGTGTGAGGGTCCCAAACAAAGCTTGACCAGCCCACCTATATTACAAAACTGAAGAGAGTTATGTGATGTAGTGACTAAAATGCAAAGAACTTACAAGCAAAGTGCAACTAGAGTTGTCAATACGGGCTGGCGGGACGGGGCGGGCCAAAGCTTGCCAACCCGTGGGCCTAGGCAGGGCGGGCCAAAAAAGCCCACTCTTTGGCGGGCCTAGGTTTTGCAAGCCCAGACTGCCCTGCCCTAGGCCCGTGGACCCCGCCACACCACCCCCTCTCCACTGTGCAACCCAGAAGAAAGTAACGATTTCTGCTAAAGATATGCTCACGGTGCAGGCTATACCGAGGAAAAATATATTTAATTCATGGTTGGTAAATCTTTATAATGCAAATATTAAGTGCCCGTTGCATTATAATGCACATGCACCAAACCACACTAAAAGACTGAATCTAGTAAATTAGCTCATCTAACCCATAGCCTTATAAACTCATATATTCTCTCTTATATTTTCCATGTGGGACTCTTAACACGAATTATCTTTGAGAGTTTTGTAATTAAAAAGCATTTCACATCACTCAATCCTTTAGATGCTAATGCCTCCTCACCCCGACGGAAGAAAACACGTATTCTAGAATAGAGGACATCATACCAAGGCAAACTGATGTAGCTCGACCCTAAAGCAAAGTTGCCAATCCATCCATTTTGTTTGAGCTGCAACACAATATTTGAAACCCCGGGCTCTAAGCTTCAACAATCTTTCTCTTTAGCAGTTGATGAGAGAATTTCAGAGGGTTCTAAGGATGAGAAAATTACCTTCAATGGTGGAGCTGAGTATATATACGACAGCAATGATCCACCAAGAGCTAGGTAAAATATAACAGGAGTATCATGCCCTGCCTACAAGGAGCAACTTCTCAGAGTGTTTTAGATGATTTTCAGGAGATTAAGTAGCTTTGAAACCTACCCACACGTCTAATAAACCACCCAACGCTAGGCCTCCTAAAAGCAGCACCCATATTTGTGTGATAACCTGAAGATAAAGAACTCTCAATCCCGTATACACATCATTTAGGAAAATAATAATAATAACAATAACAACAAAAATAAATAAGTAATAAAAGGTACCTCATTCTCAGATATAGCTCCAGAGGGAATTGGACGGTAAGGTTCATTAATAGCATCAATTTCTCGATCATACCAGTCATTAATTGTCTGATCATTAAAAACAGGATTCCCATTAATATAGTTACAAAGCAAAGTTTTGTATGAAAAAATCACCATTGCAACAGCATAGGGCTCATGTACCTGAGTGTAGCCCGTAAGGAAAGGACCAGACATTAGCATACAAACAATTGATTTAGCCACATCTTCGGGAGTCCAGTGGAAGTTCCCTACCAGCAAATTTCCATAATCAAGAAGAGTGATGCAGAATGGATAAGAACCGGAAACCTTGAGCTTCACAAGCTTAAGTAAGTAATAAATGAACTTCTCCACCTTATATAATCCATTTTCAAAAGAGTATATATGCAAAAGGAGTACCTGAAGCAGCAGCTCCACAGACCACACCCCAGACAAGGGGAGGCCAAGTAACAGGCTTTGTTAGCTGAACACGAATCTTCCATTTGTCCTGTAAAGGGGCCAATTATGAAAAGTGTTGGGCAGAGGCTTTAAGGGCCAAGTCCAGCACCAGGTGGCTAAGGTATTGTTGGGCGGAGGCCTAAAGGGGCCAAGTCTAATACCCTGCCTTTTGAAATGTGGCACTGACCGCTAAGCAGGTATAAGAAAATAAAGTCGCACCACTGCTAGTTATAGCTTTTGGCCTAGTGATAAGTGTTTGTTAGGATCAAGCGCTTACCACTCACGCCAAAAGCTTACCACTCACGCCAGTTTTTGGCGTGAGTGGTAAGCGCTTAATCCTAACAAGTGGTAGCAGAGGCCGCGGGTTCGATTCCAATTGGTTGGTGTTGGGAGGAGAATTGTTGGGCAGGGCTGGTAAAGGGGCCATTTCTAGTACCCAGTGGTTGGGAATTGTTGGGCAGAGGCCGGTAAAACCCGTAAGGGCTAAGTCCAGCCCCCAACCTGTCTTGAACAATGTGATTGCCGTCTATAAGTAAGGAAAGGAAATAAGTTGTGTCTTCGCTACTAGCTATAACTTGCTTTTGGCGTGAGTGGTAAGCGCTTAATCCTAACATTGTTTAATCTAAAAAGTAGTATCAAAGCACAAATCACAACTATGGTGTTCATGTGCACAATGAAATTGGTAATACTATTACACTGAAATCCCCCCACGAAACTCATTAATGAAGTACTCCATAACTAATTAGAAAGAAAATGGACAGCAAACCGTTTCTTGCTTGGCTCCTTTGATACCAAGAATTTGATTAATGCTGGAACCAGAAGCCGGCGGCGCCTTATCCGGTACCGTAGCTTTAACTGCCGCACAATTGCACCCAAATAAACGCCATTTTCGAAGAATAAGACAAAAATAGAAAGAAGAATACATATCCAAAACCCAATTATTCATGTTCAAGAAACTCAAATCCAAAGCTCAAGCTTGCTTTACCTTCACTGTCAGTCTCGGCGGCCCTCACCACAAACCTGCTCCCTTAACAATAAAAATACATTCTTTATCAGAACAAATTGGAATGAAATTGAAGTTTGAAGAAATGGGAGAGTCGAAGCCACATACTTGAGGGAGTCAGAGAGATAGGATATGAGAGGTGCGGAGCTCGAAGGGGATTACATTTAAAACTTGATAATCTTATGGAGGGCACAGTGTTGAGCAGAGAAGCCATTGAAGGTAAGGTTATCGAGCTTAGCTAAAAAGCTTTGTAGTTTTGGCTCAGTCTTGAGGAGTGGAGTTGGGGATATGAATATCTCAGTGTCCTTTTCTACTTCATTTACTCCATACAGTTGGAACAATTGAATTCAATATTTTAAAGATTGAGTTGTAATAATCTCGTTCACAGCGTCAACTGTGATCATTAGTATTAGTAGATGTTAATTCGGTTTTTTTTTTTTTTTTTTTTTTTGAAAACAAAAACAATGATATATTAAGCAAGCAATTCAGAAATACAAGATGTGGTTTGGGAGAAGAAATACAAGATGTGGAGAAGAAACCCACTAGTACACACTCAGAACCAGTTGTACTTGCAAGAACATGAGTTACATAATTCGCTAACCTATGAATATGGCGAATAGTAACTGATTTCATAAAACTGTGTAATCGTTAATTGAATTTAATTTTTAAAAAATTATTAATTGAATTAAAAATTTTATTTTTTTATTAATCGGTCAATTTATTTGTGAGGCAATAAATTATAATTTTTCTTAATTTTTAATAAATTAATTTTTTTGTTTAATAGTACCTTGTAATTTCTAAATATATAAATTTTATATATTAATACTAAACTTAATATTATGAAAAATTAAATTAAAAATGATTTTAACAATCCTCGTTAATCAAATTAGACAAACAAAATGGGACGGATGGAGTAATAAAGTGGAGTCGATGAAAAAAAAAATGCGTAAGAGGAAAGCTCCAAAATCTATCAAGAAGATGAGTTTGCATCAAAGATGGAGTGGTGGCTGGTTAAAATAAATAAATAAAAGAATAAGAGAACAAAAAATTATGACAAATTTGTAATATTGGCGGATCCGTCATTTTTGGCGGTTTGACCATGTCAAACCGCCAAAAAAAACCGTTTGGTTAGACGCGGTTTGGAGCAGCGGTTTGCTCCAAACCGCTGCTTTTGCAAACGCTGCAAAATGCAGCGTTTGCAGTTGGCGTTTTGGGGAAAATTAAATTTTCCCCAAAACGCCCCTGTTTATATTTAATTTAAAAAAAAAACATAAAACTAATTGAGGAGCCGAAATGGCTCCTCAATTTGGGGAGCCAAAACGACTCCTCAACGTTGCCCATCCCAGATGGGCAACGAATTTGTGGAGCCTTGAGGCAAGGCTCCATTCCCATTTTTTTCACCGATGTGGGACGGTGGGAAAAGTGGGAATACAAGAGGGGAACAGCTTGCGCTGTTTCCTTCTTTTTTTTTTCTTTGTTTTTTAAAAATTATTATTATTATTATTATTATAAATTATAAATTATAATGTATACCCTTATGGTCATTTTATATGTTAACTGCTAATCTAAACCGCTAATTTTACAAAACACTTTTTTATAAACCGCTAATATAATCTGCTGGTCAAACCCGCTAATACAATCCGCTATCTGATAACCGCTAACACAACCCGCTACCGCTAATCGCTAATCGCTAACCGCTGATAACCAAACAAGCCCTAAGCCTTAGCATTTGAGATGATGGCTAAATATATGGGTGCCATTTTTCAAGGAAAATGGCAACTCCCAAATATAAGTATAGGAAAAATTTGGATCCGAACGCATTCAAGTAAAAAAATTTTTAGAGCAACACACCCAAGTAGATAAATCTCCTTCTCTCTAAATCAAAGCAAACAAAAATTGTAGGGAAGCACTTTTTTCTCAATCTCCTCTCCATTGAATAGGTTTACTTCTCTTACTTTCTGATTTTTTTTTTTTTTGGTTAATTATGGTTCAAGATCTTGACTTTATGATTTAATTGTATTCTTCTTTGTGACTTGTGCTCTGGGTGTTCCTGTCTTTTTTTTTTTTTTTTTTGAGTAAAAATTAAGTCTTTTTATGTGTGCTGAAAGTTTATGTTTTTTATTCGAATGGAGTGAATTGGATTTGGTGTTGTGAGATATGGGTAAATGGCTATTTGGGTTTCACTAGAATTTATCTTATTACTGGTATTGCAATTAGGGCTCTTATTCACTTGGTCCCCCCTCATCTTATCCAAAATCATTGCTGGAAATTTGTCTAGTGGAAATGGATTTGGAATTCATTTCCCTACCGTCAATGGGTGAAAGTTCTTATCTTCAAATAAATGATTGGCCTCTATAGGCACCGATTCTCCCACATAATGCGCAGTAAGGTACTATGATTTACCTCTTCACTATCTCGTTGGACCGGGCAACCGGGGTGGGAGGCTTGAGCCGAGGGAATTTTGCCTAATTGGGGAAACAAACAAGTGATCAACATTTAAGTTCTCTTTAGTGCGTGAATTTAATGAAGTGTTAGGCAAGTGTAGATTAGGGTTGAAGCATGGCATTCTACATTATGCATCTACCATGCATATGATGAGACATGACTAAGTTTTCAATTGGTGAGATCTAGATGCTGCTTTACTACTATGCTTTTCCCGAGTTTTTGCGTGTTATATGTTTGTAATGTATACAATGTTAGATTGTTGATATACATAGTTGCTATATATATATATATATATATATATATATATATATATATATAAACTTAATTTAAAATTTATTTTTTTTATTAATCGGTCAATTTATTTGTGAAGGACATAAATTACTATAATTTTACTTAATTTTTAATTATTTTAAACTTGTTGCAACCTATTAGCTCAAACATGATTGATCAAAGGAACAAGGCCAAGAGGATATTCTTATTCATACATCTCTGTATCTTCCATACAACCATAACACATCTATATATAATATACAAATGTAACGGAAGACATAATGCAGCCATTAATCACTTAACGGTTACATAATCAATACTAATAATGGCCACACTAAATACATATTTATAACACTCCCCCTTGGACATTATTTGGCCACGATCTTGCCTCATTAAAAACTTGCTAGGAAAACCCTGTGGAAAAACCTAGACAATAAGAGATCAGAGTACAATAGAAAATATATTCATGCCTCATTAAAAACTTCACTAGGAAAACCACGTGGAAAAAAAACCTAGTTGAAGAAAAGAGTACATGATATATGTAAAAACATATATTGTATTGGTCGCCTCATTAAAAACCTTAACTTAAGAAAACCCTGTGGGAAAAACTTAGTTAAGGGAAAAAGAGTACAACCATTAGCCTTCAAGGCATAATCGGCATAATCTTCAGGATTTTGGGGTTTGTCTACTGAAGCAATTATTTTTGCTACATTCCACCATTTACATTATTGTATCATACTCATGCCTCGTTAAAAACCACACCAAAAAAACCCAATTGGAGAAAACTAGTGAGGAAAAGAGTACATGATGTGTTGCAAATAGTGCACAACTGATAGTCTTTTATGACTTAATCCTCAGGATTATACGTCCAATCTTCCGGATTGATTCGAGTAAATCTACTTCCCGTCTCCCCCTGAAGATAACAATCTTCAAGTTCTACATATATTTCATTGATGTTTACACCATAAAAATTGACTGAGATAATAAATATGTCCATTATCAACTCTTTATTGAGCACATAATGGTACATATTATTCCTTCTATGTGAGGATAATAACCTCATTCGCAACTCTTTAAAAAGTAAATAATGGCACATAATGATACTAAAATAAATCCTCATTTCGGAAATTATAAATCCATTAGGGATTTTTCAAGATAAACTAGAGGATATATTTAAGATATTTTCAAGAGGAAACGATATTTAAGTTTCGTAATCACATATAACATTACTAGGCATGTTTATGATAATATATTTTCATACTTTATTTTGGGGGAGAAAATACCTTTAGTCAATTTATTGATTTATTGACTATAAGAAAGATCATAGTTAGTAACTTACTAACTTTTATACTTCTTATTTTGTAATTTTCATTCATCACATTTTGAGAAAATCCATCAAGGATTTTAAATATAAGTAACAAGTTATCCATATAAATATAAATATGTGATAACTATAACTATTAGCTACATATCTAATTTATTAACTGCTAGTTTTATCGAATAGCGGAATATAAAGCCATGACAAATATTGGGTCTCTGCGAAAACCCTCAACTCGCCTTTTGTTAGCGAGTTTTGATTTGTATGCCTTAATTGCTATTTTCTATCAAAACAGTTAGCACGCTTCGGGCGTTATACTACTGCTTCAATTTCTGGATCCAGATTATAAGTATTTATGAGCAATAGAGGCAAAATATGTTGTCGACAACTGTAACAGCTTTGTAAGTATCTTTTATACACATGGCAATTTTGTATCAACCAAATATATGGCATTTCCCAAGAAGCTCACATCGTGGAATTTTCTATTCTGGAAGACACAAATTATCCCGTTCTTGCGGGGGCAGGACTTGGAAGGCTTCATCGACGGTAGCCACCCGTGTCCGCCAGCGACTCTTACCACAACTGACGGTGACTCCGGCTCCGATGCAACAACGGCGACTCTGGTTCCGAACTCGGCGTACAAACTGTGGGTTCGCCAAGATCAATCCATTCTTTCATTATTGATCTCGGCGATGTCAGATGAAGTCCTACACCTTGCGGTTGGCCAGGCTACCGCCGCCGAGGTGTGGCATTCGGTGTGCACGGCATTGGGCTCCACGACTCAGGCAAGGTGCCTGAATCTGCTTCGACAATTCCAGGCTCTCCGGCAGCGCAATGCTACGCCAACTGAGTACCTCGGCCGGGCAGAACTCCTTGTTGAAGCCCTAGCACAAGCCGGCCAGCCGCTCACCATGTCAGAGCAAAACCTGTATGTTCTGCGTGGATTGCGATCGGAATACCGGTCATATGCCGCTGCCCTCACCGCTAACGCTCCGGTCTCTCTCCCCCAGTTGGCCGATTATCTGCAAGCCGCAGACTTTATTCTTGCGGATGAGTTCGTCGCTGGAGGTGGCAACGACGGTTCGCATGCGGCGTTCTACGCAGGCCGTGGTCAGCAGGGTGGTCGCGGCAATGGTGGGCAGCAGGGTGGTGACGGAGGCGGACGGAATCACCATGGTGGCCGAGGCGGACGCAACCAGCGTGGTGGCCGGGGTGGACGCGGCGTGCCGAGGTGTCAGATTTGCAGATCGCAGGGGCATACCGCGGTCTACTGTTACAAAAGATACACAGCACAACCACCTGCACAAGCCCACGTCGCAGTTTTCGGGGACTCACCGGCGTCTAGCGCACCACCGCCCGAAGCGTGGTATCCCGATACGGGTGCTATGGCGCACGCAACCCGGATGCTGGCATGATGACCACCTCGGATGAATACAATGGCCCGGACACACTCCGGGTTGGGAATGGTACAGTTTTAGTAATCTCTCGGGTTGGCCATGCATCAATTCCATCTGAGTCTATACAGTTGTTTCTGTTTAATGTATTACATGTCCCTAATTTAACTATCCCGTTATTATCTGTCCAGAAATTTGTCACTGAAAACAGTGTATTTTTTGAATTTCACGATAATTGTTTCATTGTGAAAGATTCCAACACCAAGGCGGTATGGCATCGCAGGCTTGGTCATCCTCACAGTGTCGTTCAGAATAAAATTCTTAAACATCGTTCTGTCCAGCAAAATAATGTTACTTTAGGGTCATGTACTGCTTGTCATCTTGGCAAGTCTTGTCGTTTTCCATTAAATAGAGTAGAGCAATCTAGCGAAAATGTACTAGATTTAGTCTACACGGATATTTGGGGGCCTGCCCCAGTTATCTCGTCTAGTGGTTTTCGGTATTTCTTGCTGTTTGTTGACGATTATTCTCGCTTCTGCTGGTTTTATCCATTAAGGGTAAAATCAGACATCTATAAAATGTTTAATGTGTTTCGTGTGTTGGTAGAGCGACAATTTTCACGCTCTATCAAATCTATACAGTCTGACCTAGGGGGTGAGTATCGCAAATTGCAGACCACCTTTGAAACTCTCGGTATTAACCACTGACAATCCTGAGCCTATACGCACGAACAAAATGGGAGAGTTGAGCGCCACAATAGACAGATTGTCGAAACGGGCTTAGCTCTTCTTGCTCAAGGGTCTGTCCCACAACAATATTGGGATTTTGCTTTTGAGACTGCCACGTGATTAATCAATTATCTACCATCTTCCGCTATAAAATTCGAAAGTCCCTACTACCGACTATACAAAAAGCTACCTCCATATCAATTCTTAAAAGTCTTCGGGTGTCAATGTTACCCGTATCTAAGACCGTACAATCGGAATAAAATCGAGTTCCGTTCCACTCCATGTGTCTTCTTAGGTTACCCACCATCCTTTAGGGGATATAGGTGCATGGATCTAATCAGTGGGAAAACTTATACCTGTCGCCATGTCCGTTTTGACGAATCTGTCTTTCCCTTTGCAACAGGTTCTCTACCACAAGCTGATGAGCCACAGCCCGTGCATTGGGCTTCCGGACCCATAGTACCAGTTCAGGGTACCGGGTATAATCCAGTTCCTGTCACTCTCAGTCCTGACCCTGAGCCATTAGCTCATGAGTCACCTCCTTTAGCCATTGAGCCATCTGCCCCTGCGGCTCGTGGACGAGGTCGGCCTCGGGGTCGGGGCCAGGGTCGGGAGCAACCTCAGGACCGAGGGCATGTCATGCGGCTACGACACATGACCCACGGTAATAATGAGGAATTTCAGGCCCTCACTGCCACAACAACACCAGATCCAACGTGCTACTCTCAAGCTGTCGGGCACTCTCACTGGAGGGATGCTATGGACCAGGAGTTCAATGTGTTACTTCACAATAACACCTGGCGTCTAGTCCCACCTGATCCTAACATGAATATTATTGGATGCAAGTGGGTTTTTCGCACCAAGCGTACCGCAGATGGGTCAGTGGAACGCCATAAGGCACGCCTGGTAGCAAAGGGGTTTAACCAAGTGCAGGTGAAGACTTCTTTGACACTTTCAGTCCGGTTGTCAAGCCAACCACAGTACGTATGCTATTTTCCTTGGCTATCACAAACAAATGGGTCCTCCGTCAACTGGATGCACATAATGCCTTCCTAAATGGCCATCTAGCTGAAACTGTGTATATGAAGCAACCACCGGGTTACGAAGATCCTACTCATCCGGAGCATGTCTGCCACTTACAGCGGTCTCTCTACGGTTTGAAGCAAGCTCCTCGTGCATGGTTCAAGCGACTTCACGACTTCTTGTTATCTGCAGGGTTTTCTTCGTCAAAAACAGATGTCTCCCTCTTCTACCTCACTTCAGAGGGATCGCAAGTTTTCCTCCTTGTCTGTGTGGATGACATCATTATGATGAGCAACAACACCTCCCTACTTGATACTCTACTTGGTCGTCTTGCAACTGTGTTTAAAATACGGGATCTTGGCAAACCTGGCTTCTTCTTAGGGTTTGAAACTGTTGACACTACTAGTGGAATGATTCTGTCCCAGCGGCGCTACATGACCGATTTGCTGACTAGGGCTGGGATGGTAGACTGTAAACCCTTGACTACGCTTGCTTCAGTTACTCAATCGGCAACTCCGTCTAATGAACTATTTGATAATCCGACACAGTATCGACGCATTGTTGAGGCTCTTCAGTATCTCACTATCACACGGCCTGATTTGTCCTTTTCTGTTAATCGTCTGTGTCAGTTTATGCACGTCCCGACCACTGATCATTGAGCAATGGTTAAACGGGTTCTCCGGTATATCAAGGGGACTCTCCACTATGGCCTGCACCTGAGTGCATCACCCACTACATCTATTCATGCCTATTCCGACTCCGACTAGGCTGGTTGTCCTGTTGACAGGAAAAACACGAGTGGATATGCTGTTTTTCTCGGGTCTAATCTCATCTCCTGGCTGTCCCAGAAACAGCGTACTGTGGCCCGCTCTTCGACAAAAGCCGAGTATAAAGCCCTAGCCGATATTGCTGCAGAGGTTACTTGGGTTGTTTCATTGCTACGTGAGTTGGGACTGCACACTGGTCAACCGTCTACTTTGTGGTGTGATGACTTAGGAGCTACGTATTTGTGTGCTAATCCAGTGTTCCACGCCAGAACGAAGCATGTGGAGATTGACTATCACTTCGTACGAGACAAAGTTGCAACGGGGGACTTCAAGGTAAACTTCATATCAACCAAGGACCAGCTCGCTGATATCTTCACCAAGTCGCTTCCAGGTCCAAGGTTCGCTGCACTACGAGACAAGCTTCATGTTGTTTCTCACCAACCTTCCGCTTGAGGGGGTGTGTGAGTGTTATTAATAATTATTGTTATTATTATTATATAACCTATGGTAGTTAGTGTGTGGTGTTAGAATAAGTTTGATGTTATATCCTAGTAGATAGGAGAGTTTAGAGGTGTCTTTGATATACTCTCGTGTAATCCTATCTACCTGTAACTGTAATACAATTTGAATTCTCATCGTTCCGCTTCCCCAGTATTTTAGTTATTTGGTGCACCTACAATTTTACTGGGAATTTTCGCCTTCTAGGCGAATATCTTCTGGATAAAATTTTCTATATTTCTGGAGTGACGAAACTTTTCACTAGATCTAGATTTGCAAATTCTTAAACCAATAAATTTCATATGCTTCAATGTTTGAGATATTTAGTCCTAGTTGGGGATTTCAATTATTTCTATTGACTTAGTCACTCCTTGAGATTTCTAGCAGATTATCTGTTTAATGTTTGAACTTCTGATTTAATAAGACTAGTACATGGGTTTGAAGATTTTTATCTCATAAAATTTTCTCGGCATTCAATTAATTAAAAACTTCAAATCTCCCCCTAATGCCGAGAAAAAAGATCTTATGTTGCAACCAACATTAAGTTGTTGATTTCTCATGAAGGGTTGCATACAAAAAAATTTTTGAACGCAGATAGGGAAATGCATCATGGTGTTGAACCACGTACTAGGCGTTTTTGTGATATGTAGTGGATAAGCATGACGGTTTCTCAATTCTGGAGGTCCCCAAAATAGATATACTTCCTCCATAATTGCTTAACAAAGTTCTTATAAAAAAATATGTCTTGTAAATAATTATGCCATGGCAATTAGGGAAATAATTAGTGCACTCAACATAGAATTGTATGGAGTGAACTTATAAAAAAAATATTATTGTTATCTTGCCTTCTCACAAATTTCAAAATTGACATGAATAGTCAATATATATATATATATATATATATATATATATATATGCCGTAAATAATATGAGCAATAATAAGACCTACGTGTATGGAGCTAACATCTCGTAGTATGTTGATGAAATTAGACACCCAACATTCAAAAATAGCTTATCGAATTTTCACTTCTGGTGAAAGAGTAGCCTCACAAAAAACTATCATAATATAATCCCGCTCCATATCATTGTTAAAATTTTGCTGGAGCAAAGCCAAGAGCATTGTACAATGCCTTGGCTGTAATATTAAAAGCAATTTAGACTATGGGTACGCGTACGAATCTTTTGTGGATAAATGACATGGATAGCATGGAAAACCATTATCATTTAGCTATAACATACAGATCGTGTAGCAATAATTTGTGTGGCAATTGGTTTATATATGTACCAACGGGAAGATATATATGGATAATCAAATACATATTGATTTTGACGGCAATTTTTATATGGACAACGAAACATAATTTTTGGGTGAGTTACACCAATTTTCATGAATGCACAACCAATTAACCATACTAGGACCATTAAGCAAGTTGGTTGATTCCGCCAAATTAAAAAAGGCTATATGACTATTAACACCAATATTATGGCCATCATAAAATGGTAAATACACATTTACAGATACTCAATGAATTAAGACCATGATTAGACTTTGAACAAAAAAAAAATGTGAAATATTATTTTGAGCTCAAAGAGTAGTCATACCTGTCGTAGAAGCCAAAGATGAATCATGGTTGGCCCGAACCATTGTGTTCGAATTAGCCAAGAACAAATTTCTTGGTTCCAGCGGTTGATTTGTAGCAAAAATTATTGCCATTACTGGCCGGACCAGCTACACCACCGCCAAGCACTCTCTCGTCACCAACACGAGAGTCAAACAAAAGAAACTTCAGGTTTCCAAAACACACCATAAATGAGGCTCAAATTCACCTTTTATCTATCAGGAGAATCAGATGCCAAGCCTGCCGTGGCGGAGGCTTTTTTGTTATAATTAGTCTTCAACTAAGTTTCCAGGCGGCAACAATAATTTCCCACCGATTGCACTAGTTCCCAGGTATTCGACAACGAAAAATTCTAGTGGCAGCGGATCATGGCTACAATACTTCTCACCAGAATTTATTATGTCCTTCTTCTCTCGGACATACTCTACTCCAGTATACATTTATGCCAAACAAGAAATAATATATATCAATGCTGGGAAATGTGATACAATGTCCAGAGATTTAAATGAATAAACAACCACGCAATAAAGATGCAGTCTTGCAGAATTGCAGATAAGATTGGGATATATATATATATAATATAACCTGATCCATGCAAAACATAATTATGCTTGGGATATGTCTTGTGTCAGGCAAGAGAAAAATCAATTGGATTTAGAATTGTCCTCTCAATTCAAAATGATTTCTAAGTCATAGATGGTATTAATTATTAGATGTAAGACTAAACTCATCCACATCATTATGCAAGAACAGTTGTTAAACGATTAAAAATCTTGAAAGTTCCATATACTAAAAAAAATAATTGCCGCACTAGATAGTCAATGGTATAAATATACACACACATATGTATACTTTTATAGGAATTGAAGGAGATCAGAATACTTAGCTTTTATATTTTGATTATCTAGCCTTTATATTCTCCAATCTTCCATCATCTAGCAATTGACAACAATGGAGAGGAAGAAGCGGTGGACGTGATGGTAGAGGCGACTCCATGAATGTGCATCTTCGTCCGTTGCTTCTAACACACCGAGAAATTGGAGGCTGCGCATCTTCTTCGTGATTATCCGCCCGTGTCGTCCTGCAGTCGCAACGAAGAGGCGACGCCATACCCCCTTTATCGGACGTCTGGTTCATCGTCAAAACCTGCCGTGGACGAAGCTCCCGATTCAGTTTGGCCAAACACCGGCCGCCGACGCCAGAAAAGATGGCCTGAGAAGTTTGCGAAGGTTTTGTCGTCTTTTTCTCGCAAATCGCTGGAGTACTTGCGGTTGGCGTGCGTGGGTTTAGGGTTTTTGTTCATGGGGATTGAGCGGCTGATAACGTGTTGCAACCTATTAGCTCAAACATGATTGATCAAAGGAACAAGGCCAAGAGGATATTCTTATTCATACATCTCTATATCTTCCATACAACCATAACACATCTATATAGATAATATACAAATGTAACGGAAGACATAATGCAGCCATTAATCACTTAACCGTTACATAATCAATACTAATAATGGCCACACTAAATACATATTTATAACAAAACTTAAATTTTTTGTGTTTAATAATACGTTTAACGTAATCTCTAAGTATATAAAATTTATATACTAATACTAAACTTAATATTATGAAAAATTAAATTAAAAATAACTTGAATCAAGCATTGTTAATCGAATCAAATAAATAAAATGGGATAGAGGGGAGTAACAAAGTGGAGTATGTGAAAAAGAAAATGGTAAGAGGAAGAAAGCTCCCAAATCTATCAAGAAGATGAGGTTGCATCAATGATGGAGTGATTGCTGGTTGGAGGAAAAAAAAAAAGAGAGAGAAAAGATGAAAGGGAAAGAGAACAAAATTTATGGTAAATTTATAATTTCTATAAATCTGAGGGCAATTATAAAAAAAAAATCAAAATTTAGATTAAAAAAATTTGAGCTTTAGCATTTAAGATAATAGCTTGATATGGGTGCCATTTTTCATGACAACTGACAACTCCCAAATAAAAGTATAGGGAAGATTTGGATCCAAACGCACCCAAATAAATTTTTTTGAAAGCATCGCACCCAAGTCGATAAATCTCATTCTCTCTAAACCAATGCACAACAAGATTGCTTCTGGGGAAGCCATCCTTTTCTCTTTTTACTCTTCATTGAACAGATTTGCTTCTCTTACTTTCCGCTTGTTGGAAAAATAGCTTAAAATGACATGTTAAGTGGCTATTTTGTGGTACAATTATCAGTGGGGTCCACTTTCAGTTTGGGTTGGGTCAAAGTGGATTCAGATTCTTCGTAGTGAGACGAAGAGATTGATATATTGTACGCTCAAAACGGATAATGGGTGAATGAGATATTGATTCTCAAAGTAGACCCATTTGAGTTGGGAAATGAAGGGAAAAAGTGAGCTTTGTCCCACATTGGTTTGGAAAGTGGATTTGCCCCCCTTTTATACAAGAGCTCTTTTGAAGCTTATAGAATTGTATAGTATAGAGGCTCTCTCGTGCGGGGGGGGGGGGTGCAAATTAAATTCTAACTAGAAACGAGATCGGAAGGCTTGATTCAAGCCCGAGCTCCTGTGCGCCGGCACCTGCGGGACACACGCCACCAAACTTACTGGAATCATTTTCCAACACACGCCACCACAGAGGTTTCAACCTAGCTCCCTAGATGGTACGTATCGGCCACACAGCTTGATTCGAGCTCGTGTGCGCCGGCACATGCGGGCTAAGTTATGCCAAACTTACTGGAATCATTTTCCAACACACGCCACCCCAGAGGTTTCAAGCCCGAGCTCGTGTGCGCCGACACCTGCAGGTTAAGTTATGCCAAACTTACTGGAATCATTTTCCAACACACGCCACCACAGAAGTTTCGGCCTAGCTGCCTAGATGGTTTCGGCCTTGTGGCCGAAACTTGTAGCTTCGACCGTGGACAGGCCAAAACTAATGTCTCGGCCTTGCGGGCCGAGACTGTATAAGGCCCATGGCTGAAACTTCCAGGTTTCGGCCAACACGAACCTGTCCGTTTTGTGACCGTTGGGTGTTCAATTCTGCTGTTACGGAATTAATTCCAATTTTTTATCTTTGAATTGAAACCCATGTTAATGGTTGCAGTTACAGGCAGGTGAAGGGGTGCCCTTAAGTGCCTAATTAAAAGCTATTTAAATCTTCCACCCCTATATAAGAAGGAGTTGGGCAGTAGAGATTTACACACTTCAAGAAACTATCTTTTGCCTCGAAAAACTCTCTACTCCTACTCTTTCTTTAGCTTGTTGTGTTCATAACTTGCTTTGTTCGCTGGATTCCTTGTTTGGATGCTCAAACATTGAATCACATGCAAGTTTTATCCTGGGAAGCCTAGGCCACAAAGCTCCAAGCACTTTTGGGAGGTGGCAAATAAGGTTTTAAGGAAAGAGTGATCGCTTGACTCTTGCAAAAACCCAACACCAAACACTAGCCAAATTCTCTATCTTTCCTTCCCTTGTTTTTCCAGAAAATAATAATCTTATTTTAATTTGATTATTATTTTTTTTCTACCAACGGATCCAACAGTCTTAAAACCTTATATCTTGCTTATCCCGTTGGTGCTCTTCTCTGAATTTCCTTGAAGAAAATGGAGCATCCCGTACTGCCAATCGATGGGAAGGATAATGTTGTTGCGGACAACAAGGAGGAAACGGCAACAATGTTGCCCAAGCTACACCAGTGAACGTTGGTTCACAAGATGGTGGGAGCACTGAGGGATATATTCCCATGTCTCAGGTACCTTCGGTACCGAGCGGTTCGGCTGAGAAGCTGGAGAAGTTCACCAGTGTTGGGTCGAACTTCAAGAGGTGGCAACAAAGATGTTGTTCTACCTAGCAACTCTCGGCTTGGCAAGGTTCTTGTCTGAGAAGGTTCCCGAGTTGAAGAAACAAGACGCACAATCTGTGATGGCAGTTGGCTATTGGAAGGATTCGGACTTCGTTTGTCGAAACTACATCTTGAACGGATTGTGTGATACGATGTATGATGTATATCGAAAGATAAGTACATCAAAAGCGTTGTGGGAAGCTTTGGATCATAAATACCGAAGTGAGGATGCCGGCTCAAAGAAATTTGTGGTTGGCCGATTCCTCGACTTCAAAATGGTTGATTCAAAGACCGTGCTAAGTCAGGTAGAAGATTTGCAATTAATCTTTGATGAGATCCGTGACGAGGGCATGGTGCTAAGTGAAGCCTTCCAAGTGGGATCTGTGATCCACTTGTTGCCTCCAGGTTGGAAGGACTTCAAGAACTACCTCAAGCATAAGTGAAAGGAAATGAACCTGGAAGACCTGATCCAGCGACTCAGGATTGAGGAGGGGAACATGACGAATGATAGAAAAGTTCCTATCGTTGTTGGCGCTAAGGCCAATGTTGTGGAGCACGGTAAGAGCTCCAAGAGGAACAAGAAGGACAAACGAAAACTAGGTCAGAAAGGTGGCGTTACCAAGAACAAGTTTCCTGGTGAATGCTACAATTGTGGCAAGCCTGGCTATAGAGCATCTGAATGCAAAGCTCCAAGAAAGAAAAACAAGAGTTCTGAAGCCAATGTTGTTGGAGATAGCAGTCAGAAGGAGGTCGAGATCAGCCTTTTGGCTATGGTGACCGAGGTGAACCTCGTGGGCTCAAACCCTCGTGAGTGGTTCATCGATACCGGTGCAACCATGCACTTGTGTTGCAACCGAGAGATGTTCAACACCTTTGAGACCGTTGAGGGTGAAAAGGTGTGGATGGGAAACTCTTCTCAGTCTGCTGTGGAAGGCATGGGCAAAGTAGTTCTGAAGATGAATTCCGGGAAGGAACTGACGTTGAACAACGTGCTGTATGTTCCTGAGCTGAGGAAGAATCTTGTGTCTGGCTAGATGTTGAACAAGCATGGCTTTCGCATGGTGTTCGAGTCAGACAAAGTAGTTTTGTCCAAGTTAGGGATGTTTGTTGGTAAAGGATATGTAACTAATGGGCTCTTTAAGCTCAATGTAATTCCTGTTATCAATAAAATCAAAGTTAATTCTGTTTACTTGCTTGAGTCTTCCAATTTGTGGCATGGTAGACTAGGTCATATTAATTTTAATTCTATGCGTAAATTAATTAGCATGGACCATATTCCTAACTTTCAAATTGACACAAAAAATAAGTGTGAAATTTGTGTTGAGGCAAAACTAACGAAAGTAACTTTCAAATCGGTTGAAAGGGAAACTGAACCACTTGAATTAATCCATAGTGATTTGTGCGATTTTAGATCGATACAAATGAGAGGCGGTAATAAGTATTTTATCACATTTATCGATGATAGCACACGATACTGCTATGTGTATTTGCTTAAAAGCAAAGATGAAGCCGTTGATAAATTCATTCTTTATAAGAATGAAGTGGAAAACCAACTTAATCGGAGAATTAAGAAGGTTTGAAGCGATAGAGGTGGTGAGTATGAAGCACCTATTGGTGACTTCTGTGCAAGTGTAGGTATCATACACAAGCGTAAGTCACCTTACTCACCTCAATCGAACGGTGTTGCCGAACGAAAGAATCGTACATTGAAAGATATGATGAATGCGATGCTTATAAGTTCGGGCCTATCTCAAGATGCGTGGGGTGAGGCGATTTTGACAAGTAATTACCTTTTGAATAAGGTACCCCGCAAGAAGCTCGATAAGACGCCTTATGAGCTGTGGAACGGTAAGAAACCTTCCTACCAGTACCTGAACGTGTGGGGGTGTCTTGCCAAAGTATTGGTGCCAACACCTAAGAAAGTAAAGATAGGTCCTAAGACGGTGAACTGTATCTTTATTGGCTATGCACATAATAGTAGTGCTTATCAGTTCTTAGTACACGAGTCCCATAATCCAGACGTACTTGAGAACACGATAATAGAATCAAGGAATG
Source organism: Ipomoea nil (assembly GCF_001879475.1). Taxonomy (NCBI): domain Eukaryota; kingdom Viridiplantae; phylum Streptophyta; class Magnoliopsida; order Solanales; family Convolvulaceae; genus Ipomoea; species Ipomoea nil. The sequence goes on along the minus strand of NW_017617553.1, from coordinate 1,351,159 downwards.
CATATTTCTTTGAAAATATATTTCCTTGTAGGTCCAACGATGGACCAAGTACGTCAAAACGAACGTTTGACGAAACTATGGATAATGATAGTGGGGAATCTGAGAAAGAATCCGAGCTCGAGCCGAGACGCAGTAAGCGGGCAAGAGTTGAAAAATCATTCGGTCTTGATTTTCTAACTTACTTGTTAGAGTACGATTTGGGTACTTTAACTTGTTTATTAGAAAATGAACCCGATTTTCTATCTTGTTTGATAGAGAACGAGCCTCGAACGTATGTAGAAACCGTGACTTCTACGGAAGGACCAATGTGGAAAGAGGCTATAAAAAGTGAAGTGGATTCTATCCTACAGAATCACACTTAGGAACTTGTTAATCTTCCTCCGGGTAGTAAAACCTTAGGATCCAAGTGGGTCTTTAAAAGGAAGATGAAACCTGATGGTTTCATCGAGAAATATAAGGCTAGGCTTGTAATCAAGGGTTACAGGCAACGCGAGGGTCTCGATTACTTCGACACGTATTTTGCCGTGACGAGAATAAACTCCATTAGAATGATACTTGCCATAGCCGCGTTGCGGAACTTGGAAGTTCATCAAATGGAAGTAAAAATCGCTTTCCTAAATGGTGAATTAGATGAGGAAATCTATATGGAACAACCCGAAGGGTTTGTGGTTCCGGGCCAAGAAAGGAAAGTGTGTAAGTTGGTTAAATCGCTCTATGGTTTAAAACAAGCGCCTAAGCAGTGGCACGAGAAGTTTGACCATGTGATGTTAACTAACGAGTTTAAAATAAACGAAAGTGACAAATGTGTCTACGTTAAGGAAACGATAGACGGCTACGTCATTCTTTTTTATATGTCGATGATATTCTCATCGTTGGTAGTAATGATCGGATGATCAAGTCTACCAAGAACATGTTAAATGTGAGATTTGACATGAAGGATATGGGTTTGGCTGATTTAATCCTCGGGATTATAATCATTAGACGACCTGATGGTCTCGTGTTGAGCCAATCACATTATATTGACAAAATCCTTGAGAAATTTAACAAGGATGATGGTCAAATGGCTAGAACACCGTTTGATACAAACATTCATCTGACCAAGAACCACGGAGAAGGTATTTCACAAGTGGAATATGCTCGGGTTATTGGTAGTTTGATGTATCTTATGAGCTGTACTAGGCCGGATATTGCCTTTGCGGTTAGTAAACTCAGTAGATATACGAGTAACCCCGGTGCGATGCACTGGAAGGCAATAGTAAAGGTTATGAGATACTTGAGGTATACTCGTGATCTTGGACTGCACTACGGGAGATATCCCGCGGTACTTGAAGGGAATAGCGACGCGAACTGGATATCTGACATTAAGAACTCTAAATCCACGAGTGGCTACGTGTTTACACTAGTCGGTGCAGCCGTTGCATGGAAATCCTCTAAGCAAACTGTGGTAGCTAGATCCACGATGGAATCTGAGCTAATAGCCTTGGACAAAGGGTGAAGAGGCTGAATGGTTATGCCATTTTATAGAGGATATTCCTAATTGGGAAAGACCGGTACCTCCAATATGTGTGCACTACGATAGGCAAGCCACAATTGGGAGAGTACAGAGTCATATGTATAATGGTAAGTCTAGACATGTGCTCGTAGACATAATACCATTAGACAACTACTCACAACTGGTGTTGTCTCGATTGACTACGTAAAGTCAAAAGACAATATAGCAGATCCACTGACCAAAGGGTTAGGCAAAGAAGTTGTGGAGAAGTTGACACGAGGAATGGGTCTAATGCCCTTGGACTAAAAAGTTCTATAGTGGATACCCAACCTAGCTGGCACCTAGGTTCAATGGGGCAACTAAATTATGGAACGGAGCGCGTCACTGTGGGGGTCTCGGACTCCCTGCCACTCCTCGTTAAAACAGTGACTCCCGCACGAGGCTAGCATGTTGATGCTTTAATGATTCTTGAGTATGCGGGATACTCGAGAAAGAATCACCTATGTTAGAGAGAAGTGAGGGTCGCTTCATAGGAGAATTGTTGGACACAATTCTTTAAAAACTCTCGCAGAACCAGGACCGGTGACCCACGACCAAAACGGGCACACTCGTGAGAACAAGAGCATGGTTGGGAGATTCCTGTGTGAGATATGTCATCGTCTACACAAACGGCAGTCGGTTCAAAGACATCACGTTCTACCGTACAGTCAGTGGAGTAAACATGTCTTCACAGGGATCGACCATTTGAACACAATTGTTTCCGATTTCAAAATACCCCGAAAATCAATTTTTCATTCATGAAGCCCTACTGCCGCCCCACGTTTGTTTCCATAATCCCTAATTATAATAATAATAATAATAATAATAATAATAATAATAATAATAATAATAATAATAATAACAACAACAACTAGGGCTCAAGATGAGTGGAGGTCTAACAAAAATATAGTGAATACAAAAATGCTTAGTCTAAACATGAGCTATTCTTCACATAGGAGGGAAGCCCAACCCAACAAACTCCCCTCCCCACTATGTGAAAGATATCGTCGTCCCGACGATAGAGAAACAAACTGTTGGGTAATATGGTTGAAAATCCCAAAAATAACAATAATCCTACGGAAAGATTAATATTATATGGGAAAACAGAAAATTGGGAAGGAAAAGGTTGAGTGTTTGGGTATAGGTTTAGCACGAGTTCGAACACAAAGTTCTTTTCTTTAAAACCTTATTTGCTACCTCCCACAAGTGCTAGGAGCGTTGTAGCCTAGGTTTCCCAGGATAAAACGTGCTACGATTCCTTGTTTAAGCACCTAAACAAGGAACCCAGCAAACAAAGCAAAGCTTAGAACACTGGTTGGCTAAAAGAAGAGAGTAGAAGCAGAGTTTTGAGATGAAAAGCTACTGGATTCCTTTGTTTCTCACTATGTGTAAAATGCTACTGCTCTACCTCTCTTTATATAGGAATGTTGGAAGGGATAGCATTCAACATGGCCATTAAATTGGTGTTAAAACCAATTGTGTAACACCTGTAACGGTCACCACTAAGTAGGATTAAACTCAGAATTTAAAAATTGGAATTAAAACAGTATTAATTCCGTAACAGATGAGTTTAATCTTCTGCACTTTCGGGTTTCAGACCGTTGGGGTGCACGAGAGTACACACTCTCGTGCTGTGGTACACCACGAGAGTACACCTCTCGTGCTATGGTGCAATACGAGAGTACACCTCTCGTGCTATGGTGCAATACGAGAGTACACCTCTCGTGTTCACCGTTGCACGAGAGTTTTGTTCTCAGTGCACCACAACCTCTCGTGCTCTCTGTAGCACGAGAGTGGTGTTCTCGGTTTCGGCTGAGCCAAGTGACTATAACAGATGGAAAATGATACCGAAGTTAGGCATAACTTAGCCCGCAAGGCCAGTCCATTTCCGGACGACATTCGTGCCCGCAGGTGCCGGCGCACGCGAGCTCGGGCTTGATTTCAAGCCTTTTCAATGTCCTCTAGTTGGATTTTGATTTGCACCCCCCCCCCCTCCCCCCGCGCGCGAGAGAGCCTCTATGCTATACAATTCTACAAGCTTGAAAAGAGCTCATGTATATAAGGGGGGCAAATCTTGTTTCCAAACCAATGTGGGACAAAGTCCTACATTTTCCCTTCATTTCCCAACTTAAATGGGTCTACTTTGAGAATCAATCTCATTCACCCATTATCCGTTTTGAGCGTACAATATATCAAGCTCTTCGTCTCACTACGAAGAACCCGAATCCACTTTGACCCGACCCAAATCGGAAGTGGACCCCACTGATAATTGTACCACAAAATAACCACTTAATATGCCATTTTAAGCTAATTTTTCCAACACAAACCACTGATCCCCTTGCATAGGTAATCCGATGGCGTGAAGTAGATTTCCTGGTATCAATATTTCCTTCCTTATCTGAATCAGTGTACCCGGTAAGAATAAGTTTCCGTATACGAAAACACAAACTCAGACTTGAAGTATCCTAAAGATATCTCAAAACCCACTTCACAGCATCCTAATGTTCTCTCTCTAGATTTGAGAAAAATTTGCTAACAACACCCACTACATGAGCAATATTTGGTATCGTACATACCATGTCAAATATACCCAATCAACAACCATGGGCTTTGATACCACTTTGTTGGAAAAAATCATACTTCACGTGACAATAAAAACTACAAACCCGACACGGTGCACAAATACGAGATAATACACAATAGCGCAATATAAATGTCTACACAAAGGACACACGATTTACGTGAAAAACTCCAAATTGGGGAAAAATCACAGGACCACCACAACCAAATACTCCACTATAACAAATCTTGGGTACAAAGTTTCAGGCTACCACACAAGCCAAACATCTAACAATCATCAAATACAAAAACTCTAGGCCAAACACTTCTATTATGTTCCATAGGCCCAAAAGACGCCTGGAACAAATAAGCTGACATCTCTAAAATATTTGATGAAGATATCACCCAAAAACTTCAGCAAACTCATGGCAAAACCAACAAGCATGCGACAAGTGATGAAACCCACCAAACACGATGCAGTCGAACTACCGAAGGAGACAAAGAGACAAGGCAAAGAAATCTTTGTTTTATTTCACTGCCTTGCCTCACATCTGCCTTTTCCTCTTTGTCGAATCAACATATATATTTCGAAATATATAAATTTTATACACTAATACTAAACTTAATATTATAAAAAATTAAATTAAAAATTACTTTAGTCAAGTCTCATTAATCGAATCAGACAAACAAAATGAGACGGAGGGAGTAATAAAGTGGAGTCGGTGGGAAAAAAAAGGGTAAGAGCTCCCAAATTGTCAAGAATATGAGATTGCATCAATGATGGAGTGGTTGCTGGTTGGAGAAAAATAAAAAAGAGAGAAGATGAAAGTGAAAGAAGAAGACAACAAAAAATTATGGCAAATTTGTAATTATTTAAAATTTGTGGGCAATTAAAAATTTAAAAAAAAAATCAAAATTTAGATTTTAAAAAAATTGAGCCATAGAATTTCAAATAACGACTAGATATAGCTGTCATTTTTCAGGGCAAATGACAACTCTCAAATATAAGCACAGGGAAAATTTGGACCTTAACGCACTTGAGTAAATTATTTCTATTATTATTAGTATTATTATTATTATTTTGTGAAAGCAACGCACCCGAGTAGATAAATCTCATTTCTCTAAACCAACGCACAAAAAAATTGCTTATGGGGAATCCCCCTTTTTTTTCTCTCTCTTTCTCCTCTTCGTTGAACAGGTATGCTTCTCTTACTTTCCGCTTTCTTTTTTTGGGTAATTGCAATTGAAGATCTTGACTTTATGATTTAATTGTATTTTTCTTTGGGATTTGTGCTTTGGGTGTTCCGGTATAGTGTTTGTTTGAGTAAAAATCGAGTTTTTCTTTATGTGTGTCGTAGGTTTGTGTTTTTTATTCGGATATGGAGTGAATTGGGTTCGGTGTTGTGAGATATGGGCAAATGGGTGTTTGGGTTTCACTAGAGTTTATCTTATTACTGGTATTGCAATTAGGGCTCTTATTCACTTGCTATCACCTCATCTTATCCAAATCATTGCTGAAATTTTGTCTGGTGGAAAATGATTTGGAATTCACTTCACTATAGTCAATAGGTGAATCTTCTTTTTTTTTTCAAATAAATGATTTGCCTCCCCAGGCACTAGTTCTCCCACTTAATACGCGCTGATCTACTATGATTTACCTCTTCACTATCATATTGAACCGACTGACCGGGGTGTGGGGCCGGGCCTGGATCGAAGGAATTTTGCCTTTGTGGGCAAATAAACAAGCAGCCAACATTTAGTTCTCTTTAGTGTGTCGATTTAATGAAGTGTTATGCTAGTGTAGATTAGGGCTGAAGGGTGGCATTTTACATTATGCATCTACCATACATTGGAATGCATAGGATGAGACATGACTGGGTTTTCAATTAGTGAGATCTAAATGCTAATTTATTAATATACTTTTCTTGAGTTCTTGTGTGTTGTGTGTTTTTAAGGCCTACAATGTTAGATTGTTGATGTTTATAGTTGCTTCATTTGTCAATATATATAATTAATTAATTAATTAAAATTTTATTTTTTATTAATTGGTCAAATTATTTGTGAATAACATAAAATACAATTTTTTCTAATTTTTAATTTTTAATTTTTATGTTTAATAGTACTTTTAATGTAATTTTTAAATATATAAATTTATATACTAAATACTAAATTTTTTGAAAGCAAATACTAAACTTAATATTATAAAAAAATAAATTAAAAATAATTTTAGTCAAGTCTCGTTAATCGAATCAAATAAACAAAATGAGAGTGGAGTTGATGGAAAAAATGGGATAAGAAGAAGAAAGATCTCAAATTTGTCAAGAAGATGAGATTGCATCAATGATGGAGTGGTTATTGATTGAAGAAAAAAAAATTAGAGAGAAGAGGAAAGGGAAAGAGGAAGAAAACAAAAAGTTATGGTAAGATTGTAATTTCTTTAAAATTTGAGCGCAATTAAAAAAAACAAAACAAAACAAAATTTAGATACAGAATTTGAGCCTTAACATTTGAGATAATGGCTAGATGTAGGTGTCATTTTTAAGATAAATTGTAACTCCCAAATATAAGTATAGAGGAGATTTTGATTAGAACGTGCCCAAGTAAATTTGTTTGAAAGCAACGTACCCAAATAGATAAATCTCTTTTATTTTTGGTTATTTGCTGTTGAAGATCTTGACTTTATGGTTTAATTGTATTCTTTTTTGTGCTTTGTGCTTTGTGCTCTGGGTGTTCCGGTCTGCTATTTGTTTGAGTAAAAATCGAGATTTTTTTTTTTTTTTTAATATATGCTGAATGTTTGTGTTTTTTTATTCGGATATGAAGTGAATTGGATTTGGTGTTGTGAGATATGAGTAAAATGGGTGTTTGGGTTTCAGTAGAATTTATCTGATTACTGAAATATATTATTAACTTTGTATGGACATGAGGAACAAGAAATTGTGAGTGTTAAAATTTAAATATAAAAAAAAAAAAAACATTGTTTTGATTCAGAGTACAAAACAATATTATGTGGATACTGGTCCACGATATAAATTGCCGCATAAGTGTGACCCCAAAATTAAAAAAAGTTTTCTTTAAAACCGTTATATATTGGGCGAGTTTGATAAATCATTATACCGTGGACCCTAATCGAATACGGCGTATTTTTAACTTTAATTTTAATCGAGACCGTTTGTTTTTTTAGTTCGCGTTACAAATATCTTTTTAATACGGTAAAACTTGTTTTTGTGTATCGTATTATGCGTTTCTGTGCATTATGTTACGAAATTCTGTACATTAATCATAAAGATTCTGTACATGAAATTATTAGTAGTTGTATAACACAAAAACACATTGTATGTCTTATTTTACGAATTTATGTCTTATATTATTATGCAATTATGTGCCTATATGCCATTAATTATTTACATAAATCAAATTTGAGGATAAGTGAAATAGAAAACATGTGTATGTATCTCGTGTTATACATTTTTATGCATCGTGTTATGCGTTTCAGTGCATTATGTTACGAAATTCTGTACAGTAAGCAAAAAGATTCTATACATGGAATCGATTAGTAGTTGTATAACACAAAACACATTGTATGTTTTATTTTACGAATTTATATTTTATATTATGCAATTATGTGCCTATATGACATGAATTATTTACACAAATCAGACATGAGAATAAGTAAAATAGAAAATGTGTGTATGTATCTCGACATCTCATATTATGTGTTTTTGTACATTATGTTACACAATTATGTATATTACGCATAAGAATTTTGTGTCTAAAATAAATTAAAATTTGTGTTAAAACATAATAAACGAAAAATTACAAAATTTATTAAGACTTAAATATAAAGCGACATCATTTTGATCTAGGGTTCACGATCTAATTTCGCGAGTGTAATGCCCGCCTTGTTAAATGAATCCTTTGCCCTTTGGGCTTTCGGCCACAATTTAACACTTGAGCACATTTTGATTTTCGAGGGTAGCACGTGCCCGGTTGGCGCCAAACTCCGTCTTCCCGCGAATTAATTAGCGCGCCAAACAAATATTTTCTCTTCGCGGCCAAATCCGTTTTTGGTATGATTATTATTACTGTGCATAAAACGCACCATATTCGCCAAACCCTCAAAACACCCATCCTCGCATTTCAGCATCAATGGCAGCTCCTTCGACATCAATGGTGCTACGAAAAAGAACCCACGCTACGAGTCCCTTTTTACTGGGCTTATTGCCCAGGAAGCGATCCAGATCAAAGGTAGAGGAAGAAGAAGAAGAGGGCGAGGATTATGGTGATGTGTGCTGTGAGAAATGCGGGTCTGGCAGCCGAGGATCCGAGCTTTTGCTCTGCGATAAATGCGATCGAGGGTTTCACCTGTTTTGCCTCCGCCCCATTCTCGCCGCCGTGCCCAAAGGCTCCTGGTTTTGCCCTTCTTGCTCCAAACTTAAAAATGTTACTGGTACGTTCTTTGCTTTCTCTAATTTACTCCATTTTCAATTTTTGTTTGAATATGCTGAGTATAAAACATGAGTATTGTACGCTGTTTAGCTTCTTGTTGCTGAATTTCCACGATTAATTATTGATTCAATTTCAAGTTGAATATTTTGATAATAATGAATTGAGCTGTTTGAGCTGGCTTCTTCACTATTTTGATTCTGTGAGCTTCGTCAGCTCATTTAGCTAAATTTGTAGGTCTATTGCAATCTATTTTGCCAAGAGATTTATGCATCTTTTTAAGGCCATGTTTGAAGGTGTTTGATATTTTTTTTTAATGACCTATTTAACACTTTTTTCTAATGAAAATGGAAAAATTGTACAAGTGCTGCTGCCTTTTACCTGTTTCCTAATCTTGTAAGTAACTTATTAAGCATTCTTCAATTTGCAGAATTTCCCCTCATCCAGACAAAGATTGTTGACTTCTTTCGAATTCGGAGGTCGTTGGATGCAACAGACAAGCTAAGTGAAGGTAAGCAGCAAAGAGCAATTGGTTCCATGCCTGTCTTCTGACTGCTATTGTTTTGTTAGTCTTTCAGTTTCAATTTAGGTTCTTTTACATTTCTTCAGGCTGCCACAAGAAGCGAAAAAGAATTAGTAGCCTGGCAACCTCGAAAAAGAAGAGAAAGTTATTGCCATTCAATCCTACCGAAGATCCTACCAGGAGACTTGAGCAAATGGCATCTCTAGCAACAGCATTAACAGCGTCGGGGGCAGAGTTCAGTAATGAGCTTACTTATATGCCAGGCATGGCACCGAGGAAGGCAAATTGTGCTGCACTTGAGCGAGAAGGGATGCAGGTATATTGAGTGTAATCTCGCGTTGTTTTGAGTGAACAAAGTGCATAACTTGATCAAGATTGGTTAATAACCTTGCTTTCTGTAACATGGAAATGCATTTGGCTAGTGTGAATTGGTCATTAATTATTTTTGGGTCTTTATGCGTTCTGTGAATAATGAAGTTAACTGATTAGTTGATTACAAAGGGCATTCTTCAAAAGTCTTAACTTTGCTAAGAGAGTAGCAATCATCAAGATGTTTTTGCCTTTAGAATGTTTTTTGCTTGTTAAGAAACCTCAAGTTCTTATGAAGGAAATGTTTGTATGTAGCTTCTTCAAAAGTCTAAGGGTGTCTATGATCTATATATAATTCAGGTAATGTCAAAAGAAGATGCCGAAACCTTAAATTTGTGCAAGAAAATGATGGAAAGAGGTGAATGGCCACCTCTTCTGGTGGTTTTTGATCCCAAAGAAGGGTGAGTGTAGTTGGAATTTGCAGCCGATTTATCAACTGCCATCTTTATTCAACATTTTGTTTTGCTAGAAATTTTAAAAAGTGTTCTCCCATATGATTATGACAGATTTACTGTGGAAGCTGATAGGTCCATTCGAGACCTAACCATAATCACCGAGTATGTTGGAGATGTTGATTACTTGAAAAATCGCGAGAACGATGATGGAGATAGCATGATGACTCTACTATACGCTGCTGATCCTTCAAAATGCCTTGTTATCTGCCCTGATAAACGCAGTAACATAGCTCGCTTCATCAATGGCATTAACAACCATACACCGTAAGTTCTTCCTTCTATAACTGTTAGCACCATTTAAGTTAACTAGTATAGTAGTGAATTAGTATGCATGTGCCTTTGGTATCAAAGTATACCACCATAAACCAGCTTGGTTGGCTTGAGTGGTCATGCACTCATCCTTTAAGAGAAGTTGGGATTTCAAAACCCCCTCTCGTATAAAAAAACCCAAAAAAGTATACCATTAGGATCAAACGCTTATCACTATGCCAAATTTATAGTTAGTAGTGGAGGCACAACATTATTTTCTTATACTACCATACATTTTCAAGGGTCAGGGTGCTGGAGCTGAACTTGGCCCTTTACCGGTCTCTGCCCAATAATCCTCAGCCATGGGTGTTGGTGCTAAACTTGGCCCTTTACCGGCCTCTGCCTAATAATCCCCTAGCCACATGGTGTTGGACTTGGCCCTTACTGACCTCCGCCCAACACCCATGATGTTTATGGTTTTTGAAGAATGCAATTAAGGGTTTTGTGTGGTGTGAAATTGAGATAAAAAGTGTTTGTAATGCAGGGGAGGGAGGAAGAAGCAGAATGTGAAATGTGTGAGATTCAATGTAAATGGAGAAAGTCGCGTGTTACTGATAGCAAGCAGAGAGATTAAAAAGGGTGAAAGGCTATATTATGATTACAATGGATATGAGAATGAATATCCAACAGAGCACTTTGTGTGACTGACCACCTCATAGGACAAAGAAGGCTGATGATTGATCTAAACAGTTTAGTGGATCATTCTTCAAGTTAAATTACCATTGAAGATTATTTCTTCATTTACAAAGAATAGAAAAAATCATCAATGTAAATCCCAATTTCCAATTTTGTCTTGTATCACTTCCCCTCTGATACTCCTGTAATTTGGTGAAAACTGAAAAGGGGTGGGGTTGTTGGGTTGTGTAGTTTTTGTTATCTTTTCAAATTTGAAAAGAATGTAAAACAGCATCATATGCTTTGTAGGAATGGTCACAACTCACAACAATTTTTTTTTTTTAAATAAAATATCTTCATTTTGTGAAAAAAATTTATATGTTTATTTCTATTAACTTAAAGAAACTTGAGAGGTTTTAGGGAAATGAGATGAGTGTATTGACGTTAGAAAATGCGATTTAAAAGTTTGAAATTTGAAAAAGATACATAAAGTTCTATAAACTTTTATTAATAACTACATACTAGTACTTATTTTATATATATATATATATATATATATATATATATATATATATATATATATATGGTATAGCATGAGCTCTCCTCCACAATGCATGGGATCGGAGGGACAATATGCATGCATGGCATGCCTTATACTAACCAAAACGCAACGGTGAGAGAAGAAGGTTGAGGAATGGTACTTGTGAGATTTAGGAATTGGGAATCGCCAAAAGTAAGGAAGGGAATCAAGGGATTAGGATATATATATATATATACTAGTATTTGCCCCGTGCGATACACGGATAAAAATTTATAAGTATTGTTGTAATGTTATGATACATAGTAGAATTAATTTTATTAAAAATGTAAGTTTAGTTATACATTGTAATATTTAAATGTTAAAAGACAATATATGACAAAAAGTGCATTCATATTGCTAACCTCATTTGCAATAATGATCTTACAAAGTTAAACGGACAGAGAAAGACCCGGACCACCTCGTGTTTTACACACAAAAAAATAATGATCTTACAAATCTATTAATATGCATTCACAGTTAGGCGGAAAAAATATTTCCCTACTTAATTTTACTTTACTAACTTTCTTTGTAAATAAATTATTAAAAAACTAATCAAAATTACAAACTATTAAAAAGTTAGTACATATTATATAATCAAAATTGATATATAATACTCGTAGAAATTAATTCATGATTACATGAATTTATAAATTTGTACGTATTTTTTTTTTTATCTTGCATCTTTGTGTTGTATAAACTCAACAATCTCTTTCATATATATATATATATATATATATATATATATATATATATATATATATATATATATATATATATATATATATATATATATATATATATATAAAGACTTATGATGATTATTAAGTTTCTAAACCTTTGATATTCCATAACTCTCAAATGCACAAAATGGAGGGAAAATTTTTTTACCTTGATTCTGCTATATTATATATATATATATATATATATATATATATATATATATATATATATAATATGAGGCCCTAAAAAATTCGGGGCCCTGTACGGTCGCACATGTTAGACATGCTTAGAACAGTCAGAACCGGCCCTGGGTAGGGGATTAGAGAGGTTGAGAATAAGATCTATGGGAGGCGCAAATTGTGAGATCGCGAGCATATGATTTCCCTGACTTTGACTACAACATAACAATCCCAGGTTGTGGGTATTAAGGGATAATATTTATATACCTTTTCTTATGTTGATTTAGTCTATGTAGTTATATTTTATCGCCTAGAATTAGTTCAGAGCTGTTACTGGCATCCCCTATTTATACCTTGTATTCTTATGTGTAATTAATAACTGAATACAAGAACTTTCCAGTGATACTTAATATGGTATCAAAGCCTAACTCTTGCTTGGTATTTTATTATGGACAAAAATTTATGTGAGAAACCCATGAAACAATCTCACACAAGTGTGACCCTTTATTATGATATCACAAACTCGATCTTGTGGCATGCATTATATATACTTGGATGGATACCTGACTGACTCTTTAGGGTATGTTGTGGATGTACGTGATTCGGGTAGTAGTGGTGGATAGGTTGATGGTTGCAGTATATTTTTCAAATAAATAATTATCCGGAGTATCGAGTTATCGATCCTCAAGGAAGCGGGGCGTATTGAGCACTAACTACTAATTTATTCTTGTGAAGCTAATCTTAACGAAAATCATGGATGGATGATTAAAAACTAAATTAAATAGCGAAGTAGCAGTTTGTGAAAATAATAAAGAGAGAATGAGATTCCCGGGATTCAAAGTGTTTAATCACCTAGTGTCAATCTAAAGAATAATATTAAATTTGGGTTTAAACAAGTGTGAGAATGCAAATAAGGGAAAGAGTTACTCCCGTAATCTCTAACCTAAGTGAATATTTACTCGCATGATATAAATACCAAACAATATAAGAACAAGCATTCATATTAAATTCATAACTACTACCATCTTCCGATGTGCAATAATCAAGAATTAATTCCTTAAATAATATGTCATCTCCCAATGTGCAAAAGTTAAGTGCAATTGTGTGTGCCTAAATTATGCCTAATTAACTCCCGTTATGACATAAAAATAGCTATGGAACAAGTAATCATAGTCACTAATTACAAGCATCAACATAATAGAACACAATTGCAACACAAGTTATAAAACGCAAATATAAATATTATAGAAATATGAGAACTAGGCAAATAGGTTCATAAACACTTTTACCCAAGAATCTCTAAGAAAGCTTAGCTACGCATGGTGGCATGGCTAATATAGAATCCATAATAATAAAGAGTTTACAAGAATTCAAAGAAAGTAAAAGAATGAACCAAGAGATTCTCCCAAATCCTCATAGCTTTTCTTCTTGCTTCCCAAGATAACTTGTAGCTCTTGATCTCTCTTTCTTGTCTAAAAAACAGAGCATCTGAGTCCTTAGGGTTGAGGGAAGATGAACTTTTTATAGTTGAAGCTCAATAGGAATAGATTAGGAATTTTTCGCGCAACTTTCTAAAATTTGTCCAGAATTTTCGATGTGTCGAGTTTTCGATCACCATAATCTTCGCGCAACATTATGGAATTTCTCGACGCGTCGAGTTTTTTGCTTCATCATAGTTCTTAGCCCTTCGAGTCTTCTTTCTATTAGGACTATTAGGACTCTATTATCCATATTAGACTAGGACTATATTATTCGTGTTAGACTAGGATTCTATCTAGTATCTCTATATATTCGCTCCCTGTACTCTCAGACATTATTATTGAATACAATACAATTATATTCTCATCTGGTATCAGTTAGCTAGGGTTTTCTTTTCCAACATCCATGTTCCTCACTTCGTAGCAGTAGCTGATGGCATCAAACCAAGATACATCGTATCAGAAGCGGTTCGGTCAACGACGTGACGTTGATGATCCGTGTCAAATTTGTAATGGTTTCAGCCACATGGGAGCCAATTGTGTTTGGCGTTATGATGATCCGTGTCAAATTTGTGACCGTTTTGGTCACACGGGAGCCAATTGTTTTTGGCGCTATGATGATCCGTGTCAAATTTGTGACCGTTTGGTCACACGGGAGCCAACTGTTTTCGGCGTTATTCAGGGGCTCCGGGTTTTCAGGTTAATGTGGCTGTCTCTGGTGATAATGGTGATTCCAACGGTCCTCATCAGTGGTTCCCTGACACTGGTGCTACAAATCATGCAACGCCTGATTCTTCTTTGATGACTTCTGCGACAAGTTATGATGGCCCGGAGACTCTGCGAGTCGGCAATGGTACAGATTTGCCTATTGTTAATGTTGGTTCTTCTTCTTTAGCCACTGATTCTATGTCTTTTAAGTTACATGATGTTTTGCATGTCCCTGGTCTCTCTTCTTCTCTATTATCTGTCCAGCGTTTTGCAAAGGACAATAATGTTTTCTTTGAGTTCCACCCTCTTTGTTTCTATGTGAAAGACATTTTGACCAAGAAGGTTCTTTTTAAGGGACATGCGTCTGGGGGTCTCTACACATGGCCTGCGTCTTCTGCTTCCCCTGCTGCATTTGTTGCTGCACGGTCCTCTTACGTTTGGCACATGCGGTTGGGGTATCCTCATTTTCGAGTCTTACGTAAAATTTTAGCGTCTTCGTCTGTTGGTACATTTAATTCTAGTGATCTTCCCAATGTCTGTTCCTCTTGTCAATTAGGAAAATCTTCTCGTTTTCCTTTGTCTCGTGTCGAAACTACTAGTACACATCCTTTGGAATTAATTTATTAAGATATTTGGGGCCCTGCGCCATTACTTTCTGCGCCTCGCTTTAAATATTTTGTGTTGTTTGTGGATGATTACACTCGTTATATGTGGTATTATCCCATGCGTGCTAAATCTGATTTGTATGCTATATTTGATAAGTTTCGGTCACTAGTTGAACGTTCCTTTTCTCGCAAGATTATTTCTTTTCAATCTGATTTAGGGGGAGAATATAAAAAGCTTTGTTCCACTTTTGTGTCTTTAGGTATTCGTCACAGGCAATCATGTGCGTATACTCATGAACAAAATGACAGGGTAGAACGTAAGCATATGCATGTTGTTGAAACGGGACTAGCATTAATGGCTCAATCCTCTGTTCCGTCTCGTTTTTGGGATTATGCTTTTGAAACTGTGATTTATCTAATCAATAAAATGTTCACTCCTGTCTTATCTGATAAATCTCCTCATTATCTTTTGCATCGGTCTCCTCCATCTTATTCATATCTGCGTGTTTTTGGGTGTTTATGCTTTCCAAATCTGCATCCCTATAATCGCAACAAACTACAGTTTCGGTCATCCCCTTGTGTCTTTCTAGGATATCCTCCATCTTTTCGTGGCTATCGTTGTTTAGACACTAACACTAACAAGGTTTTTATCTGTCGCCATGTGCGATTCGATGAGGCTGTCTTTCCTTTTGTTGCTTCTGTGGATTCGCAGGTTCCAAAACCACGCCCGGAGCCGTGGGGTGTTGCACCAATTGTTTCTGGTGGTGATCCGACTATTGTCACGGCTCGTGACCCTCCTGCCGCGCCTATAGCCGCTTCTGACCACCACCGCCAGCAGCCTGCTACTGCCGAGCCCGTGACCGAGTCCGAGCGGACAGTCACAGACCAGCCAGCTCCTCGGCCAAGAGGCCGGCCTCGTGGTCGGTCTCGTCACGCGCCCTCACTCGTTCGCTCTCATGGAATGAATACGAGAAGTTCGGGACCACATGATCATGTTGCTTTATCTGCTGCTGCTGTTACTCCTGAACCTACATGTTTTACTCAAGCGGTTAAATTTCCTGAATAGCGGGATGCAATGGATTTGGAATTTAATGCCTTGGTGCACAACAATACATGGAGGCTTGTTCCCTTTAAATCAGGTATGAATGTAGTTGGATGTAATTGGGTGTTTAGAACCAAGAGAAAGGCTGATGGTTCGATTGAGCGTTACAAGGCTCGGTTAGTTGCCAAGGGATTCAATCAAATTGCCGACGAGGATTTCTTTGAGACCTTTAGTCCCGTTGTTAAACCGACTACGGTACGCCTTCTTTTATCCTTAGCTATTTCTCGTTGACGGACTATTGGACAGTTGAACATACACAATGCTTTTCTAAATGGCAATCTCGCTGAGACGATTTATATGCGCCAGCCCCCTGGTTATGAAGACAAAACGATGCCCGGGCACGTTTGTCTCCTTCAACGTTCTTTATATGGGCTTAAGCAAGCTCCCCGTGCTTGGTTCACTCGTTTGCATGATTTTCTGGTTTCTCACCTTCCAAGACGGATGTCTCTCTATTTATATATTCACATGGCAATACTCGTTTATATTTTCTAGTTTATGTGGATGATATTTTGGTTATGGGATCTGATCCGGCTCATGTGACTGCTCTTATTGACAAGTTGGCTCTTGAGTTTAAAGTTTGAGACCATTCCGTTGTCTGATGGCATGCTTCTGTCTCAACAACGGTACATGAAGGATATTCTAAAACGAGTAGGTATGGTTGATTGCAAGCCCGTGGCTACTCCGGTTTCAACCACGAAGGCCGAGACTGATGCCGTGGTACCATACGCTGATCCCACTCAGTATCGCAACTTTGCAGGTGCTCTGCAATATCTTACGGTAACTCGGCCCGATCTTTCCTATGCAGTCAATCGTTTGTGTTAACACATGCACTCTCCCTCTACTGCGGATTGGGCGGCTCTCAAGAGGGTGTTACAGTATGTAAATGGGACACTACATCTTGGTCTTAAGATTACGTCTTCTCCTTCTCTAGATATTCATGCATATTCTGATTCAGATTGGGCTGGCAATCCTGATGATCGCAAATCTACTAGTGGTTTTGCTGTATTTTTGGGGACCAATCTTGTCTCATGGGTTTGTCGAAAACAACGTACTGTGGCTCGTTCATCAACTGAGGCTGAATACAAAGGACTGGCTGATGTCTCTGCAGAGGTTACTTGGCTCGTCTCTCTAATGAAGGAAATCGGGTTTGCGCCACCTTCTGTGCCCAAACTCTGGTGTGACAATCTGGGAGCTACTTATCTGTGTGCTAATCCGGTGTTTCATGCTCGCACCAAGCACATTGAGATCGACTACCACTTTGTTAGTGATAAAGTCGCGAAGAAGGAATTACAAGTCAATTTTATTTCTACCAAAGATCAGATAGCGGATATTTTTACTAAGTCTCTTTCGTCTGTACGTTTTAATTTAATCCGTTGCAAGCTCAATGTTTTGGCTGACCAACCTTGTGCTTGAGGGGGAGTATTAGGACTATTAGGACTCTATTATCAATATTAGACTAGGACTATATTATTCGTGTTAGTCTAGGATTCTATCTAGTATCTCTATATATTCGCTCTCTGTACTCTCATACATTATTATTGAATACAATACAATTATATTCGCATCCTTTCCAATAGCGCAAGAATCACTTTAATCGGATATTCCTAGAGTGAGATATGATCAAAATACTAAGTTGTCGCCATTCTGTGCGAGAATTACAACTCTTTGGTCTTTCGCTCCACATTTTCCTTGTTTTGTTCTTGTGATCAAATCCATTGAATGTACCACTCTTTGGATCTCTTTGAAACATTTTGTCCACCTCCTTAGCTTTACATTGACTCCCATTGACTCAAGATTCACTCAAAATGCCCTGAATGGCATACAATTGTTTTCAAATCAACAATTTATGCACCTAAGGATATAAACAAATGAATTAAGACACATTTTGCATAAAATCAAAGTATATTTCACTCAAAATAGGTCTATATATGGGGTAGAACCAGGGACATAAACACAATTATAAGCTGACTATGTATACCCATTTTTTGTTTGTTTGTTTTTGGCAATAACTCACCCTTTCTCAGCTGTTTCTATCAAGGGAAAATGACATTTTTTTCCCTTGAGTTATATGCTTATAGCATTTTTCTCCTTTGAGTTATTCATGTACCCACATTTGCTCCCTCAGTTTTGTTAAAAGTGACGATTTTTCCCCTTTTTATGTTAGATGGACATTTTTACCCTTAAAAATAAATATTTCATCTATTTTTCCTTTCCAACAAATTATTGCTTGTATGTATGGATGACCACAGTTCGTTTCGAACTTAACCGGACACTGTAGCAACCGAATCAAAACAGTAGGGACGATTCTGGTTACAATTCAGATCCAGAAAAAATAAAATAAAATAATATAATTTTTGACTTTAGACTATTTTAAAAACAAGAAATTGAATTTACAAAAATAAATAAATAAATTTCAGTTTGAATCGTCAGTTCAAAATTTATTTATTTATTTAAAATAGTCTAAATTCTACCATTATCGCGATATGATATTTTACTACACTCAAAAATTAAATCTGGGACGGATTAGGCGCGGCTCGGAAGATTATGAGATGCTGCTCGGAAAGTTATGAGGCGCGGGTCTAAAGATTATAAGGCGTGGGTCTGAAGATGATGAGGCGCTGGTTGGTGGTTCATGAGGCGCAGGTTGTTAGTTCGCAAGACACAGCTTGGAATATCTACTCTCCTTCGCTGAAGGCTTCTCACAGGTCGGAGAGTGGGGGGACTGATGATGGACATATTGGAAAATGGGGCAACCCGACCCAAAGGATGGAGCATTGAAGACTCGGGGCCCCAGGTTCAGGCCCCGCGCTTGACCCAGATCACTCAAGCGACCTCTCTGATGAGCCCTCGAGGGAACCCTCGGATGAACCCTCATATGAGCCTTCGAATGAGCTCTTGGATGAGCCCTTGGATGAGCTCTCGGATGAGCCCTTGGCCGATCCCCCAGCCGACCTACCCGGGTGCGGTCAGAGGCGGTTGTAACCGTCCCCTCCTCTTTAGGGGGGGGGGGGGAAGGGTAGTTACGGGTCTCCTTTGTATAAAAGACATTCCTTTTGTCCCTTTTGGGCATCACTTTCCATCTTGTCCTAATCTACTACTTGTAATTGCATTATACCTGTTGTAATCAACTTACCAACTTACTATTAATACAATATTGTCTCCGTGACACACATTTATCTCGTTAATTTGCCATTACCTTGTTCATTTACTATTTCCTTTATTAATTGGGTTTAATAATTCGAACCACCCGGGTTATTTAAATCCATCAAATAGAACATGTTTTGTATTATAGGGAAATTGAATATCATTATGTAATGATCTTAAACATGATTTGTCTAGGCTAGATAATGACTATATATTTATACAAGAAAGAAACCCAACCAATCTAGCTAGAAATGTAGTAGGCCATGAGACTAAATCAAAGTCCACATGGTGGCCACGAGACTAAGTCAAGGCCCACCGTTCCAGGACCAAAGGCGGGCTCCGAGTCTTGGACCCTTATTGGGCCCCTCAAATTACCTTCTTGGGTCTTTGGCTATGCACTCTTGGACCATGGGTCCCCATTATTGGGCTGTTTCCAATATCTCCATCAGCTACCCATGTAGATATCGAGAGCCCTTATATCATCCATTCCTTAGATGGCACGGGCACTACACTTGTTGTCAACCTTCTCACATGCATCGACAACTATAATCCGTGGTCCCTTGCATTTACGTTGGCCTAAAAGGTATAAACAAGTTTTGTTTCTTTAATGACACTCTTCATATGCTACTTGCAACTAACAATTGTTCTTTGTTCTCAATTTTTCTTTACGAGTCGTCGAGTCTACAATGTTGTTGTCGAACGTCAGACGTATGTGAATAAATCGATTCAGTTTGGACTTATTTTAAATTGAGAAATTTAAAATATGCATTGTTGAATTGTTGTTAAGATTTTTAAATTGAAATTATTAGTGAAAATAAAGATATAATTATATGTGCAAGAGAACTATGGAATGTTCTTGGTTCCCAAACTAAACCGAATCAAAACTGAGCCTTAACCGAATTCTTTCAAACCGAGCCGAACTAAATTTCAAAATCGAATGGCTTAATTTTTTTTTTCAAAAAAGAAAAACCCGAGCTGAACCAGGAGAAAAAAAAAAAAAAAAAAAAAAAAAAAAACAAACAAACAAACAAACAAACCAAAAACCGAAATGTACTTCTACCCACTTTTAAGAATTAAAAAAAATATACATGTCATTATAAGTTTGTAATATATATAGTCTTACAAAATTTATAAAAGTATGAAGAGATTCTATAAAAGTTATTTAAATCATATTCTAAAAACATAATAAGTTTCAATCCAACTTATACCCCTGATTTATGTTTAGTTTTTTCTGTTAATTTTTTTTGTACCTTATGCTATAAAAGTTGTACTACATAATATTTTGGACAAAAATATCCATGCAGTTATAACTTTTGTTATTTTTCCACATTATTATTACCATGTACATGCATACACAATATTTTTTCTTACATTCTTCAATGGTAAGTTTGAATTCATTTAGGTTTTAATTAAAATGTTACCATAGTTATATATATATATATATATATATATTGTTGAAAGGTTACCATAGTTATATTTAGTAATTTATCATTTCTATAATTCTTACCTCAATCTATACTCTATACTATATATAATAACAAAATCCTGCAATTTTAACTTCCCGCCCAATTCCTAAAAAATCTCTCTTCCTAATAAAATATATTGATTTCTACTTTCTCATTCGTACAATAATTCTGTGTTAAAATTCTATTCTAATATTATAAAATAGTGTAATACAATTCCTATTCTAATAAATCAATCTATACTATCTATATAATAACAAAATCCTGAAATTTTAACTTCTCGCCCAATTCCTAAAAAATATCTCTTCGTAATAAAATATATTGATTTCTACTTTCCCATTCGTACAATAATTCTGCGTTAAAATTCTATTCTAATATTATAAAATAGTGTAATACAATTCTTATTGTAATCAATCAATCTATACTATATAAAATAACAAAATCCTTAAATGTTAACTTCCCGCCCAATTCCTCCTTAAATGTTAACTTCCCGCCCAATTCCTAAAAAATCTCTCTTCCTAATAAAATATATTGATTTCTACTTTTCCATTCGTACAATAATTCTGCATTAAAATTCTATTCTAATATTATAAAATAGTGTAATACAATTCCTATTCTAATCAATCAATCTATACTTTTATACTATATATAATAACAAAATCCTGAAATTTTAACTTCCCGCACAATTCCTTAAAAATCTCTCTTCCTAATAAAATATATTGATTTCTACTTTCCAATTCGTACAATAATTCTGCATTAAAATTCTATTCTAATATTATAAAATAGTGTAATCCAATTCCTATTCTAATCAATCAATCTATACTATATATAATAACAAAATCCTCAAATGTTAACTTTCCGCTCAATTCCTAAAAAATCTCTCTTCGTAATAAAATATATTGATTTCTACTTTCCCATTCGTACAATAATATATCAATTTCTACTTTCCCATTCGTACAATAATTCTGCGTTAAAATTCTATTCTAATATTATAAAATAGTGTAATACAATTCCTATTGTAATCAATCAATCTATCTATACTCTATACTATATATAATAACAAAATCCTAAAATTTTAACTTCCTGCCCAATTCCTAAAAAATCTCTCTTCCTAATAAAATATATTGATTTCTACTTTCCCATTCGTACAATAATTCTGCGTTAAAATTCTATTCTAATATTAAAAAATTGTCCCGTGCATTATTTAATAATCTTTCTTTATAATTGGTCAAATTATTTAATTATGTTAAATTAGGGAATAATTAATGATTGTAATAGAAATCGTAGAAGAATATAGAATTGAAGAATATGTAATTATTGTTATATTATTATTGTGACTCACGGAATACAATACAAGAATATTTAATTATGATTATATTATTAATGTGTGCCTCACGGTCATTATATACTAACAAAACTTGAAAAGAAACTAATAATAATAATAATAATAATAATAATAATAATAATAACAATAATAATAATAATAATAATAATATAATAATAATAATAATATAATAATAATAATAATAATAATAATAATAATAATAATAATAATAATAATATAAGTGGTAATAATAATATCTAAAAGTAATTAAGTGTTAATAATAATAGTAAGAATATTAACTTAAGAATTATAACATAGAATAAATTGTGATAATTAATAACTATAGTCTAGGATTAAATTTGAAATTGTCAAGGAAAGATAATCGACCTCTGGTGACATTAACTCTTAAATAATTATATATCAATTTAAATAGTCTTAATATATTACAATAATTTCATTCTGTGCATCGCACATGTGAAAATACTAGTTATATATTAATCTAATATAGTGATGGTTAATACGGGTAAACCATATATAAGCAAAATCTAATATAGAAAATATTCATTACTAACCATATATAACTTAGGAAATAACTAAACTTATTGAAACTTAATTATTTATAATTTCACCTTTAGTATAAATATATAATTTTAATATCCGAAATTAATAAGATTTTTCTTAATGTGGATCTATATATTTTAAATAATTTTGATTTAATAATATTATACATTAATTATAAAAAATAATACCTAATATATATATATATATATATATATATATATATATATATATATAATCTTCCTATTTCATTTTTCTGTTCAAACTTTTGTAGTCAATTAATTAAATATTCTATTGGTAATACCGTGTAAAAAAATATTAATTAGGTAATAATATAATAGCATAATTGGTAATAATATGTATGGTATTTTATAATATAATTGGTAATATAATTAATTGGTAATAAACATATTCAATAAACTGCACGAATAAGCATATAGATTTTATATTTAAAATTTTGGTGAGAAGATTATTACCTTACGCAAAGAGCAGATGCGCCTCAGGGGGTGTACAGATTTGGTGTCCCTAGCCGAATTTCGGAGATTGGACGAGTGCCTAACTCGTATTGAGTTACAGGAGGGTGCATACTGGAGGCAGAGGGCCAAACAGCACTGGCTCAAGGATGCGGACGCAAACACCAAATTTTACCACAGGTATGCTTCTCACCGAAAGAAAAAGAATACCATTACTAAAATTATGAATGATAATGGGGATTGGATAGAGGGAGAGGCCATGAGAGATGTCATTTTGAAGTATTACCGTGATATTTTTAGCTCGAGTTCACCTACTGTTAATGATGATTTCTTTGAGAGTATACAACCCCGTGTGACTGCCGCGCAGAATGAGAGGCTGGTTCGGCCTTTTGAGGAGAATGAAATAAAAGCGGCCTTATTTTCAATGTATCCGGATAAGGCACCAGGACCGGATGGGATGAACCCCAGATTCTACCAACATTTTTAGGATGTGGTAGGTTCTGATGTTTCTACGTTTATTGTGAATTGCCTGAATAATTGCTCTTTACCGGATGGATTGAATGAGACGAATATTATTTTGATCCCGAAAAAGAAAACCCCGGAAATGGTTTCTGATTATAGGCCAATAGCTCTGAGTAATGTTGTTTACAGGGTTATGGCAAAAGTGATTACAGCTATAATGAAACCGCGGATGGAGAATGTTATATATGAATCCCAGAGTGCGTTTATATCTGAAAGACTTATTACAGATAATATTTTGGTAGCTGCGGAAGTTGGCCATTATTTAAACATAAAGCAATGTGGATTAGCTGCCTGGGGGGCTTTGAAGCTGGATATGGCAAAAGCCTATGATCGTATGGAATGGTCGTTTTTGCAAAAGATGTTGAGAACGCTAGGGTTTGATGACAGATGGGTGGATTTATTGATGATGTGTGTGACCACTGTGTCATACAGTGTACTGATGAATGGTTCAAAAAGTGATCAAATAACCCCAACTCGTGGTTTGCGACAAGGTGATCCTCTATCACCTTATTTGTTCATTATTTGTGCTGAGGGCCTTTCGATATTGTTAAACCAGGCAGAAGTGAAGGGGGAAATACATGGATGTAGAGTTGCGAGAGGGGCGCCCCCATTACCCATTTGTTCTTTGCTGATGATAGTCTGCTGTTTTTCAAAGCTAATAGCCAGGAAGCAGGAGTGGTAAAACGTTGTTTAGCAGCTTATGAAAACATGTCTGGTCAGGCGGTTAATTATCACAAATCGAATATATGTTTTAGTAGGAATACACGGGATGAAGTGAGGGAGGAGATTGCTGATATATTGGGGGTAATGCAGGCTCAGAATTTTGGAAAGTATTTGGGGCTTCCATCATTTGTGGGCAGGAACAGAAGGAAGGCATTTTCTTATATAGAGGATAAGATAAGACAGAGGATTGGCTCGTGGAATAAGAAGCTTTTATCACAGGCAAGGAAGGAAGTTCTATTGAAAAGTGTGGCTCAATCTATGCCTACTTTCTCAATGAGTGTATTTTTACTGCCTATGAATCTATGTACGGCCATTGAGAGAACTATGAATCGATTCTGGTGGAGATCCGGGAATGATCAGGGCATCCACTGGAAAGCCTGGGATAAACTGTGTATTCCAAAGAAATTTGGAGGACTAGGTTTTAAAGAGTTGAGAGCCTTTAATCTTGCAATGCTAGGTAAGTAGGCATGGCGCTTCTTGACACAGCCACAGTCACTAGTTTCAAGAGTGTATAAAGCCAGGTATTACCCAACTAATTCTTTCTATGAGGCATGCTTGGGAAATAACTCGAGTTTCTGTTGGCGGAGTATTATAGCGGCTAAAGGTTTAATTTGTGGGGGAGTCAGGCGCAGGATTGGAAATGGCAAATCAACTTTGATTTGGGACCACCCGTGGTTGCATGATGAAAATCAACCAGGAATTTTAACAGAAAAACCGCCTTAGTTGGCACAGACAAAAGTGGTGGGTTTGATGGATCAACAGACTGGAACCTGGGATTAGGAAATTCTAACAGATATTTTCATACCTCAGGATGTGGAGCAAATTTTAGAAATACCTGTGTCTCCTGATTAGGAGGATACGTGGTACTGGTATGGAGACCCAAGAGGAGAATATTCTGTTAAAAATGGATATAAAGTGGTGATAGGCAATTACTCCCAACCGGCGGGAACCTTTGATAAATGGAAAAAATTATGGAGTCTAAAAGTCCCCCCAAAGTGGAAAACATTCTTATGGAGAGCTCTAAATGATATTTTACCCACTACGGAGAACTTACTTATAAAGAGAGTAGATATTGATCCAACTTGTGCAATGTGTGGAGTTGAGCATGAGAATCTTGTGCATTCTTTGATCACATGTGGTTATACGGCGAACATTTGGGCACAATCTAACCTTCCAATCCCCAATGGTGTCACAAATATTTTCAATGATTGGTTTAATGATTTGATGAATATTTTAGATGATGATGGGATTATTTATGCAGTGGCCCTCTTATACTACATATGGCGAACAAGAAATGGAGCTGTTTGGGAGGCAAATTTGCCAGACCCCAAAGGGTAGTAGCAATGGTTGTATCGTCCTTGAATGCATGGAAGATAGTACACCCCGTTCGACAGAGCCCGCCAGCCAACTCCACGACGCCACCTACCCGTGTCATGCCGGCAGCGCCCAACCGAACTGCTGTGACAATACGCACGCCGAGGGGAGACACCGCAACCATGTTGCCTGTACCGCAATTGCCTGCACCGATTGTGCTACACCATGCTATGCAAGAATCGAGGAATCAGTGTTATTTCGATGGGCGGCTTACGACCCGCGAACAAACATGGCAACGGTGGAAGCTATTATTCTGAATTCACCGGGAGGTTACGTGTCGGCTATGACCGCTCCTATCATAGACTGTTTTTCGCCCCTAATGGCGGAGGCTTTTGCATGCAAGGAAGTTTTATCATGGCTAAGAAATCAAGAAGTACAATCTATCGACCTCTACACAGATTATTTGGTGCTCCAACAATATCTTTCATCTACAACGCACTCATCTCGGTCTTACTTGGGCTATGCCATTGATAGTTGCAGAACTAGTTTATTGTCTTTTGATTACTGCTTGATTCATTATATTCCTAGATTAGACAATTATTTATCTCATACATTAGCGTCTACTGCATTTAATCAGCTGACTATTATGTATGCGGACTTTGAACCGCCCCACTCTATTTCAGCATATTTTGAATAAATGCCGAACAGGCTCCTTTCAAAAAAAAAAAAATTATGTCTTTTGTTTAAATTGAAAGATTTAATGGGTTTACATTCCTTTGAATATTCATTTGTTTTATTCATTTACCCACACCTACATGTCCATAGGTGAAATTATAGTATTTAAAGAATATTGCAAAAATAATTATTAATTAAGAATAAAAACGACACAGAATTTAGGCCAATTGAAATAAGAAATGACTATAAATAATCGACTGAAAATTAAAAATGTTTTAAACTGACTCAAATGCACAAAATGAAATGAATATTAATAATTGATTAAAAAATAAAAATGAAATGAATATTAATACTTGAATATTAATAAATTAATGGAAATATAATTTTTTTTTATGGAAATTAGGCCAATTGAAAAAGGAAATGTATATTAATACTTGAATATTAATAACTTACTAAAAATATAAAAATTACTGGTATAAAATGTATTATTAAAAATATAAAATGAAGTTTGCATCTCAACGTTTAACCGAGATGGAAAGAAATATTAATCTCGGTTATATGTTTTATAAAATGTAAAGTGTGTGGAAATATAAAAAAAACTGTTATTAATAATTAAATAATTAATTAATATGTATTAAAAAGAATAATTGACTGAGAATAAAAATAACACGAAATTTAGGCCAATTGAAATATGAAATGACTATTAATAATTGACTGAAAATGAAAAATACTTCCAAACTGACTAAGTATATAGAAAGAATATTAATCTCGGTTATATATTTTATAAAATATAAAGTTACTGAAAATATAAAAAAAATCTGTATATATATGTTACTGAAATATAGTTATGTAAAGATATGTATTTAAAAATTGAAAATCAAATAGAATCATTTAGTATCCACAATTTATAAGGAAAATTTTGTAATTAAAGATGGAAAATGTTTTGCAAAACGAGATGGAAATATAAGGTTTAGCTGAGATGGAAATAATATTAATCGATATGGAGATTAATAATTTTTACACCAAATGTTATTTTATACTAAGAATATAAGGATTGTGTAATTATAAGGTTTAGCCGAGTATGTAAAAAAAAAAAAAGTTTAGCCGAGATGGAAAAAATATTAATCTCGGTTATATATTTACAAATGAAAACTTGAATAGAATCGTTTAGTATCCACAATTTATAAGGAAAAATTGTGTAATTAAAGATGGAAATGTTTTTGCAATACGTATGAGTGATTCAAAAGAAATTAATTATGACTGATTTTGTAGCACATCTTTATTCAAAATTTTAGGACCTCATTACAATATACACATATATAAAGATGTAAAATTATGTATAGAATGTGTAAGGAAGATTTTGCTTAAAGATGCAAAACAAATTAGACCAATTGGAAAAGGTAATGAATATTAATAATTCACTCAAAATTAAATATGATCTTCAGATATAATTCACTGATCACTGATATTTAAAATATCTAAAGTTTCAGCACTTAATGCGGGCATCTACACATTGACTATTAATTTTGGGCAATTATTTGATCGAATTCAAGCAATGATAACATTAGAAAATACAACCGATCCAACTCAATTCATCAATTGCATTATATAATATTCGATATAATAATGTATATAATTATATATCGATCCAAATATTCTTAAACTATTTTAACAAATTCATTCCGTGCATCGCACGGGGGCAAATACTAGTAATATAAATATGAATTATACGATTACATATAAAACCATAATAAGTGTGAATGAATGTTATACCCTTCATTTATGTCCATTTTTTTCATTAAGTTTTTTTTATACAATATTTTGGACAAACATACCCCTACCGTTATAACTTCCATTATCTTTTCCACTATTGTTACTATGCACATGCATCCATCATATATTTTCTTATCTTCTTAAATAATAATAATAATAATAATAATAATAATAATAATAATAATAATAATAATAATAATAATAATAATAATAATAATATTATTATTATTATTATTATTATTATTATTATTTACAATAATTTAAATATCTAAAAAATTTAAATTAATTTAAAATTTTAATATAAATTATTATTATTGGGCACCTATTTTTAGCGTATCGCGCAAATACTAGTATACACACACACACACACACACACACACACACACACACACACAAACTATTATTTTTAAAAAATTAATATAACTAAGATTTTAATATTGGACATATATTTTTTATGCATCGCGCATATAAAATACTAATAAAAATTATAATATACCTAAAATTTGGGATTGTTATGCCATGGAACCGTGTTCACCATCCATGGTGAGCACGGTCCCAACGGTGTTAGTGCACCGTTATCTTTTTTTTTTTTTTTCCTTAATTAATCGCGTGACTTTTCTTCTTCATTTTCACATTTCGCGGTTTCACTTTAATTTGAGGTGAGCAATGATTTCGGACATTCATAAATTATGAATCCATGCCTGCACATTCACTTTGGAACCACGCCTGCACATTCCTGTCCGAAACCATGGCTGCTCCTCTGTAGCGCAAACTTCTTCAACATTCATAAATTATGAATTTTCTATTATGAAATTATGAATTTTCTGTTATGAGATTATGAATTTTTATGAGATTATGAATTTACAGTAAATTCATAATCTCATAACAGAAAATTCATAATTTAATAAATGTTTTTCTTTTATGCGATTATGAATTTTCTGTTATGAGATTATGAATTTACAGTACATTCATAATCTCATAACAAAAAATTTATAATCTGACCAAACGCGCGCCGTTAACACCACATTCGCAATTTTTTTTTCTTTTTACGTAAAAACGGCGCCGTTTGAACCTGTGTTCACCATGAATGGTGAACACGTTTCCGGGGCATAATTTACCTAAAATTTGTTGGACGAAATCTGAAATTTACTCTCAAATACATATGTGAGAAGTTTGTGAATTTGGTCATTCCCCCAAGGCCCAATCATATGCGCTTTCAGCCCACCGTTTCATCTTACATGGTCCTCAACTCACATTCACATCCTCTAAATTCAGGCCCGCTTCAACCAGTACAAAAGAGGCAAATTATAGATCCACACAATTCTATTATCATAAATATCAGGTACATTTTTAATATATTAAAAGTACATTATTTTTGTATTGAAGATACATTATTTTTGTATTAAAAGTAAATTATATAAAATAATGTACCTTTAGTATATTAAAAATATATTTTCAAAAAATATACCTTGTACAAAAATAATGTATCAATAGTATATTAAAAATGTTTTTTTTTTTTTTTAATTTATGGTACAAAAGAAGTACAACCTTACAGTGTATATATATATATATATATATATATATATATATATATATATATATATGTCAGTAGTTTCAGAACACTACTCTTAACTTATGATTACAGCGATCATCAATAGAAATAAATGGACCACCCTACTGCTCTGAAAAATAAAATTTCAACAAAGCAACACAGCCTTCTAGGGTGGTCCATTTTTCTTTACAGCCTGCCAACAATAATCAATAAAAATCTATAGCTGTACTTCAATTCGTCAGCCAACGGTGTTGTTTGGGTAATAACCATTATTAAATTATATTTATACCTAAAAACAGTTTAAATTTGATTCTAACAACTAATTCTTCCTTGTTAGATGCAATATAAATAAGTTTTCTATTACCAAACGATGATATATATCATTACATACTTATGCACTTAAGGATCAATGACTGAAATAGGAAAAAATTATAAGACAATGAAAAAAATGAATTTTTTTTTTTAAAAATATACAATTTTGGGGAAATAGGAAAAAATTATAAGGCAATAAAAAAAATGATTTTTTTTTAAAAATATACAATTTTGAGAAAAAGGCATTTGGGACGCAAACAACAAGAGACACAAGTGGTACTTTGAATTAAGGGACACATGTAAAACACAAATGCTTCTTGCGTCTCTCGAGTGTATACGAAATGAGAATTAGGAGAGATGTTCGTATACGCTCGAGAGGCATAAAGTAAGGTGCATAAATTTTCAGCGTAGGGTGCATAACTTTGAAACCTAAAGTAATGTGCATAAATTTTCAGTGTAGGGTGAATAACTTTGAAACTTATGGTGCATGACTTTAATTCTTAAGGTGCATGAATTTAAAGCTTAATTAAGGTGCATTATTTGAATCTTGATTGCCTTACATTAAAAAGTTAAGAATTACTACTACCAAGCCGAAGGTCCATAACTTTAAACCTTAAGGTGCACAACTTTACTCTTTAAGGTGAATGAATTTAAAGTTTAAAGCGCATTACTTTAAATCTTGATTACCTTACATTGAAAAGTTGAGAATTACTACTTTGAAGCTAGAGGTGCAAAACTTTATACCTTAAGGTGCACAAAAGCTAGGATTAAACCTCATAACCTCATGTTTCACCTGAGACATATAACAGTATAGTACCTGATATCTTTTATATATATATATATATATATATATATATATATATGTATGTATGTATGTATGTATATATAAAGAAACCACAAGAAAATAAGAGAATAGCAGAGCATGTTCAGTTGATGAACTCTCACACTGAGGAGTGACGACAGGAGAAGAGAATACAAGGTTTTGAGCAGATGGCCGGTAGCCCCACTCAACATTTGTCTCATTTATTTGATAGTAATTATGATTAATGAACATTTATATTTAATTTTATTACAATAAGGTTGATATCAAATTTGTATGTAGCTTAGTACAAATTAAGCATGTGTTTGGTTTAAATACTGAAATTAAAATGATAATGAAAATTAAATACTCGGTAACGACAATGAGTTTAAGTAGGAGTCACTTTATTTGGTAGTAAATAAAGATTCGAATCAAAATAAATAAATAATTACTTAAAATAAAAATATATAAATATATAAAAATATATAATACATACATACATATATATATGTGTGTGTGCGCGCGCACAGTGGCAGATCTAGAAATCTTTTTCAGTGGGGGCGAAAAATAAAAACTAACGAGATATTTTAAAAAAATGAAACACTTAGAGAATATAGACCGAGTCATAAATATTGTTGACTAGAGATGAAAATCAAAATACATCCAATATAAAAAAATATTTAAAACAAAATATAAAACATAATTAATTAGATAAAATAGTTTCAATGGAAAACACATTATAAATCACTCATCTCACTATTAATATTAAAAAAAAAAAAAAGAAAAAGAAAAGAGAAGAAGTCTCAATGTTACAAATAAAAAATCTAATTAAAATTTTCACTATTAATATTAAAAAATGCCAAAAACAAAAGGTCATTCATCTCAAGTTGTTACCAAATAAAATGTTGTAGGGTTTGAACATTAAACCATTACAAATTACATGGAAATAGATTTACCATCTAAGCCAAACAAATCTTTGATAAAGTTTTGGTATATATTGGCCCTGTTTGGTAAAAAATTGGCCTATAGGCCAATTTTGGCTTATTTGATCACTATTAATTGTTTGATTTAGTTAAAATATCAATATAAATGTTTGGCTAATTAGCTTTTTGCAACTCCAAAAGGCTAAAATTCAAAAAGTTAGTCCAAGCAACTTTTTCAATTAGCTTTTTGAGAAAAGAAATTATACCAAACAGCTATCAGCTAACAGCTAATTTACCAAACACTTTCTACAATCAGCTAATGTTATCAACTATTTATACCCTCTAATCAACACAATCAGCTAACAACTAACAGCCATTTTACCAAACAGGGCCATTATATATATACTATATATATGGGTGGGTGAGTGGGTCTATTAAAATTTCATATTTAATGTTTGAACAATGACCTTTTTATTTTTAATTTTTTTCCCCTTATATTTGATTGCATTGTTCAAAAGTAAAAGGGTGATGAGTATTGTAATTACTAAGGGATTTGAATCTAATAGTAGGATGCATTCAAAAAAAAAAAAGAATCTAATAGTAGGATAACAAAAATAGACAAATAAACATGATATATAATGAGTATCAAAATCTATAATAGGATGAAAAAGTCTCAAATCAAATACCACTTAAAATTAGAGTTTTAGAAGTAGTGGTCCTATACTACTTGGAGTTTTGCTGGTGTTTGTTTCAATGGGTGTTACAAAGACTGGTGCAAACTAATAAGAATAGCAATAATCTGCAAGCTAAGGGGATTTTCTATGAAATGATCAGAGCAGAACAGAACTGAACCCCACCAGGATAGATGTCAATTGTCAAAACTGCAACAGAATTGAAGGCAATATAATATAATGCACCTTCAATTCAGTTCTTCCCCAAGACATGCATCATCTACTTCTTGACTTCTTGTGATGTTTTTACTAGGGGTGTTTGGACAAATACTTATTAGTTAATAGCTGATAACTGTAAACGGATTGAGTTAGCGGTTTTATTAGCGGATAGTATTAGCTTAGTTAATAGTTAATTACATGCAAAATGACATTTAAGGATATGAGTGTATTATATATATTATTTAACCTATAATAATAATAATAATATTATTATTATTATTATTATTATGTTAAAAAAATAAACATATGTTCACTGGCTTAAGAACCTCGTGAACACTAATCAATAATCACATGTTCCATTGTTAATATTTTCATGGTACAAGGCAACGGGCTTATGAGCTCGTCGATGGGCTCAAGCATCTCATTGCCTAGTACCTTGAAGAGACAATGAGAGTAATAGGATTAGGAAATCCGTCTACACAGTCTCGTTTTTTTTTTTTTTTTTCTTTTTAGGGGGTGTTTTGGAGAAAATAATTTATTTTCTAAAAAAGCTAATAAATAAATTCGCTTTAAGTATCTTTTTGAATTTTAGTATTTTGGAGCAATAAATTGTTACAAAAAATTGATTAACTAAAGCTAATAGTGGTCAAACAAGTCAAAATTGATTGATAAGCTATGTTATCAAATATGGCCTAAGTCCATTATTATTATTATTATTATTATTATTATTATTATTATTATTATTATTATTATTATTATTGTTGTTGTTGTTGTTGTTGTTGTTGTTGTTGTTGTTGTTGTTGTTGTTGTTATTATTATTATTATTATTATTATTATTATTATTATTATTATTTGTTTTTGTGTTTTTAGCATTTGTCAGAAACCAAGGATGAATGCCCTTTATTGTCCTTGTCCTTTCCTTTGTACTGCTACTTTAATTTGATTTGTTACATTTTTGTAGCAATATAATTTAATTATGGAGATGGATATATGTGGATGTTCCATCAACCACTTTTCTTTAATTTGCCATGTAACTAACATATGAGATGGGATTTGCTAAAACAAAGATGAGATCAGAAAAGAAAAAGTGTGGTAGCCATGCCCTTTACTCAACCTTATGCTTCCCCACTTTTGTGAAATGCAGCAGGCTGGGAAGGATCAAACTATTTCCCAATATCATCCATCTATTTATTTATTTTTTTATTTTTTAGAAGAATGTGATCCATCTAATTATTCACTGCTCTTCTCATCTTTAGTATATATGTTGTGGTAAGGAATACTGCGACAGGATTAAAGTCGTGAAAGTTAAAAGGCGCACTACATTTTAAAATAATTTCACCGGTACTTAGGTGCAAGGTATAAAGAAATGTGTTGTTCTCCAAGATTACAAAGCTATTATATATGTAGTAACGCGTAATTGTTAATTATATTACAGTTGGAACGCGCTAATGCAACATTAACGTAACTTCAATTCATTTCTCCCTTAATAATTATGATTTTTAATTAATGGGTCAAGTGTAAGTCACTTACCGTTGTCACTCAACCACACTACATACACAATAATATATATCTGCCAGGAAGGAATGACGAAGCTGGCTGCCAACACTAGCATGTCACAAGTCACAAGTAGCATGAAGCTACAGTAATTTTAAGGTTTTTTTGTTTTTTTTTTTGTTTTCGTGCGATTTGACATTTCGATCCACTAAATATAGTTTCTTCTGTGTTTTTTTAGTAACCATACATCTATTTAATTTAATTCTACGTAAAAACTATGTATATAAATATATATAATTTAAACTATGCACTCATGCAAGTGACTCCCCTATGCCGTGCGGCTGAGTGCTCGAGATTTCTAGGGCATTCCATTCAATGTGTACGGAAGCACAAGGACATGGGTGGGAGTTACACAAGAGGTTCTTCACTTTTTGTGTATTTTGGAAAGAGCAATTACCTTTTCTCGGCTATATGATGAAGAGTATTTTAGGTGAGATTTGTGTGACAAGATATCCTCACACCAAATATCGTTCTCGAAGGATTAACGATAGGAGTTAACTTTTTATCTCCCAAACACAAGGTAATAACCCTTCAATTAGAAATCTAACCCAAAAACAAATGTTTGGATGATGCAATAATGAAAACAACAGCTAACAAAGGAATGAGATAACAATAAAAGAGAAAAGCGGAGGCTGGGAAATAGGAAATTGGATTAGCTGGATAAGGAAACGCAATTGAAGTAGGAATAAGGGAAATAGTCAATCGATTAGATAATGGATGTCGTATTATTGTATTAACTAGGAGGAAACCTTTTCTCAAGGTTTCCACACCCGGCCTTAGAGCATTTAAAGGCATTTTCATGACTCATAAGTGGTTAAGAAACATATATTCCATCGAACACTTGGCCGGTGTCCTAAACATTCCATACTCAGATCCCCTTTTCTCAAAAGTCAAGCATGTTTGATCAACGACGTATCCCTTCAACTTAGATTAGATTGTCACATCCTAATCGAGACTCAATCATGTTGATTAGCATCATATCATTCATATCAAGTCTCATCTCCCCTACTCAACTAATTCAAGATCACATCTCCAAATGCCTAATCTACATCCCTATCTCCCTCCTAAGAGATCTACTCACACATATTGAAGATAGAAATGACAAAGAATTCAAGATCAAAAGCACAATCCATAACAAACACAAGATAATAGATCAAAACAATCAAAGTAAAATTGCAATAAAGGAAACATAGATGAACTTATCTATATTGAGATGAAATTGGAAATCTTCAATCCTTGACCCAAACTAGCAATTGAAAATTGAATATAAGTAGTGATTGTACTTTTGAAATTGAAATTGACAAGAAATTGAATCTAAAGTGTTGGAAATTAAAAAGGTGACAAGTACTCTAAAAGTAATCTAAGGAGAACTCTAAGGAAAAGTAAAAAAAACTCCTCCTAAAATTCTAACTCCTCTCTTCTATACTTCTCTAATATGTTTGTGTTACGAGACCTGTTACTAGGGTAATGTGCCTTGTAAAAGCATGACTGACTTTCTGATCCCTCCCATTACAAATTAGATTACTATAGTAACGCTCCCCGGCCTGTAGCAGAAGAATTGACTTTATGATGCTCCTCGTTACGAACTCTTGTTACGAGTGTAATAGTACTTGTAATAGCAGAGATAACCTTTCTAATCATGAGCTTTACGAATGTAATGCAACTCGTACGTAATAGTAGAGATTTGACTTCCATCGTATTTTTGCTCTATTTTGCCCAAAGTACCTTTGAATTGGTCATATTTTCCTTTAGAACACAAAAAATATCCAAAATTTGTCATTCAATACAATTTATCACATATTTAGACATTTTAAGGACCAAAAAAAAAACATATTCAATCCCAAATAAGCCAATAAATACCCAAAAAGAATAGTACAAATTGACAGTGATCACTATAAGTAGCAAGTTGCGCTGCTCAAGCCTCAAGGCATTCAATATTTTTAGTTAATCTATTTATTTTTAGTTATATTTATATTTATACACACTACTAGTTAAAAAACCAATAGTCAATTTATCTTGCTAAGAAGTGGTTGTGTGTTAGTTGTCACAAGCATATGCATGCTCATATACATTCATAAAAACCCAATACAACTAATAGATTTTTCTTTTTTTTTTTTTTTTTTTTGGGTCGTATCACGAATTTTTGTTCATTCTTTATTTGATAGTCTTGAACATTGCGATTACTTCATAATTAACTTGTTTTTAATGTTATTTGAAAAAAATTCTACAATACGGATTAAATAAAGTAATGAGTTAATACCCAAAATCGTCCTCGACTATAGTGGTTTTTCTCAATTTCGTCCTAAGCGACTTTGGTGACCTAATATCGTCCTTGACTTTTGTGTTTCGCTCAATTTAGTCCCAGACTTTTGTGTTTTTGCTCAATTTAGTCCCTCATTTGTTATTCTGTCCATTTGGTGTTAAATAAATAGACAATTCAGTAATTTTAATATTGGCATCTCTTTACTCATAGACATGTGAACTGCGAAATCCCTTTTTTTTTTTACGAATTACTCCCAAAAATGCGAATATAAAATTTGATTTGCAGGTCCGGGAGTAATTCTGGGTGTAATTCGTACAAGAAAGAGGAATTTCGCACTTCACAAGTTGAAAGTAAAGAGAGATCAATATTGACATTATTGAATTGTCCCTTTATTTAACACCAATTTGACGGAATAACAAATGGAGGACTAAATTGAGCGAAACACAAAAGTCTGGGACGATATTAGGTCACCAAAGTCGTTTAGGACGAAATTGAGAAAAAGCACTATAGTCGAGGACGATTTTGGGTATTAACTCATAAAGTAATATAAGTGATGCTAATTAGTATAACGTTATGTGTGCGTAGCCGTTGGCACTAAACTTTTTGGGATCAGATAGATAGGTTTAAGTTTGATCAATTGATCTAGTATGGTAGCTGAAGCATTAGGTATGGCGATGATAATTTATGTCTCATAGGGTGAGGGAATAGAAACAAAAGAAATTGATTAATAGTCCGTACGTATGTCCTATAAAGCAAAGGAAAAATACAAGAGGGAGGGGCCAAATTAAAGCTACGCTTAATGACAAAGTGGAGACACATCCTAATCATATCATTGCATCACCGTCAAAGCTAAGCCCCACAACCACAATCGTTATATTGTGGACCAGGGTGGTCCACTGTGGACTCTCGTCCAATACACATAATTCATGTTTATAATACATATATATACACACGATATAATGAATATTAATTGTGTGCATTATGAACATGAATTCTATGTATTATATAGCTGAAAATACATGCATAAACACTTAATATAAATACACAAAATTCATATTCATAATGCACGGAATTCATATTCATTATATCCTGTTTATGTGTATGTGTATTATGAACATGAATTCTGTATCTTATAAAGTCAAATTCTATGTATTAAACCTGGTCCACGATATAATTTGCCCCACAACCACCACCACATATCCATTCCTTGGTGGAAACCGTCGACGTTGCCACCACTTCCACACCATCTTTTCCACGATTTACCATGATCAGTAGCTTTCCTTTCTTCCTTTTTTTTTTTTTTTTTTTCCTTATTTTGGCCTTTTGGATAGTATGATAATGGCAAACAAAAATATCAAATCGGTTCTTTGTACGATATTGTACTTGCATATTCAGTCCTAATTGAATCACTCATACCAATTCAATAATAACTATTATACATAGTAATATATATTATGTATTTCTATAAATCATTTACTATATATATACATGTTTTTTTTTTTTTTTTTTTTAAATATAGGAGGGCCAGACTCGCATGTGTCGGCTTTGCCTAGGGACAAATTATGCGGTGGAATCGTGTCCACCTTGTTTATAAGGTGGACACAGTTCCAAAATTGATTATAATTATAAATATATAGTTTAGTAATTATAAATATAAAATTATGTAATTGTGAATATAGAGTTTAATAATTATGAATATGAAGTTCAAAAATTATGAATATATAGCTTTATAATTATGAACATAGAACCTTGTACAACATAACGATTGTTGCCTAGGCCCGTGGGCCTTTGAGGCCCGCTCTTTGGTGGGCTGGTAAAATCGAAACCCACCCCTACCTATATGGCAAATTATGCTGTGAGCATGTGTTCACCTTGCAAGGTAGGCACGGTTCCATATCCATAATTTCTATACTGTAAATTCATAATTTTTATACGATAGATCCATAATTTCTATACAGTAGATTCATAAAATTTATACTTTAGATTGTATGAGTTCATTGAAAATAATTAAAGGATAACTTTGAATTTTTGTCAATATATAATTTTTTTTAACTTTATGTTAAAAAAAAAATCACTTACACTAGTCTTGGAGTGGCAAATTATATCGTGCACCGCGGTGCATAATCGATTATGCACCGCGTGTCAAAACGACGTTGTTTTATTTAATGAAAAAAAACGGCATCTGTTTCGCGCCATTCCGCAAAAAATAATTCTGTTATTCAGTTCATTTTGTATACACTGTAGTTTCATTTTGATATAATTACAGTTTTATTTCAATATAACTACAGTTTCATTTCAATATAACTACAGTTTCATTCGATATTATAACACCCAAATATGTGAAAATGTTATTTAATTTTATTTTATATACACCATAGTTTCATTAAAACACAACTACATGATTATTTCGATATAACTACAGCTTCATTACACAATATACACTAAAAAATGTGAAATGTTATTCAGTTTCATTTTATATACACTGCAGTTTCATTTCAACACACGTACAGTCTCATTTCAATTCAATTGTAGTTTCAGTTGATACTATAAAAATAATACGTGAGGCAGTGTCAGTTTCGATACACTATAGTTTTATTTCAACACAACTACAGTTTCACTTCAATAGAATTGCAGTTTCAGTTGATAATATATATATATATATATATATATATATATATATATATAATAATAATAATAATAATAATAATAATAATAATAATAATAATAATAATACGTGAGGGAGTATCAGTTTAGATACACTGTAGTGTCAGTTGATAATTAATATACCAAATATGCGCGCTCCGCTAATTGTAACGGCGCGCCGTTTCTTACTTAAAGAAACGACACCGTTTTGACCGCGGTACACGTGCACCGCGGTCCACGATATAACGACTGTCTTGGAGTAGTGTCCATTCAAGCTTTAGGCCCTATATGGAGTTTAATTTTAATCAATTCAATGTTCTCTAATATATATCTATTAGTTGAATTGTTATATTAAATGGTTGTAATGCTTAAATGAATTTAATATTAAATAATAACTTTAAAATTATGAGTTCAAATCTTTAGTCATGGAAGATATTTTTTTTCTTTAACTTCATCAAAAAATAAAAACTCAAACTATATGAGCCCCCTTCCAAGTTCCAACATTGGGCTCTGGCAGGTTCCCAGCTCACTCGCCGATGTAAATATTGAAAATAATTTTAGTTTTTGTTATTTAAAGAATGATATTATTATTATTCGTCAAATTTGAAGATATTTATTATTGATCAATTGGCCTTTTAGTTGTATTATATGGTTCACAGTTTAAACAAATTATGATGTGATCCTTTTTACAGAGAGATCTTTGGTGGATTTTGGTGTCTATCTATGAATAGATATAGATATGTGTGCATATATAACGATGCTATGTATAATTCCACTCAAGTTTAAGTCAACCCCATATGTAAGGTTGCTGGGGTTGCTGCCACCGGTTTGAGGTCACATGTATGCATATATCCATCGCACCTGCTCAATTCTGAGTCATATTTAAGTTAGATCTCACCACCCCCCATCCAAATAATTAAGTGAATTTAACAATATAATTTGCTTTTATACTTATATATAAATAGATCTACGATCCATACAAGATACATTAATAATTTAGGAAATTTTTTGGTACAATAAATAATTACTTATTTAGAGTTGCTGCGCTAATGCATAATGGAGAATTGGAGACTATGGAATGTATAGTATTACTTTAACATGGTAAAAGGTCTATTCATTAGGTTATCATTTGTGTTTGATATGATAATAGTATAATGTAATTACAATCGATTATTGATAAATACGGAGAAGTAACCCATATATAACAATCAAAATGAGTAATTAGAACATAATACTTCTAACCTAGTGAGGATTAAAAACTATTTATAATAATATCTAATAGAAGGGCCACAGTATTTGTGAGATGGGTTGGGTCGAAACGGGTTGGGTGAATATGAAAATGTAATACTAATAATAAGAATAAAGTGTTTGTTACTTATAAAGGAAAATGTAACACTTTTGAGAAAAAAATGCAATACTTTTACATTTTAATTTGATATAAAAGTACAATTTTAATCAAAAGTATTACACTTTTCTTTATAAGTAATGTTGGCAAGTGTTTGTTACTTATAAGAGAAAATGTAATACTTATGAAGAAAAATGTAATACTTTTAATTTAAATCAAAATGTAAAAGTAATACATTTTTTCATATAAGAAACACTTTATTTTTTATTAGTATTACATTTTTCAGAATAAGTATTACATCTTTTATCTTGACCTGACCCGTCTCATGGAGTCATGGACAAGGATTCGTGAGATGGTCTCACACAAGGTTTTGTCAATATAGAAATACTGAATTGTTCTTGATACTATATTTTTCAATGTTGCAAAAAATCGTGCCTATGCGCTAACTAGGTCTCTGCGGACTAGGCGAGCATTTAGGCTGCCGGTTAGCTATTTTTCTGTATTTTTTAAAAATGAGTTATTTCGCTCAAACCGACGCCATTTTTAGTGAAATAACCCTAAATTGTTCAAATCGGCCACAAACCCAAAAATTTAATAATTTTTTTTTTTTTTTTGAAATCAAGTACTCTAATATTAATAATTTGTGAGTTGTGACTTTGTGTTGCGTTTTGATTCTATAAATCTTTATAAAATTTACAATTCTAGATGTTTTTTAGGTTAATATTTAATAGTTTAGTACTAACTATTAAAGTATTAAATATTTTATAATTACAAAATCTTAAATAATTTTTTTTTTAAAAAAAAATCTTTAAAAAAATCAAAACAAAACAAAACCGGGTGCTCTAGCGATTTTTGAAACATTGCTATTTTTACAAGTTAACAAGAGAAATTTTTTAGCGAAATTTATTTTTTTGGTCCTCCAATTATATCCGTGGTACACATTTAGTCCCTGGGTTATATGCATGATCATCTTTAACGCCTAAGTGATGCATGAAATAGCGATTTTAATCCTTAAAGAACCAAATCAACCACTTTATTAAGTGACAAATTGGTGGTAGAAATAGTCTGCGGAGAAGTAAAATGCCACTTTGTCCATAACTTAGGGGTTAAAGATAGTCACACATATAACTCACGGACTAATATAAGTTTGTACTACGAGTATAACTGAATGACAAAAAATGTAATTTTCCTCTTTTTTTTTTTGTTTTTTTTTTGTTTGTTTGTTTGTTTGTTTTGTTTTTTTGTTTTGTTTTTTGTTTTGTTTTTTTTGTTTTTTTTTTTGTTTTTGTTTTTTTAACTGTAAAGCATGTTTCTCTGCATCGTGTTATGCGTTTCTATGCATTATGTTACGAAATTATGTACC
Source organism: Ipomoea nil (assembly GCF_001879475.1). NCBI lineage: Eukaryota > Viridiplantae > Streptophyta > Magnoliopsida > Solanales > Convolvulaceae > Ipomoea > Ipomoea nil. The sequence continues at coordinate 1,309,367 of NW_017617553.1, read as the reverse complement.
TCAAGCATAAAGATTCTGTACATGAAATTGATTAGTTGTCATGTAACACAAAACATATAGTGTGTCTTATTTTACGAATTTATGTCTTGTATTATAAAATTATGTGCTTATATGACATTAATTATTTTACATAAATCAGATATGAGAATAAGTAAAATAGAAAACACGCGTATGTATCTCATGTTATGTGTTTCTGTATATCATGTTACACAATTCTGTACAGTAAGCATAATGATTCTGTACATGAAATTGATTAGTAGTTGTATAACACAAAACACATTGTATGTCTTATTTCACGAATTTTTATCTTATATTATGCAATTATGTGTCTATATGACATTAATTATTTACATAAATCAGATCTAAGAATAGGTAAAATAGAAAACATATGTATGTATCTCATGTCATGCGTTCTGTATATTATGTTACACAATTTTGTACATTACACATAAGGATTTTATGTCTAAAATAAATTAAAATTTGTGGTGAAACATAAGAAACGAAAAGTTACGAAATCTGTTAAAACATAAATATCAAATGATGTCGTTTTGATCCAAGTTCCACAATACTATATGATTTTGGTCCACAATATAAATTACCGGTGACATGTGGGACAGTATATATTTAGAGTGGGTTTGGGCTTATCATTCTACCCTTTCATCCTTTTGCAGCTGAGAATTGAAGAACGCATACTACAAAAGGCATATGTCACATCCATGCTCCCCTTTTTACTTTTTATTTATTTATTTATTTATTAAATTCATTATATCATGCATTATATTCTACGCATGTAAAGGAACACCTATCATGTACTTTAGGTTTTGGTGAATCATAATGATATAGATGTAAGATAGATTATTGCAACCTGCATGCTATTTTTATTTGTTTAATGATAATAATGGAAGAAATCTCTAGCTTCCAAAATGTTAATTCCATTCAATTCAAGTTTAAGCATGCAACAAATTGTCTGTACTTCTATCTTGTAATTTAATGATATATGTATAAAGTTTGTATATATAAAGTTTTTAGATATATTCTTATTCTTTTAATTTGTATTTAACAATGATTTGTATTTAGTCACATTTACTACATATATATAGTCACTTATTAACAACATATTCAAACAAATTACTAAATTAACGAGCTAAATTTAAAGGAAAGTGCTAAACAAGTTCCTTAAGTCATGGGAATATTATAATGGATGTTTGCTAAGCACTTTGTACTCAGATGACACCTATGTGATTCTCCTTAAGGGCTATAACAGATAGAAAAAATATAGAACAAATACTACCTTGTAATAGAGTCAATAGTACTAACAAAAACAGCCATAGGAATATTATTCCATCATCTCCATTTGCTAAATGATGTGGCAATAAAAAATTAATTTTCTTTTTTCTTTGCTTGTCAACATGGATAGCAAATTTTCTAAAGTAGCTTTTGCTGCCAAAATGGTAGCACAAGCGGCCAACAACAATACCTGTTTTTTTTTTAAATTATATTTATAATATAATATGAAATTGGGACCCTTTTTGAAAGTGAGAGAGATATATAAGGATGTAGAAAAATAGTAGAGAATTTGCAAATATAACGATGTGGAAGTGAGACTCATTTTTAAAAGTGAAAGAAATTTGCAGGATAAGGATAGCCTGAGCCACTAATTAAAAAAAGGGAAATGCAATTTTAGTCCCTAACTTTTTATTGTTGCAATATACACCCCTAAGTCTTCAAAAAATTTACAATTTTAACCACTGGAGCCACAAAACTATTAAATTCTATTAAAATATACTTAGTACATGAGTATTTTAGTGCTTTTAATGTTTCTTTAATTATAATCTTGTTTAGTCTCGACATTTCATTTGTTAAATAAAAAACATAAATTTAACAGGGTCATGTAGGAAAAATAGGGATGATGTGCGCAACAATAATTGAAAAGGGAAAATTTAGTGAATAATGTTATTGTGAAATCTCTATTTGGCATATGAATACAAAAACTAACAATGTATGTTATAAATAACAAAGATAATACAATTTTAAAATATACATTGATGGATATATTATATCCGAGCAAATCGATCCGGGAAAACAGAGCAAGAAAGTGTGGAGCGGACCCGGGGTCCCAAGGTTGAGCCTAGTGCTCTGCCCAAGGCACCTTGGCCCATGGAACCCCAAGGCACCTCGGCCTAGGACGCCTCGACACAAGGCACCTCGGCCCAAGACGCTTCAGCACAAGGCGCCTCGGCACAAGGCACCTTGGCCTAAGACGCCTCGGCACAAGGCACCTCGGCATAATGCACCTCGGCCCAGGACGCCTCGGCACAAGGCACTTCGGCCCAAGACGCTTCAGCACAAGGCGCCTCGGCACAAGGCACCTCGACACAGGGCACCTCGGCTTAAATGGGCTCGGCCATGGTGAGCTCGGCCACGTTCGCGCGAGGAAATCGGCTCAGAGCATGCTTACTCTCTTTCGTTGTTGACTTATCAGAACGAAGAGAGTGTGGGACTCATGATGGATATATTACGACTGGAGCAAACTGACCCGGGGAGGTAGAGCAATGATCCGGGGCCCCTAAGGTTGAGCCCCGTGCTTGGCCCAAGGCCTCGGCCCACAAGGCCCCAACTGGGATAGGTACCGACCCCAAAGGAGCCGGCCATTAAAGGGCTCGGCCAGAAATAGGGCCGACCTGGGAACCGGTCAAACGAGAGACTCGGGGCTCATGCCCCGGGCGTGGTTAACATGCAGATCCAACCACCCCCCGGTTTTTGGGGTGGCGGTTAGGGGTGGGGTTGTATAAAAACCCCCCAATTTGTCTCATTAAGACACATTCACTATTTTTATACCTACTATTATCCTAATCAAGCCTTGTAATAGTTTATTAGCGATATTTAATACAATACATATACTTAGTAAAATTCTAAAAGAGTTTAATAATTTTGTTGCTCTAGGGGTTAAAAACTGTAACTTTTTTAAGAGTTAGGGTGTAACAACCCAAAATTTCATTTTATAAATCCAGTATTAAGAAATCCCAAAGTAGCTTTTTCACTCTGATGGTTTTAGGGTTTTCAGGCCCAAGGAGGTCCAACACAACCTTCGGCTGGTGGGTGCACCTTTTAATGAAATGTATGACTATTTATGAGTTTATGCTAGTACTTGGAACTTTTTGGTATTCTCCCCTCCTCGGGTGTTCAATTGTCTCAACTTTACAAGAATGGAGGAGCCTTTATATAGCGGCTCCTCCTCTACCGATTTGAAGGCCTTTGATGGCCGACTTCATGGCTAATTAAGACACGGAGCCGTTGGACGCCATTACTCGGTCGACCAACGGCTCTCCCAGGCTTGTAACGGCCTGACCGTGTCCGGCTTTCAATGTCTCAACGGCTCCCTCTTTAGTCGAGCCTCTTCAATGCTCTCAACAGCCCCTTGAGCCGAGTCCTTTCCTGGGCTTGGGCCTCGGTCGACTCCCTGTCTCGGCCTAAGCTCCTACTGGACTCTTCTTGGCAGCTCGGAACTGGGCCCCATGCTTGGGCTTGGGCCGACTCCTCGACTCGGCCCAATTGCTCTTCGGGCTCCTCTCGACGCTGGCCCACTTCTCCCATCTATTTTCTTTGGGCCCTTATACCTTGGGCCGGGGTCCTCACCCCATCAACTAGTCCCTCACTTTTCCACACCCGGTCCGCTAGCCTGGGTTTGGAAAAGTAGCAACTGTTCGTCCCTCCCAATCATCGTATCTTCGTCTTAAATATCTTTTGGTAACGTCCGGATCCTCAGCCATCTCCTCCGGATCTCGCGGGGCCGTTTGGATTCTTCCGTCTAAGCTTGGCCCCTATAAATGGCGTCCTTCCTTTTCTTTCACCTTCTCAAGTCTATCATGGGTCGTTCTCCTCTGAAAGGAAAACGGATTGACTTCGGGTCTCCTTGGCGTCCGCTGCCCTCTAAGCGGACTCGGCCTGAACGAGAACACGGGAAGAAGACTCCTCGCCCAGCCCCTCAGAGGTCTCCTGCCAGCGCTATGTCCTCAGCCTCTCGGCCGCCGACTCCTTCTCGACGCGAGGTCACCCCGCCATCACGCCATCCGTCTGCTCCCACAACCGCCCGAGTGACTTCTCAAGACGGGTCCTTTGTTGAGGTGGCGGTTCCGGAGCAACTTACTTTCAAGATGACCTTCTCGATTCCGCTGGATGACCTGAACGGGCCGGTTACGGGCCTGATGAATGATGAGGATTACGCCCGCTACCTGGAGGTGTATCCGGATGACGAGGAGCCGATTGCGCCACCACTCATGCCAGCTTTCTGGGACTCGTTCTGCCCATCCCCGCCTGGACCATCGGGGGGGTTCTTTGGGGGCGACTCCCCCTCGCCTGGCGAGTGATCGCATGTACCGGAGTCGGTCATAGTTCGGAGGGATTTCTTTTTAGGAGCATTTTCATATTTCTCATTGTAATAAGCTCCTTGCCATGTGTATCCTCCTTTTTGCAATAATAATAATAAATGCTATCCTTGCCTTATGTCTTGTCGTGTTCTATTACGTACTCATCTGGACGACTGGTCAAGGGGTCGGTCACGTCATCGAAATCTTTTCGGTCTGACACCTGCAAGATTCCCCATATCCTGGGCGAATCTACTTTTTCCTGCATTGGCGTGCGAATCTCGCTCTTCTCGAGCGGATCTGATGGAGCTAATCCCTGACAGAGATTCGTGTCATCCGTCTAATCCGGCTCAGTTATGTCAGTTATAATCTCCTCCGCGATCACCGCCTAGGTATTTGCCTATGCTGGGCTATATAAAGGCCCTTCACCGTTGATGCAAATCGCAACATTCTCCACTTTGCGAAGGTACGACGCCATGAGTTATAGGGACGGTGATCGCCGCTGGTCCATTCGTAACAAGGAGCATGCTCGCCTGTAGCAACTGAGGCAGAAAAGGTTGGCTAACGGGGGTCGTTTGGTGGGCGACTCGGCCTCCGACCCCATCGTGGTGCTTCCAGATATGCCGGACTTGATGTGCAGGGAACCCATTGACGTGGAGACGGAATCTGGGGTGGAGATGGAGCCGGTGGTGGAAGATCCCGAACCAATGGTGGAAGAGAAGTGGGAGGCTCCTCCCCTTTTCGGCGTGGCCATGTCGCCGAGCGCTCTGGAGAGGCCTTTGCAAATGATCGATGACGGGAAGCCCGCCGTGTATCTGGACGAAATGCCTGAGCCTGAACCGAGTCCTCTGCCTTTCCGCTCTCAGTACCTCCTGGAAGGCCCTCCGACCGCTAGCCCGTCGACAGAGAAAGAAGCCAAGCCTTGACTCGTTTTTTCTCTTGTAATTTGCATCGGCCGAGTGCTGGGCCTTGTAATCTTCGTACTAATTAAATAAATTGTGTGTTTTTCTGTCCGACCCCACATTTTCTTAGTATTTTGTCGTCCGACCTTTGGTCTATGGGACTGATTCCTAGCCTTGTTACGGCGAGACCCTCCTGGCGAGGGAGTCGCCGAGTCTGATTGCCGACCTGGTTACGGGAGTCTCTTCGTGAACTCGGCTGATATCATTCGATGAGCCGGGTTCTACCGGGTCATTTTAGAAGCTTCCAGCTCGTATCATATGGGCCCAGAGGCCATGGCCCACCACGGGCTTCCGGCTTAGCAGGCCGGGTCACTTGACGTTCGACCCTTAGCCTAGGACAGATGCGCCGTCTGTAGGCTAACTCTAGGCCTGAACCGTCACCCCACCTTTTGAGGCATTAAATGCGGCGTCCCTTCACGTCTCGTCACCTCCTCTTCCTCCAACGAGAAGGCGGCACGTGGCCGTCCTTTGAAATTCCTCCCCTTTAAATAGCCATTTCGTCTCTCCTTCCCTTTTCTTCTCCAGTCTTTCTTCTCAGCTTCAACTTTGAGCTTCTCCGGCCACTCAGTATTTCCTCCGATCTCTCTCCTAACTTAGGTAATGTCTTCTTCCTCACATTCTTCTTCTTCTCGTCGTTACTCGGTCGATAACCTTGAGACGACCTCTCCCTCTTCGTCTTCTCCTTCTTCGTCTTCTTCTTCTCCTCCCCGTCGTATGGAACTTCCGGCGGACATTCCATCGACGTCCTCTCCTCGTCGTATGGAACTTCCGGCGGACGTTCCATCGACATCTTCTCTTCCACCGACCCCCTCTTCTTTGGGGGCGGTTACTCCGCTGAGCCTCGCCCCTCTAACGACGGTGGCGGCTCTGCCGGGTGGCGTCGGACGGCCGCGAGGCAAGTTCGATTCCATCGTCCGCCCTTCTGGGTCACCATCCGTCGTTAACGCGGTGGACCTGGAAATGGCCCGATATCTTCTTGGGCCTTCTGCCGTAGTCCTCGCCCCGGAGGGCCGGCAAATTTACGACCCTCCCGAGGGTTATGTCGGTATTCATTTACACTCGGTCGCTTTTGGCTTCCGAGTTCCCCCGTGTTCTTTTCTTTCCCTTTTTTACCGCCATTACAACCTAGTTCCGGGCCAGCTGGTGCCCAATTCTCACCAACTCCTCACTTGCTTCGTCAACCTCTGCCACTGGTGGTTGTGCGAGCCTGACCTTGACCTGTTCCGGTATCTTTTTACCGTGAACAAGGTCGGCTCGCACTCGCCGGGCTTCGTCCAAGTCGCCGCTCGCCCAGGGCGGCAGCTTTTCGAGGGGCTGTCTGATTCCATTAAGGATTGGAAGCTCCTTTATTTCTTCGTTCGCCCTGCTTTTTCTTCCTTCACTTTTCCGACCTTGTGGCCGGCCGCTCTATTCAAGCCTTGCTCTCGACGTGCCATTCCTTCTGATGATGCGGTCCTGGGCGGCGAGTTCTTGAAGGGCTTTGGGCCGTACTCTGTCAAGTACTGGTCCCGAGTCCGGGCCATGGCTAAGCGTGGCTTGCTACCGGAGGGTGCGGCCACCGTAGGTAGTCTTCGTTACCCCTCGTTCCTCTTCTTTTCTTATCTTTCCATATTCCGACTCGGAATACTTCACGATTTTTCTCCCCTTTCCACAGGTCCGTACGATTCCGACTCCTCCAGCTCCGACGAAGCGGTTGAGCTGACTCCCGAGATGGCGGATAGAGCCGAAAAGATGAGGCGTCGGCTGACCCAGCGCACTTCCGGCACTGCTGCTGCCTCTTCATCCCAACCGTCTCCTGCTCCTAGGCCGACTCCTCCACCACCTCGAAATGTGGTGGATTTGACTCCGTCGCCAGTGGTGTCGCCCACTCGGCAGCCGCCTCCTCCTCAAACAGAGAGCCCCAGCTCTAAACGCCCGGCCGGTCAAACCGATGAGCCGGCTCCAAAAAGAATCCGGCTGTGCCATGAGGTAGAGGAGGATGCCCAGATCTGGATGGGCACCTCCTCCATCCGTAAGTGGTGTGCTAACGTCCTCCTGCCTAAGGACGTGGAGGCGACTCATGCTCTGGGGGACGAGTATATCATTGAGGCCTCGCTGCGCCAGTCGTACCGCGTAAGTGTTTTCCATCTAATTCCTCTCATTCGTTCTTTCCCCCCCTTTTTTATCTGACTCGTGGTCATTTCGCAGAACCTCTCCTTCCAAATGGAGATGAGTAAGCGGCTGCAGAACTACAGGACCGAAATGCGGTCTGTGGTCCTCAAGCTGCGCCAGACGGAGGAGGCCTTTTTGGAAGAGCAGGCGAAGCACCTCAAGGTGGTGGAGGTGCACAATTCCGAGATGCTGAGGGTCACCCGTCAGTGGGAGGAAGAGCGGGACAAAGTGGCGACGATTGCTGCGACCTCTGTCGAAGAATACAAGAAGTCGGCCGCCTTCGAGGCGGAGGTGAAGGCGGCGATAGAGGCTCGCCAGAAAGAAATTGCTAAGGAGTGGCTGTCGACGCCGGATGGTGACGAGTTCCTCCTGGACTTGGGCGAGCGTGACTATCGCCTCGGCTTTCGCGAGGCGCAGACAGAGATCCATTCGGCCTTGTTGGTCTGGGACTCCTCCTTCACTCCCGAGAGCTGGGGCCTCAAGCCCGTAATAGATGCTCTTCCGGCGACTGAAGGACAGTCGGCGACCGTGAACTCGGCGGCTCTTCCGGCAGCCTCTGATCCGACGACTCTTCCCTCAGCAACACCTCCTGAGCTCGCCGAGTCCTCTCTTCAGGTCGAGGACCCTTCTTCTGTTCCCCTGGCTGGACCAACGGCAAGGGCTCAAGTCGAAGGGATTGACGTTGACACCCCCTCCCCAGTAGTTTAGGGCTATCCTGTCTGGGATAGTCTCTTTTGTAAAGGCTGGCCTCCTTTTCGGGCCTTTTTTAATAGAACTACCATTTTCTCTTCTCTTTCGTATTATCTTGAGCTTGGGGCTTTCTCTTCAACCCTGTTTTCCTTAATTGCTCGCCGAGTCCCTCAGTCGAGGCGATTCCTCTCGGCTTTTTCCACGGAAACGACTAAGGGTCTGGACCCTTGTTTCCTAACTCTTTCTCGCCGAGTCCCTTTAGTCGAGGCGACTCCTTAGGCTTTTACTTTCTTAGAAACGTTTTAGGGTCAGTGCCCCACTGTTTCTTTATATACTCGCCGAGTCCCTCAGACGAGGCGACTCCTCTTGGCTTTTTCACGGAAACGACTCAGGGTCTGGGCCCTTGTTTCCTAACTCTTTCTCGCCGAGTCCCTTTAGTCGAGGCGACTCCTTAGGCTTTTACTTTCTTAGAAACGTTTTAGGGTCAGTGCCCCATTGTTTCTTTATATACTCGCCAAGTCCCTCAGACGAGGCGACTCCTCTTGGCTTTTTCACGGAAACGACTAAGGGTCTGGGCCCTTTTTTTCTAACTCTTTCTCGCCGAGTCCCTCAGTCGAGGCGACTCCTTAGGCTTTTACTTTCTTAGAAACGTTTTAGGGTCAGTGCCCCATTGTTTCTTTATATACTCGCCGAGTCCTTCAGACGAGGCGACTCCTCTTGGCTTTTTCACGGAAACGACTAAGGGTCTGGGCCCTTGTTTCCTAACTCTTTCTCGCCGAGTCCCTCAATCGAGGCAACTCCTTAGGCTTTTACTTTCTTAGAAACGTTTTAGGGTCAGTGCCCCACTGTTTCTTTATATACTCGCCGAGTCCCTGGACGAGGCGACTCCTCTTGGCTTTTTCACGGAAACGACTAAGGGTCTGGGCCCTTGTTTCCTAACTCTTTCTCGCCGAGTCCCTCAGTCGAGGCGACTCCTTAGGCTTTTACTTTCTTAGAAATGTTTTAGGGTCAGTGCCCCATTGTTTCTTTATATACTCGCCGAGTCCCTCAGACGAGGCGACTCCTCTTGGCTTTTTCACGGAAACGACTAAGGGTCTGGGCCCTTGTTTCCTAACTCTTTCTCGCCGAGTCCCTCAGTCGAGGCGACTCCTTAGGCTTTTACTTTCTTAGAAACGTTTTAGGGTCAGTGCCCCACTGTTTCTTTATATACTCGCCGAGTCCCTGGACGAGGCGACTCCTCTTGGCTTTTTCACGGAAACGACTAAGGGTCTGGGCCCTTGTTTCCTAACTCTTTCTCGCCGAGTCCCTCAGTCGAGGCGACTCCTTAGGCTTTTACTTTCTTAGAAACGTTTTAGGGTCAGTGCCCCACTGTTTCTTTATATACTCGCCGAGTCCCTGGAGTGGTCAACCGTAACTCGTACTTTTATTCAAATATTTCAGGACTCACAGGCCCATACATGCTCTGTCCCTTTCTATTGATAAAACTTCTTCAGGTGGATGACGTTCCAAATTCGATCCACGGGCTTGCCCTCCATGGTTTCTAGTTCGTAGGTCCCCGCTCGGACAACCGCGGCGATACGGTATGGTCCCTCCCACTTGATCGCAAGCTTGCCCCTTTCTGTGGGTTGACTGGCCTGTCGATCCCGTAGCACGAGTTCGCCGACCTGGAAGGCTCGCGGACGAATCCGCCGATCGCGATATCTTTTCACCGCCTGTTGGTATTCAACCATTCGTGCACTCGCGGCTTCCCTCCTTTCTTCTAAGAAATTTTTCTCAATTCGAAGACTCTCTTCGTTCTCCGTGTCTGAATAGGTACGGACCCGGTGAGTGGGCTCGACCACCTCAATTGGAACCTTGGCCTCAAAGCCATACGCGAGGGAGAACGGACTTTCCCCCGTTGCTCGTCGTTGGGTGGTGCAATAAGCCCATAGGACTCGGTCAAGCTCATCCGCCCAATTCCCTCGAATGTCTTCCAATTTCTTCCGAATTCCATCCACCAATGTTCGATTCACATTCTCGACCTGCCCATTGGCTTGTGGATATGCCACCGACACCTTAGTGTGGCGAATTTCATGTCGGCGGCAGAAGTCGGTGAACGCCTGGCAATCGAACTGTCGTCCGTTGTCGCTAACGATGTGCTCGGGCAGGCCGAAGCGGCAAATTACCCTTTTCCATAAAAAACGTCGGCATTGGTACTCGGTGATGGTGGCCAGTGGTTCCGCCTCGACCCACTTGGTGAAGTAGTCGATAGCTACGACACAGAACTTCAAACCTCCGGGGGCGACTGGCAATGGGCCCAGCAAATCAATCCCCCACTTGGCAAATGGGATAGCGGTGGTGACCGGCGTGTAAAAAGTAGCTGGCCGAGTATCTTTCTTGGCGAATGCCTGGCAAACGCCGCACTTGGATATCCATTCAATACAGTCTCGCATCATGGTGTGCCAATAATATCCTTGGACGACTAATTTCCGAGCGAGTGTATGAGCACCCTGGTGCGCGGCACAGATGCCTCTATGGGCTTCGTCCATTATTTTCTCGGCCTCGGGCCTGAGCAAGCATCTTAACAAAGGTCCTCCGAACGACCGTTTATATAACTGCCCATCAACGATCTGGAAAGAGGGGGCCTTTCGTCGGACCCTCGCGGCGACTCCTGGGTCCTCTGGTAACTCGCCTTTTTCTACGAATCGCCGGATGTCCTCTATCCAGAACATCTCGGGATTTTTCTCTCGGTCCCATTCCTCGCCGGTCACTTGCTGGACCCTTAGCGGTGTTTCTTCAATGCTTGGTCGGCTTAGCTCCTCTTTCTGACAGATTTTTACCAGGTGGTCCGGTACTCCTTCCAAGGCAATCTTGGACAATATGTCAGCTTCTACGTTATCCGTTCGAGATATATACTCTATTTCGTAGGCTCTGAATTCTTTTAGCATCTCAACCGCGCGTTCTCTATATAGAGTCATCCGGGCATTCTTTGCCTCGCATGTGCCTGAGATCTGCCCGACTACTAACTTAGAGTCAGTCTTGATTCGTAACCTCTCGACCCTTAAGGCCCTGGCGAGTCGGAGGCCGTTTAACACAGCTTCGTACTCGGCCTCGTTGTTGGAGGCTTGGAACAGATAGCTCAGGGCATAATACAGTCGGAACCCTTCGGGGGTGATGAGCACAACACCTCCTCCGCAGTGTTGTTGACTCGAGGCTCCGTCCGCATGCATTTCCCACCATTCGCCCGGGCAGCTCTCCGCGGCGCGTTCCTTTTCTTCCTCACTTGCGGTGCATTCGACCAAGAAATCGGCCAAGACCTGACCCTTCACGGAAGGCCGGGGCTGGTATTCAATCCCATATTGGGTCAGTTCTACGGCCCATTTTACCAGGCGGCCGGACGACGACGGGTTTCGCAAAACACTTCCGAGAGGTTGGTCTGTCAGTACTCGGACAGTGTGAGCCTGGAAGTAGGGCGCCAACTTGCGCACGGTAATCACCAACGCATATACAATTTTTTCCAAGGCGGTATACCTTGACTCGGCAGCCTTCAGAGACCGGCTTACATAGTAAACCGGGTGCTGGACTCGCTCTTCCTCTCGGACCAATACCGAACTCACCGCCTTGCGAGAGGCGGCTAAGTACAGAAGCAAGGGCTCGCCCTCCTGGGGGGTGGACAATACCGGGGGTGTCGAGAGGTATTGTTTCAATTCTTCAAACGACTGCTGGCACTCTGGTGTCCAAGCGAATCCTTCTTTCGTCTTCATGGCTTCGAAGAAGGGCACGGTCTTATCTGCCGCCTTGCTTAGGAAGCGACTAAGGGCGGCCAATCGGCCGGTCAGCCGTTGCAGGTCTTTTATAGTGCTGGGAGGCTGCATGTCGACGATGGCCTTGAAGCAGTCGGCCAAGTCCCCTGCGTGTTTGTTCTCCTCTCGGCTCTTGACGAGCATGTCGTCGACGTACGCGACCATCGATTTTCCCAGCAGGTGCTGAAACAATCGGGCCACCATTCGGGTATACGTGGCTCCGACGTTCTTGAGCCCAAACGGCATGACTCGGTAACAATAAACTCCGTCCGGTGTCAGAAACGCGGTCTTTTCTTTGTCCGCCGAGTGAATGAATATCTGATGATACCCCCTAAAGGCGTCCATAAAGCTCAACAGCGCCGACCCCGCCGTCTCGTCGACCAGTTGATCGATCCGCGGTAAGAGAAACGGATCTTTTGGGCAGGCCTTATTAAGGTCGGTATAATCCACGCACATCCGCCACGCCGGGGGCTTGGGTACAAGGACCACATTCGCCAACCACTCTGGGTACTTAACTTCGCGGACGTGTCCGGCTGCGAGTAGCGTGCTCACTTCCTTCTTCACAAATTCTCTTTGGTCGTTGGCCAGGTACCGCTTCTTCTGCACAACCGGTCGATGCCCGGGATCCACAGCGAGTCTGTGCGATATGATCGATCGGTCGACGCCTGGCATGTCTTCCGGGCACCAGGCAAAGACCATCTGGTGTTCCCGGAGCACCTTTATAATTTCTTCCTTTACTTCCTCGGGGAGGCCGACTCCAATTCGGACTCGTCGGTCCGGCTGCGTAGAGTCGATCTCGACTTCTTCCAACTCGACGGCAGGCTCCGGACGTGGTATCATTGTCCTTTTTGGGGGCCTCTCGGTGATCTCATGGACCTGCATCTCGCGCTTGCCCATCCCTTTACATGCCTGTAGGTAGCAATCGCGAGCGACCTTACGGTCACAGCGCACCGTGCCTATTCCGTTTGGCGTGCGGAATTTTAAGCAAAGATGCTCAATTGAAATCAACGCTCCCAAATCCTCGAGACCTGGTCGGCCGAGTATAGCGTTGTGCGAACAGGCCAGATTCACCACAATGAACTTCATGCTGAGTCTCTGTACGTCTGGGTAATTGCCGATCTCAACCAGAAGTGTGATCGATCCTTCCGCCTCCACCGAATCCCCTGTGAATCCGGCGAGGGGAGTTTTAACAGGACTCAGCTGTTCCCGAGTCATTCCCATTTTGATGAAGGTTTCGAGGTACAGCACATTGACGCTGCTCCCGGTGTCCACCAAGATTCGTCGAACGACAACGCCATTGATATCCATAGCTATAACCAAGGCATCTCGATGCGGTGTTTCACCGGCTGGTAAATCTCGGTCGGTAAACACAATGGGCTCTCGGCACGCCTTTTTAGGATTCTCCTCGCGCCCGTACACCGTTCCGACGTATAACTGGCGGGCCCAGGCTTTTCTGGTGTTCGTTGAGTCACCACCTTCCGGCCCGCCGACTATCATGTTAATAACCGGCTTCTGACACCACTGAGCCTCCTCCTCCTTGGGAGTCGGCTGCTTGCCTCGACTATTCTCGGCAACGGCGGCGGGATCCTCATCCCCTCGATGGACCGATTTCCGCCTCCACTGATTAGGAGGCGGGGTTCCTTGCTGAATGATACCCTCCATGATTTTCTTCAGGTAGAAGCATTCCTCCGTGCTGTGAGTATAAGATTTATGATAACGACAATACTTAGAGATCTTACCCATTTCTTCGTTCGTCGGGCGATCGTCGGTCGGCGGAGGCAGAGGCGGAGCGACCGTTTGTATCTCATGGACCGGACATTCGGGAATCGGCCGATAAGCGTGGACGACGGGTCTGTCGTATGGCCGTCTGACCTCGGGTCGCCGAGTCACGTCCGGGCGCCTTTCTTTGGTTTCCGCTCGCGTCCTCTTCCCGCTGGCGGATCCGCCGACTTCGCGCTGTCGCTTGTACTTCATAGCCTGCTCTGTGTTGGCCCTCTTGTTGGCCATATGAATGGCCTCTGCGTAGGTGGCCGGACGATTGTCCCTCAGGTCCCGGTACAGCTGGCCGGACCGCAGCGACTCGATGAAGAAAGTGAGCGCCGTCTGGTCCTCGACCTCTTCTATGGACTGGATTTCTTTCTGCCAGCGGGCCAGATAGGTTTTCAAGGACTCGCCTTCGTCTTGACGAATGTCCCCCAAGTGTGTTAGGTCCTTTTGTGGCTTGATATTTGCGGCGTAATGGCTCATGAAGCGGTCTGCCAGCTCTTCAAAGTTACGAATCGATCCCGAGGGCTGTGCCACTAGCCACCTTTGTGCTGACCCTTTCAATGTGGGTAAGAAGGCGCGGCACATGACCGGATCTCGTACCCCCAGAACCTGCATCTTATCCTGTTAGCGCAGTAAATGTTCCCGGGGATCACCGGTTCCATCGAACGTGGCTTGCTCCGGGAACTTGAAATCACCCGGTATTTTAAAAGCCATAACCTCATCCGAGAAGGGTAAGGCGGTCAGTAACGTACGTCCTGGGGACTTGGTTTTCCCCTCCATCTGTTCTTTCAGATTTCGCACTTCTTGCACTAAGTTCGCCACTTCAACCCTCTCCCGGGTGTGATTTCCTGTGGATTCCGTGCTCTTGCCGATTTCAGACTCAGCCGGTTGGTCGGGATTGCATGGAGGTTGCTCCACGCGACGAGTCTCAGTCCTAGCTCTTTTGGTACGGTTCTTCTCTCGTGCGGCTTGTCGATGGCGAGCGGCTGACGGGGCATGACTGGCTTCTATCCGACCCAATCGTTCTCTTGCGGACCGACGCCCAACGCTGGGACCCAGCCGAGAATGAACGGACTGTACCGGTTGGCTTTCAGCCCGTCGGCTCTGTTGCCGGTTGTCGGGCCTACGAGGCGGCTGTAACTCGTGTTGCTGCTGGCGAGTGATGGACTGTTCTCTCACTCCTAGGCTTGCTTCGGCACAGGCGCGTCCGATTGCGCGCAGCTGCTCTGGGGTGAGCAGCACTTGGGGCAATTGTTGGTTTATCGGTGGTGTCGGCGGCGGCGTTGTCTGGTTTTCCCGACTCCGAGCATTTCTCCGATTCAGCTGGCTTCTCAAGTCTGCTTCCCGTCCATTGTCATGGCGGCTCGATTGTTCTTCACTTCCTGCCATGTCTGGAACTTTTCTAATTTGACTGTGATTCTAATCGTTGTTCCTCGGACTCGCCTCACTCAAGAGGACACGTGACTCTTAGTTTCGATCCCCACAGACGGCGCCAGTGATGGTTTTAGGGTTTTCAGGCCCAAGGAGGTCCAACACAACCTTCGGCTGGTGGGTGCACCTTTTAATGAAATGTATGACTATTTCTGAGTTTATGCTAGTACTTGGAACTTTTTGGTATTCTCCCCTCCTCGGGTGTTCAATTGTCTCAACTTTACAAGAATGGAGGAGCCTTTATATAGCGGCTCCTCCTCTACCGATTTGGAGGCCTTTGATGGCCGACTTCATGGCTAATTAAGACACGGAGCCGTTGGACGCCATTACTCGGTCGACCAACGGCTCTCCCAGGCTTGTAACGGCCTGACCGTGTCCGGCTTTCAATGTCTCAACGGCTCCCTCTTTAGTTGAGCCTCTTCAATGCTCTCAACGGCTCCTTGAGCCGAGTCCTTTCCTGGGCTTGGGCCTCGGTCGACTCCCTGTCTCGGCCTAAGCTCCTACTGGACTCTTCTTGGCAGCTCGGAACTGGGCCCCATGCTTGGGCTTGGGCCGACTCCTCGACTCGGCCCAATTGCTCTTCGGGCTCCTCTCGACGCTAGCCCACTTCTCCCATCTATTTTCTTTGGGCCCTTATACCTTGGGCCGGGGTCCTCACCCCATCACACTCCATTAAAATTTTTTGCGATCAATCGGTGTACGAATAAAATAATTTTTGTTGCATTTTGAAATTAATTCGACACCGAAGAAATAGACTCTATTCGAAAATTCCAAAGTTTACGGGTACTTCGCGTACCAAGATTTAAATCGAGAATTTTATCTGAGTGAGACTGATAGAATTCAAAAGGGAATTTTGAATAAGTGTTCATCCATTTAGCTTTTGGGAAAATTTACTTTCAACCTCAAAGTAATAAAAGATAACATTTCTAGCATATGGTTCATGTTACATGGTGGACCATAAGACATCCACAATCCCTTATAGAATCATCTTTTACCTTGGGAAATTACCCCTTTGCACTCAACCAATCATTGTGAATCATCCTAGGGTTTTGAACCCTATATAAACTCCTTATTTCATCTCATTTCCCTGATCTCACTCCTTGCCTCTTCCTCACATTTTTGTCTGCCAACATCAAAGGAGAGAAACATCAACCTAGTAAGCTTGTTCATCTTTCATTCTAGCCTCTTTTCTCTTCTAGTTTTCTTTAGTCTTTGAGGTTCTAGGCTAAGGATAGAAGGTGTGTTGTGAAGTGTAGGTGGTGAAGGAGGCTCAAGCTAGGTCAAGAGGAAGAAGGGATCCAAGCAAGAAGCTTAGGCTACAAGAGGTATAACCCCATGGATTCCTCTTTAAATTTGGCTCTGTGAAGCCTAGTTTTGAGTAGAAATGAGTAGAAACTATGAGCTTTTGATGTGTTTATGCTTGGAAGTGATTTAGTATGTGTTTGTGAGTTGTTGAAATTGTTTTGGACAAGTTTGGATGAGATTTTGCAGGAGAAATGCTATTTGGTGCACAACACGGTGTGCACCAGATCAAAGTGGCGGCCCTAGCCGCGGCCCATCAGAAGGGCCGCCGGCTAGAGCCGTGGTGGAACTGGGCTAGGGCACGGCCCTAGAGGAGGGCCGTTGCCTAGCCCCGGTGCATCAACGGGGCTCCAGGGGCGGACCATGAAGAGTACTGCCCCAGGTCCCTGAGTATTTGTCTATGAAGGATTTTTGTGCAGTGGCCGGGCCCTTGTGGCTCAACTACGTGTCGTTTCGGACCGAGTTTTACGGGCCCTTGTGGCTCGGCTCTTCGGGATCGTCTCGACGCACATTTTGACTTTGATTTCGTTGAATTTGGATTAAAAACAAATATGTTAAGAAGGATTTTGTGAAGAATTGTTACACAGTAAATATTTTGCTAAATTCTTAGTGTTTGAGAAATTGTTGATTATGTGATGAGATAATGTTTTTATTGAGTAAAGAAGCATGATTCTTAGCTTTGAGAATATGATCTATTATGAAAGTATGATTAAATTATATTATTTGATCAATGAGAATAGAAGCATATTTGTTGAGTGAAATGTATAGAAATTGTTATGTTGCAAACCGAGCATGATGATATATTTTTGAATACTTCATGTTAGTTTATACATGAATTAGAAGCATGTTATAGAGCATTTTGACATTTGACATGAGTCATATTTCAAAAATGCATAAAGGGCCAACGTGAGTCCAAGAATACTTTCAAAAACCATGAGCATGTGGTATATCATTCTTTGATGCATTGAGAAGTAGTAGAATTGTTGCATGCATGAGATTGATGCATGAGAGATATATTATGTATTATCTATATCGGTGAGGTTTTGGAGGATACCGTTTGGACTATGTTCCTCTCGGGAGATATCTATGGACATTGCGGTCCCAGTATATGTAACACGGCGTATTCCCACGTTACGAGGTTGGAAACTTCCCACCGGGCTTAGAATCCTGGTTAGGGGGTGTGCACACTAATAGTTCGATACCTAATTCCACAGAGTTTGAACCATGAGATTGGTTCCGTAGATGGTAGGAGATATTGGGTCGGAATTATGCCGTTCCCGATGGGGTGAGTCACACTTCTGTGAAACCCTAAGCCGTCTACGAGTATTAGAGAAAGAAAGATATTCAACAGAGAGACTCAACAAAGAGAGAGACTCAAGTATGAGAGTCAATAAAGACTCGAGAGAAAGAAAGAGAGTCAAGAGAGACTCGAGAAAGTAACAAAGAAACCTCCACAGAAAGTACTCTAATATATAAATGAGTGTATGAGTATACTATTGCACTAGATTGCATATGATCATGAGTATATTGTTGCATGAGATTGCACAAGAGTATGATTATATTGTTGCACTAGATTGCATATGAGTATGATTATATAATTGCACGAGATTGCATAGGAGTATGAATATCTTGTTGTACTAGATTGTATATGAGCATGAGTATATTGTTGCACGAGATTGCATAAGAGTATGATTATATTGTTGCACTAGATTGCATATGAGTATGATTATATAATTGCACAAGATTGCATATGAGTATGAATATCTTGTTGTACTAGATTGTATATGAGCATGAGTATATTGTTGCACGAGATTGCATAAGAGTATGATTATATTGTTGCATTAGATTGCACATGAGTATAAGTATATTGTTGCACTAGATTGCATATGAGTATGATTATATAATTGCACGAGATTGCATATGAGTACGAATATATTGTTGCACTAGATTGCATAAGAAGTATGATCATAATGTTATACTTGTTTGTATACGAATAGAGCATCGTAAAAGATCGTTTAATGTGAAGTTTAGCTTGAGATACTCCTTGAGCATGATTATTGTTTTGTATTAGAAGCTATACCCATCAAGTTATTATGTGATAAGAATGTGAAAGCATGTAAATACCTGTTATATGGTCTTTTAGCATGAACCTATCTGTAAGCATGAATTGCTTGATAAGCTGTTTGAGAAGTCTATATGTTGATAAATCTACATGATCAGTCTTATACATATACGAGAATGCCAGCTGATATTATAGGGTGCAAGCATTTAGAAATAATATGATAATCTAAAGATGATTTGAGTTTAGCTTATTGCTATAATGATATCAAATGTTTTCAAAGTATATGCTAGAATGCTTTACAGGGTTGAGTGTGGTTATACTTAGCTTCGTGCTTACGGGAGTTTTTCCTATTGTCTATGTGTTGCTTGCAAAACCCCTTTCAGGTGGGCCCAGCAGTTTATTTATGATGATGTTATGGATTTAGATTTATGACTTTATGTTGGAGGATTGATGTAGACTGTTTTGGGGTGACGTTGTTCCCCCTTTACTTTTCCAGTATTTACTTTTAGTTCCCAAACTTAATCTTATTTGTAGTTTTACCTCTTTAGCCTGTGCAATCACCCAAGAGTGGTGGTTGTGGCGGTGACACTCCCACTGCTTATCATCTAGTTTTCTGCTTCTTAGTTTATGCTAATATCTGTTTAGAGATGTAATTAAGAGTTAGAAAAGTGGGATGTTACATAGGGATGTATATTACCATGATTAAAAGTTATGAATTAAAATTCTAACAATGAACAATTGAAGAACTAAAATTACATTTTTTTTCGTTAAATAAAGTTTCATCCAAACTCATTAAACCATAAAAAAAAAATATTATCATATTGCTGATTTGGAGCTGATTCCAAATGTTGTTTTATTTAAATGTGGTGGTGACTTTGCATGACATTAAGATGAATTAGAAAATCTTTTATAAAAAAAACAATTAAAAAAAATACCAAATGCTTGAAAGAGACGGCCATAGCTTTCTTGAGGGATAAGGTGGACAGTAGTAAATCTATATCAACAGGACAACAGCCATATATAGTTGTCTCCTTCTGGCGTTCAATTTTATTTTATTTTTTTTGTTTTTTAATTATCTTTTACTTTTTTTTTTTTTTTTTTACATATTTGTTTTTTTTTTTAAATATAAAAGATTTTTCAGTTCATTTTATGCCATGTCAAGTTACCGTCTCATTTAAATAAAATTACACGTAAAAATCTAGTTAGTGCTAAATCAATAGTAACCTACTGAATATACCAAATCAACACTTTTTCTTTAAATTTAATAGCCCAAATTTAAGAATTCAATTACCATGAAAGTAAAGTTAAATATGGGTGTACAATACGTTCATATATTTATGAATGTGTAATATTTTTGATTTAAAACTGTAATAATTTGATATAATAAGTTACCAAAACATTAATATATATGCATGGTCATACTTCTTGGTCATGAGTAAGTAAAAAGTGTAGAAATAAAGATTGAGTAGACTCTTTCAAATATTTTTAATTTTAAAAACGCATGAGTATGTATGCAAAGGAATAAGCCTTTACGTGCCCAAATTTAATAAAGATACTTTGCAATTATCTGATGTCTAATTCTAATTCTTACGTGCCCAACTTTGGGCATAATTCTTACACTGACCCGTCGAGATTTGAATCTTGATATTTTCTCTCAAATATTGTCTACTGAACTATTGAGTTAAGTCCGTGCAAGCGTGTCACATTTTTTCTATTTATTAGAGACATGGTACTATTATAAGTCATTTTTAATTTACACTAACTTTTGATGGTAACTTAATGTACACTTATTACACTGCAGAGGAAGGTATTGGGTGATGGCCTGGCCTCCAAACTTTTTAACTTTTAAGAATTGACCTTAGTGGCCATTGGGGTAATCTTTTCTGTCAATCATTAAGTACTAAAATAAATATTCAATTGTTATTATAATAATAATAATAATTAAGAAGTACTTTAGGAGATGATGCATGCAATGTATGTGTCGGCCATTAGAGCATGCAGTGCATTGTAAATACTTTTGGACTGAAATAATGCAATGTATGCGTGCGCAAGTGAAACTTTAATTTGCTTCGATAGGCAGCAATGGTGGTCTAGCTAGTTGCATTCTATTCACACAATTAATGATTTATTAATTGCTTAAACTTAATTGGTCGCTTTCATATTGCAGATTCATCAAGCTAAGGACCCATACATGTTGACATGTTGTAGCTAGGTCTCTTTCGAGTTATTTAAGTTGAATTTAAATTGTTGATAAAGATTTTATCAAAAGTTATTAGGGGTTGTAAACACACACACCAAAAAAAATCAAAGTTTATATATATATATATATATATATATATATATATATATATATATATATATATATAACACTCCAAATTGGTTACAATGAGTGTCGTTCAAGATCTTTGGATAGTCATGTGATTCTTCAACTAAAGGGCATTCGATTCGAAACTCGAGTGACTTGATCTTCAAAGAAAAAGAGAGCTTAATTATATGGCATGTTCTTCGTTGAAGAGCGCGCTTTCAGACTCAAATGGCTTGATCTGAGGTTTGGATGAACATATGGAATAATCGGATTTTATTTTCAAGATTATTTTATGGTGATCTCTGATAGATGTTTCTAGGATGTGTAAGAATATTTAAACATAAACTAACCTGCGTCCATAGTTGTTCTTTATAAAGCCTTGTAATTGCTGTAGTTTGCCTTTATGTTTCTGTAGAATGTCTCCCACTTGCTCCCAGGTTCAATATAGATGGTGTATAGTTTATGTCAAAAGACAGTAACCTAAGCAGTGGACCCTTGCTTATACAGCCTGAATGCCATCAATACAGGCTTTGTAACAGTTACTGTTATAACTCCTTATTATGGCACCACTTATTGACCACTAAAGGCCATAATCATTTGCACCATTAAGTTTTCCTAAATGGAAAACGTTACATTCTCCCACTTGTTGCAAGTACAAACTTAAATAAACAAAAAACATGAACTATAGAGATATGTCCTATTAATACGAGTAGTATCTACTATAATTACAATGCAACTTGTTCTCTAAGTACTTTATGTGGTGACCAAAAACTTTTGTAGATAAACCTAATGTTTATTCCAGGTCCAAAAGATATATATTTTCTTAACAAAATGTGCACAATACAGAGAAAATATCTGAATTCTTTAAGAATTTCATAAAATAACTGTATGTATACAAATTTTAAAAAGTGGGCGCAAGTCCCATTTTCTCAACAAAATCCCTAAACTTGAATGGTGGCATGCCTTTAGTTAAGGGATCAACAATCATCAACTCAGTGCTTATATGCTCAATGACAACTTTCTTATTTTTAACACGCTCCCTAATGGCCAAGAACTTGGTGTCGATATGCTTACTTCGACTCCCACTCTTATTGTTCTTAGCCAGGAAGACTGCATCTGAGTTGTCACTATAAACCTTTAATGGCGTAGAAATAGAGTCTATAACTCTAAGCCCCGAAATGAAATTCTTAAGCCATACACCTTGAGATGTAGCCTAAAAACACGAAACGAACTCGGCTTCCATGGTTGAAGTGGTGACAAGAGTTTGTTTAACACTTGTTAGGAACACTTGTATTAGGATTTTGATGATACAATTACAAATGTAACTTAGAATGTAGACCCCTAACTTTTGTTATTTCCATCGCTGCTTTCGTTCTAGACGAAAGTTGCCATAATTCATCCTGTAATTCGTGTTAAGTTAGACAAACACACGAAAAACGAGTTATGTTCATTAGTTAGGTCTGCCAAAGTGAAAAGAGTCAAAAAGCACGAGATCAAAGGCTTCAACAACGAAAGATCACCTCAGGTTATCAACCATCTCGACAAGACAACAACCTTTATGAAGATTTATTAAGACATTCATTCTCCCCCATAACGAGAAGAATGTCTCTTCTGTCTGAGTTGATCAACCACCATGGAGACAAAATGACCTTAAAGTGTTGGACACATATACCAAGGAGCATTAAATAAAGCTGTACTATTCTTTAGAAGCTAAAAGACAAAAACCCTAAGGTTGTTCATGTCTACAACGGCTACATGGTACAAGCCGCATTAATGGAGCATTTATTGAGCCAAGCTCCCCGATCCTTACCCAATGGATAATAGGTTTGAAATTTCATCTCCCTCCAACGGATGAAATTTTCCACACCTATAAATACCCACCTTCATCAACTTAGAAGGTGCTGGTTCTTTTCACTCGATCATTATTCTCAAACAAAAGCTCTTGTATAAGCTCATCTACTTACCAAGCTTTTGCGAACCAGTTTTCAAGGCGTGAAGATTTCTTAGAGAAGTTCATCAATCTTCATCTTCCACCTTGAAGAAGTCTTGCATCTTGTACGAAGCAGTCATCCATACTCAGTCAAGACTTCACCGTGTTGGAGAAATCAGAAAACATTTTCTACCAACCTCAACTCTGAAGAAGACGTTGACAGAGGCGGAGTAAACTCGCGGAGTTGAAAAACCTACTGGAAGCTGTCCGGCTTAGTGATCAAGGAAGCTTCTGTGTGCATTTGTACTAACGAGTGATAGTGCAAACCTTCCATAAGTTGTGGAAGAAGAGTGGAGTAGGCAAAGTTGGCCGAACCACTATAAAAGCTCTCGTCTCTCTATCCTCTTACTTTCGTGCTTTACTTTTCAAGCATTGCATCATCATTCGCCTAAAACCGAAAATTACGTTATAACTTCAAACTGTGCAAAGCAATTAAAACTAATTTAATTTATCCGCTGCGTTACAACCCCGAGAGGTTGATATTTGCCAAAAATTGAAAAGAGTCTATTCACCCCTCCTCCTCTAGACTCTTGCTCTATCCCTACCGGGACTAACAAGTGGTATCATAGCTAATACCTTGATCGGTAAAGGCTTTGCATTTACTGCCTGGTAGATCCCTTATCAAAAAGTTTTCTGAAAAAGTTGCATATTTTCAGCTTTGCACATTTTTCGTAAAAATGGAAAAAGATCATGCTAATCATACAAAGAATCTTGCCTTTAACCTTTCCAAATTTGATGATTGGAAGATCAGGATGCAGGCTCTTCTTTCAGCAATACATGACGAAATGTGGGATGTAATAACCATAGGACCAATCACCATCATGATGGCAAATACACAAGTTGCAGCACAAGGAGCAGGTGCTGATCATATGATACCAAAGCCGAAGTGTCAACTCACCTCGGAGGAAAGAACAAGAGCGAACCTGGATAATGTAGCACGAAACATTCTCTACAACTCTCTCGACGATTCCTTGTTCCCCAGAGTTCGAAAATGAAAAAATGCTATGGAGATCTGGAATGTTCTGATGAACCTGGGTGAAGGAGATGAACAAGAGAAGGACAACAAACTGACAGTGGCCATGAAGAAGTTCAAGGACTTCAAGATGTTGCCGAATGAAGCTGTCACAGATATGGAACTAAGGTTCTCCAGGCTCATGGGTGATCTGTCTGATCTCGGGAAGGAATTATCCGAAAAAGAAAAGAACCTGAAGATCTTTCGTGGCTACCGAAGTCTTGGGATATGAAGGTCACAACAATGAGAGATCACCGAGACATGAAGACCACAAGCACAACCAAGATCTTCAGTGATCTTAAAGCCTACGAGTTTGAGCATGCACCAAAGGATGCTGATGAACCCGAAACAAGAAATGTGGCTCTTGTGGCCAACCAGCAAGCATCAACATCAAACAGGTCAAAATCTAACTCTTGTGATTTTTTATCTGATGAACAATATGACCTATTTGTTAGGAAAATGAAGAGGTTTATGAGGAAGAACAACTTCCAAGATTCTCATCGCTCGGGACACCAAAGGCAACACGAGAGTTCACCTCAAACCTCAAAGCAAGAGACATCAGACTCGCAATTGCTATGCTACAACTGTCGGAAGCCAGAGAATTTCAAGGCAAATTGTCCTCATCCAATTGTCAGTAAGCATCAAGATAGCAACACTACCAAAAGCCCATCCAAAGAAGTTGGAGAAAACTACAAGAGAAATGACAAGCCAGAATCATCGAACTCCAGAAACGAAAGAAGAAGGAAAACTATGGTAGTAAACGAAACATCTGACAATATTGAAGCCGAAAGCAGTTCCTCAAGCTCAAGTTCGGATGATGACAGTACTGAAGAAGAAAAAGGGTTGCTGTGTCTGTTCAGCCAAGAGTCAGATGAGCTATGCCTTATGGCCGATGATGATGATGTAACTTCACAATCATCCTCTTATTATTCAGCAGAGTCTAGTTCTGTAAGGAGTCAAGCTTCCAATGAATCAGTTACCGAATTGATGAGGGAGTTTAAAATAATCAAAAACACATACTCTAAATTGAAAGAGGAGAACTCTCGGCTTATGATTAGCTACAATGCGCTAAGGCAAGTTCGAATTGAGAATATAAAGCTAGCCATTGCTAAGAAGCAACTTGAGGAAAATGTTCTCGCTTTGAAAGAACAGTGTACAGAAAGAGAAAAGATGGAGCAACAATTACGTGAGACCTTGAATTCATTCAACAATTTGTCCAATCTAATGGACCGAATGGTGAACGGATCAAGATTGCCTGGGGAAAGAACGGGAATTGGTTTTGACCCCAGCTCATCTTCACAAACCGGCTTGAACAAATCCACTAATGCTTACTCTCAGGAGAGTTTTCAATCAGCATTTGTTCAAGGCCCTACCCAGATGTCTGAGCCTATGACGAAAGATAACAGTATCGCTATGCCACAATCAATAAGCCAACCGAAAGGAAAGGCTGTACAACGAATTGTGGAACCTAGAATTGAAAAATCCTTCAAAGGCAATCCTAGACATAGATATGTCAAAAGGAATGGACCAAATGGTAAAAGACAAAATCTACACCATAAAAAGGGTCAGCCTTATAAGGATATTCAATCTAGGAAAATGTCGAATGTTAATCAGTGACAATATCGTCCAAAATCTACACGAAAGAATCCTACTCAAGGAATACCGAGAAATGGACAGATCAGACAAAACGAAAGATCCTTCAAAAGATCTGGATATGGCAATGGATGGACTGGGCCATCAGAGGAAGATTGGTTTGTTTACCCAGAACCTCTATCAAGAGAAGAATTTGAGAAAATACATCTGCTTAAACAAACTAATTATTTCAAGCAGTATCACAATCCTCTGGCAGAATACTTTCAAGAGAGATACAATGCTAAAACCTTTGCCAAGATCAGTTATGATTATCGTACATCTAATGGATATAGAGGACCAAGGATGAGTCAAGGAAACTCTAGGTTCAAGTGGATTCCAAAGTTGACATTTAACCCTCAAGGACCCGTAACTCAAGGGGTACCTAAAAATGTATAATCTTTCTTGCAGGATAAACAAGTCATATGGTATATTGATAGTGGATGCTCAAGACATATGACTGGTGACAAAGAAATGTTGAGCAACTTTAAAGAAGTTGACGGACCCAAAGTTATCTTTGGAGGCGAAACTAGTGGCAAAACTCGTGGAACAGGAGACATCATCAAAAAGGGAATAACTATCCAAGATGTATCATACGTTGAAGGACTAAAATTCAATCTTCTAAGCACAAGTCAATTTTTGTGACAAAGGCTACAAAGTTGAATTCTCAAAAGACAAATGCAGTGTAATCAGCACGAGAGATGGTCAAACTGTGCTAACAGGCCAACGAAAGAAAAACATGTACGTAGTCTCGTGGAATTCATCTAACACTAACGTTTGTCTTGTTGCTAAGAATAATGCAGATTTAAGCCAGGAATGACACAACAAGTTGAGTCATCTAAATAATAAAGACAATCAACAAGCTTGCCAAGAAAGATCTCATGAAAGGTTTACCGAAAGCAACTTACGTGAAAGACAAGATATGTGAAGCGTGTCAAAGAGGGAAACAAATTAAATCATCCTTGAAATCCAAAGATAAGGATGCAAACTCTTGACCTTTAAATCTCCTACATATGGATCACTTCGGACCAATTGATCAGCAAGCTTAAGTGGAATAAAGTATACTCTCGCTGTGGTAGACGATTACACAAGATATACCTGGGTACTCTTCTTGAAGAAAAAGAATGAAACAGAGATTGTTCTACCAAACCTCTTGAGACAGCTTCAAACAGAAAAGGAAGTTAAGATTATTTGAATAAGATCAGATCAAGGAACTGAATTCGTTAACAAAGTTATCAAAGATTTCTGTGGACAAAATGGCATTTTTCATCAATTATCGGCAGCACGAACTCCTCAGCAAAACGAAGTAGCCGAAAGAAGGAACAGAACTTTGAAAGAAGCTGCACGAACAATGATTGCACATTTGGGCTTACTAAAGCTGTTTTGGGCCGAAGCTATAAACACAGCATGCTACACACAGAACTGATCCTTGATCAACAAGTCACACAACAAAACTCTATACGAACTATGGAAAGGTAAGACACCTAGTGTTGGTTATTTTCATGTTTTTGGTTGCAGGTGTTTCATTCACAACAATGGGAAGAATCATCTGAAAGCTTTCGACGAAAGAGTGGACGAAGGATTGTTCATGGGCTATTCCTCAGTAAGTAAGGCCTTCAGAATTCTGAACAAAAGAACAATGGTCATCGAGGAATCCATACATGTCAAGTTCGACGAGAAATTTGAGAAAAATCCTAGTGGCATTAAATCATCTATCAATCCGAATCAAAGCTCTCAAGAACCAAACAAAGAAGAAATTTCAGACGATGAAGATATTCTATCCTCCTACACGAGATATCAGTTGAAGCCCTCTGAACCCGAAGCTTTAGCTCAAGAAGGTGACAGCATGCAACAGAATACTCTTGATATCCAAACAACATCTGAACCCATGATTTACGTTGAGCTACCCTATATTCCTGAGATGGACGTACAAAATCAACAAAGTTCGTTTGAACCCGATCTTAGATGGTTAAGAGATCACCCTCCTGATCAAGTCATAGGAAATATCCAAGAAGGAGCAAGAACTCGGGCTAACGTTCATGAAAATATGATGGCATGTTTCTTATCTCAAATAGAACCAAAATCCATAGAAGAAGCTCTGAGTGATCCTGACTGGGTAATAGCCATGCAAGAAGAGCTTCATCAATTTGAACGAAATAATGTATGGGAACTTGTTTTGAGACTAACACATCAAAATGTCATTGGTACCAAATGGGTCATTAGAAACAAAATGAGTGAAGATGGACTCATTGTTAGGAACAAAGCTCGTCTTGTTGCTAAAGGCTACTGTCAAGAAGAGGGAATTGATTTTGCTGAAACCTTCGCTCCCGTAGCAAGACTTGAAGCTATACGAATGTTTCTAGCATATGCAGCATACAAAGACTTCAAAGTCTATCAAATGGATGTCAAAAGTGCATTCCTAAATGGACTCCTTGAAGAAGTATATGTCAAGCAACCACCAGGTTTTGCTATTGATTGTGGACAAGAAAAAGTCTATCATCTCAAAAAGGCCCTATATGGGTTAAAACAAGCTCCACGAGCTTGGTATGATACACTCTCATATTTTCTTATCAACTGTGGTTTCACGAAAGGAGCTGTTGATAAAACGCTCTTTCGTATCAAAAACGATGATCATATCCTACTAGTTAAAATCTATGTTGATGACATCATATTTGGAAGTACAAATCCAGATTTATGTGAAAAGTTCTCCAACCTTATGCAAGGAAAATTCGAGATGAGCATGATGGGAGAATTAAATTATTTTCTCGGCTTGCAAGTTAAGCAATGTTCGAAAGGGATATTCATCAATCAAGCCAAGTATACGAAGGACTTAATTCGCAAATTTGGAATTGATGGAAAGTCCTATGTTAAAATCCCTATGAGCACATCCCTAAGAATGGATGTTGATAATGAGGGAAAAGATGTTGATTAAAAGAACTTTCGTGGGATCATCGGGTATCTTCTCTATCTTACAGCCAGCAGGCCCGATATCTCTTTTGCGGTTGGCGTATGTGCACGATTTCAATCAAAACCGAAAGATAGTCATCTAAGTGCTGCTAAGAAGATCTTAAGATACCTAAAGGGAACCCAAAGTGTAGGACTTTGGTACCCGAAAGGAAATTCTTTTGATCTTATTGGCTATTCAGATGCTGATTTTGCTAGTTGTAGAATTGACTGAAAGAGTACCTCAGGAACCTGCCAGTTCTTAGGGGGAAGACTTGTATCTTGGTTCAGCAAAAAGCAAAACTCTATTGCAACTAGCACTGCTGAAGCCGAATACATTGCAGCTGGCAGCTGCTGTGCACAGATATTATGGATGATCCACCAGTTAAAAGATTATGGAGTAACAACACGAGAAGTGCAAATTAAGTGTGACAATGCAAGTGCGATTGCAATCACGCACAATCCTGTTTTGCACTCTCGCACAAAACATATTGATATCAAGTATCACTTTATTCGTGACTATGTTGAAAAGAAGAACATATCTCTTGTATATGTTAATACTGATGATCAATTGGCAGATATCCTCACGAAACCACTATGTGAGAATAGATTTGCCACACTTCGACATGAAATTGGAATGATTGAGCTGACATAACTCGTTGGCGTGTTAATAAGTCTAAAAGACCAGAGATTCCTGAAATGATTCCATAAATCATATCTCGGGAAGACAAAAGGAAGCAACTTATCCAATATGTCACGCAATAGATCTCGAGCTATATAAACGGACAATGGATGGTACGATGAACACACCCTAACCTTTTATTCTAATTAATTCTGTTCAAGTATTCTGTGATTGCAGGTATGAGCACAGAAAATGAAGCAAAAACGACAATCACAGAGAAGAAACAAGAAGAAACTGAGATCTTCCATGATCCTCTAGAAGACAAGGGCATCCTAAACAAATTTCTAGCAAGCTCACAATATCTGCAAAATCTCCATCGTGATCCAACGGAACACGAATCACATGAATCATTTCACTCGGTTGGCAACACCATAGGATATGCCAATGTGGACAGTGTGCTAGAAAGGAGTGACAGTTTCGACTATTCACCATCAAGCACTCCTCCGAAAATGCCGTCTCCTCTCAAGTCCACAGCTAGCAGCAAGATGAAAAGGACCTAATGAATTATCTTAGATCACTTTGATAAGCTGTGGTTATGCTTGTCTTAAATAACTTTCATGTTTTTATGGTCTAATTTTATTATTGAAATCCTTTGTCTTGAATCTTCTGAATGCGTCTCTAACACGAAACCTAGCATCGTCATCTAAAATCTTTTGAACACATTTGCACGCAACCTTTGCACCTATAAATCAGAACCTCCTTCAACGAATTTTTCTCACACATCTAGTAGTTTAGTGAGTAACATTTGTAGGTATGGATAAGGGCAAAGGAAAGATGGACGAAGCCGAGAAACGAGCTATTCGGCGTGATCACCATCTTCTGGAAGCAAGCAAACTCACAGATGCCGCAATCATGAAACTAGTGGAAGATGGTGATAGGGTCAACGTAACATTCTCCATGCCAAACTCGGCTACCCTGAAAGAAAAAGAGATTCTGGACAATACTGTCAACGAATCTCAGGCCAAGAAAGCTTTTTATCTGGAACAAGCCAAACGTTTGGCAAACGAAAGGATAATGGCTTTGAAAAGTGCAGATAAGCACTCATCCCATCCACCTAGCTTTCGTCGGTATCCCTCTTTTGAAGCTCCACAAAAGAGTGAGAAATCTTATGAAGATTATACTCTAGTTCACTCTCAGTCACCAATCAACTCGACTCTGCCCACCCTCTCTTTAGAGAAACTGGACGAATACGCGAAAATGGCAAACTTGCCAGATGTAACTGATGAGTCGACTCGTCTAGAGCTTCACATGCCTTATCGTTTTCTTTAAATGTTGTTTATTTGTAAGGCTTGTGTACCTCTTCTTCATCTCATTTAATGCAATTTTCTGTTTTTATTACCGTTACTAATTGTCATCTTGACCTTGTTTCTATTATGTCAGAATATATCTTTTTGGTCAAAGTTGGAATTATTACACATGAACCATTTCTTAAAGTTTTAATCATGATATTGAATGAATAAGCTCTCATCTGGTTCAAAAACCACGAAGCGATAACTGTGTGTTATCTGCATGCTTTGGAATCTATTCTCTGACCTTGGAATCATCAGTTTCTTGAAAATATCTGGTCAAAGTCCTCTACAAAATTAATGGTCAGTTGAAGAAATTTATGGCTATTAATTACAGCATTGAATGCTGCATGTAGGGATGTCAAATGGGCCAGCCCACTGGGTTATGGACTGGCCGTGCAGGGTTGTTGGGCTTGTTGGTTTGGGCTAAATGGTTTTTTATTTTTTTCTTTGTGAGTTGGGTTGGCCCTAACCCTAAACATCGGGTTGTTGGGCTAATCCAACGGGCTCAATCATTACACAAAAATTTAAAAATAAGAGATGATTTTCACATTCGATGGAGAGGCCGGGATGAGTTTTGAAAAATCCACACACACACACACACACACACACACACACACACACACACACACACACACACACACACACACACATATATATATATATATATATATATAGGGGAGGATTCAAGTAGGAACCCATCCTTAGGTATGAACCTAGGAACCATTCTAAGCCATCCAAAAATTGGAAATCAATGATCAAGATCAATTTACAATTTAATTAGCAAATTAACCATAATTAATTACAAGGGATAATGGTGTCATTTTATTCATCATCCACTTAAAAGGAAATATTTAATTTGGATATTTTCCTTGATTTTAGGTGGCAACATGAAGAAGGATTGTTTATGAGTTTGGATTTAATTAGGATTGATTATGAGTTTGGATTTAATTAGGATTTGTTTATGCGTTTGTATTTAAACAAGAAGTTTTAAATCTTACAGGTCTTCTAATTTTAATTATATCAATTGTTTCATTATTCTAATGTAACATTACATATATATTGGTGTGCACTTGGATTATGTTGTGTGTGCCATAATGTGCAAAAATACTGAAAGAATGAAATCACAAAAATCATATTGATGTTAAAGACTATGTTGTGCACTTGGGTTAAACTGTGTGTGCCATAATGTAAATAATGAGTGTGCCGGTGAAAATACGTAAAACAAGTTGGTGTGCACTTGGGTTGATAGAATAGGGTGTGCACATGGGTTGAACTGTGTGCACTTGGGTTACATTGTGTGTGCCATAATTTGCAGAATTAGTTTGTGTATGAAAATATGTTAAACATTTTGGTGTGCACTTAGATTGTGCTGCGTGTGCACTCAAATATAATTGTGTGTGCACTTAGGTTAACGAGTTTGTGCCATGTTACTAAAAAAAATGATATACGAAATACCGTATGCAATTAGGTTAACAAATGTGTGCATCCACAAGTATATGAAATTTCGTTTGCACTTAGTTTAATGAATGCGTGCATCCACCAAAACCAGATTGATGTTAAAGACTATGTTGTACACATGGGTAAAGACTATGTTGTGCACATAGGTTAAACTGTGTGTGTCATTACGTAAATAATGAGTGTGTGAATGAAAAGACGTAAAACAAATTGGTGTGCACTTGGGTTGAGATAAGTACACCGTGTACATATTAGCACAATGGAATGTGCATGTGAGCGTTAAGCAAACGAAGACAGTGATGGTTGGTTAAAATGGATTACAATCAAAATCAATTTTAACAACCCAATATCATCAACACAGTAAATGAATTGCAATTAAAATCAATGTTAATTGAAAATTTAAATCTACTTCAACCACTAACCACTAAAGCTCCACGAACCACATGCCAAGCATCCCAAACCCACAATTAACATCCTCATTTTTCAATTGCATTTCATGATTTAAGGTGGTGACCAAACCAATGTTAATTGAAAATTTAAATCTACTTCAACCACTAAAGCTCCACGAACCACATGCCAAGCATCCCAGACCCACAATTAACATCCTCATTTTTCAATTGCATTTCATGATTTAAGGTGTTGACCAAACTCTTACGCTTATACAATTTTTTTTTTTTGGAAAAAAAAAGAAAAAAAAATCCATTCTCCTCTCTCCTTGGTACTATTTTATTGTTTGTAGATCGTCATCCTCAACGTTCACTTGCGATTCTACTTGGTGTTCACGAATAACCCGAGACTCCTTACCTGCACAGAATATTGGGGTGCAATAAATACACAATATAGAAGAAAACAAAGGATATATGCACATACAAATATATATATATATATATATATATATATATATATATATATATATATATATATATATATGCACACACAAATTTGTGCAATTGCACATGCCAATACTAGCCAACCTAAAATGTACACAACAAAGTATACTAGTCAACACTGCCAACTGCAACCCCACACACCACCACAAAGAATATATGCACACACAACCCAACTTCAATGCACACAGCAGATCATACTAAAAACACTTCAAACTGGCCAAAAGAACACAAAAAAGAAAAAAAGAAAAAAAAAAGAATATATGCACCCACAAATGTTCGTAACTACACACCCGAATACCAACCAGCCTAAACATGCAAACACATTCCAACTAATATGCACACAACCAAATCTTATTGTATTAATACTCTTGAAATAAATAAATAAATAAACAAAACAAACCTAGAAAACTCCTTTGTCGGCTTCTTCAATCTCGAGAAATTCGCATCATTTGCGTCCCCTTTAATTTCTTCAAATATGGCAATGGCAGAGGAAGGCCTCAATGCTAGAATGCAAACCCCTTTAATTTCTTCAACCTATACAAAATTTAATTGAGCAGAAGTTAGCGTCCTAGCATCCCTTTTTCGTCGGCTTCTAATTGAATATAATCCATTTTTCTAGGTTCCTTGGATGATTTTAGTCATTGACTGTTTTGCAGAGAATTCATTGTAAGGTTTCTAGCCCGTCGGCGCCATGAAACGGATAAGAAGATCTCACAATGTATTCCTTCCTAGATGCTGAGGAAGTGGGGAAACAGATGAGAGGATCTCGCAATTTCCTTAATCCACAAAAATACTATGCACTAAAATGCCCTAAATACCCCGCAATTATCTAAAATAAATAAAAATTAGTCCTAAAATTTCATAAAATATGTTTTAATATAAACCATTGATCACCCTAAATAAATGGTTATGATGAGTTCCTAGGTTCCTACCTAAGCATTGGTTCCTATATGATTGTTAGTATATATATATATATATATATATATATATATATATATATATATAATTCACATGCCACAAATCCATAATCAACATTAAAGTTCAAAACAAAAAATGTCACAAATCCACAATAAATACTAAAGTTCAAAACAAAAAATGTCACAAATCCACAATCAACATAAAGTTCAAAATAAAAAATATCACAAATCCACAATAAATACTAAGGTTCAAAACAAAAAATGTCACAAATCCACAATAAATACTAAAGTTCAAAACAAAAAATGCCACAAATCCACAAGCAACATTAAAGTTCAAAACAAAAAACAAATCAAATGTAAAATAACAATCTTCTTTTTTCCTTATTCCACCCCCCCCCCCCCCCCGCAACATATGAAGCTCCAACACCAACTTCACCAACTTAATCTTCATCTTCACCTTCACCTTCATCTTCATCTTCATCTTCATCTTCATCTTCATCTTCATCTAAAAACAATAACATTTATTTAATAGTACAAAAAAATAAATCAAACTTGATAAATACACTAATATTACCATTTGTAGGAAATCCATGGAACCAATTCCGTGCACAAATAAAAGCTTGTACTTTTTTTGGAAGGAGCCTATTTCTATATTTGTTCAAAATATGGGCTCCAACACTAAAGGCGGATTCTGATACTACACTTGTAATAGGAATAGAAAGCACATCACATGCCATTTTAGCAAGCTGCCCATAACTTTGCTTTTTTCCTTTCCAATACAAAAGGACATCTATATCATCCAACTAATTCATTTGCACTTCTTCCAAGTATTTGTCTAAATTAGACTTTAAATCTTGATTGCCACTTTCAGCTTTGCTTCGATAATCAATATAACCCTACATAATTTAAGCATATACAAATATTAACCAATAACAAAGAAACAACATAAGCAACATATGATTAACAACATAAAGAAATTAACTTACAGAAATAAGAGTTTCATCCAATTTTCCATGTCCTCCTCTACTTCTCAATCCTCCTCTCCTTACTCCACAAATCTTTGGTGCCAAAGATTCTTGTGATTGAGAAGTAAAAGCTCCAGAAGATGAAGAACCAACACTCCTTTTCGTATACTCATTGTACAACATATATAATTTGTTCTTTATCCATTCAACCTTGACTTGATAAGTATGTGGATTAAGCATCTTATAACAATATTCCACAAATTGCAATTTCAATCTTGGATCGAAAATAGCCCCCATTGTAAGTATAACACTGTACTCATCCCAATACTTGTCAAACTTCAATTTCATATTCTTAGCCATATCCTTTACTACTTCATCCTCATTTTCCAAATTTTCAAGAAACAAACATTCAATCTTCCAAACTTGAAAAAATACAAATTTGAAGTAGGATAGGATGAACCAGAAATCAAGTTGGTGATGGCATAAAATGGATACAAAAATGCACACATCCTTTCCCCTCTTGACCACTCTTCATCTGAAGGACAACACTTATAATTTCTATCCTTTAATCCAAGAGAGCAAAAAACACGACGATACTGTATAGCACTATCAAGCATAACATAAGTTGAATTCCAACGAGTTGGCACATCCAATGCAAGTCCACAAGTTATATCAACATCAACACGTTGAGCACATTCTTGAAATGATATCATTCTTGCTTCAGACATTTTTACATACTTAATGCTCTCTCTAATTTTTCCTAATCCAACACTAGCAACTTTCAATCCATCTTGCACAATCAAATTCAAGATATGTGCACAACACCTTACATGAAAAAATTCACCACCACAAAGCAAACTATTTTGTAACGAAAGTTGCTGCTTTAGAAGTTTCACCATCACATCATTAGCAGAAGCATTGTCCAAAGTAATAGAAAACACTTTACTATCTATCCCCCAATCTACCAAGCAGTCATAAACTTTCCTAGACAATTCAAAGCCGGAATGTGGAGGAGGCATATCACAGAATGAAAGTATTTTATTATTCAACACCCAATTTTCGTCCACATAATGCACAGTCAAGCATATATAACCGGCATTTGTACAAGCAGTTCACACATCACATGTTAAACAAAGCATACCGGGAATATTTTTCAATATCAACTTCAACCTTTCTTTTTGTCTTTCATACAATTGCAAAACATCCGATGCCACAGTATTTCTAGAAATGAATTGAAAATCAGGATTCAAATACTGACAAAGCAACCTCACACTCCTATATTCAACCCATTTAAATGGAAGATTATGTTCAATTGTACACTGGGCAATTAACTCACGACAAACTTTTTGATCAATGACTCTATTATTCAATTTCCCCTCTTGATCAATTAACATAGCACCCGCATCTCCAAGTACTGGTTTCTTTTTACATATCAACATATGCCGATTTAAAGTTGATGTTCCACTTCCAACATCATGCAAATATGATTTTTTACAATAATTACATATAACCCTCCCTCTACCATCTTCACCTTTGTGAACATCTGAAAAATGATTCCAAACTTCCAATGATTTTCTTCTTTTTTTAGTAGATAAGCTATCACTATCAATTGAATCAGTTTCATTCACACTAGACATTTCTTTTATACCTAAAAATAAAATAAAAATATAGAAATTAAACAATATACCAAAAACATGCAATTTTTAAATAAATAAATTCAATGCATATAATAATTCATCATTTAAATTCCTAAATGAATAAACATATAGCTGCACATTAAATAAACCAAATATTTAAATTATATAATAATTGCATTAAATCTATTGCAGTATAAACTAACACTATGTGGTTGGGATGCAAAAATTGAAGCTAAATGATGGTAGCCATGACTCCATGAGAGAAGTCAATGCAACACAACCCATCTCTCTCACTCTTAAGTCCAATTCTGCTTGTTTTAGAGCAATTATGAAGGTAGGTACTTGGTAGAACTTGCAAATTATCACTCTTGCACATGTTTTACGCCTTAACCGTACCCATCAATTATCATATATACCCATCAATTATCATATATATTGCATTAAAGTCTATGGCAAATAGAAACAAAACAAATTATACACGGCAAATTATAGAATAAGAAATTGAAAATTAAGAAATTGAAATTTGGAATTCTTCTCACATTCCTTCTACATACACAACTGCAAAGACTATAATTAACAGGAATTAAGCAATTTGAAGAGGAAAGAAAGAAAATTTACCTCACTACACAAATCGTCCTTCTTCTTAGAGCAGTACCCACTGTCAGAATCGAAATCAAAACCGCAATTCAATCAGGCAGTATGGAAGCTACACATATCTTGTACATCGGAGACGCAGACGCCCATCGCAGACGATCGGCACCTCGATTCTCAAACTGGGTTCAGCGGAGACGCAGACGATCGGCACCTCGGTTCTCAAACTGGGTTCGACGGAGACGTAGACGCACTTTGCAGACGATCGACGGCGACGCAGACGATCGGCGACGACCCAGACGATCGGCGGAGACGCAGACAATCGGCGGAGATGTTGACGGCCAAACGCAAATTGGGTTCTCACTTCGCGATTCTCAAACTTTTGTTCAAATTGTGTCGCAGGCCCTACAGGGTTACAGACTTACAATGAACTTTGGAAATTACATGGGCCAGCTCAACAATCCATTGGGTTGGCCCAACTCAATCCAATAACCCTATAGGGCCAACCCAGTGAGCTTACATTTTTATTGGATTGGT
Source organism: Ipomoea nil (assembly GCF_001879475.1). Lineage (NCBI taxonomy): Eukaryota > Viridiplantae > Streptophyta > Magnoliopsida > Solanales > Convolvulaceae > Ipomoea > Ipomoea nil. Next base: position 1,272,014 of record NW_017617553.1, on the reverse strand, counting down.
TTTTTTGGATTTTAGCCCTGAAATTTTTAGGGCTTAATGGGCCAGCCCATTGGTTTAAGGCCAAATTGACATCCCTAGCTGCATGCAGTTTCGCATCAACACCTCTATTCATCATGGCTATAAAAGGAGGACCTAGCCTTCTCTATTCCACCATCTCAATCTCCAATATGTATCTTAAAAAGCGCTTCACCAGAGGAGATTCTAAAAAGCAAAAAGAAATTGCTAAGAAAATCAGGGAAGAGCAAGGAGACCTCTACCCTGGAAACAGTCTTCAAGCTCCCTTAGAAGTCTCTTCTGACAACGAATCATCTCTCTATGATGAAATGGCTGCCTACATTGTTGAAGAACCTGAAGACGCTCCTCCAGTAAAAGAGGAAACCCCTACTGTTCTGCCCAATAAGTGCATTGACAAAGACTACTCTGATTATCTGAAGGAACAACCCAAATGTGAGCTAAACTCGAACGAAGATGGACCTGCTTCGTCTTCAGATTCTAATGTAACACCCCAGATTTTCAAGACTTTTAAAACTTATATAATAAAGATAGAATCTCATTAAATCCAAAAATACGATACAAAGAGTACGGGGTGCTATACCACACCCGAGCTAGAGAACTCGGGTGCACAGGCTAAATTCTAAAACCTCAATCAGTATCAATACTAAATCATGGCACGCAGGCCGAAAGGGAAAACTATCTAAGCTACGCCCCAAGCTTCTAGCGCGCTCCAGTGATCTACTCGTCTGTGCCTGAAAGCCAAATATATCTGTTCGTAGTTCCCTTGGTGGGTGGTGCCTCCGTGTTGACCCGTGGTGGTGGGGCGTGGCCTTTGGGGTTGAGTGCACTGGAAGGCCTTGTGCCCTTCTTCTCCGCAGTTGAAGCATCGCCAGGGATTGCCCATGCAATATTTTCCTCTATGGCTTTTGTTGCATTTTGGGCAAGGGAAGCTTCTTGGGTTTGCTTCATTGTTCCCTAGGGACGGTCTTTGGTTGGTCAGGTTGCTTGGTCTTGTGTTGGTGTCGTTCCTCGTTCTTTTTACCGGTGGTGCTCCCCCTCCGGTGTTCCTTTTTCGTATCTGTTCCTGAACCCCGCGCTGGAGTAGTTGTATTCGATAGAGATTGGCGGCACTGGAGTAAGCCTCGTTGAGTGTCCGAGGTCTGCTTACCACTAGTGCTTTTCGGGCTTCGAAGTTGAGGCCCGAGACGAATCTTTCTATTTTGGTTACTTCGGTGGGGACTAGCTCTGGTGCGAAGCGCGCTAGTTCGAGGAATCGCTTGTGGTATTCCATGACAGTGGCTGTCCCTTGCTTTAGATGGAGGAACTCTTCGTACATGGATGCCTTTACGTGTGTTGGGTAGAATCGTTCTCGTGGTCGTGTTTTGAGATTTTCCCAATTGAACCCCGGGTTCTAGTTAGTAAGCGGGACCCTCGTGGATCCACCAAAGATTGGCCTCGTGTCCGAAGTAGAACGAGACTATCTCCACGCGACATTCTTTTGGGCATTCCAATAACCCGAGAATTTTGTCAAGGGTCCAGATCCATTCCTCCAGGATCACGGGGTCCTCTTCTCCTGAGAACGTGGGTGGTCGATGATTTGAAACTTGTTGGGCGACGTCTGAGTTCATGTTTGATGGAGGAAGCGGGGGCCTGTTGTTGCGAAGAGCTACGTCGCTTAGTGCCTGGGCGACTTGCGTTAGTTGTTGTAGCGTTTGGGTCAGGGGGTCGTGAGTGGCAGGTTCTGGAGTCCTTGATTGTCTTCTGATTGGCGCCATGCTGTCGTCTTTCTGGGTCAATGTTTATAGGAATGTTAAGTTAGAGCTTGGTGCTCTTTGGTGCGATAAGCGGGGGAAAAAGTTCTCTTTAGATGGGGAGGGATAAAGTGAGGGGAGGTTATGTGTAGGTCTCACAATCTCACTGCGCGTCCTAGGATTCCCGAATCCTATGTCCCTAAGTACCTAAAGTTCAAGTCTATGTCCTAAGGTCTGTCTTAATAGTCTTATCCTAGGGTCAAACTTAGGCTCTGATACCAACTGTAACACCCCAGATTTTCAAGACTTTTAAAACTTATATAATAAAGATAGAATCTCATTAAATCGCAAAATACGATACAAAGAGTACGGGGTGCTATGCCACACCCGAGCTAGAGAACTCGGGTGCACAGGCTAAATTCTAAAACCTCAATCAGTATCAATACTAAATCATGGCACGCAGGCCGAAAGGGAAAACTATCTAAGCTACGCCCCAAGCTTCTAGCGCGCTCCAGTGATCTACTCGTCTGTGCCTGAAAGCCAAATATATCTGTTCAGCGAGAGATGCTGGTAACCCACTCCAACGCGTTGAAATACAATACATATATATATATATATATATATATATATATATATATATATATATATATATATATATATATATATATATATATATATATATATATATACGAAAACCATTTTGAACATGAAGATATATCCTACGAACTCTAGCTTTTAAAACAGGGATAGACTCAACAAATAGAGCTAAGCACAGACAGCAGTTATACCAAGCATATACAGTTTACAACAGGCAAGACAGATAAGATAAGCACAATTAATAATCATAACCCAACATATACGATCCCCGGTATACATCCCATAGTCTCATCCCCAAGATACTCATAACAACAACTCATCCGTACTTCATCACATAGCACACTTTGTTGGCGCCACAGGACCAATCGCATGCCCATACATGAGGGTCAGCGCATATAGCTCTGTCACGGCCCCGCAGCACCCTGCCCCGTATCGCAACACGGAGGGTCGATCGCAACCGACCGATGAACCGCAGCTCATCACAGTTTGATCGCAACCAAACAGTGGACCGCAGCCCAAGAGTATGTCATCTGACCGCAGCCAGGAAATATGAACCGCAGCTCATGTAGAAACGTTTGATCGCAACCAAACGGTGGATCGCAGTCCGGGGGTGTAAATCTGACCGCAGCCAGCTTCTGAACCGCAGCTCAGGAATAACCAATTCGATCGCAACCGAATTGGGGTATCATGCACACATAACACATAGCAAGCACATGCAACCCACATTAACACATTGGGAAGGGGGAGAAAGCGTATAACAAAACCTATGTGTGATCCTTCACATACTAAGAATAATCCTAAGGGGTTCATACTTCTTTCACCTAGGTCAACGGGCTACCAATTCAACTAGCATGCAATATATAAGACTCATACAACCTACGAACGGTACCCGAAATATCAAACTAGACATAGGCACGATAGACGGAGTCCGTTGGGACACCACGGGGATCGGGGGAACATCAAACGGGGAAGCCAAAATCCCAAATTTGGTACAAACCAGCGGGTAGCCGGTGGGTGAGGGATCACCCGCCGGCGGCAGCTATTCCGGGCAGCTGCCCGCCCGCCGGCGTTGCCCAAGAAGGCCGCAGGTAGGTGGCGGGTCCCCTACCCCCACCTACCCCCCACTGACTCTTTTTCACCAAAAACGCCCCCGGAACCTTTGTGGAACCCGAAACCATGCTTAGTCAAACGCAATTGATAACACACGTAGACAATTAACGGATCAAAGATCGAGAAACGTATGGCACATAACCTATCATGCTTTTCTAAACATAATCAACACCCAATCATGCGAATTCCCACCCAATATACCAAGAATAATTCCATACGATACAACCTAGGGTTCTAATCATTTTTAAATCAACAGGGACACAATTCATCTTCTAATATCAAGATTCGGTAAGAATATCACATAAATATCAAGAACATCCTACAATCATCAAGAACATCATATAATCATCAAGAACGTCATATAATCGTCAAGAACACCATAATTATCAAGAACCTTTCATCATCAAGATCACCCATGGAATCATCCCACCAATCATCAATAATAATATCACAAATCATCAATACACAATAATATGGGGAAATCCTAAGAGGGGAATCATAGCTATGAAAATAGGTTTTGTTGAGACATGGGTTACCTTTTAGCCTTAATTAATTCCTTGGCTATGAAGGGTCTTGAAGCTTTCTTCTTTCTTGATTTCTCCTAGGGGAATTCTTGGAACTTCTTGTGTGGTGAGGGAATATTGTGGTGGGAGTTCTAGGTGCCTCCTTATGTTCCCTATTTATATATCTAAGAGTCTTACTTAGGGCCTAATTACTATAGGTTTGCTAACTCTATTCCTTTTAGGACTAAGGATTGGGTTTAGGGATAAGGGCCCATGGACTATGGTGGGCCTTTCCTAATTAATTATTGTGATTTAATTCTTTCTTTTGGGTAATTGGTTAAATGATTAATTGGTTTTAGGGATCGTAACACGGGGTGTTACATCTAATTTTCTGAGAACTGGGAAGAACTTAAAAAGCCAAAAGTCGAGCCAAGCTAGCATGAGAAAGAAGGAAGGAAGAGAAATTGATCTACCTATTATATATTTCTTATCCTGTATCAATCTTCCTTTCTAAGCAATAATATTATTTCAATTTTAATGGTTCTTACCCGAGTTTACACAAGTGCTGAACGAAACTTTATTTGTTTTTTTTTTTTTTTTGCATTCTCAAATCTCGTTCCTAAACGAATCAAGCCGTACTCTCTTGGAAATGTCTATATTCTCTCAAATTTTGACGGAATGTGTGAATTATCTCAGTGTTTAGTCATTCATGGCTACACCTTTTGATGAATCCATCATCTATAAAAAGGACTTCTCGTGGAAAATAGCTTTACACCTCTCATAACTCTTCAAGTTCGAGATACAGTCCTCTCGTTATGGACAAAGGGAAGAAGATGTGTTTTCCAACCAAGGATCTGACTAAGAAAGTTCGATTTGAGATCAATTCTTCTCATGAACTTATCAATTCTCCAAAGGAAGGATCATTCTCTGATGATGGATTCACCAAGGTCTCGAGTCTCTCTAGCTATCTCTCTCTTGTGAAGCTAGCACCACAACTCAAATCTGAAGAGAAATACACAGCAATACATGCTGCTGCTCAAGCAAGGGTCAAAACTGAACTGGATGATATGGAAAAGAGGGGACTCTCTAGAGATGCTATGGGAACTGACCACGAGAAGATTGTGGATGAGGTATTCGCTCTTCAAATCCTCAAGATGGAACATGCTGAGAATTCCCGAAAGAAGAGGGATGACGAAAAATGAAAGCTCGTCCAGCTTGAATCACGAGAGATGCAGTCAAGTGTCTAATATCTATGTTTCGTGTAATAATCATCTCTCGGGCTGTATCATGTCCTTTCGTTGTATGTTCTGTTTGAGTTCACGAAACTTTATTTGTTTCTTGAACTCGTCTCTTCATGTGAAGTAAAATATGTTATATTCCGGATGTGAAGCGTGCTCAAAAAGATACATTTTATCTAGCTCATCTGAATCGTTAATGCACATTCTCAGTGGGCATCGTGTGGCCGAGAAAACCGGTCCACTACCCCATGATCTCTGTCAGATTGATCTGACCCGCATTTAATACACATACGGGTACTCAAGTGGTTTTCTCTCTCCTCTTTAATGAGGAATGATCGAAATTGATCTGCAATTGATCTTATCAGATTTTTATCACCAGATCAGTTACCCTTTTAGTGGAATTGGAACCGATTGAATTTCGAAATTCAAACCATCCACAATTCACATGGGTCACCCGTTTTTATCTATACCCTAGAACCTCGTCAAACCTACATAAACCAGCCTTATACCATCTTTCATACTTTTCCCTCATCTTCACTCTCAAATCCATATTCTCACCAAAATTATCTCTATCTTCTCTCAAATGGCTAAGAAATCCAAAACCACACCCTCTAATGTCGAACCTGAAGAACCATCTACAATAGAGATACCCACCTTCCCAACAGACGACGTTAACTTCATTGAATCACGGACTGACTTCATAGCTGGTGGCAGTATGTGGGATGCACATGGGTTCTTGGAATATGTCATTGACAGAAGCTTTGGTGATAAAGTTATCGCCCTTCTACAAGAAACTGGTTTGTACAGGTTTGCAGTTCATCTCTACACGTTTTGGTTTCCCACAGATGTTACTCAGTTCTATCTGAATGCAAGTGTGTCTACGGATGGACTCACCACATCTTCAAGGGTCAACCAAACGGATATGACAATCACATCGGAGGACATTCAAGCAGCCTATGATTTTCCTCAACGAGATGAGTCATATAAGCCAAACTTCGCCTTCTACCATTATGATCAGAATGACTTCTACAGATTTATCAAAAACAAGCAGGCTCCCAGTGTAATCACGTGGCCCTTAAAGAAGAAATGGTTCCGTCTGGACTACGAGTTCACAGTTGATATCTTCAATAGATCGTAGAGCACAAAACTTCGGGCACAGATGACGTGACAAAGGATAAATTGAAATGTTGCACGCATTTCTCAATGAACACAAAGTAGATTGGTCAAAGGTCATCTTCAACAATCTTATCCATGTCATAGCATATCAAAGAACATCCCCTGGCGACATTTCAAAGAAGATGGGGTACGGATTTCTGGTAAGTCATCTCCTTACCACGAAGAATGTCCCTCTCAGAGCAGGAATAAGACCTGGCCAGAAGGCATGTCACATGAAGTACAAGCCCACGGGTTATGACAAGCAGAAAGCTTTGGAATTGGAAATACCTTTGGAACTTGTCAAATCCAAACGAAAGTCTAAAAAGGCGAAAGATTCAGAAGAAGACTAACCGAAGCCCAAACGAAGGAAGACAGAAAAGAGTTCGTCTCATGTAAAGACGAAAGAGATCCCTGAAGAGCAATCGACATCTACTCCACCAAAGTCAGCAACAGAGCCTCTGGACGAAAGATCTACCCAAACACCTCCTGTTCCATCCAAGAATCCAGTAATTATGGAGGATTCCTCTGATGATAATGATAATCTCATTCTCTCCAATCTTGGGCAAAGATCAACAGGATGATTTCGCTCTCCTGTAAAAGAAAATTCTGTTCCCCCTCCTTCGTCAAAGTTAGATGAAAAGACGAAAGAAGTATCTTCCCAGAAGGAAGATAAGACGAAAGAAGTATATTCCCAGGGGGAAGATAAGACAAAAGAAGCATCTTCACAGAAGGAAGATAAGACGAAGACGAAAAAAACTTCTTCAAAGAAGAAAGAAAAGGCGAAAGGCGCATCTTCTAAGGGGGAAGAGAAGTCGAAATCCTCCAAGAAAAGAAAGCATAGATCTCCCTTAGATGCAAGTTCTCCAAAAAGCCTCCATCCACAAGAACCCATTTCAGCAGAGCGAACACCTCCATGTTCGACACAAGAACCTGCTGTCATGGATACAGAGGTCAATCACTTAAGTCTCCCACAAGAACCTGGCTTGCCAGAAGAGACGATAGAAGTGATTGCCAATCCGATTGCTGCTGCAACTCTTCCCACCGAAAGATCCCCCCCCCCCCACAAAAACCTACCCTTGCAAAGTAGGTACCGAGTATTCTGACACAAGAACCTGCATTGGTAGTTGAGGACGAAAGAGTGATCACTGAAAAGGCTGTTGACCCGAAAGCAGTTGTGACAACACCAGAAGCTGCATCAATCCCTCCATCAAGAGATCAACTACTTCGAGAATCTATGAAGAATGATTACAATAGGGTCATGCAATGGCAAAAGTGGCGCACATATCCATTAGATACTCTCCTTGAAACAGCTGAAGCAATGAAGGGTGAAGAAGAATTCGCCTTAGAGTGGATCGGCACAAAAGATGTATATGAAGCACTGTGTCTTGAAACGATTAGACGAGTGTACTCCTACAAAGTGACCAATCGCACTCTCGGGAAAGATAAGGCACCCATTTGTATAGAGCTCAACAAGCTTCCTTTGGATCCAGCCTTCGTTGAAGAAATGAAGGAACTTCGTTATGCAATGCTCTTATCCAAAATCAAGACTGACTTAGAGAAATCGTACCAAAATGATCCAAATTGCGATGTCAGTGGATCAAAGGACGAAAGTGGCAGAAAAATTGATGAAGCAAATGTTTCCGATGAGAACGAAGAATCTGATGACAATGAGGAAGAAGAAAAGGAAGAAAACGAGGATGAAGATGCTGATGATGATGATCACTCGGGCAATGATGATGATAACCACAATGGGGGTGACCCGAACTATGACAGTGAATCCCCTCTATTAGTCGGCCCGGACTATAACGAACCATCACCCAAAAGATCTTCATCTCAAAACTCATTGACCTAGAGTGATGACAAAAGGGAAGCATCACTGAGGCCTGAAGAAATCTCCAATGCACCTCTTGAAGATTTATCTCGTGCTATCGTCCCCCACATTGATCACATGGATGAATCTCCAATCAAACGAGAAGATGCTACAATTCGTGAGGGAAATCTGGATGCCTCACCTATTCTGATCAACTCAGCTAGTGGTGGCAAAAAGGAAACACCACCTCGAGAGGAACCAATGGATACTTCGCCCACAAACATTGAAGTCGATTCTCCACCGATGTGTCCACGCAGTGTCATGAACCTAATGATGGGCACAGTTCATACAGCCGAAGTTATTCACAAAGAATATCTGTCCCTTCGCCACAAAGATTCCCAAACCTTGGAAGCATTGTCCAAGAAGGTTGATCAACATATGGCTGCTCAAACTCAATCTCGTCCTCCACCTCAAGCTCAACCTCAACCACAACCGTCAGCTCAACCAAGAAGGTCTTATAAAGCTCAGCAGGCGAAAGAACTCAATGAGCTTCAAACTGCTGTAAACAAGGTGGCATGACAACAGCATGAACTAAAGCACTCTCATTTCAGTCTCAAAGAGAGAGTTTATTTAGCATCCACGAAGATTGAAACTGCACATGACAATTCATATCAGATGGGCCAATATTCGCTCCAAATCTTGGGATATGTGCAAGACATCTTGATTGCCATTAGCAATCTATCTCCCCCAGCTCCTACTACGTGTGCTGATGATGCCAAAAAGGGGGAAAAGAGGAATCCTGATGATAAGGATGATGACTGTCATAGGGATACACAAAGAGACTCTGATAGAAGAAGCATAAAATCTCTGCCTCCACCTTCTGCTTCCAAGTCTCGTGATCCTCCACCTCCAGCTTTCAAGTCTCGTGATCACCAACCTTCTCAATCAAGACATCACTCGTCTCGTGATCATCAACCGTCACAATCCCGACATCACTCTATCAAGCCTCACCAATCTCTCGGTTCTGAATCTAAATACATATTCAGTGGTCTTTCTAAGAGAGAAAGGAAGAACCTCAGACAAAAGCTCATGAAAGATAAATCTGTAACAATGGATGGTGTGGGAAATTTTGTGGATTTTAAGCCTTATGAAGAAGGAAGAGGAAAACGTTTTGAAGGATGCAATGTCCCTGTCTGGATGAAGACAAAAGATAACCATACAAGGCAATACCACATAAGCTCTCAAAATGAAAGGATTAAGAGAAATAACAGAGAGTTATGGGACAAGCATGAAAAGGAAGCTCTAGAAAGAGAGCATGAACTTCGGGAAAGAGAACGAGTAAAGGAGCTAATCAAAGATGTCACGAAAGTGACCAAGAACTCTGAACCTGGAGTCATATACAATGCAGCTTTTAAAGTTCATGCCGAATCTGGAAAAAGTTACACAGAAGGGATGCAATCCTTCGAGCTCATTTCGTGGTGGAAATTAGGCATTGTAGGAGGAGAAAACATTCTCGAGGCTTACAACAACTATATAAGCCTCAACATCAAAGGAAAATATGAAGATCTAGTCAAGACGAATCCAATCAAGGTTTTCAGAGAACGTATCAATGAAGATATTGACTGCGATAGAATGCTCAAGGAACGAAGAGAAAGAGACATTCATGAATATAAGGAGGCCAAGAGGCAGAAGGCGAAACTGTTAGAAATGTAAGATACTTTACATTATGCTCTCCTTAAACTTTTTGAAAGTGTTTTTATCCATATATAAATTCTTCGTTGTTTCATCTTTCGTGTCCTTTGTCTAAGTTACTTGTCAGTGTCTTGTCAATAATTTGTATTGTTTTTAGAAATGTCTTTTAAACTCTAGATAATGGCTGTTTTGGAATAAAGAATCCTTTATGGTAATTTTACCTGCCTTATGAGAAGAGTATAGGTTTTGGCATCATCAAAAAGGGGAAAATTGTTAGGAACACTTGTATTAGGATTTTGATGATACCAATGTAACTTAGAATGTAGACCCCTAACTTTTGTTATTTCCATCGCTGCTTTCGTTCTAGACGAAAGTTGCCATAACTCATCCTGTAATTCGTGTTAAGTTAGACAAACACACGAAAAATGAGTTATGTTCATTAGTTAGGTCTGCCAAAGCGAAAAGAGTCAAAGAGCACGAGATCAAAGGCTTCAACAACGAAAGATCACCTCAGGTTATCAACCATCTCGACAAGACAGCAACCTCTATGAAGATTTATTAAGACATTCATTCTCCCCCATAACAAGAAGAATGTCTCTTCTGTCTGAGTTGATCAACCACCATGGAGACAAAAGGACCTTAAAGTGTTGGACACATATACCAAGGAGCATTAAATAAAGTTGTACTATTCTTCAGAAGCTAAAAGACAAAAACCCTAAGGTTGTTCATGTCTACAACGGCTACATGGTACAAGCCGCATTAATGGAGCATTTATTGCGCTAAGCTCCCCGGTCCTTACCCAATGGATAATAGGTTTGAAATTTCATCTCCCTCCAACGGATGAAATTTTCCACACCTATAAGTACCCACCTTCATCAACTTAGAAGGTGCTGGTTCTTTTCACTCGATCATTATTCTCAAACAAAAGCTCTTGTATAAGCTCATCTACTTACCAAGCTTTTGCGAACCAGTTTTCAAGGCGTGAAGATTTCTTAGAGAAGTTCATCAATCTTCATCTTCCACCTTGAAGAAGTCTTGCATCTTGTACGAAGCAGTCATCCATACTCAGTCAAGACTTCACCGTGTTGGAGAAATCAGAAAACATTTTCTACCAACCTCAACTCTGAAGAAGACGTTGATAGAGGCGGAGTAAACTCGCAGAGTTGAAAAACCTACAGGAAGCTGTCCGGCATAGTGATCAAGGAAGCTTCTGTGTGCATTTGTACTAACGAGTGATAGTGCAAACCTTCCATAAGTTGTGGAAGAAGAGTGGAGTAGGCAAAGTTGGCCGAACCACTATAAAAACTCTCGTCTCTCTATCCTCTTACTTTTGTGCTTTACTTTTCAAGCATTGCATCATCATTCGTCTAAAACCGAAAGTTATGTTATAACTTCAAACTGTGCAAATCAATTAAAACTAATTTAATTTATCCGCTGCGTTACAACCCCGAGAGGTTGATATTTGCCGAAAATTGAAAAGAGTCTATTCACTCCCCCCCCCCCCCTCTAGACTCTCGCTCTAACCCTACCGGGACCAACAACACTTCTCCATGAAACAGCTCCACCGTCCATGATAAAAATGTTCCTCGAAGTTGATTTCCGAGAATCAACACAACTGGCAAAGTCTGCATTAGAATATCCAACGACGTCCAAAATGTCCGTCTGCTTGAATATAAGCTTATAATCCTTGGTACCCTTGAGATACCTTAAAACCTTCTTTGCAGCTCTCCAGTTGTCTAAACCCGGATTACTTTGATATCGTCCTAGCATTCCAACAGCAAAGGCGATGCCTGGCTTGATCCCGAGGCACCCGACAACTGAAGCATAAGGAATATTCTTCATGGATTCTCTTTCAAAATTATTCTTTGGATATTGGTCCAAACTGAATTGATATCCTCTCACTATAGGAGCTGGACTTGGTGAACAATCCTTCATCCGAAATCTTTCTAAGACTTTGTTGATATAGGTTTCATGCGATAATCCTAGAATACCCCGGGATCTATCCCTATGGATCTTTATGCCAATGACATAAGATGCCTCGCCCATATCTTTCATATCAAAGTTCTTAGAAAGGAATTGCTTAACCTTATGTAGCATTCCCTTTTCATTTGTTGCAAGTAGAATATCATCCACATATAAAACAGGAAAACAAATTTTACTCCCACTTCTCTTCTAGTATATGCAATGATCTAAGGGACTTTCAACAAATCCATATGAAGAAACACCCCATCAAACTTGATATACCAATGGCGGGAAGCTAGTTTTAAACCATAGGTGGACTTTTTGAGCTTGCAAACCGAATGCTCACCTTCACTAGAAAGGAATCCTTCAAGTTGTTTCATATAAACCGCCTCTTCTAGATCACCATTAAGGAATGCCGTTTTCACATCCATTTGTTGCAATTCAAGATTGAAATGTGCAACCAAATCCAAAATTATACGAAGTGAATCTTTCTTTGATACAGGAGAAAATGTCTCCGTGTAGTTGATTCCTTCTTTTTTAGTAAACCCTTTAACAACGAGCCTAGTCTTGTATCGTTCGGTGTTTCCTAATGAGTCCTTTTTAGTCTTATAGACCTATTTACAGCCAATGGCCTTGGCCCTATTAGACAACTCAACAAGGTCCCAAACTCATTTCTTCCTTCATGGCTTCATGCCATAAATTTGACTCTTTACAGTTTATGGCTTGTGAAAACGTTTCTGGATCATTTTCGGCTCCAAAGCCAGACTCTTCCAGATACAGTATATAATCACTAGGAATTGCCGGTCTTTTTTCGCGAGTATATCGCCTTAAAGTTGAACTACCATCTTCTTGAGAAGTTAGCGGTTCAACTACCGCTTCAGGAATTTCCTGAATTGGTTGATCTACTGGAATAATAATATCAGCATTTTGTGGAACTTCTTGAATAGGTTGTTCAATACCCGTTTGAACTTGAGGGGTGCTTGAAACTATTATCAACCTATCTGATGACGTAGAAGGACATGATTCAATATGATCATGATTAGAAATCAAATCATTGAACCGATCCCTCCCACTAATTATGTCATCTTCAAGAAACTTAACATTTCTTGATTCCACAATCCTAGTTGAATTAGATGGACAATAAAATTTGTACCCCTTGGAGGACTGTGCGTATCCAATAAAGAAACCACTAATAGTCCTCGGGTCCAACTTATTTTCTTGCGGGTTATATATCCGCACCTCAGACGGACATCCCCAAACACGCATATGTTGCAAACTCAGTTTCCAACCTTTAAATAACTCAAATGGCGTCTTTGGGATAGCCTTGGTTGGGACATGATTTAATATATACATAGCCGTCTTAAGTGATTCGACCCACAAAAACTTAGGAAGTTTTGAGTTGCTAAGCATACTCCGCACCATATCAATAAGCGTGCGGTTTCTTCTTTCAGCAACACCATTTTGGTCTAGAGAACCAGGCATGGTGTATTGGGCAACAATCTCATGTTCTTGAAGAAACTTAGCAAACGGACCATGTGTTTCTCCATTTTCAGTGTACCTACCATAGTATTCACCACCTCTATCGGAGCTTACTATTTGTATTTGTTTCCCACATTGGTTCTCAACTTCAGCCTTAAAAGACTTGAAGGCATCCAATGCTTCATTCTTGTTATGAATCAAATACACATAAGTAAATTGCGAGTAATCATCAATGAAGGTGATGAAATACTTTTGACCTGGCATATCCATATCTAGACAGCAAATTTCAGTGTGTATGATTTCCAATAGGCTTGAACTCCTTTTGGCACCTTTCTTAAACTTGTTCGTCTGCTTTCCCTTAATGCAGTATATACAAGTCTCGAAATCAGTATAATCAAGAGTACTAAGTGTTAGTAATGTTATATTTCATATTCATTTATTATGCCTAGCTTGTATTATTATTATAGCTGAATTAGTCCTGTAACTGATAGCTACTGTATAGGGTAGTTAGATAGGACTCTAATCCCTTTAGTATCTTTGTAACTTATCTCAGTTTGAATTAACGACAATCAGTTTTACTCATCTGGTATCAGTTAGCTAGGTGATCTCTCTCTCTCTCTCCTTCCCGAAACTATGTCGACAAACTCTAGCGAAAGAACGGTCACCACCGCTACACCACCACCCCCGTCCACCCCCAACACCCTAGCCTCGGCTCACCATTTTATATCTATGAAGCTTACCATGAAAAATTTCCTCTTCTGGCGCACCCAATTAGTACCCTTTTTACGTGGACAAGGCCTCCTTGGATTTGTCACTGGCGATACGCCGTGTCCACCGGCGACCCTCGAAACGCCGGCGTCTGGTGAAGCTGCGGGCTCTAATCCCTTTAGTATCTCTGTAACTTATCTCAGTTTGAATTAACGACAATCAGTTTCACTCATCCTAAGTACCCCATCATTTATTAGTCTTTATACATTCAAGGGAGATATGACTTAATCTCCAATGCCATAACATGGAGGAGTTCTCACTAACACTCAATCTTTTGAAACCGGAGTGAACATGCAATGAATTATAAGTGACATTGTTTTGTAAATTTAAACGATAAAGACCATCAGACAATGTATCGTATCCAACACAAGTTGATTTATTAAAAATTTTCAAACGCTTGTCTTGGAAATTAAAGGAGAAACCCAATGGCACAAGTCTAGAAACAGAAATCAAGTTTCGGGAGAAACTTGGTACATAAAATGTCTTATTTAAAATCAAAACAAAGCCACTACTTAAAATAAGCTTGCATGTTTCAATGGGTTCCACTTGTGACCCCATCTTGTTTCCTGATAAGATGGTTCGTTCACTTCCCACCGGCTTCCTTAGATCATGCATTCCCTATAAAGAGTTACAATGTGGATTGTTGAACCAGAATCAATCCACCAAGTATTAGTGTTAACTTCAAACATATTGGATTCATAACAAACGAATGAGGATAAAATACATTTCTTCTCGATCCACTTTTTGTACTTGATGCTATCTTTCTTCATGTGTCCCTTCTTTTTACAGAAGAAACACTTATGCACTTTCTATATGTCAGGTTGAGGTGAAAGTTTTCCTTTCCCTTTAGCCTTAGAAGTGGAACCTCGAGATTTGCCAGATTTAGACTTCTTGTGTGCCGTCGCCAGCATGTCACTTTCTCCCATTTCCATCACCAACCTTCCTTCTTCTTGAACACACATGGTGATTAAATCATTTATGAACCATTTTTCCTTATGTGTGTTATAAGAAATTTTAAAATGTCCATACGGTGATAGTAGGGTGTACAAAGCATAGTACACAACAAAGTCATCCGACATATCTACCCCAAGAGTCTTAAGTTGAACCACAATGTCCCACAATTCCTTGATGTGTTCACACACACCTTTGATGGAAGTGAGACGGAGAGAGGAGAATCTTGTAACACCCCAGATTTCCAAGACTTTTAAAACTTATATAATAAAAGTAAATTCTCATTAAATCCCAAGCAGAGCAGTACTAAACACAAGAGTACGGGGTGTTATGCCACATCTGAGCTGGAGAACTCAGATACACAGGCTAAACCATCTAATCATCCTCAAACAATATCATTACATCATCATGGCACGCATGCCGAATAAGAACTACATATCTAAGTCTTGGGTCCTCTAGCGCGCTCTGGAGCTAATCGGCTGTGCCTGAAAACCAAATATATCTGTTCAGCGAATAATGCTGGTAACCCACTCTAACGCGTTGAAATACCGTATAAGTATATATATGTATATATAGATATAAGAAAAGTCATTTTGAAGCAGGAAGATATATAATAGGAAACTCTAGTTTCAAAACCGGAATAGACTCGACAAATAGGGATAAACACATTCAACAGTTATAACCAAGCATGTAAAGATACTAGCATATATCCTATGGGATAAGCACATTCAACAGTTGTAACCAAGCATGTAAAGATACTAGCATATATCCTATAGTCACGGATTCAATTCATCTCATTTATATAATCATCCAACTCATCACAGAAGCACACTTTGTTGGCGCCACAGGACCAATCGCATGCCCATACATGAGGGTCAGCGCATATAGCTCTGACACGGCCCCACAGCACCCTACCTCGTATCGCAACACGAAGGGGTCGATCGCAACCGACTGATGAACCGCAGCTCATCATAATGTTTGATCGCAACCAAACAGTGGACCGCAGTCCAAGAGTGATCATTTGACCGCAGCCAGGAATATGAACCGCAGCTCATGTAAAATGTTTGATCGCAACCAAACGGTGGACCGCAGCCCGGGAGTGTAATTCTGACCGCAGCCAGCTTTTGAACCGCAGCTCAGGAATAACCAATTTGATCGCAACCAAATTGGGGTATCATGCACACAAAACACATAGCAAGCACATGCAACCCATATTAACATATTGGGAAAGGGGGGAAAACGTATAATGAAACCTATGCGTGGTCATCCACATACTAGGAATAATCCTAAGGGGTTCATACTTCTTTCACCTAGGCTAACGGGATACCAATTCAACTAGCATGCGATATATATAAGACTCATTTATCCTACGAATGGTACCCGAAACATCAAACTAGACTTTAGGCATGATAAACGGAGTCCGTTGGGACACCACGAGGGTCGGGGAAACATCAAACAGAGGAAACCACCATTCCGATGTGGGAAAACCAGCGGGTGGTCGGCGGGTGGAGGACCACCCGCTGGCGGCGAGAAATCGGGCAGCGGGCTGCCCGCTGCCGGCGACGCCCGAATGGGGTAGCGGGTAGGTGGCGGGTTTCCCCTACCCCCCACTGACTCTTTATCACAGTAAACGTCCTGGGATCCTTTGTGGAACCCGAAACCATGCTTAGACACTTTTAAACACAATTGATGACACCACGTAGACAATTAACGGATCAAAAGGAAGAATCAAATATCACATATCCTATCATGATTTCTAAGCATAATAAACACCCGAACATGCGAATTCCCACCAAATATATCAAGAATACCACAATATGAATTTCACGATTAATCCTAGGGCTCTAATCATATTTAAATAATCAAGATCATAGTTCATCTTTTAACAACAAGAAACTTCAAGAATTATCAAGAACATCACATAATCATCAAGAACTTCCTATCATCATCAAGATCACTCATAAATTCATCTCATCAATCATTAAGATCATGTCATCAATATCACAACCGATTTATCAAGACACGAGTAAAGAGGAGAAGCCAAAGAAGGAAATTATAGCAAAGAAAATAGGTTTTTTAAGACATGGGTTACCTCTTAGCCTTAATTAATTTCCTTGGCTATGAAGGGTCTTTCTTTAAGATTCTTCTTTCTTGATTTCTCCTAGGGGAATTCTTGGAACTTCTTGTGTGGTGTGGGTTCTAGGTGCCTCCTATGCCCCCTATTTATATACCTAAGAGTCCCAATCAGGGTCCAAATACTATGGGCTTGCTAATTCTATTCCTTATAGGACTAGGGGATTGGTTTTAGGGATGAGGGCCCATGGACCATGGTGGGCCTTTTCCTAATTAATTACTGGAATTTAATTCTTTCTTTTGGGTAAATGATTAAATGATTAATTGGTTTTAGGGGTCGTAACACGGGGTGTTACAAATCTCATAATGAGGGTGCTTGCTAAAGCCTTTTCTGAAGTGACGAACTGGTCGTCAATAGACTTGAGCAATGCTTAGACATCCTTATGATTTTCACTAACGAAACCCCGAATCCCATTGGAAATTTTTGCCTTGATGTACATTGTACTGAGCGATTGGACCTATCCCATTGCTCATATAGTGCAATGTCATCTTGGATACTGTCTTTAGTGGGGACTGGTGGTTTCTCGTTATGGATAGCAAAGTCCAAGTCCTTCCATCCTAAATTGAGAAGAACCCTTTCTTTCCAATTTCTGTACTTGTCACCCCTAAGTTCGAGAACTTCGATGTTCAAATCAGTATGAGTAACGGATTGAGATGCTGTAAAGGTAAAGGTTTGGATTAGAATTTTGAGGCATAGAAATAACTGCTGTTATAGTTGTTCTTTGTAAAGCCTTGTAATTTCTGTAGTTTGCCTTGATGTTTTTGTGGAATGTCACCACTTGCTCCTAGGTTCAATATAGATGGTGTATAGTTTATGTCAAAAGACAGTAACCTGAGCAGTGTAGGACTCTTGCTTATATGACCTGTATGTCATCAATACAGGCTTTGTAACGGTTACCGTTACAACTCCTTATTATGGCACCACTTATTGACCACTAAAGGCCATAAAGCCATGTAATTGTTGTAGTTTGCCTTGATGTTTCTGTGGAATGTCACCCACTTGCTCCCTGGTTCAATATAGATGGTGTATAGTTTATGTCAAAAGACAGTAACCTGAGCAGTGTGGGACCCTTGCTTATATAGCATGTATGCCATCAATACAGGCTTTGTAACGGTTACCGTTACAACTCCTTAAAGGCCATAATGACTTGCACCGTTAAGTTTTCCTAAAGGGGAAAACGTTACAGGATATTCTCACGAAGTCTTCTCTAGCTACATGGTTGTAGGATATGAACAAGTTGAATATGTTGGAGACCATTCAAATAGAAAGTATTCAGAACATGTGTTTTCCGTAATCTTCCGGATCATCATTCAACGTGTCCGTTTGTTACACCTGAATGTGCCCAGCTCACTTCTCTCATATCTTTACAAGAGTTTATGACCAACATTTGCTGATCAGTACTATAAATTCATGCATTCTCTTCTGCAAAAACACAAGAGCAATACACAACTTTCTTCCATTATATATATTCTCCTTCTTTCGTAGCTTTTATAGTCTGAACACAACATCAAAATATATGTTGCATGTCGAAAGCTTTTCAGCCCGTCACCAAAAATATTAAGCTTTTAAGGTAGTGTTTATTTGACACGCCACAGATCATTGTTTCTCGTTGTTTCTAATTCCACTTCACACAAACCTGCAAACCAGTCTTGTATTTCTCATATACATACTGGTACGTTCCTATTGTTACAATTCTGGTGAAGCAGCAACGAGTTATACAACAGTTAAAGGCTTAATATTCAGATTTCCCTTTTTTGCTTCATACACGATTGACGGATTCGCTTTTTGTTTACGGTTCTCCTTTATAAGTGTTGTCAAAAGATTAGGTGTGTAAGGGTCGTGAAGATGAACGAAGGGATGTAAAACGGGGAGTGAGAACCACCCCGAGTATCGTACTCAAGGAATGACAACTTTTGAAGTTTGGGCAGAAGGTACGGTGAGGTCGATTTGACTTTGAGCAACTCGATTCAAGTAAGGTTGAGCAAAGAGTTGATTCTTAACAAACAAGGAATGAATAGTTTTGAAGGAAAAGAAGACAAATAAGAGGAAAACGGATTAGGATTGTGCTTCAATTGCATTGTGTGATTGGTTATTCCCGCAATTGAGAGGTTGTGGTGATTTGAATGTTGAGTTACAAGTCAAGAGAAATGTTGCTAATGCGTCGCCATTTCGGTCTAAACGCCTCCCATAGCGAATTATGACACCCAGGTGCTCATATTTCCTATAGGGCAATTTCTCGAACACCTTGCCTACATTCCTTCCCGAACCATTATCCTCTCGGATCTAGGGCGGGGAATGTAGATGATTAAGAGGCCTACCTCGATTTAGCAATCTCTTGCCTAAATCTAGTAATCCAACATCATCCAAGGAGTTGGGCCTCACTCTAAGGAAGCTACAAAGATCATCCTCAATAACAAGACATTCATAACATCAACAATCAATCACCACAATATAGGAAATCAAACCAAACCCATCAACACAATAGCAATTTACACAACGATCCTAATCCCTAGAATTTTAGCCAACCATCATTAAGATGAAGATCAAGCAATTGCAAAATAGGCAAAAATATGATATAAGCAAAGAAGAATAAGTGGTAGATTTTACCCAAATGCAATCTAGATCTCTTCAATGACAAGGAGGTAATGAAGATCCAAACCACAAATTGCTGCAAATCTCCAAATCTTCTTGTAAAATCAAGTAGTTTTTGGCTAAAACCTAGTGAGGGAAAATGTAAAACTACTCTAGATCTAAAATCTCTCTAAAACTTCTCTCTAGAAATTCTCTCTAAAAATTATGGAACTCCCCCAAATGAATAAGATTTTTGGCCTTTATAATCTGGAATTTTCCTTCAGCACCCTAATTACGACGGCATCACGTCATGACGTCGGCGTAAATGGGATTTTATTCCCATTTATGCGCGTTCTGCTTCAGCTTTCTTGGTCACGCTACCTCTTACGCCGTGAGCTTCTTCGTAAATTGGAAATAAATTTCCTTCCGCCCTTGCTTTGCCTTGTCCTTCTTGCGCCACCATCACGCCGTAAAGCTGGTCGTAAATGGGAAATAATTCCCCTTTTCTCCTCCTTTCGCGCGTGGTTGTGGCGTGTTTGGTCCTTGTATGCGCTCTCTTCTTGGCTTTGATATTTTAACCTCTTTTGCCACTTTTTCTGTCCAAAAACACCTAAAAACATTAAAAGTACAACTGGAAAGGTATTTCTGTGCTAAATCGTGTTTTTAGGATAAATTACTCTTAGACGCAACTCGCAATACTTTAAGGCTAAAACATGCACAAAACTCCTTTAAAATGCTCTTAAAAACTAACATCTTTTGACGCTTATCAACAATGTCAACATCTACTGCCAAGAATGTCATCGACCTCAACGTGGTTGAACCTCTGACTGGTGGTCTCAACTACCGCAGGTGGTCTGCGAAAGTGATTATGCTTCTTGAGGCGCAAGACCTGGACTACGTCATCTTTGATGATCCATCAAAATTCGAGGTAATTTCTGATCAGACTGCTGCGCAACCTACACAACTAGAAATGCAGGTAACCATTCTGGACGCCACGCCTGAAAAAAAACGCCTACAACAAGAGCCACAACTATAACCTAGGAAGCTCGCACCAAATATGAAAGAGATAGCAAGAATGCACGAGCAACAATTCTGCAGCAAATGACCAACGCCTAGGGGTGACCACGGTTTGGTTCGAACCGTAATCGTTTCCGGTTCCTAATCGAAACCAATAAGGTTCCGGTTCCTAACCGGAACCAATAAGGTTCCGGTTAAGGTTTACCTATTAAAAGAACCAGAACCGCCAGTTCCAGTTCGGAACCGAAAAAAAAAAAATTAAAGCTGCATGCAGCCTACTGTGGACTGCCGCACTGCCACATTGGGCAGTGGGCATGTCCTTTGTGGCGCAAAGGCCAAAGGCCAAAGTTTGGCCTTTGGCCTTCGTGCCCAAAATTAAAAAAATAAATAAATAAATAAATCCTGCCGGTTCTAACCTGAACCGTGGACACCTATACCAATGCCCTATTCGACATATTTTCGAAGCATAAGTCTACCAAACCATTTGGGACTTACTGCAACAAAAATATGGAATTGACGACGCTGGAAGGATGAAATACGCGGTTGGTCTTTGGCTGAATTTCAGAATGACCGACTCCATATCAATAGTTGAACAGGTGCACGAGTATGAAAATTTGGTTGTTGACATGCTGGCTGAAGGAACTCTGGTGAATGATACTTTCATTTCTAATGCCTTAATAGAGAAACTACCCGAGTCCTTGTCAAACTTCAAGAATAAGATGAAGCATGAGAGGAGACATTACACACTGCAGCAATTGGTAAACAGCCTAAACATAGAAGAGGAGAATAATCTAATGCACGGGTCTGCCATTCTTCCTGGTAATGTAAAGGTTAATGTAGTAGAAACAAGTGTTCATTTTGACAGGGGAAAAACTAGTGGCCAAAATAAAAAACAATAAAAGAAATGACAAACACAACAACAACAATCGCTTTGAGAATGACAAAATCCAAAATAAAGGGAAAAGCGACGGATGTTTTGTCTACGGGAAACAAGGTCACCATGCAACCCAATGCTATCACCGCAAAGGGGTTGCCAATCAAAACCCAAGTAATGAAGGACCCAAGAATCAAGCCCACCTCCTAGAAAACACGGAGAACGCCGAGGTGATTACAACCGTAATAACTGAGGCCAACATGGTGAGAGATCCAGAAGAATGGGCAGTGGACACAGGAGCATCTCGCTACTTCTACAACGAAAAAGGTATGTTCAAAGTGTTCGAGCCTATCACTGAAGGAGAACAAGTGTTCTTGGGGAATTCCAGCGTCTCCAAGGTATGTGGTAGAGGGAAAATAGAACTCATGTTATATTCTAAGAAAAAATTAGTGTTGCAAAATGTGTTGTATGTCCCTTCCCCCCGTAGAAACTTTAATCTCCGGAGCCTTGCTGAACAAGGCTGGAATTAAGTTAGTGTTTGAGTCTGATCGTCTGGTCATGACTCGCTGGGAAAATTTCTTGGGAAGGGATATCTGCATAGAGGAATATTTGTGTTAGATGTTACTGTAATTAGAAATCCCGCTGCCACTGAGGGTCCTCCTTTGACCATTTATGATTTTATCCCAAATTGGCGTGGCCGAAACAATAATAATAATGATGTTTCTTCTTCTGCTTATATCGTTGTCTCAGTTTATGTTTGGCATGGTAGACTAGGAAATGTTGGTTTAAATTGTTTAAATAGAATGAAGAATATAAGTTTATTGCCAAACCTGTCAAGTGAATCATATTCTCAATGTGAAACATGTGCTGAAGCTAAATTTGCTAGAAAATCATTCTCCTATGTAAATCATCATACCTCAACTGTGCTAGAGCTTATTCATACCGATTTAGCATATTTCAAAAACACTGAAAGTAGAGGTGGAAAACGCTATTACATTTTGTTTATTGATGATTTCTCTCATTTTACAAAAAATTATCTTTTGAGAAGTAGAAAATCAGTTAGATAAAAAAGATTAAAAGGCTTCGTTATGATAGAGAATGAGAATATGGAACAAATTTTCTCAAAAGTTTGTGTGAATCTTCTAGCATTATTCTTGAGGTAACTACTCCTTATACACCCCAACAAAATGGCATAGATGAAAGGAAAATTCGCACACTCAAGGAAATGATTAATGTTATGTTAATCAGTTCAGGTGCTCCAAATTCCTTGTGGGGAGAAGCAGTCCTAACAGCAAACCACATACTGAACAGAGTACCCCATAAAGGGTTTGAAAAAACCCCGTATGAATTGTGGATATGGTATGCAATAACCTTAAACATTTTAAAGTGTGGGGGTGTTTGGGAAAGGTGGGACTCCCGTCCTTAAAAAGGTCCAACCTAGGGCCTAAAACCTTAGATGCCATATTTGTCGGCTATGCTAAAAACCAGTGTTGCACAAATCGTGCCTAGGCACCCTCAGGCGCCTAGCGATTTTTTCAATATTGCTAAAAACAGTGCTGCTTATAGGTTTATGTGCTTAGAAAATCGTTCAATATGTGAATCTGGAGATGATGTCTTCTTTGAACACATCTTCCCTTTATAGAATACACACAATTTATCTGGTGATAGTATTCAAAAAAATGAACGTGCACTACTTCCTATGCCTAGTATTGCAAATAATTCTAACGAACCTAGAAGGAGTAAAAGACCAAGAATAGAGAAATGTTTTAGTTCTGATTTCATAACCTTTTTGACTGAGTTGGAAGAGATGAATGAATTGTGTGATCAATTCATCTGTCAGTTAGTGATAGAAGAAGAACCAAAAACTTTTGAAGATGCTAAGCACTCAGTTGATTCCACATTATGGAAGGAAGCAATCAAGAGTGAACTGGACTCCATACAGTCCAACCATACTTGGGAATTGGTAAACCTACCTAAAGGGTGTAAACCAATTGGTTGCAAATGGATTTTCAAAAGAAAATTAAGACCAGATGGGTCAATAAAGAAAGGTTTGTAGCTAAAGGCTACACACAAAAATTTGGTGAAGACGATTTTTATACATATTCACCAGTAACCAAAATTGCAGCTGTACGTGTTTTATTTGCATTAGCGTCTTCACACAGGTTTATAGTCCACCAAATGGACGTAAAAATAGCATTCCTTAATGGTGACTTGGAAGAAGAAATCTACATGGAGCAACCTCCTGGATGTGCTGAGCCTGGACAGGAAGATAAGGTATGTAGGCTCAAGAAGTCTCTATATGGGTTGAAACGAGCCGCTAAGCGGTGGTATGAAAAATTTCATAAAACCATCTTAGCCTTGGTTATACTGCTAACAGGTCAGATGCTTGTTTATATACTAAAGAGATTGAGACTATAATTGTGATCATATATCTCTATATAGATGATATGTTGATTTTCAGTTCAAACATTTATGCTATCAATGAGGCAAAAAAGAACACTATTTGCTAAATTTGATATGAAAGATCTAGGTAAAGCCGATGTTATACATGGGGTGAAAATCACGAAAACTGACAATGATTACCATTTGTCAAAAAGTCATTATACGAAAAAAAAAATATTAAAGAAATTTAACATCTTTGATGTAACCCCGAGTAAAATTCCATATGATCCATGTGTCAAATTATCTAAAAGTTTGCAGATAACTGTATCTCAAGAAGAGTATGCAAAAATAATTGAAAGTCTAATGTTTCTAATGAAGTACACTAGACCTGATATTGTCTTTGCAGTGAACAAACTCAGTCGTTATACACATAACCCAAGTGACTCACACTGGAAAGCACTGAAACGAGTGCTTTAGTACCTCAGAGTTACAATAGACTAGGGTCTTGACTATACAAGATTTTAGCAGTGTTGGAGGGGTTTTGTGACGCAAACTAGGTAAATGACAGTGAGGATGTTAGCTCCATTGGTGGATATGTATTCACAATGTGCAGAGCAGCCATATCATGGAAGTCAACCAAGCAATCTTGCATAGCTAGATCGACTATGGAAGTAGAGTTCATAGAACTTGATCTAGCAAGCCAAGAAGTAGAGTGGCTAAGAAATTTGTTGGCAGATGTGCCATTGTGGGGGTGTTCAACACCCTTAGTGCCCATTCATTGTTATTCACAAACTATCATTTGTGTTGCAAAAAATTGTGTTTACAATGAGAAAAGAAGACACATAAGAGTCAGACATAAATCTATAGGCAGTTAATTACTAACGGGGTAATCGCAATGGAATATGTGAAGTCCGAGAGGAATATTGCATATCCTCTCACAAAAGGTTTAAACCGATAGGTCATCCTTAAAACATCAAGGGAGATGAGTTTAAAACCTGTGAGGTAAGGAATTCATGATGGATACCATTAAGGTGGTCAAACGAAATCATGGAAAGACTTACACCTAACTTGTGAAATAAATGGCCATAAATCACTCTGTAGCATGAAATGGGTGGTTTATGTTGAGATAGACTTGATAAAGCTGAAGTCTATAATGAGATAGAAGACTTGACGGATTTGAAACGTCTATATTAAGGTAGACATGATGGGAGTTTGTAAAAGTAGATATGTGCATTAGAGTTCAAAATTTCTCTGACCAATGAGTTCAAGATTTATATCACTCTTGAGAAGAAAATTACTCAATGTCACTACGTGTTAGTTCAAGATTTCATTCACTAACATTAAGGTTAACTTTGTGAGTTACTCTGACATGCCTTTATTGAGCCTTACTTTTGAATGAGTGGGGGATTGTTGGAGACCATTCAAACAGAAAGCTTTCAGAACATGTGTTTTCCCTAATCTTCCGGATCATCATTCAACGTGTCTGTTTGTTACACCTGAACGTGTCATGCTCCAACTCACTTCTGTCCTATCTTTGCGAGAGTTTATGGCCAACATTTGTTGATCAATACTATAAATTCATGCATTCTCTTCTGCAAAAACACACGAGCAATACACAACTTTCTTCCATTATATTCTCTTCCTTTCGTAGCACAACATCAAAATCTTGCATGTCGAATGCTTGCCGGCCCGTCACCGAAAATATTAAGATTTGAAGGTAGTGTTTATTTGACACACCACATATCTATCATTGTTTCTCATTCTTTCTAATAGATCATTGTTGACTCTGTAGAATGTAGTATGTGTTCATAGCTACTTTCTCAACCTATTGAAGTACGAAGAGTCAATACAGCCCCCACTGGGGCAAACCCATGACCTCCCATTTGAGAAAGGCACCTTCATGGCACTAGACACTTACAATGTCATTGATTGTATTTTTTGCTCTTTAAAATAGCATGAATGGTTAAATTAGTCTCTCAATTATTAGGGTGAGCTAATTAATATCACTTCTAATTAGCACCGAAGTGACGATTTTGCCCTTCATATCGCGATATTATTAGTTTTGTCTAGATTTTACATCTGCTATTTTTTTTTTTTTGGTAGAGGATTTTACATCTGCTATGGTTATTGATGTCAAAAATATAAGTATGAGGCATAGAAATATAAAACTTATATATCAAACACATGTGTGACTGTTTAACAGAACTTAATTTATCACTTTAGATCTTTGAATTGCCACTTTTTCATACATAATTATGATAACATGGATGTTGGGCGGAGACTTGGAGGGTTGAGTCTAGCATATTGCTATTGAAACATGACGCTGACTGTTATACAAGTATAATGAAATAAATTAGTGCATTCTCTAATAGCTATAGATTGTGGCGTAGTGGTAAATGTTTGATCCGAACAATTAGTATCAGAGCATGTCACAAGTTTAAATCCTATTGAAATCATGTTGTGCACTTTAGAGTGGTAGGAGAGCCAACACCTGCATTTTACTATCGAAACGTATCGCTAACTACTATTAAAATATAATAAAATAAAGGTAAAAATTGTGCTTTTGTTACAATTATAACTTTTTACATATTTGGTAAGCATTTGGTCTTGAGTTTTTTTGGTGCAGCATTTGGTCTTGATAATGGACTCATCAACCTTGTAATTAAAAGATTAATTTATCTACGTTTGCCTACCCTAGACTTAGGGTCCTTCTATTATGCGTCATCATATTCAAAAATTATTTTTAAAAAAATTTGAAATTGATCTAGCTTAAAGAAAAAAATATTTATAAATATCATATCTCGATATAAGATGTGTGATTTATAATGTAGTTTCTATTTAAATCATTTTATCCAATTAATTATATTTTATATTTTGTTATGAATATTTTATTGCGTTTTGAAGTATTTTGATTTCTCGCTCCCAATCAAGAAGATTTTTAGCTCTGTCCATGTTTGTAAGTTTTGTTATATAAATTTTTATTAATAATTAATTTATTATTTTTTATGATAACAATTTTATTTTTTGTAAACTTATTTAATTTAATTTTAATTTTTTATTCATTTTTATAAACTATAATTATTTATTTATGAAATGATTGATATGATTATTTATTATTTTACATTTAGAAAAGCATCTAGAATTTTTTTCATTGTTATTATTGTGTTAATAGCTTCAATCTTATTTCAAGTTATTTGACATTAGTATTTTTTTTCGTATATAATTTAAATTTTAGCTATTAAAATATATGTTAAAAACTTCGGGTAGAGCCTTTTTTTTTTTTTTTTTTACATGCCTTGAGCTTATAAAATGATAGGGCCGGGCTTGCCTAGACTCATAAAGACAAAAGTTGCAATTAGCTATTATGAATATTTAATATTAGAGTATACTCTAATTTTTATTTTTTAGTAGATCTTAATTTAAATATCTCTTTCTACTCTGGTCGTCTAGTAAAAAAGTATTAAAATATTAGTGAATTGAAATCTAAATGTTGTTAATACAATGTATATAGTTGGTGAAGACAAATATTTGTTCCATAAGTCAGCTATCTAGACTTTGAAACCCCATTAATTTTAAAAATTAAAGTTTTAGAATATAATAAAGTTGGAAGTATATATGAAGTGGGAGAATCTGGAGTGCAAGAAGATTAATCCAAACGTGCATGTTTATGGAATGCCAACGAACTACAAATGGGCATGACGAAGCATAGAATCTCTTTGATTTTTGTTGCTTAAGAGCCAGGCAATCCCTAAATACACTTCTATTTATTATTTGTTTATTTATTATATTCCCTTTAAATTTCAAAGCTTACTGCCATTCTGACATATTTTCAAAAATAAAAGGGAAAACGTCAAATAAGCGCTCAAATTTTATCTAAAAAATCAATTAAGCTATTAAATTTTTTAAAGTAGTAATTTAACTTATCAACATTATATTTTGGTGCAATGAAATCTAAAAATTAGTAAGTGACCTGCTATAACAGGTCATTATGGTTTTAGTCAATATTCCAGCCAACTCCGACGATATTTTCGACAATAAAGTGATCGGCGTGAACGATAGTCGGTAAGTATGAGAAGGCGACCACTAGGTCGCCTTCTCATCGGAGAAGGCGACCACTGGGTCGCCGTCTCACCAGAGAAGGCGACCTAGTGGTCGCCTCACGGGTTGCCTTCTCCGTTGATTCACCGACAACTGTAGTGGTCACCAGTCACTTTATTGTCGGAAATATCTTCAAAGTTGGACGGAATGTTGACCGGAACCTTAGTGACTTGTGATAGCAGGTCACTAATCGATTTTTGGACTTCATTGCACCAAAATACAATGTTGATGAGTTTAATTGCTCTTTTAAAAAGTTTAGAGGCCTAATTGACTTCTTAGGTAAAGTTTGAGGGCTTATTTGACTCTTTTTCCAAAGTGAAAACCTAAGGGAATGTTTGGTTCATGGAAAATGTTTTCTTTGAATTTGAGGAAAACTAGATTTTCCTTTGTTTGGTTCATGGAAAACATTTTTCTCAAAAATGAGGAAAGCATTTTCCATGGTCCCCCCTTGGTATTTTGTTTTCCATGAAAAACAAATAGGAGCTCTCACCAACTTTTCTTAATTTACTATTATTATTATTGTTGTTATTATTACCAAATAATGTAATTAATATTTCCGATAATTTCTTTTTCATAGAATTTCAATTCCATTTTCCCTAAAATATTTTTTGCGAACCAAACGGGGCTAATTGTTTGAATATGTAGTGTTCGCGTGTGTGTATATGTAATACCACAAACCTTATTTAATAATGTTTTATTTACAATTATAGTTCAACTTTATGTTTTGCTTTTAAAACATTTACTCCATATTTAATTTTCTTTGTCAATACAACACTGGTCACAATAATTCAACTATAATAACATTTTATATCGATAGACATATTAACATAATTACAAATTTTTATGCATCAATTACAAATATATAAGCCAAATGACCTTGTGGTCTAGTGGCATGTAGTGACTCTCTTAAATGGGAAGTTATGGGTTTGAGCCCTAATGGGGCGATATTGACTCTTTGTACTTCTTCATAGATTGAGAAAGTAGCTATGAACAGATATTACATTGTAACAGCGTCAATAGTACTCAATGTGTGTGTGTATATATATATATATATATATATATATATATATATATATATATATATATATATATATATATATATATATATATATATATATATATATAGAGAGAGAGAGAGAGAGAGAGTAAAAGACATTTTTAGTCCTAAATTTATAGTGGCTTGGACAATTTTAGTCATTTATAAAAAAATTTGTCATTTTATGGACAGAGTTATTGTGGCAAGGACATTTTTGGTCCTCCGTATATATTTCTGTTAGATAACCGTCTGAGAGAGGGGTAATTACGTCAATTTAGGCTATCTCCTTCTATCTATTATATCTATGTGTGTTTTGTTTTCTTCTCGGTCATAATTCGAAGGAGTCGGAGAGTCCAAGTTGCAGTTGTACGTAGAAATTGCCGGAGAATCGAAGCCGCCAAACACACATAGATATAATAGATAGAAGGAGATAGCCTAAATTGATGTAATTGCCCCTCTCTCATACGGTTATCTAACAGAAATATAGACGGAGGATCAAAAATGTCCTCGCC
This sequence comes from Ipomoea nil, assembly GCF_001879475.1. Classification (NCBI taxonomy): domain Eukaryota; kingdom Viridiplantae; phylum Streptophyta; class Magnoliopsida; order Solanales; family Convolvulaceae; genus Ipomoea; species Ipomoea nil. The sequence continues at coordinate 1,242,380 of NW_017617553.1, read as the reverse complement.
ACAATAACTCTGTCCATAAAATGGCAAATTTTTTTATAAAGGACTAAAATTGTCCAAGTCACTATAAGTCTAGGACCAAAAATGTCTTTTACTCTATATATATATATATATATATATATATATATATATATATATATATATATATATATAGAGAGAGAGAGAGAGAGGCGGGTTCAGGTGAGGCAGTGTCTTACGGTGCGGTTATTTCTTACGGTGCGGCAACACCAATAGTTCACCAAATATGCACCATCAACGTTAGGAAATACACCACACAAAACAGAGTAAACAGAGCCCTGCATCACCAAACACACACCAATTAGGTGTGAGTAAAAACACCATACACTGTTCGGAAATACACCATTGGGGGTGGTGAGTTATATGGTGTGTTTTTTTGAGTCTGTGGTGTATTTTGTGATGTTTTATTACATTTCATTGGGGTGTGTTTTTATTACACTGTTGGTGCATATTGTTAACACTGTTGGTGTATTCTGAAATTTGACCGCACCGCCGCACCGTAAGACCCCGCCGCATATGAGCGCTCATATATATATATATATATATATATATATATATATATATATATATATATATATATAATTGCAACACATAAATATATCAGGATTAGATATTCTTAATTAAGACGACATGTTAATTAACTACATCCATACAAATTTATATATGATAAAACTTAACTCTTTATTCAAGATAGTATGACTGGGTGACACCAACATATAAGTTAAAATTAGATTTTGGCCATGTTTGGTAAATAGCTGTTAGCTGATAGTTGTTAGTTGATTGTGTTAATTAGAGGGTATAACTAGTTGATAACATTAGCTGTTGTAGAAAAGTGTTTGGTAAATTAGTTGTTTGCTGATAGTTGTTTGATATAATTTCTTTTCTAAAAAAGCTAATTGAAAATTTTACTTGGAGTAACGTTTTGAATTTTAGCATTTTGGAGTTGCAAAAAGCTAATTAACCAAATACTTATATTGATATTTTAACTAAATCAAACAATTAATAGTGGTCAAATAAGTCAAAATTGACTTATAGGCCAATTTTTTTACCAAGCAAGGCCATAATATCATAACTTTAATTTCATCTCCAATTCCAATTATTAAAAAATAAAATAAAAATAAAAAATGGTCTCTCTAGCCTTGGGTGGCCCTCTTAATTAGCCAATAGGTCAAAATATTTACATAACAATTAAGTAGTGATTTTATAAGAAAAAAAAAAAAAATCATTTTTCTATTGGAAATAGTTACAATAAGTGCTAGTAAAAGAAATCTGTCTTGAGATATATTCTTAATATGCTGTTTTTTTCTTTTAATTATTTAAAAATTATTATAATTTATATAAGGGCATCCTTGATCTCTTTCCCATATATACATTGTATTATTGCAGTATAATGCTTCATCATACACATGCCACCTAACCTAGAACATAAGTACTCAGAAACACGTGTTTAGTACAACCATAATTAACTCTAATTATGGTTTATATGTGTATGTATTTATGTATTTGTAAGAGACATGAGGAAGCAAATGAATGTGTTTCTGATCTGGAAATGAAAACTGCAGCGTAAAGAATATTCTAAAATAATTGTACTTTAAAATTTTTATAATAACCTACCAATTTGACCCTATGATTTTTTATTTTTGATAAAAAATTTCAACTTATCTTATAATCATTTAAAACATTTTGTGACAAACATAATTCTCCATTTTATATGATTCTAATCAAGAAAGCGCATTTTATAATAACCTATACCAATTTGACCCTATGATTTTTTATTTTTGATAAAAATTTTCAATTTATCATATAATCATTTAAAATTTTTGTGTCAAACATAATTCTCGATTTTATATGATTCAAACAAAATCACGAAAGCTCCATAATTTAAAATGTATACATATTATTACTTCTAACCATTTTAATAATAATAATAATAATAATAATAATAATAATAATAATAATAATAATAATAATAATAAGCTCCAAACCTCTTAATTTAAATTGTGGTTGATGTATTTTTGTTAAAAAAAATTTATTAATATTCAACTGCAATGTGACATATGTTTAATAATTAAATTTGTATCTAATTAATTTATAACTTCTATATATTGTGATATGTTGTAATTGAAATCCGGATTGAGTCATGATGTTTTCTAAACCCTCTTTTTGATTGTTATGTAATATTGAAAATTCATATTGTAATTTTGCATGTTCTCAATTTAAGAATATTAATAGGATTAACCGATTGATGAATTAGTCTGACAGATCCCGTGATGATATCAGTCAGATAGTTGAATCACTGATTAGATTGCGGAAAGAGTAAACTAAGGCAGACAGCGAAAAGAACAACACACAAGATGTTTACCCAGTTCGATACAGTGTGTATCTACATATGGGGGACGATCACATAGGTGTCCAATCCACTAACAGATAATTCAATGTACAAAGGTAGAGAACAACAATCTCACCCAAGTGTCCCACACAAGGTACGTACCCAGTCTACAATGATTTAATGGATTGTTGAAGATGGAGAGCCGTGCATACAGAAGTCCAATGAAATCCCTTCACTTGGAGAGCTAACTCTAATGCAGTCCACTTCAATGACGCTGTGCAATGTTGTTCCCACAACCATGTGATCTTAGCGTCATTTTCGTTTAAGCAACGATATCTGTTCTCAAGTTCTTCATCATAATAAACAAGAACAAATTGTCTTGAGAAGAGGCATGATAATCAAAGATGTGGTCTCTTAGTATATGTCGGAGTGTTTCTTTCTTCTCAAAAGCGTAACCCTAATTCTTGATCGAATAAGAGTACTTATAGTTCCATAATAAGAACACTCTCTATAGATATCTCTAATTGTAGATGGTAGGACAATATAAGAAGAATGTAATCTTAAAGATCCGGTCCATACCTTTCCAAGACAGATACGCTGATCTTCTTTCCAAAACTGATTTCTTAAACCGCGTTCTGCAAACAGGAAACATCTTCTTAAAACAGATCTTCAGTGTCAGTCTCTCTTATTGCTGTATCTGATCAATCAGTCCTTTGTAGAACAAACCGATACCAAGCTAACCCTATCTTAGTTTGCCATAATAATATTGTCAATTATATGTTGGGGTTTTTTTTTTGAGCAATTAAAACACTAACACATATATTACACAAAATATTACTATCTAAATAAATCGTAATTCTCTACTTATCAATCATATTCATAGATATCTAACCAATAAAGTTTTAGGTCGAACTTTATTGGTACGTGGTCAGTGTTACCGGTTGGCTTTAGTGAGTGATTAGTAATAATAACGTACGAAAGATTTTTTAGATTTCTAAAGTGATGAAAAAATTGGTCAAAAAAATCATTCCAACCCTGATAGAGATGACCAAAGTCCAAATAGGTGAAATATGACTCTCGTATTTGAATATACAAGTTCAATTATTGTCAACACTCTTTTGATTAAGTTAAGGTTTACCTAATGTATATCTTTGAATAGTGATTACGAGTTTCTCTTGTCATCTAAAAAGAATCATTTTCAACTGAAAACCTTAGATTTTTAATATTTTGAGTGATAAAAATTTTTAGATTTTCTAACGGTGATTTTGCATTTGACACTAAGAATCAATAAAGGCATAAAGCCAGATGAGAAGATGAATTGGACGTATTGATGATGAATATGAATGAATGAAATAATTATTAATTTAAGAAAGCATAAAAACAAAAAACACTACTGCCCCGAAAAAACTCCTCTTAATTAGTGTTGGGATGTTGTCTGTACTTATTACTTAAGACATCAGACTGTAATTATATGGTCGGCAATCAAATAGACTATAATTAATTGGCCGGGGTGGTAAAGCAACAGTTAATTTAGTTGAAAGGTTTCACATGCATTCATGCTCCTAACTTCATTCTACATTACAAATTAAATAAATAAATAAATACAAGCAAATTTGTACTCTTCCATGTGTTATTTGTAGTAATTTTTTATTTTTTTTGTTAAATCAAATTGTAACATGTTATCAGTTTTTATACGAGAGAAGTAAAGAAACAGTACAACACTATATAAATTACATGAATATATTCATATTAGGTTGTTTAATATTATCATTATATATCTTACTGTTAGGGAAAGACTTGAAAAACTTAATCAAGCACCTGGCATGCATGCGGCTGGTGTTAACTGTTATATATAAGTATAAAGAAATAAAATTACATATCCCTTATTAGTTATAATTTTTAATATAGTGGTAAATACTTGTTTCCAGTAATGACAAATGCCACTAATTCCTCAACCTAAGAATTGCATATTCTAAGTAATAAATGAATCCAATCCCTTGATACATAGCACAAGAAGGAACCATTATTGTGAAAAATATGAATGATCAATGTAATGTGCATGAAGGAGGACAGACTAGTACCAATACTTTCCAGGGTAGAGTTGTCAGAAAATTGTTGTTTGACTTTAACTTTGATAGACCATATACCTTCAGGATTACAAGTTTTTGTGACAGAATGCAAGAGACCATAGAATTGAAGCCCATGACATGTGGGTTTGGCATGAGAATAACTTGTAAGAGAATTTTTTTTTTTTTTTTTTTTTTTTTTGACAGTGAAGAATTATATTGATTTTTTATGGGTTGAAACTTGAAAAGGCAAGAAAAATTATTTCCCAAAAAAAATTTAAAAAAATGATTTTGTGGTTATTAAAAGATGCAAGGTAGCTAAGGTGGCAAGGAGAAGGATAAAATTTCTATGCCTTTTGGTTTGTAGGTAAAAACTATAATAGTGGGAAGAGAAAGTGATTGGGGGGTGGAATTATGAAGTTTCTTGCCTTAAGGGTGATGCCTACTTTTCACCTAGTTGATTGGCATAGGTTGTCATCATTCTCATTATTCATTTTGGGTGCATATATGTCCAATTCAATATTGTTGTTGTTGTTAGTTGCTCTGCTGCTACATTATTGTTGTTTTATTTATTTATTTTTTTCTCTCTCTTTTCATTTGGTTTACAATGATAATTAATGTGTTTGCTACACAACTTCTTCACAGCTACATTCAGCTTGCAAATTAAGTAAATAATATAATTTTCTATTATGAATTGCACATGCCTTCATTTATTTCTCTATATTATTTTCATTCTTAATTACCATCATCATCATAAGCCTGGCCAAACATTCATAAATCATGAACTAAACCAATGTGTATATGGAATTTTTACCGTCTCATATTATATGATGTGATACTTAAAATTAAAAAACATTAAACTCTTACCTACTATTCCTTTGGGAACACATATCAGCTCAACATAATTATGTTCAACATCCTTGATACTTGATTGAGATGAGACTCAAACCTACAACATTTCATTTGAAACAGTAATAGTTATGGCATCAAACCAAGCCACAAGGTACTTCGCTTGTTGTATCACTAAGATGTTGAGTACAAGATGGTCACTTGTTGTATCGCTAAGAATGTTGAGTACAAGATGGAGTGTTACGTTGAGTCTTAGGTAACTTATCCTATTATCGTATATATATATAAGTGATCCTAAGCCGAAACGATTTCAACCCTAGGCGGGTTTTAGTCCCCCTAAACACAAATGAAGAAGATAAATCCAAAATGTAGAGAGTCACAAATTAATTTTGACAAATATAACAATAAAATTTCATATAGTATTTAGGGATATATGGAATTAGAAATTTAGGATTAAGGATTTGCTCATTCGAACATGAGGAGTTGTTTGCTCGCTACTATATATCCTGCGGGTTACGAAGGCATAGACTATGGCACACATGCAGTAATACATGTTGTTATTGCTCGATGAAGAGTGATGATTGAAGTTTACAATTGCAGAAGGCTGAAGAAAATATAGGAGCTGATGAGCACCTATAAATCTAGGGATTTTGATTGGATTATGAAAGAATTATTAAAAGTGGAATGACACCTATAAATTTTGTTACAAAAAAAAAAAAGGAATTAACTCATTAGAACAAATATGAGTTAAAGAAGATATATGGTATGTTGAATAAACCCAAGTGTCATTATATTTAACGTCATTTAAATAGATTTATTGACGGTGGACCAAAAATGATCATACTAGGAACAACGAAAGACATTCTTAAAAAAAAAATGAAAATAGAATGACACATAAACTTAGAAAAAAAAAAAGAATTAACTCTTAAATAATTTATTTCTTTTTCTATTTTTAGCACATCACTAGTAAATTAGGTTATTAAAAATATATAGAGTCAATGTGAAATGTGAAATAGCTAATTGGAATGAACTTTTCAAGGGAACATCATAATTATGTATGTTTTAATTATAGAGTTAATACTCAAAATAGTCCTTGACTATAGCAGTTTTTCTCAATTTCGTCTTAAATGACTTTGGTGACCTAATATCGTCCCAGACTTTTGTGTTTCGCTCAATTTAGTCCTCCATTTGTTATTTCGTCAAATTGATGTTAAATAAAGGGACAATTCAGTAATGTCAATATTGATCTCTCTTTACTTTCAACCTGCGAAGTGCGAAATTCCTCTTTCTTGTACGAATTGCACCCAGAATTACTCCCAGACATGTGAATTAAATTTGATATTCGTAATTCTCGGAGTGATTCTGGGAGTAATTCGTAAAAAAAAAAAAAAAAAAAAAAAAAAAAAAAAAAAAAAAGATTTCGTAGTTCACATGTCTATGAGTAAAAAGATGTCAATATTGAAATTATTGAATTGTCTATTTATTTAATACCAAATGGACAGAATAACAAACGTGGGACTAAATTGAGCAAAAACACAAAAGTCTGAGACTCAATTGAGTAAAAACACAAAACTTTGGGACTACATTATGTCACCAAAGTCGTTTAGGACGAAATTGAGAAAAACCACTATAATCGAGGACCATTTTGGGTATTAACTATTTAATTATATCAGATTCTTAGTAACTATTTTTTTTTTTTTTCAGTTTGGCAAATTAATGTGCTCTAACACGTACGAATCAATCTACATTACATTTTGAAAATTGTTGGTCAAAAGATGCGTGTTGATGTTTTCATGTTTCACCAACTATGATTCTGAATAATATTGCATCTATCTACATTGAAAATTGAAGCTTTAATGTGTGCATGCATGAGTCCATTTTTGTGTAATGAGACAGACTTGACAGCTAACTACATTTTTGTGCATGACACAAAGAATTATCTTCAACATGCGTGACTGAAGAAAAATGAAGTTAAAACAAATTTTATTTACACTTATATAAACAAAACAATTTAACCTTTCAAAAGCCCCATGCCATTTCCACACTACCTTTTGAGCTTTTATTAATATTCCCATTGGAATTTGTTTTTTGGGGTGCAAAATGGTAAAGAGATTAATGAATATATAGTATTTTACCCAAAAAAAAAAAGTTTGTTGAAATTGAATTTAGCTTTGAAATCTTAATTTACTCACACTAAAAACATACATGTAACCCTGGAAGTGGCCGGAGGTTGAGCAGGTAGAACATGATTTTCATGCCTAAATGGTCATGATACTTTTTTTTTTTTTTTTTTTTTATTGTTATTACACTTTTACTTTACATATTAATAATTTTTTTTTATAATGTTATGTTTAAAAATGTCACCTGCTAAACATAAAAAGTGTGTCACTTTTTTGATCATTTTTCCGAGTAGTCGGAAAAGTGGTTAGAAAATCGAAGATTTCTAGCAATGATCCCAAATCATCATAATAACAATGTTTTTTTTAAACAATTCTTTTTTCTTTATAACTTTATTTCTCGTTTTAGAGTACACATTATAATGTAACATTTTTGTCTAAGAAACAACTAGTTCTATATAGGCGTATTTAACAATTCTGTTATCCAATACCCATATAAGAAGTATACTATCTGTTCGAACCAATAACGCCCGCCTCCACTGAAGCTCGAACTCATAATCTTCCAAATAAAAGTCCAACCCAGATACCATTAGACCACATAGTCCTGGTATATAAGAAGTATACATAAACTAACCATATTTAACAATTTTGCTATTTAACTCCCATATTGCACACATAAATTAAAATGATCAATTTTATAATGTATAAATAAAATAAAATAAAATATTCAAAATAATATAGAATGAATTACTTAAAAGAATTTCATAATTAGTAAGCTTTAACTTTGGTGTTAAATAGATATATAATACAAAAGTTTTGATGTCCCTTTCCAATATATTGTAGGCAGTGTTTCGTTTTAGGAATTGAAAATGATATGATTTGTTACAAGAAAGAAAACAGGAAAATCATCATTTTTAATTCTGACAATTATGTAGTGAAGGTGCAAGTTTTGAATAAGACAAAGTACAGGTGTTATTCCTATGAACCCTCCAAGGGTCCACGCTACATTATCCCTTTCACATTCTTAATGAATTTGATTAACACCCACATTCCCTTCCATTATATCAAAATAAATTCCTTACATTATTTAATCTCTTATACTTTGCCCGCACAGACTTAGCTCAGTATTTAAAAGAAAATATCAAGGTTTAAATTTTAACGGCGGCAATATGAGGATTATGCTAGGCAGATCCCTTGAGCGCACCGTCATTTGGTCATGTCTCCTGAACCATTAAATCACCGTGATTTACATCCTTCCAAATGTCCTGTCAAGCCGAGATGGGCCCTTAGGGTTGGGGGAGAAGAAAATAAATTCCTTACATTCGATTTGTGGTTCTAATACTCTCGTTTGATATTAATGTTGACGTGATGATTTAAAAAAAAAAATGAATGCATTAAAATGTTTTCTAATCCATAAAAAAGGTGTATGTGTCACGAGTTACGACTTAAATAGCCTGCACGCAATATTTTTTTATTCTTTTGAAATCAAGTTTCAGTTATATTTTTTTTTAATTCTTTTAAATTTAAGTTTCAGTTATACTTAATTTGAAGAGCTCTTTTAACACATATTACTCTATTCTAATGCATTTTATATTTACTTTTAAGTTATAATTAATTGTACATTTAAAAATTTGTTATACCAAACAATGTCATAGCCCATAGGGAAAAAAAAATTAGGAATGAAATTCTATCAAGGTGGGTTTTACCTTCAAATTGAAAAGAACCAAATCTACACAAAAAATTTTATCCTTCCATTTATTTAATGAGGACAATATAATTTAAAAAGTGGAGACAATTAAAACGTGAAAGCTTTTCTAACTTTATATTATAATTTAAAAACAAAAGAGAAGAGACTAATGGGGTTTGCTGGAAAAAATAGTAAATACTTTTTAAAAAATTTAAAACTATGTTATTAAACCATAGAATATTATACCTTTTTTCTTAATCTTATGTAAAACATAAATAAATTATTCTAATAACTGCTTTTAGCTTAGTAGTGCATCCGCACCTAGTGGTCATAAAAGACAAACACTTGCCATCATCACAAATGAATTTTATAATAATATAGATTGTACTAAATGTGTATTCACTTATAAACTAATATTTAAAAAATTAACATATTATTATTAAATTAAGAATGCATGTTTAGATAAATTGAAGCATTGAACTACTACGTATAGAGTAGGTCGTAAACTCGTAATGGGAAAGTAGTGAATAGGTTTAGCCTTTTTATAATAAGTAACTTTTTAAGAAATTGGCTTCTATTTTAACAATCTTTTCATTTATACATATCATATAATTATTATAACTTATAATAATAATAATAATAATAATAATAATAATAATAATAATAATAATAATAATAATAATAATAATAATAATAATAATAATAATAATAATAATATAATAATAATAATAATAATAATAATAATAATAATAATAATAATAATATTAATATTAATGCTAACTCCGGCTTACTTTATGTGTCCAATTTAATTTAGGGGTGTTGACTCAAACTATTTACAGATTGTATTACATTAAAAGTTTTAGTAAATTAAAAGAAAATTTTTAAAATATTAAAAATTAAGTAAAAAATTTATTTTGACAATAGAAAATAAGAAAGGTAAATTATCAAAAATAGAAAAAGTAATATAAATAAAAATATTAATTATATGGGGTTCCATATATTGTATACTTGCAAGTTTATATTTATTTGTAGAATATTTTATTTCGGGAGGTTAGATGTTCAAACACCGGTGGGGCATTGATTCTTTGTGCTTCAATATGTTAAGGTATGTAGAGACAGATACTATATAATAATAGAGTCAGTACTCGTTGCTCAATTTCATCTTCAATTATGCACTTTTACCTAAAATAGTCCTTTGTCCAAACCAACATAGTCGTGATTAGGACCATTTTGGTTAGTAAATGCATAGTTGGGGATGAAATTGAGGCAATTTTGGATGCCGAGACCAAAGAGGTAAAATCTTAATAGTTGAGGAACCAAATTGGGTATTACCCCCCACACACACACACACTCTCTCTCTCTCTCTCTCTCTCTCTCTCTCTCTCTCTCTCTCTCTCTCTCTCTCTCTTTGTGTGTGTATGCGCGCGTGCATGCGTGCGTGTGTGTGTATATGAACCAAACTCATCATGAGTTCCTGAGAACCAATTTGGTGCATTAAAAAAATAGATTAAAAATGTGTATGTGCATATGGAGCATTATGATGTGTGCATATTAAGCATGTGAGCATATTAAGCATGTGTTGTGTGCAGCATAGGGACATGCTTAATATACACACACATCATAGTGCTCTATATATGTACACGCGCATTTTTAATTTTCTCAATTAATCACATCCATAGATCTATTTTTTAATGCACCAGATTGATTATCTTGGACTAATGAGGAGGCTGATTCTCATATGATCTCCTTTATATTATATATATATATATATATATATATATATATATATATATATAAGTACTAGTTGCAATTGTCTTATTTTATGCGAGATATTTAAATAACAAATTTAGTTATGTTGTAAATTTTGGCTTCTTTAGCTTAGGTTTTCGGGATGATATTACGCTAATGGCAACAATTGTATGTAGAGAACAATATTGAGAAGAGAGAGAGAGAGAGAGAGAGAGAGAGAGAAAGAAATAGAGACAAAGGAAATTGAAAATATAGGAACTCATAAATCACCCCATTGGCCCATTTCATTGATTATTTGCTTGATCATAGGAGAATGGCCATGTTTGGTATAATTAGCTTGAAAGATAGCTTAAAGTTGAAAGTCTAAAAGCTAGTGATTACTAGTTTATTTTGAAAACGTTTCAAAATAAGCTATTATTTTAAGCTCCATATGTTTTACCAAGCATAGATTATAACTTATTTGTAGGTTAAAATAAAAATTCTAAAATAAGTTCTACTAAACATAGCCAAACATATCGAACCCCAAATAAGGGGCAGTGGGATGATGGGGATAATGGCCTAATTGTTTATTTATAATACTCCACATTGACCATTATCCTACCACACTCATGCCTCGTTAAAAACTTCGCTAGAAAAATTTTGTGAAAAAAATCTAATCGAGAGAAAGATTACATGATGTATGTGAAATCATATGTTGGACAGGTTGCCTCATTAAGAACTTTAGCCACTGTGCAAAAATCGCGCATTGGCGCTAGGTGCCAACCGGCCGGTTAGCTATTGTTCATTTTTACTTTTTTTTTTTTGTTTTTTTTTTTAACAAAAAAAAATAAGAAAATGGTTATTTCACTCAAAATGATGTCATTTTGAGCGAAATAATCTTATGTCGTTCAAACCCGGGATGTTTTTCAGGTTAATATTTAATCTTTTAGTATTAACTATTAAAAAAACTTAGCAAAGGGGGAAAAAATACAACCATAAGCCAGCACAAAAAGTCAATGCCCTTACACATTGGTTTGAACCTAAGGCATCTCATTTGAGGGGCCACAGCTATGCCGCTCGACCACAAAACCTTTAGCAATATAATAAAACATTGTTTCAAATAAGTGTGGAAAAGGGATATGGTACAATATTCAAGATTGTTTCAAATAAGTGTGGAAAAGGGATATGGTACAATACCTATTTATCATTTGTACAACACAAGCTTTATAGTCCTCATATAGGACAGTGGAAGTTAAACATAGCATAACCAATTTGGGACTTAGCATCATGGGGATGAAACAATAGCCAGTACCCAAGTAGCCCATCAAAATCATATATTGGTTTATTTGCATAAATGTTAAAATCTTTTGTAACTTGAAGATATCGAATGATGTATTAAACACTATTCCAATATTTTATTGTATGAAGAACACTAAATGTTGCTAGCAATTTCTTCGCAAATACAATATCAGGCTTGATGCGATTATGGACTTCTGGTCTTATAGTAGTGGTTCAATAACAACGAAGTAATTGACTTCTAGTCCCAAAATATCCTTATTTTCCTTTTCGAGTCTAAATGGTTCATTATCTACTTCAAGAGACTAGACAACTGTTAGTGTGATAAGTAAATGATACTTGAAATTTGTGGCAATATGCCTAGAGTCTGATACACATGAATGGTTTAGGGATTAGTTAAACCACGTAGTAACAAACTCTATGAATCTTTATCGCACTCAAACAAATAGACGCAGAACTAGTTCTTGAACTATTAGGCTAACAAAGTATGCACAATTAAGGAATAGGCAACCAAATAGAAAGCAGTAAACAAGAATACACACAGTTTGGTAACCCAATTTAGAGTACGCATACTCCTACATCTGGGGGACATCCCATAGAAAAGATTGCCCAATTCTCCATTAACTTCAAGAAGACAGTCCCTCGAATCAATGAGAAGTACAAAAAGGATTAAAGAGAGTTATGCTAAAGACTTAGCTAGCTTTAAGAACTCTTTCAATGAAGAATTGGCTTGGGATCTCCCGATCTTCAGAATTAAGGCTCCCTCTCAATTGCAGCTTGGATGGCTCTTCTCAATTCCAAAAGGATTCACAACTCGAGATCAACAAAGCTTCGAGAGATTGACTTGATAATGTTGATTTCTTATCAACTCAATGAAGTAATCTAGTCATCCGTTTAAAACCCCAATCTTGAATATTGAACAATAAATGTATTTCTCTGATCTGGTAATTTTTTGATCAATCTTCAAAGAGAATGAGACTGCCTTAAAATAGAATAATCTTGTAAATCTCTTAGAGGCTGTAACTAATTTGAACTTTCTACCTCAAATAGCTTCTCAACAGGTTCAACATTCGATCCATTGAGAATTGGGACTAAATCTTGTTGTGTCTAATGCTAGTTCTAACTCTAACTATTTAATACATAGAGTGAACTAGTAGATTAACAACTGTTTTGTTTCATAAAACTTTAACAATAAAGGGGTAAAAAAATCAACTTCTTAAATCTTGAAAAGTAGTTTTTATTAACAATACTTATCCATATAAAACATATTCAAGACATTTTTAATTATAAGCTTACTGGTGTGTAACATTCCTTTAAGGAGATACTCAATCTACAGGGCGAGACAATACTTTGTTTCCCCAAGTCTTTCATTTCAAACTCCTTTAGGCATGAGCTAATATCATCAAGATTTTTATGTATTTCAATAATGTTTATACCATCCACATAGACTGAGATAATAAATAAATAACCCCATTAGCAATTCTTTCATGAATACATAATGATACACATTATTTGCATATTCCTTCTTCAGAAGGAAAAACACTCAATTAATGACTAACCATTTCAAGTTATATAAAGACCTTTGTAATGTAATACTATACATGTTTTGATTTTCACATTCTCTCATTTTGAGAATTTTAAATCCATCGGGGATTTCAAATAAATATTAGTGTCTAATAACCAATAAGTTATGCAGTTATAACGTTCACCAACTGCATATCTAAATTTGTTATTTACTGCCAATGATGTTAAGTAGCGGAACTTAATATCATCCATTGAGGGAGAATGTATTTGATCAAAATGAACTATGAGTCTCTACGTGAACCCTTGGGTTACAAAGCTCACTTTATATTACACCACCTCATTATTCTTATTTCTCTTTCATACAAACACCCATTTGTAACCAACATGTTACCCTTCAATGATGTACGTGTTATAGAAAAAATATATTTCTTTTAGCGGGTTTAGCTATGTCTGTAACACCCCGTGTTACGACCCCTAAAACCAATTAATCATTTAACCAATTATCCAAAGAAAGAATTAAATTACAATAATTGATTAGGGAAAAGGCCCACCATGGTCCGTGGGCCCTCACCCCTAAAACCCAACCCCTAGCCCTAAAAGGAATAGAATTAGCAAGCCTATAATATTAGTTCCTAATTAGGACTCCTAAATATATAAATAGGGGACTTAAGAGGCACCTAGAACCCCCCACCACAATAATCCCTCACCACACAAGAAGTTCCAAGAATTCCCCTAGGAGAAATCAAGAAAGAAGAAAGCTTCAAGAAAGACCCTTCATAGCCAAGGAATTAATTAAGGCTAAAAGGTAACCTATGTCTCAACAAAACCTATTTTCATAGCTATGATTCCCCTCTTAGGATTTCCCCATGTTATTGTGTATTGATGATTTGTGATATTATTATTGATGATTGGTGGGATGATTCCATGGGTGATCTTGATGAAAGGTTCTTCATAATTATGACGTTCTTGATGATTATATGACGTTCTTGATGATTATATGGTGTTCTTGATGTCCTTAATGATTATATGAGGTTCTTGATATTTATATGATATTCCTACCGAATCTTGATTTTGGAAGATGAATTGTGTTCTTGTTGATTTAAAAATAATTAGAACCCTAGGTTATATCGTGGAATTCGTATGGAATTATTCTTGGTATATTGGGTGGGAATTCGCATGATTGGGTGTTGATTATGTTTAGAAAAGCATGATAGGTTATGTGCCATATGTTTCTTGATTTTGATCCGTTAATTGTCTACGTGTGTTATCAATTGCGTTTGAAAGTGTCAAAGCATGGTTTCGGGTTCCACAAAGGTTCCCGGGGCGTTTTTGGTGAAAAAGAGTCAGTGGGGGGTAGGGGACCCGCCACCTACCCACGGCCAAAAGAGGCCTCGCCGGCAGCGGGCAGCCGGCGGGCGAGCAGCTGCCCGCCGGGCACCCGCTGCCCAGAACAGTGTCGCCGGCGGGTGACCCCTCACCCACCGGCTACCCGCTGGTTTGTACCCCACGTTGGGATTTTGGCTTCCCCGTTTGATGTTCCCCCCGACCCCCGTGGTGTCCCAACGGACTCCGTCTATCGTGCCTATGTCTAGTTTGATATTTCGGGTACCGTTCGTAGGTTGTATGAGTCTTATATATTGCATGCTAGTTGAATTGGTATCCCGTTGACCTAGGTGAAAGAAGCATGAACCCCTTAGGATTATTCTTAGTATGTGAAGGATCACGCATAGGTTTTGTTATACGTTTTCTCCCCCTTCCCAATGTGTTAATGTGGGTTGCATGTGCTTGCTATGTGTTATGTGTGCATGATACCCCAATTCGGTTGCGATAGGATTGGTTAGTCCTGAGCTGCGGTTCAGAAGCTGGCTGCGGTTAGATTTACACTCTTGGGCTGCGGTCCACCGTTTGGTTGCGATCAAACGTTTCTACATGAGCTGCGGTTCATATTTCCTGGCTGCGGTCAGATGACATACTCTTGGGCTGCGGTCCACTGTTTGGTTGCGATCAAACTATGATGAGCTGCGGTTCATCGGTCGGTTGCGATCGACCCCTCCGTGTTGCGATACGGGGCAGGGTGCTGCGGGGCCGTGTCAGAGCTATATGCGCTGACCCTCATGTATGGGCATGCGATTGGTCCTGTGGCGCCAACAAAGTGTGCTATGTGATGAAATATGGATGAGTTGTTGTTATGAGTGTCTTGGTGATGTGACTATGGGAACTATACTGAGAATCGTATATGTTGGGTTATGATTATTAATTGTGTTTATCTTATCTGTCTTGCCTGTTGTAAACTGTATATGCTTGGTATAACTACTGTCTGTGCTTAGCGCTATCTGTTGAGTCTATCCCTGTTTTAAAAGCTAGAGTCTCGTAGGATATATCTCCATGCTTCAAAATGGTTTTCGTATATCTATATATATGTCTATATGTATTGTATTTCAACGCGTTGGAGTGGGTTACCAGCATCTCTCGCTGAACAGATATATTTGGCTTTCAGGCTCAGACGAGTAGATCACTGGAGCGCGCTAGAAGCTTGGGGCGTAGCTTAGATAGTTTTCCCTTTCGGCCTGCGTGCCATGATTTAGTATTGATACTGATTGAGGTTTTAGAATTTAGCCTGTGCACCTGAGTTCTCTAGCTCGGGTGTGGCATAGCACCCCGTACTCTTTGTATCGTATTTTGGGATTTAAGGAGATTCTATCTTTATTATATAAGTTTTAAAATTCTTGAAAATCTGGGGTGTTACAATGTCTTAAATGCTCCTTTATATACTAAATAGTCATGGCACTTTTGGTGCCTAACTCTAGATCCAGATTGTCAAATCATATTAGCAATTCTAAATGCAGCTGTGTTGTCGAAAGCTATAATGTTTTTATAATACATTTCTCCTATATTTATAAAGGTTCACGACAATTTATAAGTCAACAAGATTATAGTCATTTCCCAAAGATATTGAGATCTGGTCGTTCCGCATCCTTATTATAATTATTTGGTACACCTATAATAAGTGATGAAGTTTTTCTTTACAAGATTTAATTTTCTGCATATTCTTATCTTTTACACCGATATGTCTTCCACACTTCTGGCATCAAGGAGCACCAATATATATACTATGTCCAAGTTGGGGAAGGTATATAGGATCTAGTTGTCAACTGTTTTATGATCAGTACAACCAGTAGATATCTTCAGCAGATTATTTGCTAAAATTTGCAAATTGAATAATCTTTTGAACTTCTAGTTCAGTCTAACTAGTACGTGGATTTAAATACTGAAGATATTTTAAAGAAATTTCACGGCATTTAATTAAATTTGGGCTTTTATTTCTCCCTAATGTTGTGAAATAATCTTCATAATTTAAAAGTATGTAGTCAGCGCACCGAAGTATAAAATGATCCCCTCTTTTAGGCTCTAGGTGTAAGTGAGAACAAATATGATATCTAGTAAGTCAGATTTGGATTAAAAAAACAGTAGTATGTCACTTAAATTGGATGTCCCCAAAACAAAAGCAGATAATTTAGAAATTTCCCTTCACACATTCTTTACAAAATATTATTGTGAATAAGGAGGCAAATCTGACTCTTCATATTTTATCCAAGGTAACCCAATCGCTCATGCCATAATTTAGAATAATTGGATCTTTAAATTCTAAAATGTATCACAACATGAAGAGTACTCTAAAGTATATGCAATTCTCAAAGGGTGACATATATAATTACATAAGGAAATTATACACATTAAATGAAATTATTAGAGTACTCAACAATCATAAGAAGTTTAAATTCCAAATAGAAGTGACAATTTAAGATCGCTAAAATCTATTTTCTCAACATATGAGAGATCATCCTTATCAAATATATTTACAATTTGTTTGCTTTAGGCAAACTAGTATGATGTGATATATTCATTTTTGACTTTCAAGCACATAACATTTAAAAAAAATTGCCAAGACCTTGTAGTCTAATGGCACCTGGGTTGGACTCCCATAGGGGAGGTTGTGAATTCGAGCCTCAGTTGAGGCGTTATTGGCTCTTTGTGTTTCAATAGGTTGAGAAAGTAGTTACGAATAGATACTACATTGTAATAGAGTTAGTAGCATTAAACAAACATTTAAAAAAATTATATCATCTACCACATAGTGACGTGACCATAAAAATATTTCTGGCACAGTCATTAATCACCTAAAGACTCATTTGAGATCTTCTATATCTTATTAGAAAAATATTTCAATGACCAAACACATTATCAAGAAAGGAAATACACAACTTAGAGAAGGTATTCCTGTAAAAACTAAGTCTTTGGTGTTCTTTTTAAAACTCAATGACACTCAAAACACTTATTATATTTTTGTCATGTACTACTACCGGGGTAAAAAGGTAACTAGCCTAGAACGGTTGGCAAAGTGTCTTTTTTTTTTTTTTTTTTTTTTTGAAATTCTGCTTCTATAACAACGTGATGTTAATCTATCCGGATTTCAAACAATCTAACTTACAATTTTTATTTCTAGATGAAATATTAATTATTTTTAGTTTTACAATTGATTGGTGGAGTTCTTTTTGGAAGTTCAACTCCACATCTGATGGAGTTTGAAATTAAGATTCCATATCTCCGTGCATCAAGATGTGAAAGAAATTTGAGTGTGTTTGAGGATGTAAGTTAGCCAAGCTATCATTTATTTGAGTCAATAATTTGAATATTTGATAACTGGCATATTTAACTAACTTTTAATTTTTTTTTTTTAGTTTTTGCGTTTTCGTGACGAAATTCTTCCGTCGCAAATCGTGATTTTTCTTGTATTGAATTTTAATTATTTTTAGTTTTACAATTGATTGGTAAGGTTTAATGAAGCAATCTAGTGAAGATGATGCTAATAGAGGAGAAATAGCTTGAGGGCTATCTTGTAATTTGCTTTTCTTATAGTTTGTTGCAGCTGTTGCAACCGTCTTTGCCACGATTTATCTATGTATATATTGTCATCATGTATTCTCTTTTTGGTTTAATGAAACACTTTACGTTCTCCATGAATCCACTCCATTCTACCTCTTTTCTTCCATAGCGCGACCATTACCATTCCATCATGGTATCAGAGCGACGGAAAGGGAATTACGCCGCTGTAGTCTCTGGCACCGGTGAATATAGCCATAGAGTTCATCCGGCGTCGACAACCACAACATCGCTAGTTCACACACCACCTGAAGCTAATGTGGAAAGAGATTTTGTTTCGCAGAGGAACAATAACACTGAAAATATAAAGAATCTTCTCTGTCTAAACATCAATGAGAATCCTAACGCGATTCTTGTTAGTTCACCCCTCACAGGTAGTGAGAACTACGGATCATGGAGCATCTCCATGCGTGTGGCTCTGGAAGTCAAAAACAAGTGGAGCCTTGTCGATGGAAGCATCGCCACGCCGGAGAGAGATCAAGCTCAATATCCTGCCTGGAGGAAGTGCAATCTCATCATTTGTTCATGGATCCTAAAGTCGCTGCCAATCTTGATAGTAGTATCACTTCTGAGCAGGTCCAGAAGCTTATATCTCTCCTTCAAGGCCAGATGGGGCACACTCAAACCTCAACCACAGCGGCTGTTTCCCTTATCCCTAAATTCAGCAGAGCAGAACATAATAATGAAGGCAAGTACACTTATCTTTCTTCTCGCATTAATTCTGTCAATTTGTCTCCAACAACGTGGATTTTAGACTCTGGAGCAACTGACCATATAGTGTGTTCTATTGATTTATTAGATGGTTATCACGTTATTAAGGGAGTGATGATCAACCTACCTAATGGTTAACATGTTACTGTGGAACATATGGGAAGCATAAAACTGGCAGATGATTTATGGTTAAAAGAAGTGCTGCACATTCCATCCTTTAAATTCAATATTGTATCCGTTAGTAAGCTGATGCAGAATTCTTCTCACTCACTACTATTTGTCTCTAATCAATGTCTTCTTCGGATGGACATTGGGAAGACGATTGGCTTTGCTAGGGAGGAGAAAGGTTTATATTTGCTGAGTGAACCTCCTAAAGCTAACACTTATAAGCATTTTGTTATGCAGTGTACTAACGTTGAACTATGGCATCAACGCCTAAGGCATTTTCCCATCAAAAAAATACACATGCTATGTGATGTTTCTGCTTCAAATATAAAGAATGTGGCTTGTGGTGTGTGTCACTTTGCAAAACAAAAACGATCTTCATTTTCGTTAACTAAAACTGCTTCTAATGCTTGCTTCGATCTTGCGCACGTCGACATTTGGGGCCCCTTTCATATAAAATCGCTTGGTGGAGAACGATATTTTTTTTTTTACTATAGTGGATGATAATTCAAGATACACATGGCTATGTTTGATAAAGAGTAAGTCAGAAACTAGAAACTTGATAAAAGGGTTTCACAAGCTCGTTCGAACTCAATTTGACATGGCCATCAAAACCATAAGTAGTGATAATGGATTAGAGTTTAGTATGGAGGAGTTCTTCACCGAGAATGGAATCATTCATCAAAAGTCTTGTGCTTATACCCCTCCCCCCCCCCCCCCAGCAAAATGTCGTGGTTAAACGAAAGCACCAACACGTTTTGAATGTAGCTTGTGCTCTATACTTTCAAGCTAATCTACCTCTTGAGTTTTGGGTGTTGTGCGTTATTCATGTTGTTTATCTAATAAGCAGATTGCCATCTTCAATTATGGGATGGTTTAGTCCATATTGCAAATTGCATGGGACAAATCCTGACCTGAGCAATCTCAAGGTATTCGGTTGCTTGTGCTACGCTGTAAATCTATCTCCTTCTCGACATAAAATGGCTCTTCGAAGCAAGAAGTGCATTTTCGTTGGAATACCTGTAGGAATAAAGGGCTACTTGTTGTATGATTTACTCAGCAAAACCACCTTTGTGTCCCGTGATGTGGTGTTCTATGAACATCAATTTCCTCTAGCAAAGCACACTGATTACACAGAAGCAGCTGATGGGCAAATATTCAATCCTTCATTGCCAAACAGTCCCATCTTGGGCTGTGAAGAAATCAATCTCCAGGCCCCTCATGAGAGTTCTCACTGGTCTCAAAGTAATCTCCAAAACTCTCTGCCATCCACGCACAATGGTGGTTATGACTTCAACAACTCTATGCCAAATCCTTTGCCTGATGAAAATTGTAGCAGCTCTAATGAGGATACCGTGAATGGCACACCTCCTGTTTCGATTGTCCCTCTTCAAAGATCCAACAGACAACGCCAACTACCAAACAGATTGCAAGACTTTTATTGCGATGCTGCTGCCCAAGACAGAAGTTCCCCGCACCTATTGTCTAAAGTTGTAACTTATGACAATCTCAGTCCTGCTCGTAATGCATTCTCCATGGCTGTGACAAATGCCAGTGAACCAAGAACATATAAGCAGGTTATTCAACATCAATGCTGGCAGGAAGCTATGAATGCAGAAATTGTTGCTCTCCAAGAAAATAAGGCTTGGGAGCTCACTAATTTTTCCCCAGGAAAGACTCCCATAGGCTATAAATGGGTTTATAAAGTGAAGCTTAAGGCCGATGGCACCATTGAAAGACACAAAGCCCGTCTCATAGCAACAGGCTACACGCAACAGCTGCGCATTGATTATCTTGAAACGTTCTCCCCCGTAGCAAGATTAACTATTATTCGCATGTTCCTTGGTGTAGTCGTATCCAAAGCTTGGCATATTCATCAGATGGACATCAATAATGCGTTCTTGCATGGTGATCTAAATGAGGAGGTGTACATGGTGCTACCACCCAGGTTTGAAAGTGAAAAGCCAAATCAAGTATGCAAATTACTCTGGTATCTATATGGCCTCAAGCAGGCAAGTCACCAATGGAATGCAAAATTAACTACAGCCCTTGTCCAGATTGGTTTCGTGCAGTCTAAAGCTGATCCATCCTTATTCACCAAGGGAGATGGGAACAACTTCATTGCCTTGCTCATCTATGTAGATGACATTGCATCCTTGTCACCAGTGCTAGGATGGACCTCATTCAGTCTCTAAATCAATTCCTAGACAACACCTTTAATATCAAGGATCTTGGGAAATTAAGTTTCTTTCTGGGAATAGAAGCAAATATGACTGCAGAGGGCTTAAACTTATGCCAACGAAAATTTGCCTTAGATATTCTGTAGGAAAGTGATTTTCTTGGTTGCAAACCAGTCAAGACACCCATGGTACAAAGTTTGAAACTCTTACATAATGAAGACATTCTTCTTACTGATGTTATTGTTTATAGACGGCTTGTAGGCAGATTATTATATCTCACCGCTACTAGGCTTATATCGCTTATGCAGCCCAACAACTAAGTCAGTTTGTAGATGCTCCCATAAACTTGCATCTATCAGCGACCCATCGTGTATTGTGATATATAAAGGCTTCACTAGGTCAAGGGTTGTTGTACCCTGCAAGCACTAGCTTGAACCTCAAAGCTCTCTCAGATTCCGATTGGGCAGCGTGTTGTGAAACACAGAAATTCATTACAGGGTATTGCATCTTCCTTGGACCTGCCATTATCTCATGGAGATCGAAGAAGCAAACCACAGTCTTGAAGTCTTCTTTCGAGGCTGAATATCGTGCTCTTGTTGCCACTGTCTGCGAAATCCAATGGCTCACATACTTACTGGCTGACTTACAGATTGGAACAACCATGCCTGCTATGGTATATTGTGACAGTAAATCGACAGTGGCCATTGCAAAAAACCACATTTTCCACGAATGCACTAAACACATCGACATCAATTGCCATATAGTCCGGAAAAAATTGAGCAAATGAATAATCAAAATTCTGTCAGTTTCATCAGCAAACCAGGTGGCAGACGACTTCACTAAACCTCTTCCTATTTCCCTATTTCAAAACTTCGTTTCTAAGCTGTGCATACAAGATTTGCATGCTCCAGCTTACCGGGGGGGGGGGGGGGGTAATGAAGCAATCCAGTGAAGATGATGCTAACAGATGAGAAATAGCTTGAGGGCTATCTTGTAATTTGCTTTGCTTATAGTTTGTTGCAGCTGTTGCAACCGTCTTTGCCGCACTTTATCTCTATATATATTGTCATCATGTATTCTCTTTCTGGTTTAATGGAACACTTTACGTTCTCCATGACTCCACTCCATTCTACCTCTTTGCTTCCATAACTCGACCATTACCATTCCATCAAGGTTCTTTTGGAAGTTCAACTCCACATCAGACGGAGTTTGCAATTAAGATTCCCTATCTCCACACTAGTGCATCAAGATGTAAAAGAAATTGGAGTGTGTTAGAATATGTAAGTTAGCCAAGCTATCATCTATTTGAGTCAATAATTTAAATATTTAATAATTAGCATATTTAACTAACTTTAATTTTTTTTTAGTTTCATTCCAAAACAAGAAGTCGGCTAAAGCACATGTGGCATAATGATTTAGTCTTAATTAAGTATAAAACAAAAAAGCATTGAGTTGTCAATGAGCAATGTAGAATACCATTAATCCAAATCAAACTGGCTTTTGTCAATGAATGTTTTAAGTGTCTCGGATGATGTTAATGAAGAATTAGTGTTTAATGATATGCATAATTTGACCTGGGGAGATACTACAAGGTTTTTCGATATAGATGAAACACCATAATACCCTATTCCCTTAGGTATCAAGATGAAGAGTTCAAAGTCTAAGGGAAAAAAAAAAGTTTCCAAATGTAGACTTCTTGATGAGGATGATGTTGGTGAAAAAGAGAGAGAATCTTTGATGATGGTGGTGTTACGTTGTTAACTTTGATAATTTGAGTGATGAAGAAGTTGAATTTTATAGATAGGTTTGATAGGGAGGAGGATAAATGATCATTGTAGATCATTCATATTTGAGTTGATCTTTTGATGACTTGATGTTATTAGCAATTATTATTTATTGACTTATGAGTCGTTATGACTTTATGAGACAACATATTTGTATTATACTATTATTATGATATTGTGACTTTATTATGACTTTATAATAACTTTGTGAGATGATCATTATTTTAGAGTAGACTTTTGAGTATATTTGATTATTTGCACTAGAATTTGTATTTAATCATTCTATATGTTATTTTGCATCATTATTTGAGTAATTATTATTTTTTAAAAAAACATTGCTTTATGTGAAAAAACGATGTTTCTCTTTGCACTTTCGCTTCAAAGCCAAGTCTGACCTCATTACTGTGGTGTACTTTTTCGTTTTAAAACGTTTGAATATGCTCATAGATAGCCAATAATTATATATACGTAAATTTAATGTAAAGTGTAGGCATGAGTTTCACGTAAGTTTAAGGAATACCTAAATTTTATTTGCAATAAAAATTTTAAGTGATTTTTTAGACACGATATCTTGAAGGAACTACTTCAATTTTTAGTTCGTTTGGATAAACCCAATATTCTAAAAGGATGCATGTCATACTTTTATTAAATTTTATTAACTTTAAAGTTTAAACACTTCAATTATAACACATGAATAAATGCTTTCCAATTCCAACAAAATAGATTAGAATTAATGAAGTAATTAATTAAGTAATTATCATTTAATATATCATTTATGAGAATTTTTGTTTTTTGGGTAATCGATCCTATTTACTATCATCATTGTTCCCAAATTATATTCACTGGGAACAATGTATCATATTGGATATTATTGGTAGTGATTTTCAATTGTTTTTTGTACAACTTTATATGATCTAAATGACAGTTTTGGGTATAATAATCAACACATTCGAAATTTTCCTATTATTTATAATTATATTTATAAATTATATATTATAAGTTCAAACTTTGAGTTGAGTATAAGTAAAATATTAAACCACATTAGAATCAAATTTATGTTTAGATATACTATGGTCCGTTTAGAAACCTGAAAAATATTTTTCGTAAAACAATTTTCAGAAAATGATTCACTTTCTGAAAATATTTTAATTTTCTATTGTTTTCATGAATGTTATAAAATTATCTTTTTCTCTGTTTGAATGAAAGTTAAGAAATTACATTTTTTCTGTTTGGTTCATTTTCCTTAAAATAAACATACTATCTGTAATAATAATAATAATAATAATAATAATAATAATAATAATAATAATAATAATAATAATAATAATAATAATAATAATAGTAGTAGTAGTAATACTAATAATAATAATAATAGTATTAATAATAATAGTAGTAGTAGTAACAATAATAATAATAACAACAACAACAACAACAATAATAATGTTGTGGTGATTGTGATGGTGTGAAGATGGTGGTGGTATGGTTGTGGTGGTGTTGGTATTAGTGGTAGTGGTAGTGGTAGTGGTGGTGGTGGTGGTGGTGGTGGTGGTAGTGTTGATTTTGTGGTGGCAATGGTGATGTGGTTGTGGTGGTAGTAGTGTTTATGTTTGTGGTAGAAGTGGCGGTGTGGTTGTGGTGGTGGTGTCATGGTAGTTGTAATAATAATAATTCGGGAACTAACTTAAAAATGAAGATATGGAAGAGAGATGGAAAATAAATAATCCGAAAAATGTCTTCTGTCTAAAATGAATATTTTTCTTTAACTTTATTTTACTTGAGTACCAAACTCTAAAAAATAACCTCTGAAAATTATTTTTCGAGTTTCCAAAAATTCACACCCTAAATAGGGGTGTTAATTTGTACTTACATATTGGGTTGAGGGCTTGAGGCACAGTATGTATAACAAAATATCTCTTTACACAAATACAAACACATTTTATCAACTTTAAACAATTCGCAATCTCATGTACAATTTTTTTTTAGTAAATGTATTATGTGACAAAACATGCCTAAATTCAATTGATAGGCTCAAATCAAAAGATCACTCTCTAATTGAGAATAAACATGAAACCTTGTGGTTTCTTTTTTTTACCTTTATTAAATTAGTATAGGCGTCAAGTACTTTGTAATCCGATGACATCACTGTTACCATTCTTTTGTAGTTAAAACCTAGCAATTCATGAATACAAATTCGTTAACGAATCACATAATAACTACACAAATACGACTCGTTAAAGTTAACAGGTTAAAATACACGATACGACACAAAACTCGTCTAAACCCGCTAAACCTATTTGTGTGTGTGTGTAGAGAGAGAGAGAGAGAGAGAGAGAGAGAGAGAGAGAACCCGTGAGAGATATCTTTAAAGCGTAAAAATAAGAACATAAATTTCTAAGTCTTTAGGATTTTTTAGTTTTTAACTTTCATTTTATATTAAATAACAATGAGTTGTCAAGACTTTATGGTCTAATGACACCTGAGTTGGACTCCCATATAGGAGCTTGTGAATTCGAATCTCAGTAAAGATGTTATTGGCTCTTTGTGTCAGATCTATTACATTCTAATAGAGCTTTGTGCTTTAGTAGTCTGTGTCAGACAATGTTTAAAACCCGCCCATTATTTTTGTGTTAACGGGTCGTGTTAATAATTGAGAGGTCCAATTGTAGAAAATATTAGTGGAAACATTTGTTAGTTATTCCCGTAAGTTGTCTTACTATACGTTCCGTAATGAAAGGTTGCATTAACTCTGGAAAGAAAGAGCCATCATCTTACATCTACACTCACCTCACCAGTCACCACTTTCCAAACCTCGTTAATCGGGCCATTCGTACAAACGAATATCAAGCAAAATTTCTGCTTGTTTTTTTTTTTTTTTTAATTAATTTATTTTCCCCCCTCTCCAAAAATGGTTTCCTTTTTATAATTTCCCTGGTTTAACACTAACCACCCTTCTCTTTCATCATTTACACTGCTCCGTATTTTTTCATTTCCCTCATCTTTAATGGTCAGTCCTCTCTCTTCTTTGCTTAAGAGGCGATAGAGAGAGGAACGAAGACCCATATTTACGCCTTCGTAAATCTTGCTATCAATGCTGACCAATTTTATCCTGCACAGATTCAATTATACCCATGTGAGAAAGCATCTGCCTTGTTAAATTTCTTGTTTTTTCAATGATTTGCTTTTGTACGATAAATGTTCAAGATTTTTTTTTTTTTTTTTGTTTAATTTTTCCGATTGCTCCAAATGAAATGTGGTGAATTCATCTCTGGGCTCTGGGTTCATCACTGTTTACCATTCTGGTAGTCGGTTTTGATTTTTATTTGCTTATGACTTCTGGATGTTGTTGTTATTATTAGTTTATTATTATTCTGTTTTCTGGGTGATGGCTACTGACTTAGGGTTCATGTTTCTATGCAAAAAAAAAATATAATATTTAAGTCTTCTTTCTTATGATTTTTTTTGAAGTTTTAGTCTCTGGGATTGTTTCTTTTTGGAGACCAGGTTCAATGGGTGTGGGTTGGGATCCATGCTGGATCTGTATTGTTCTTTTTCTGTTTAGCTGTAAACATTGTAGGAAGTGTGTTGCTAGAATAATTGAACTTGTAGTATTTATTTATTTATGGCTTTATGTTCTAGGTAGTTGTGTCTGTGTTTCTGCTGGGTTATACTTAAGTTTATTTTCTTCTTGTCAGGTTCTATCATAAGGGAACAAATTACCTACATTGTCTATGGCTAACAGAGGTGATGTCTTGAGGTGGGATTTCATGGGGTGAACTCGAGGTACCATGGGTAGCTTCAGTGACGATGAAGGGGAATGTCGGTATTTTGATGCCCCTGAGACTATTGCTCAGGGATCTGATTTATGTTCTAGTTGCCTGGAGTCTACCTCTGATAGCTATGAATATGATTTGTGGGTTCGAAGGCCCAGAAGTGTAAGAGAGCGCCGTAGGAAGTTCCTTGATGAATGGATGGACTTATCGTTAGATAGGGTGCCCAGTGAAGATCCAGATGATTTATATGGTGGTGCCAATGCCCTTAGTGAAGAGATTGATCGAATTATGGTAAGCACTGGGTCTGTGCTGCGAAACTCCATCTCTAAAGATGAATTTTCCTTTAGCCAATCTTCTGCGTCGGGTTCATCACAAGAGTCGGGTTCACTTGCGAACTTCATATTTGGAAGTGGCAATACAGATTGCGAAGTGGACTGCAAAGAACGCAGTTTGGCAGAGCATTTCATGTCAAGTAATCACCCAAATGTGGGGTTAGACTTTGAGGATCGTTCGTGTGAATCCCCCTCGGCTCAGCAACGCAGACAAAGAGAAAGTCCGGTGAATGGGAAAGCTCAGACGATACTGAAAAGAGTGAAGAGTCATTGCTTGAATAGATTGCGCTTGATTAGAGACTTAATGAATAGTGAAGGGAAAACAGAGAATTTAAAATCCGATGCCTCTAGCCCTATTCACGGGACTGGAGTTCAGAGGGTTAAGGTTAACCACTGTAGAAAGAATTCGAAGGAACTATCTGCCCTTTTTATGGGGCAAGATATTCCAGCGCATGATGGTTCGATTCTAACAATGAAATTCAGCCTTGACGGGCAGTATCTAGCAAGTGCTGGTGAAGATAAGATTTTGCGTGTGTGGCAAGTTGTAGCAGATGAGAGATCCAGTGACTTTGATATCCCAGAGTTCGATCCATCATGCTTATACTTTTCAGTGAACCATCTTTCTCAATTGACACCCATGGCATCAGAGAAAGAAAGAATTCATAAATTGACAGGCATCAGAAAAGCAGCAGACTCGGCCTGTGTCATTCTCCCTCCCAAGGTTTTTCGAATTCAGGAGAATCCTCTACATGTTTTCCATGGGCACTGTGCAGAGATTTCGCATCTTTCCTGGTCAAAGAATAACGTATGTTCATTATACTCTATTGTTCTAGTTTAATTCGCAACTATTTTCACACTCGTTTTCTGCTGCAGCTTCTTCTTTCTTCCTCAATTGACAAAACTGTGCGTCTTTGGCAAGTTGGATTGGACCAGTGCCTTAGAGTATTTTCACATAGTAATTATGGTACTCACCAGTTAAATTTTGTCTTAATTTTCTCTTCTAACATTTATTCCATCAAGCCTTATTTCTTCGTTTTGTTTTCTTTATGTTTTAATGTGATGCAGTTACCTGTGTTGAGTTTAATCCTGTAAACGATGGCTACTTCATTAGCGGTTCAATTGATGGAAAGATACGTATTTGGGCTACTGATGGTGGTCAAGTAGTTCACTGGGCTGAAATAAGAGACATAGTCACCGCTGTTTCATATCATCCAAGTGGTCAGGTCTGCTGGTCTTGCAACTCTTTTCTTCTAAAACTGAGATATAGTTACCGAAATCAAGATTGATAACGTGTTTTTATTTGATTTTAGGGCGGGATTATTGGGTCTATAACAGGCACTTGTCACTTTTTCAACGTAACAGGTAATGCTCTTTTTTGGTTGCTATGCTGATGTCTTGTGTCTCCAAGAAAACAGTTTAGTTGCTTTTCTTAACATGACTAGGAGGCCATGATTTTGAATTTTTTTATTACCACCATTTAGAATAATTATATTGAGTTATGATGTTTGTGGGTATATGGAACATTAGTTGAATCTTGGTTTTCACTGTTTAGTTTGGATTTGGTAATTGATGAAAAGTAAAAGTATCCTTTTTTTGGCTAGGTGGGAGTCTTATTATATATATAGGGGCAGGATCAAATGAGAACATGATCCTCCTGTAAAAAGTGAGGACTGATCTTAGCTATCCATCAGAGTTCATCAATGGTTGAGGGTTTTAGTAAAAAAAAACACGGGGTTAATTTTATAATTATTAAAAACTTTTAAGATCATGGTTCATTTGATAATCATTATAAACTTGGAAAGTTTAGTAATGGTAAAATCCTAGCCTTTGATTTGTCAAGATGTAGGGTGTGGATGTTTCCACACTTTTTACAGGGGGGGAGTGTTCTCACCTGAACCCTCCCCTATATATATAGTTTAGTTGGTTTATGAGATAGTTGTGCGATATTATTTTGAGTAAAAAACTTGATTATCTTATTCTTGAGGCGATATTACTATTTATGTTGTACATTCATTGACATTTGTTCTCTTGGGGCTTTCAGAGAATCGCATCCAACTGGAACCACAACTTTGCATGATCAGTAAAAAGAAGTCCCTCGACAAAAGGATTACTGGCATTCAGGTTGTTTTAATTTGTCCTCACACGATCTGTGTTGTTTCTTTCAATGGTTCGGATTGTTTGACATGGAAAAAAATAAATCTGAATGCAGTTTGTTCCAAGTGACCCCAGCAAAGTAATGGTTACTTGTGCGGACTCCGATGTCAGAATCATCAACGGGATCAATGTGATTGGCAAGTATAAAGGTACTCCCGTTTCCCTCGTAGAATTATTCTGTTAGCTGATTGATTATCTGCGGTCTGCCTGCAATACCGTTTGGTTTATGTTTGCCAACTTTCTTGCTCTTCTGCACTATAGGGCCTCGGAATTGTGGGCATCAGATCTCTGCCTCTTTCACGTCCGATGGGAAGCATATTATCTCTGCAGCTGAAGATTTTAACGTTTATCTGTGGGATTACGCTAGTCCTAAAGAATCTTCCCCGTCCAAAACGAAAGTGGTGAGGGGACTCGAGTTCTTCTCAGGTGATGCGTCTGTTGCAGTGCCTTGGTCCGGCTTGAAATTTAGAGAGCCAGATAGCGGGTGTGAGTCAAATGGAGGCGATGAAACTTTAAATAGCGGTTTGCCCTTCTCTTTCACCTCTCTGGGCCATGAATTTTTCTTGGAGGCGATTCCTAAGTGCTCTGCAACTTGGCCGGAGGAAAAGCTTCCTGTATCGAGTGCCCATAATTCACCGCCCATGTCCAAGTCTGAATACAAGTTCCTCAAGAGCTCTTACCAAATTTCATCTTCGAGTCACGCCTGGAGTTTAGTTATTGTCACTGCAGGGTGGGATGGGCGGATTAGGTCGTTCCACAATTATGGATTGCCAGTACGGCTGTAAAGAAGAGAGTGGTCAGAAAACGCGAAAATAACATTTGAGTTGGCACGCCTCAATGCTGCCGAAGCATGCATGTGATCTGGTCGTTCGAGAGAGAGAGTTGCAGGGCAGAGGAGGCGTACGGAATGGCTCCATTTGGGTCCCTTGGGATATACATACATATATACATACAAACAACATGAGATTGCTGGTAGAGAGGGGAGTTTGTTTGATGTGGCCACTCAATCTCATTGAGATAAGCCAAACACTCATCTCAGTTTGTATGTATGTATGTATGCATGTATTATTTGATTTGGTTAGTTGGATGTGTGAAAGGGGGCCTAGAGAAATAAATAGAGATAAGGATGAGGGGTGGTGATATCCATATGTAGAAAAAAAAAAAGTGTTTTTATTAGCTCAGCTCAGCTCTTTTGTGGTATTTGCATATAATAACGGCAGAGTTATTCATCAAAGTAGCATAGTTAATGCAGAGTGTGAACCTCTCTTTGGTTCATCCAGTTTTGATTTCAATTTCCCTTTATTATTGTTCCATCTTCTACCCAACCATTGCCAATTGTCCTTGAGGTGGTTTGGCAGCTCCCCCACCTTCCTACACTACACGCATAACGAATTCCACTCAAGATCAATAATTATCAGTGTTGCAAAAATCTCGCCTATTTGGCGCCTAAGCGCTAGATGACACCTAGTGTATCATCATAATCAGTGGTCTAGGCGGCTGACTAAGTTACCTAGTCGGTTCTTTCTTTTTTAAATGCGTTATTTCACTCAAAACGGAATCATTTTGATCAAAATAACTCTAAATTGTTCAAATTCTAGATCTTTTTAAGTTAATATTTAATATTAACTATTACAATATTAAATAGTTTATAATTATCAAGTCTTGAATTAAAAAAATTTAAACAAAATTTTAAAAAATAAAGAATACATGGGCGCGGGGAACGCTTAACGATTTTTTCACCCATGATAATTACAATGTTTAATTATAGTGATCCATCCATCCATCCACCGGGGAGGTGAAATCAATTCAACCTAAATATTTATCAATCAATATTCCCTGTGAACTGCAGAGCCGAGCCGGGATGTAGTGTATTTGTTGCCACTTCTCTTGTTTATCCGGAAGCCAGTATGTACCTTATCCCTATCCACTTTACTTTACTGGTTTTGTAACTATGTTGAGGTTATAGTCCAATAACCTCAACTTGACTCAGTGAAAGATGTTTCAAATACAATCTTTGTTGCCTACCCTGGTCCACAAAATAGCCTTCCCCCTTTAAATTCTGTACCTAAAGTTAATCGTTTCTGTACCTATAAACAAATTCAATGCACATCACATCATAATTACAAACACATAACATAATTACAAACATATAAATTGTTAACTGCAAGTCCAGAATGTATTAACGGCAGACACAAAATGTTATGTGTCGGCAATTAACATATTCTGCAATTAACAGTTTATGTGTCTATAATTACCATATGATGTGCCTTAAATTTGTTTACAGGTACAAAAATTGTTAAGTGCAAGTACAAAATGACACATAATTTTTGGACTAGGGTTCACAATGCAATATGAACCCTGGTCCATGGTATAACAATTGGTTACCTCCATATCACTACAAAAAGCAATAATAAGTTATGTGTAACATGAAGATTAGAATTGGTCACGCACTCATGTATAGAGCACGGCAGCACGGTACCTAGACGAGGGCGAATCTTGCAAGAGACGGACAAAGAATCCAATTTTGGTGAGATACCACAAAGCGTGAGTGAAAAATAGTCTAAACTCTAAACCGACTCCCTAAATACAGTGTGATTGCCGTGGGAATCCTGCTACGGTCATAGGGCTATGCTAGAGCAGAGTCTAATAGGCAAGGTACTAGTAGCAGTCAGCACGCTTCTGAGTTCTGAGACAAGTGTGGTGAGCATTCATGGGCCCAAGGCTATTTAAAGGAGACTTGAGATGAAGTGGGGGAATCACAAGCACTGTATAAATGCAACTAAGACCAAGTTGGCCATGCCATTAAGCCATTTGGACCTTCCATGACTAGGATAGTTAAATGCACCTACACAAAGCCTAGTACCTCTTCTTGCAATCTTGCATTTGTAGACTTGTAGTTCATATGATTTGCTTGGACACAGGTCAGTGAAGAAAATTTAAACATTCGATAATCCACAAAGGCATTTCGACTCCCTAAGGATAATGTCATATATTAAGTACATAATTATGTGTCTTTCTTATCAAACACTAAGAATCTCCCTAGTCATTTATACTAAGGGTAGAAGAGCGAGAAATGATTTTTTATTGTTGTATCAATCCCTAAACTTTTTAACAATGCCTAAATTCAGTATGCAATAAAAAAAAAGCCACACATTTCTCTAGCATTAATATAAATAAATTGCGCAAACCTCAAAAGCTGGAAGACAAACACACACATTAGGAATGTCAAGGTGGTATTTATAACTTTTCTCTAACCAGGATGTCACAAAATCAAGTTCAATACCTGTTGCCATTTTAACCCATCTTGTTGGTTCTGTCTCAGTAAGATCAATAAACCAGCCTAAGGAGAGTTCAGAATCAAGGAAACATGGGGTCAACTGAGGCTAAGCTTGTGCTTCAGAACCTAACTACTCAATCAGTACCTTACTCCCAGTCGAGGAACACACTAGAAGACGAAATAGGGAATTATCAAAAAGAAGACAAGGGAGGCAGTTATAACTCCTCCCGAGGCTCATTTTTCAAGGATGATAACATACTAAAAAATTTATACACTTGGATTGATTCTATTGGGTCATTTAGTATAGAGCTCACATATATGTATAAATATGATCTCTCATCACTTGGGAAGGGGTTCCACACTATTACTACATTCAATCATACTGCTCCCAACCCACTCCAGGAGGATTGGGCAGCTTGTTATTATCTCAATTATTGCTTTCTAACTTGTCATTATTTATCCCTGATCTTATACATTATTGTCCTGAATCAGTACCCCATATTCAGCAACCAAACTACTCATTCAACTGTCCACAATGATTCCAACGAATTGTGTTAAGCCTCTAGAATCATAAGTACCAACATTGCCATATGAATCACAGTATTCAACTAGAAACTGGAAACCCAATAAAGATATTGCCAATCAAATCAACAAAAGAGTTTTCACAACACCATTCACTTCACATTATCTATTATTGCTCTCAAACATAGTATAAAAATTCCAAAACTCCAACAAAGCAACATTGATGGGACCGAGTAGCAATACACTCCACTCCAAAAGGATATAATACAATAAAAATTTTCGAGCATAAAAGATAAAGATGTGACATTTACCAAAGATTTGATGGATCTATCGACGGAAGAGGGATCATACGGGGAGCTTTTCAACGGAGGCCGCTAGGGTGTCAGGTTTAGGGTTAGGGCTCAAGCTGTCAGGGTCGATGTGAGAAGGAGTGAGGGAATTGATCATGAGGGGGACATTCTTGGCCTCTTCATCATCCTCGTCGTCGCTGTCGAAGGTGTTAAGGTGGACACAGGAGCAACGCTCCAAGGAGGCGAAGAACGCCGACGCGACGCTTGAGCCAAACCACCGAGCCAGACCGTCCAGCTTATCGATGTTGGTGTTCTCCATATCTATCCAGCGGAGATTCACAAAACCCTACAGAGAATTTCTGGAGTAAGGTTTCCCTTTGTCTCAATCCAACGCGATTTAGAGCGACAAAGAAGTGGAAGAAGGAGAAGAATACAACAAGGCACTCTACAGACAGAATAGAAATTTGGAAACGGGTCAAACTCGCAATTTATGATTTATCCAATCCGGTCCGGTTTGGGTTGTTCACCCCTAGTTTATCCCAAATTCCCAATATTCCATGCTAAAGGGGTTTTAGTCTTTTTTTTTTTTTTTTTTTTTTTTTTTAAATTTTAAATTAGGGTTAATTTGAGAATTTATAAATATTGATTTTTTTTTAAATAATTAAAATTTAAAAAAAAAAATTAAAATTTTATTTTTTAGTGTTTCTATGAAAATTAAAAAATTATATTTTTTATTTAGCTAAAATTTAGAAAAATATTTTTTTCCAAAATGTAGTTCATTTTCAAAAATATAAACAAAAATTTATTAAAAAATTATTTTTTTTTATAAAATATTAATTATTTTAGAGTGGCTCCCCTATAAGGATTCGTGAGATAGATCGAGTCATTGAGTCAATATGAAAATGTAGTATTTATACTAAAAATTGTAATATTAATTAATAATAAAATGTTTGTTACTAATCAGATTGATTAGCGTGAGTGACCGTGCACTCTTGTTTCTTAAGAGGGGTCGGGAGTTTGAACCACCTCTCATAATACAATAAGGTTTCATGTTATAACATAACTAATCAGATTTCCTACTTCAATTAACAAAAACTTATCTTACATCTTACAATAACTAATAAAGTCTCATGCTTGCTTCAAAAATAAATCTATACTAATGCTTGCTTCAAAAATAAATCTATACTATTAATAAAAATAAAATCATCCATTTTAACTTCCCGCCCAAAACAATCATACTATTAAGGTTTTTTTTTTTTTTTTTTTTTTTTCTTTTTTTTTTTTGTTTTTTTGTTTTTTTTGCGTAATATTGTAAAATAGTGTAAAACAATTCCTAATGGAATACATTGTTTCCTACTTTTCTATTCGTACTACAATTCTACATTAAAATTTCTATTCCTAATACAATATGACAATATTAAAATTCATATTCCTATTCCTATTCAACAATATTATTCCATCACTACTCCAATCAATACTTCAATACTATTATTAAAAACAAAATCCTACTTTTTAACTTCCTACCCAAACACTTAATAATAATAATAAGGTTAGCAGTAATAAAAAAAATATAAAAGAATTCATAATTCGAGAAGGCATAATGTTCTAAAATTATTTCTACGCGTTACTTTACTATTAATCTATTGAATATGAATATAAAGAATATTTTGCTAAAAAAATAGAGGAAAAGAATCGATTATTTAAAATTTATATTAAAATTATAGGTCATTGTTTTAATGTTAATATAACGAATATAATGAAGATTTTGCAAAAAAAAAAAAAAAAGGAAAAGAATCGATTATTAATAATCTATATCTATACTATTATTAAAAACAAAACCATTTTTTTTAAACTTTCCGCCCAAACACTTAATAATAATAAGGTTAGCAGTCAAAAAAGAAAAATAAAAAAGAATCCGTAATGTGAGAAATCATAATGTTCTAAAATTATTCTGTGTTATTTTACTAATAATCTAATGAATATGAATATAAGGAAGATTTTGTCCAAAAAAAAAAAAAGAAAAGAATCGATTATAGGTAATTGATGGGTATATAAGAGGTCATAATTTGTGGTTTAGTGGATTTTTATGGGGTTAAGGGGATTTATTATGAATAATTAATAGGGTAATTATTTTGGGGGTTATGGAGGGGTTTAGGTCAATCGTTATACCCTGTATCACGGCGCACGGTGCACTTGCGCCCCGCGCCTCCCAAAACGACGTCGTTTTGGGAGGCGCGGTAGGAAGTTGACATGATTATATATATATTTGTTTATACAATTATGTATATTTTTTGTTATGTACATTTTTTATATATACAATTATGTACCTTTTTTTATACAATTATGTACATCCAAATCAGAAAATTTTTGTGTATTTATATTAAGAGTTGATGTGTATTATGTTAAAAGTTTATGTTTATTATGTATTATGTTAGATTATGTGTATTATCTTTTAAAAAAGAGTATGTGTATTTTGTTATATAATTATGTACATTCATGTATACAATTATGTGTATTCTAGTATAACATTATGTACATTTTTGAACGTGAGATTTTTTTTAAGGAAAATTAAATGCCAAACACTGGGTAGCGAAATTTAAAAAAAAAAAAAAAAAAAAAAATTGAAACGACGTCGTTTTGCATCTAGGCGCACAATGCAACGCGCGCCGTGGTGTAGGATATAAATTGCCGGTTTAGGTGGTTCGACCGAGGCTAGGTGGTTTGACCCGGTTTTCATACTCGGTATCCATCAGTTATCTAGATATATCCCTAAATCTGTAGGCCTGAAGGTCGGGTTAGGCATGTTTAGTTTAATAGGCTTTGAAATGGGTTCAAATTTGGCCTTTTACTAAACAAGTCAAGTCTAACTAGGCCTTAATTAAGCCATGCCATAGACCCCTACAAAGGGATCTGGTCTATTCTCTTCCTTAGTTACAAATCTCTGAATAAATTGTTCTACCAATTCAACAAAGTTGTTGATTGATTGTGGTTTAAGAGTTTTGAACCACTCAGTCGCTTGACCCCTGTGCGTGGAAAAAAAAGTTTGGCATACAATGGTATATGTTACTCCCATCATCAACATGTTACCATAGTACAAATTCACATGCTCTTCTGATCTGGATCGGTTTTGCCATTGCAGTTTCGGTTCCCTGAACCCTCATGTCGATGGGGGTAAACTTCCTACATGATTTAGGTCATAAAAGGAGTGGTGATTAACAAGTTCATAGGATCGAGTGGTCACGACACTTGGTGTTCTCATTGTTATCTAGATATATCCCACCATAGTTAGCGAGCACACCTCTTGGGAGCTCTACTTCGTTTGGGCCGGAGCGATCCCGACGCCTCCCTCCCCCTCCCCCTCTGTGCATTTGATACGAAACTTTTTGTAGCTCTTTAACATGTACACTTTCTCACATTTCTTGACCAATGTGCTTACAAGTTGACTTGTGGTCCTAATCAATCACGCATAGCTAGTTTTATGCGTTCGTGGACACTACTACAATTCCTTGTTGCGGCTCAAACTCACCTTGGCATATGAACCCCACAACAACAAGCCATAGGAGTGTCCACGAATTTGAATCAACGGGGTTTATATGCCAGTGTTAGGCCGTCTCCAAGGAGACGGTATATCTCCACCAAACGCCATTTTAGCGCTTAGTTTGGCACTGAATCTCCTCCAATGTAGCGCCAAATTAGGCGCTATTTTGGCGATTTGCTACAGTGCAGCGCCATATTTGGTGCTGCACTGTAGCATTTGCGCCAAAATGGTGTAAAATTTTTAATTCCAATTTTGACCCTATTTTTTTTATTAATTCCTTTTGTATCCCTATTTTGTTTTTATAGATTTACATATTTTTTTAAATATATATACATAAAATTTGAATAATTAAAAATAAATTATATCATTTGAAAGATCTCATCAAGACGATTAAAACAAGCCTAATATTATATATAGATTAATTAAAAACTAAAGTACATAAAACATAATTTTCATAATATTAAACCGAATACATCCGAAATTAAACAGAACATACTTAGAATTAATAGTCTCCAAGACCACCTCCATTCCCTCCCAAATTATCAAAATATTGATTAAATTGACTACTTGATTCACCCCCTCCTCCATGTGTTTGCTCATTAGCTCTCTTTGCAACAATTTGTAGTTGCTCATTCATTATAGACACACGCACTATTGGATCTGTGATTGAATCTAAATTTATGCATAAGATTTTGTTCTCTTCTCGACGCTCTCTCTTCTCTTCTCGACGCTCTCTGTTCGCTTCTTGTCGTTCTGCCAACTCTACTTTCTTTGCTTCAGTCTGAGCTTTTAACAACTGAACCTCATAATTTTTTTCAAGTATATCTTGATGATGTTGGAACATTTTTTTGATTTGTTCATTTTCTGTCTGAATGGATTTTAAAAATTCCTTATTTTCTTCATTCAGTTGTTTCTTCTTTTTCTCCTTGTTCCTTCCCGTAGGACGCTCGCTTGCATTGTTGTTTTCGTTAACCTGGTCTGCACTTTCAAAATCGTCATTCAAATCAACAAAAAAAAAGATGATGAGCCTATTGACTTATCTGCTATATCATGCAGTGATTGTGATCCTTGAAAGTTGGTATTTCGCTTTCAGCTACCAAAACTTGCGTCTCTACTAGGATAGAGCTAAATTTCTCGAGATCCTTAAGGATAGGCCATACGTGATCAAATCTAAACCCCTTTGGATATTTGGTATCTTGTGACATTAAATCTTTTGCTCTATCTAGCTGTTATAAATCATAAATATAAGCAAGTAAATAACAAATATGTGTAAAGTACTCACAATTTAAGCAAATGACTAATAAAACATTTATAAAGTACTCACAATGTCTTTTTCAGATGCTCAACTCGGGTTCATGTTTTCAATTTGGCGGATGCATCCTCTTAATTTTGAAACAGCTGTCAATATATTTTGCAACCGAGTTTGAAGAGATCGCCAAGATCGAATATTACCATTATTCGCTGGTAGCATTTGATGGTACTCAATCCCAATACGAGTCCAAAAAGCTTGTTGTGCTTGATTCTTACCAACTTCAGGATCTTGGCTAATATCACAATACACACGACATAGAAGTTGATCTTCCTCGATTGAGTATGAAGCAGTTCGGGTTGTGCGTGAGCTCGACATTTTGCAAAGAGAATGGAGGAGTGTTTGAGAGGAGGTTTAAGAATCCAGAGAGAAGTGGTTTTACTTTGGCAATCCAAGTGTAGTATTTATAGTTGAAAGCGCTTCTGATAAAGGTTGTGATAAGATTTCATATCTTTTTGTTGGATTCCGTGTTGGAAAGATTTGCATACCAATGAATGGTTAAGATTGTTGAGATTTAATCCAACGGTTGAAAACACTTCTGATAAAGGTTGTGATAAGATTTCATATCTTTTGTTAGATTCCGTGTTGGAAAGATTTGCATACCAATGAATGGTTAAGATTGTTGAGATTTAATCCAACGGTTTAAAACACTTCTGATAAAGTTTGTGATAAGATTTCATATCTTTTGTTGGATTCCGTGTTGGAAAGATTTGCATACCAATGAATGGTTAAGATTGTTGAGATTTAATCCAACGGTTGAAAACACTTCTGATAAAGGTTGTGATAAGATTTCATATCTTTTGTTGGATTCCGTGTGGGAAAGATTTGCATACCAATGAATGGTTAAGATTGTTGAGATTTAATCCAACGGTTTAAAACACTCCTGATAAAGTTTGTGATAAGATTTCATATCTTTTGTTGGATTCCGTGTTGGAAAGATTTGCATACCAATGAATGGTTAAGATTGTTGAGATTTAATCCAACGGTTTAAAACACTTCTGATAAAGTTTGTGATAAGATTTCATATCTTTTTGTTGGATTCCGTGTTGGAAAGATTTGCATACCAATGAATGGTTAAGATTGTTGAGATTTAATCCAACGGTTTAAAACACTTCTGATAAAGTTCGTGATAAGATTTCATATCTTTTGTTGGATTCCGTGTTGGAAAGATTTGCATACCAATGAATGGTTAAGATTGTTGAGATTTAATCCAACAGTTGAAAACACTTCTGATAAAGTTTGTGATAAGATTTCATATCTTATTATAAATACTAGTACATCACATACAAAGTTATCATTCATCTCTTCATCATATCAATATTCAATTATGAATTCCAACAATGGTAAACGCCCTATACCATTTTCTTCTTCATCCTCATCTTCATCCTCACCTTCACCTTCACCCTCACCCTTATCCCAACAATCAGAGGATGATCTTGATTTCAATACTCTAATACAATCACAAGAGCAAACATTACTAAATGTATATGCTAACAACAACGCTGTCATGGCTTACTATATGGAAACTATGGCAAATCAAGCTAGCAACTCAAGGCACGGTGGTTCGATTCCTGGCCATAGAGTGATTCATTGTGATCGTGTAGATGGTGATAGAAGGTTATGGGGTAATTATTTTTCAGAAAATCCAAAATATAATGAAACAATGTTTTAGACGATTTCGAATGAGTCGAAATTTGGTTTTACGAATTGCCAACGCCGTTGAAGATCATGACAACTACTTTGTGCAACGGAGAGTAGAATTGGAAGGCTAGGCTTGTCTACTTTACAAAAAGTAACAGCAGCCTTTCGAATTTTGGCTTATGGAGTACTAGCGGATGCAACGGATGAATACATTCAAATTGGAGAATCAACTGCAATTGAAAGTGTGAAGAGATTCTGCCGAGCAATTGTAGAGGTCTTCGGGGAGCGCTATCTAAGAGCACCTGATGCTAATGACGTTGCAAGGTTGCTTCAAATTGGCGAGAGTCGTGGTTTTCCAGGGATGCTTGGGAGTTTAGATTGTATGCACTGGACTTGGAAAAATTGTCCAACAACTTGGGCATGACAATATTCTGGGCGTAGTCGAGAACTAACTATTATTCTTGAGGCTGTAGCTGATTATGATTTGTGGATATGGCATGCACATTTTGGTTTGCCAGGGTCAAATAATGACATTAATGTGTTGGAGGCGTCTCATTTGTTTGCAAACATTGCAAATGGTATAGCACCCCCAGCTCATTATGTTATTCAAGGAGAACAGTACCATACGGGATATTATTTAGCTGATGGTATATACCCAAAATGGTCAACCTTGGTACAAACCATTCATGAACCTCGAGGGCTAAAGAAAAAGTTATTTGCAACGATGCAAGAAGCATGTAGAAAAGATGTCGAACGCGCATTTGGGGTCCTCCAGTCACGATTTGCAATAGTCAAGGGATCGGCACGTTTTTGGGATAAACGTGTATTACATGATATAATGACATCTTGCATCATAATGCACAATATGATAATTGAAGATGAACGTGATGAGCAAGCGGATATACAAAGGTGGAGAGAAGCGCCGGCTATTGAAGTTGATATACGTAGAGATGAAGCTACTCTATTTCAAGAATTTCTTGCTCGACATAGACAAATAAAAGATAGAGAAGTGCATTATGCACTTCGTAATGCATTGATTGAGCATTTGTGGCAACTATATGGTAATTCCGAAAATTAAATGTAATAGTTGTTATATGTTATATTATTGTGGAATAAAAATATTATTTGCATTACAATTAAATTTCATATTAAAAAAATTGAAGTAAAAAATAAAAGTTATAATTTATGATAAAACAAATTATTTTTGTGTAGAAATAAATTTGGTGTAATGGGTTGGAGATGAATAAAATTTGGTGTAAGAATATTCTGAGAATATTCCTTTTGGTGTAGAATTTGGTGTAATGGGTTGGAGATGGCCTTACATACATAAAATTTAAACTTTGCATTATATTCTTTGAGAGATAGAGAATGTAATTTCATATAGAGTTGTTCCTTTCTATAGAAATTTGGAGACCATGAAAATAATTTTTCGCTTCCCTAAATATGTAGGTAAGACAATTAATTTTGTTTCTTTTTTTTTCTTTTTTCTTTTTTTTTTTGGATAAATACCTTCCATTCCTCCTTTTTTTTTTTTTTTTTTTTTTTTAGTTGATAACAACTTTTAAATGAGATGATTAATTTAGAACTTCTTTTGAAATGTTGAATTACAATATTTTAGACCTACTAAAGTGAAGATGAGTTGTTGGGATTTTTTTTTTTTTGGTCTGCTTTTATCTTCCACATTTTAGATTGTATATCTAAATTTCGTCCGTAAAACATATAAAACATAAAAATTATACTTCCATTGGTTGTTTTTATTTTTTTGGTTAATAAAGTGTCATCTAGCATCGTGAATCATTCTTGATTATTTATGTCGTACAATGATCTTTAATAAGTGATATTTTGAGTCATAAATCATAATATTTTTTTTTCCTCTAGAATTTTTTATAAGTTTTCCCGGAATCTGATGACATGACCGGATAATAAGCTGATGTGACCTTATTTCTAGTCACATTTTTAATTAAAAAAAAAAAAAAACTAAACTGTTTCCCTATTTCCTACCACCCACCGCCACTGACCGCCACTGCTTCTCTTTTCCGGCGGTGATAATTGCGTGAAAATATCATTGAATCCGAAACAGAGAAGAGTAAAGAAGGAGACCATGTGGAACCTATGCGTGTTCTACCGAAGACCCGAGGTGGAATCTCTCGCCCAGCTGTTCGGCGCCTTCCACAACGACTAGAGGGAGTAGAATTTTGAGAGTTTATGTAGTAGAAATGAAAATTGACAGATCCACATCATGACTCAGCTCACTCCATCTGATCTATCTATCTGATATTGCATACATACTCAAAATAATAAAGGAAATTCAATCGATCGAGATGATGAAATGAAGCTAGCTAGGCTGAAACAATGCAATGCAATAAAAAATTCTAGACGAAAAAAAATAAATGATTTATAAATCTAAATATCACTTATGATACGGGATCATGGTGCTGGTTT
Organism: Ipomoea nil; assembly: GCF_001879475.1. Classification (NCBI taxonomy): domain Eukaryota; kingdom Viridiplantae; phylum Streptophyta; class Magnoliopsida; order Solanales; family Convolvulaceae; genus Ipomoea; species Ipomoea nil. Next base: position 1,199,713 of record NW_017617553.1, on the reverse strand, counting down.
ATGATGCAGGATGACACTTTTTTTTAAACAACTTTCATTGTTAGTTAAATTTCTTAGTCTTAGTTAATATAAAACCATTATACCTAGCATTGCTATTAGCTATATCCTTGAAAGAGAGCAGGCTTGTGAATATTCCTTTGCTCACTACACACTCCAAGCTAAAGATGGAATTGCAAGAAAAGCATCTATTATCAGATGAGATGATATGAGATATGCCTTTCTTTACCCTTAGGCCTTAGCAAATCATCCAAAGAATTGGATCGGATCTCCCTAACTTCACAAACAGACCAATGGAGAAATTCCCTTCTCTCATCTACACATTCCTCCTCCTTCTACCACCATTTTACATCAAAGGTATATTATATATATATATGTTATTTTGATCAAACAAAACTTAGCTTGGATCGATCTAGCTAAGCTAAAGCTATATGTTTAATTTGTGTTGTATGTAGGAAGTGAAGGGATAATCGGAGTGAACTATGGCACGGTGGCGAACAACCTTCCTCCGCCGCCACAGGTGGCGCGTTTCCTCACCGAGTCCACCATCATCAACCGCGTGAGGCTCTTCGACACCAACCCCGACATCCTCAAAGCCTTCGCTCACACCGGCGTAGCCGTCACGGTCACGATCCCCAACGACCAAATCCCACGTCTCACAAAATACACCTACGCCCAACAATGGATCAAACTCAATATCCTCCCTTACGTCCCCGCCACCACCATCGTACGAATCTTGGTCGGCAACGAGGTTATCTCCACCGCCAACAAGCTCTTGATCGCCAACCTCGTCCCGGCCATGCAGGCGCTCCACTCCGCCCTGGCGGCGGAGTCCCTCCACCGCCACATTCAGATATCTACCCCGCATTCTCTGGGCATTCTCTCCAACTCCAGCCCGCCGTCCACCGGGAAATTCCGGCCGGGGTACGACACCCACGTTATAAAGCCATTGTTGGGGTTTCTTAGAGCTACGAACTCGCCGTTCATGGTTAATCCCTACCCTTTCTTCGGCAGCTCCGAGGACACTCTGGATTTCGCCCTGTTCCGGTTGAATTCAGGGGCGTTCGATGAAAACACGAAGCTTACGTACAAGAACATGCTGGATGGGCAGCTAGACGGGGTTTATTCTGCCATGAAAGTTCTTGGGTTTGAGGATGTTGATCTGGTGATCGCTGAAACAGGGTGGCCGTCGAAGGGGGACCCCGGGCAGGCCGGAGTTGACGCCGACAGCGCCGCCGAGTACAACCGGAAGTTGATGAAACATGTGACGTCAGGAATCGGGACGCCCCTGATGCCCAACAGGACCTTTGAGACGTACATTTTCGCGTTGTTTAACGAGGACTTGAAACCTGGCCCGACTTGCGAGAGAAACTTCGGGCTTTTCCAGCCCGATATGACGCCTGTCTACGACATCGGCATCCTCCGGCGAACGGTAGCCTCCGCCGCCGCCGGTGGCGTTCGTCATCCTCGTCATCATCATACTACATACTTTCTTGCACAACTTTGCTGCTTCATAATTGGTTTGATTATTGCTTTGTAAAATTTGGCTATCTGACAGGCAAGTGGAACGTTCCCTTCGCACCCACGGGCCGGGCCGCCCAGCCCGTCAGCCGCCCCCGCGAGGAAGAAATGGTGCCTCCCCAAATCCGGAGCGGATGAGGAGGCGCTGCAGAGAAATATTGATTATGTGTGCGGGCTGGGCTTGAATTGCGACCCGATTCAGAAGGGCGGCGCGTGCTTTCTACCCAACACTGTTCGGGCTCATGCGGCGTATGCCATGAATGCATACTATCAAGGCGCAGGAAGACACGATTTTGACTGTGATTTTCAGCAGACCGGAACACTCGCTTCTAAAAATCCAAGTACGCTTTTTTTTTTTTCTTTTTTTTTTTTTTGTTAAAATTCTAAAATTTATTTTTATTGTTGTTTAATACTCCGTATTTATTTATTTATTATTTTTTTTTTTGTAAATTTGGAAAATTTTCAGGCTATGCAAAGTGCAAATATTGACAAGAGATGGTGAAGAAAGGAAGAACGTTAACTAATAGAGAAACTTAAGTAGATGTTGAACAAGACTGCAAGAGCCTTGTTTTTACATAAAATTTGTAATTTTCCTTTTTTCCCTTAAAATATAATAATATTTTTGATTGTAATATGTAAGAGGCACCTTTAAACCCTACTATACTCAAATTAATTATTAGTAATGAAAATTTTGTACTTTTAATAACCTCTTACGCTCATGTTGTACAATATATATATATATATATATATATATATATATATATATATATATATATATATATATATATATGATTTTATTCAAATACAAACCGCTTTTATAATACAAACATGCAGATTAGTTGCAACCGTTGGACTCTAAGTTTGGGCGGCTGGGATTTGTTGATTGGATTGTGGACTTTTTATTTCCTATTCATACATTTTCATATTAGGGGAGTAATTGTGGTATTTGACTCATTTAGTAACCCAGTCAGATCTCTCTATCACTTTCACGCACCCATATTTTTTGCTTTGTATTCATGCGCGCGTGTGTGTATATTCATAATCAGGTACGAAATTTAGTTTGGTATTTTGAAATTTGTTATCAATGGTACCTAATATTATCGAACATCGAATTCAATGGTACTAGTTACAATCATATACTATTAGAAATCATTTCAATATTACAAAAATATCACCATGTTTTATTTAATATTGTTGGTAATCGACAAGGTAGAATTTTTATTTTATTTTTTATGTGTTAAAATTTTTAAACAAAATATTTTTATTAAAAATTATTATTTATAGATATAATGTAAATGTTTGTCATGGTAATTTGCTATTTTAATCTCACTGTGACCACACTTTTTTTTTTTCTTGGTTTAGCCTCTTTGGTTAGTATGATGTGTTTGTAATTTATGTTTATTGATTTAATACACTAGTCCTACAAAATGACCACTCAAAATGTCAATTTTACTACATTAGTGCAAAAAAGATCAGAACATTAAAATTTTACTTTTCGCTACCCTTTTAAAAAAGTGTAGTGTATAGTTAAAAAAAAAGTGCGGTGAAAAACTATAAATAAATACATAAGAAACTGTAACAATCTTTAAACAAAAGGGACACGGCTCGTCGACTTTCAGTGACCATTTCTTCCAAAAAGAGTAGCGAAAAGTACGTAATAAATTAAGGGTGTGTTTGGAAACCCGAAAAAATGATTTAGTGTTAGGTAATGATTGGAAAACTAAAGTCAAGAAAAATGATTTCTAGTCAAATGGGAAATTGGGTATGTTTTCCTAGAAAACAACTTCCCCTCTTTTTGGGGGAAGTCATTTTCCAGATCACACACGATTCTTCTTCCTCGAATTCTCCCGCAATTCTTCCTCGGCATTTTCCACGCTTCTGAATCTAACGACGATCCCGACTCCAATCCGAATGTGAAACCCATCGCTTCCAAGCCCATGCATGACCTGGAGGCACATTTCGCCCCTGATACGCCCACTAAGAAGCCCAGATCAAAGCCTCTTGCTACTATACCCACTTCTTTGACGAAGTCTGCCGTTGGAAATAAGTGGCCAACGGCGACTGGGGTCGACAGTGAAGCCAAGGATCTCAAAAATGACCTAAATAACCATACAAAAGACTCAATCATTTCATTCATCTAAAAATCACATCCAAAGATAACATTCATGCAATGGTGGTTCATATCAACAACTGGACCACAAATCATATCATATTCGTTAATACGATATGTCATATTGTGGACTAACAAGTCTCCAAACAATTCATAGTCCTATTTCATTTGTTTATCCCTCTAAAAAAACTACACAATCTCGACTCAGAATCAACTTCAAAATCAAAGAAAAAACAATTTTCACTTGATTGCCTTCGTCTAAATATTTCAATTAATGAAGTTGAGTCAGTTCCATCTAATGTCTTCAATAAATCAGTAGATAGAGAATTGTATGCATCTCTACTTGTAAAACCAAAAAGTGGTGACCCCCCCCCCCCACCCCCCGATTGCGTTTTATGAAACCTTATACCATCTGCCAAGGAAACATCACTCTTCTCCAAATCCTTTAGACACTGTTCTATGTGACCATAGAAGATAACTTTTGCTCGGTGGAACCAATTCATTATTATGCAGCTTCTCATGCTTTATCAAAGTGCACATCCCCCATCTAAATCAAATTGAACAAATGCACAACAACATGTTCGAACATCAACTTTTGAGTAATAACCTTTTCCTGAATTCAGTTTAAATCCAACCTTCGAACAATGAAACTTCTTCATCTTTACTATTTTTGTAACACCACTATATCTTTGTTTACCCCTCCTTACATTAAAACATAATCTAAAAGCATATAGTCATTATACATCTCATATGCTTCATCAAGAGAACTCACTGACAACCATAACAAATCCTGATCAGTTGCAAAACACAAGGTTTTAATTAAGTAAAATAGAGATTGAATCCTACATATAATGAACACCATATTTCTAAGTAGAGGGGGTTAAGGGTAGAGGGGGTTAAGGGTATGCCGAATAAATCCAGTCATATTCTACAAAGAAATAAAGTCTTTAATGCATCTAGCTACAATAAGACATATAAATTCGTAAAACAATACACATAACCATAAAAAGTGTTTACACAACTACCCTTGTGATTTAGGTACAAAATTCGTGAGCATAAGACACATAAATCAAAACACCAAACACAGAAACTCATCACAAGATACGCATAACTCATCTTAATGTTTACATTACTCCGATGATTTAGATACAGAATTCATGACCATAAAGCACATAAAATGATAACACTAGACACGTAAACTCATCACACGTGACGCATAACTCAACTACTCAACTTCATCTGCATAAAAACACTAATCACATATACACAACAACTCGAATAGAAATACAATCAAACTAATAATTCAACAATAATCCTAGAAACTGTTCTCAGACAAGTAATAAACAAATCTCATATATGAATTCAATTAATTGCATCAACAATGTAATAAAAAACAAGTGAAAATCAATATAGATGCAACTGTAAAATTTGTTTGAAAAAATCTTGAATAGATTCATCTGTCATTTGCAATTCTTGCAGAGCATTAATCTCGTCTGTCATTGCCAATTTCTGTTGGGCCGACGCAATGAAGATCAAATCCAGAGATGCAATGTCTAAAAATTTGCGAGAGAGAAAAAACCGCGAAAAAAAAAAAAGAAACAGCTAAAATTAAAAAATAAAGGAAATAGCATATAACGGGGAACGAGAGTTAAAAATTAATCCGTTAACATAGATGCACAAAACGGCATCGTTTGAATCTAGGGCCCACAATGCACGTTATAAATTTCCCTTCCTTGACTCGTTCAATAGTTATGCTGTGCAACCGAATGTACCATGCGCATGGTGCATACGATGCAAAACGGCGTCGTTTTGACTAAAAACGTGCGTCCCACTTTAAAAAAAAAAATTCAGGTTCGATTCTCGGCAATAGCATTATTGTGGATATATAGTTATGAATTTCTGGATATATAGTTATAAATTTGTGGATATATAGTTATGAATTTATGGACATTTAGTTCATTCATTGTGGATATTTAGTTCATTCATTGTAGATATTTACTTCATTCATTCACTGTGGATATATAGTTATGAATTTATGGATATATAGTTATGGATTTCTGGATATATAGTTATGAATTTCTGGATATATAGTTATGAATTTCTGGATATATAGTTATGAATTTATGGATATTTAGTTCATTCATTGTGGATATTTAGTTCAATCATTGTGGATATTTAGTTCATTCATTGTGAATTTTTACTTCATTCATTGTGAATTTTTACTTCATTCATTCATTCATTATGGATTTTTACTTCATTCATTCACTGTGGATATATAGTTATGAATTTGTGGATATATAGTTATGAATTTCTGGATATATAAAAATGCTATTGCCGGGAATCGAACCTGATTTTTTCTTTAAGTGGAACGCGCGTTTTTTTAACCAAAACGGCGCTGTTTTGTAACCGTATGCACTTTGCAAGGTGCAATCGGTTGCACAGCATAATTTGCTTGACTCGTTAGGCTCAACTTGGACTCCTCCTTAAGACCTTAACTCTTTAGGCCTAACATGCTCCATACTTATATTATTGGGCTCAAATCACTCTTTGGACCCGAGCCTAATTCCTTCATCAATAATATAAAAGAGTTGAGTGAAAAAGAACCTTTAATGGTAAAGATAAATACGGCAATTTATATCTTGCACCACGGCGCACGTTGCGTTGCGTTGTGCGTCCAGATGCAAAACGACGTCGTTTCAATTTTTTTTTTTTTTTTTTTCTAAATTTCGCTACCCAGTGTTTGGCAGTTAATTTTCCTTAAAAAAAAATCTCATGTTCAAAAATGTACATAATGTTATACTAGAATACACATAATTGTATACATGAATGTACATAATTATATAACAAAATACACATACTCTTTTTTAAAAGATAATACACATAATCTAACATAATACATAATAAACATAAACTTTTAATATAATACACATCAACTCTTAACATAATACACAAAATTTTCCTGATTCGGATGTACATAATTATATAAAAAAAATGTACATAATAAAAAATATACATAATTGTATAAACAAATATACATAATCATGTCAACTTCCTACCGCGCCTCCCAAAACGACATCGTTTTGGGAGACGCGGGGCGCACAGTGCACTGTGCGTTGTGGTGCAGGGTATAACGATTGGATAAATACACCTCGAAGAAAGCCCCAAACTATAAGGGGCCGTTTACTAACTAGAAATTTCTAGAAATATCTAAGAATTGAAAAATAGAAAACAAAAAACATGTTTACTAACACAATTTTTCATTTTGAAAATTGAAAATAATTTCTGAAAATTTCTGAAAAACTGAAACACTCTTAAAAACTGTTTCTAAATGGAAAACAGAATCATCTATCATCTATTTAGTTATATATCACTATAACCACATTACAATTATTACATTCATTATCATCTTATTTTACTTATCACTATCTTCTATCTTTTCTACTTACTTTACTTATTTAAACATAACTTATTTGCTTACACTTTAAAGTTAGACATTATTTACATTACCAAAATTAAGAATTAAACTCTATATAATGTTTTAGATTTTGATTGAACTCAATAGATTATTAGTTCGAATATTTTTAATTATGTTACATCGTAATACAAGTTCGGTCCAGATATCGGATATTGAAATCTCACATATATTAGAATTCAAAGTAAAAGTTTTATATTTATATACATGTCATTCAAATGAATATATCCAAAAAATATTTTAAATATTAGCTCAAAAAATATTAATATTATCTAAACTAAATTTTAGGTGAACTTAGTAGGTTATTGGTTCGGATATATATTTTTAGTTATTATGTTATATACAGATATAAATTTTGTCCAGTTATCAAATGTAAAAATCTTACATATATTAGACTTAAAAGTAAAAAAAAAAAAATTTATTCCATCTAAACCAAACATATGTAAAAATATTTTAAATTTAAGATCTAAATATCACTCGAAATTAAACTCGTGTTAATTTTATAACGTTAATCTAAAAAAAAAAAGTGTTAGTAAACAAATTTTCTAATCAGAAAACAAAGAATGAAAAATAGAGAATGAAAACTGAAAAATTAGAAAATAGAGAATAATTTTCTGCTAGTAAATGGACTCTAAGTTTGTGAAGATTTTATGTTTGAAATTATTTAAATTGTCAACATTCTTCCAAAAGGAAGAACCGATGCTCACTGCGCACAAGGAGCCCCCCTCACTTTGAGAGGTTGCTCCCACACTGTTGCTGGTGAGGCTCAATCCCTGGTCATTCTTTCAAAATTTCACCTCTATGACCAATTGAGCTACCCATGCGGGCATTTAAATTGTCAACATGATTCATTCTTTTGGTGCAAGAAGTCTTTGAGTTGTGAGTGAATTGCTGGAAGGAGACAAGAATTAATTTCACTTTTGGTCCCACGACTTTAGAGGATCTATCACTTTTGGTACACAACTTTAAAAGTTTTCAATTTTGGTGCCTAACTTTGTTGTTTTTATCAATTTTGGTCCTTTCAACCAAATTGACGATGAAATATTGCCGGACTTTATATTTTTAGGGGTAAAATCGTCATCCCAAGGAAACACCTTCAATATCTAAACAAAATCACTCTAAAATCATATCTATAGGTGTTTGATCGATGAGAATAATTGGGAAGACGGACAGAAACTAGACACAGATCTATGAGATTTATAGCATCGACGATTGCCAAACTCTTATATTTCTCTTAACATGATTTTTCTTTTGTTTAGATATTGAATATCTTTCCTTGGGATGACGATTTTGCCCCTAAAATGTAAAATCCGGCAATATTTCGCAGTCAATTTGGTCAAAAGGACCAAAATTGATAAAAATAACAAAGTTAGACACCAAAATTGAAAAAATTTAAAGTTGTGCACCAAAAATGATAGAACCTCTAAAGTCGTGGGACCAAAAGTGAAATTAGTTCAAGGAGATAATATGATTTAAAATATAACATTATATTATATTAATTTTTATTACAAATATTTATTTTATTTATTATATTATTTAAACAATTAATTAATTAGTTAGAATAATTCATAGGGAGTCATATTAGGATCAATCGTTATGCCATGGAACCGTGTTCACCATTCATGGTGAACACGGTCCCAATGCTGTTAGTGCACCGTTATCTTTTATTTTTTTCTTAATTAATCGCGTGACTTTTCTTCTTCATTTTTACATTTCGCGATTTCACTTTAATTTGAGGTGAACAATGATTTCGGACATTCATAAATTATGAATCCATGCCTGCATATTCACTTTGGACCCGTGCCTACACATTCCTGTCCGAAACCATGACTGCTGCCTGCACATTCACTTTGGACTCGTGCCTACACATTCCCGTCCGAAACCATGACTGCTCCTCTGTAGCGCAAGCTTTTTCAACATTCATAAATTATGAATTTTCTGTTATGAGATTATGAATTTTCTGTTATTAGATTATGAATTTTTTGTTATGAGATTATGAATTTACAGTAAATTCATAATCTCATAACAGAAAATTCATAATTTAATAAATTTTTTTCTTTTATGCGATTATGAATTTTCTGTTATGAGATTATGAATTTACAGTACATTCATAATCTCATAACAGAAAATTCATAATCTGACCAAACGTGCGCCGTTAACACCACATCCGCAATTTTTATTTATTTATTTATTTATTTATTTTTACGTAAAAACGGCGCCGTTTGGACCCGTGTTCACCATTCATGGTGAACACGTTTCCAGGGCATAATTTGCGTATTAGGATTGTTTAGAGAGGATTCATATAAACCTTATAAAGATTTTTTGAACTAGTTCCACCATGAAATTAGGGACAAATTACACGGTTCACACAGTTGTGTGGACTATGGTCCAAAACGATGTTGCTTAATTTTATAAGTTATGATAATGTATATTATGTGTTAGGATAATGTAAATTATGTTTTAGAATATTGAAACTTTTGGGTAAGATAATGTACATTATGTGTTAGAATAATGTATATTATGAGTTAGAATAATGAAACGTACTTTTGGGGTAAGATAATGTACATTATGAGTTATAAAATGTATATTGCAACGGGTCACGTAAAAAACGTGAAATGATGTTATTTTGAACCGTGGCCCACACAACTGTCTTAAGAGTAAAATTGATAACGAATAAGACTAATTATCCAATAGGATGCTGAGTCGTGGGTGCTTTTTTTGTCCGTAAATAAATAATATTAAAAAAGGCGAACTAAGATACAAGCTCAATTGTTATTACAATGTCTGATTTATTTAGGAGACCGGCTAAAATAAGGAGAAGATGTTGGAAATTTATATAGTAATAAAAATTAATGTTTCAAATGTTCTACCATGAAAGCTTAAATAATATTTGGAGTTGTGGAGTTATAAATATTATTTTAGTTTGGTAGAACGTTAATTGAAATACAGCAGGTGGAGAATGAGTTTGCCGGAAGGGCTTTGACGGAAGGCTTTGTCCATTATCCAATATTGGAAAATGTTTCAGTTGGAACTTTGTCCATTTTTCAATATTGAAAACTGTTTCAGTTGGAACTTTGTCCATTTTTAAATATTGGAAAATGTTTCAGTTGGAGCTTTGTCCATTCACCAATATTGAAAATTGTTTCAGTTGGAGAATGAATATACAACTCGTGAGCTTTCAAACTTCCCAAACTTACATGCAAAATTGTGCTAGCATGCAATTATAATATATATAAATATATTATTCTTGTACAGTTATTTGCATGCGGTTCATAACCTTATAAAGGTTCATAATTATGTATACATTCATGTTGAACTTGATTTACGTAATTTATTTTTTTCCTATGATAAATATATCATTTAAGATATATTTTCTAATGGAAGTTGAGTTTTAAAACTGCAAAAATTTCCATGTAACTTCTCCAACAACCATATTTGCATCTATAAATATTTTGGAGAGGCATCTGAAAGTACTGGCAAAAGAGAGACATGGAATTGACGCATGCAATCAACCTGTAGGACAACAAGATATATCGCAGGCTTACAATTCTACAGGAAATTCTCAAACAAAGCAACTTGAGAATTTCATTCATCTTCTTGTATCCCATAAGATTAAATCTTGAACCTTGTTGCTTTTATGGAAGGAGATTTGAAACTTATAGGAAAGTGATTACATGCCAATGATCCAACTTATGTTCCCTGATCTATTATGTATTTTTGTTGCAATTCAAATGTATTACAGAATACAAGCAATTTTTTCTAACAAAGACATGCAATGAGAAAATCAAGTAGGGTCCATCAATGGTGATTTCTTGAAAGGACAAAGGGGCATTCAACTTATAAATGTAGGAAATGAGTTGTTCCTTCAATTCAAAAGTTCATGTAGAATGAGTGTTTTGCCTACAACAACTATCAGCAATCACAGACGTATCCATGTCTCACGAAGGAAGCAAAACCCACTCCCTTGACTCTTGAAGAGCACAGGTCTATTCAATCCCTAACTAGCCCTCAAGCCAAGGCACGAAATGGCCTCCGTCCCATCAGCCGATGGGGCAAAGCATAGCCCTTTACCGCCAGTAGCATCGTGGCTAGCAAGGCGCCATGCCTCGCCTCATATCCCGCTCCCCACCACCACTTTCTTGCCTTTGCACCCTCTGCCTCCCCCATTTTTATAGTCATGTTTGCTAAAATAGTTAACCTATCAATCAATTTTGACTTATTTGACCACTATTAGCTGTTTAACATTGTTAAACAATCAATATCGGTGTTTTATTTTTCACACACACTAGTTTAATTATAATAATGCTAAAGTATTATTTTTATTATACTCAACGTTAATTTTGACAATATATGTTATTGTATCATTTGTATGATTCACAAATTCTCTTCTATAGTACCACTACAAAAAAAATCGCGAATCACGACGGAAAAATTCCGTCGCGAATGGGCAATATTCCGTCGCGAATCACGTTTCGCGACGGAATTTATTCCATCGTCTATCATGTTGTCGTATTTTGATAGACGACGGAATAATTCCGTCGCCAATTGGCAACGGAAGTATTCCGTCGCGATTCCGTCGCCCATTTCGCAACAGAACTTTTCTCGTCGCAAATCCATCGTTATTTTTGAACTGAATATTCCGTCGCCATATTATCTTTTCCGTCGCCCATTTCACAACGGAAATGTTTTCCGTCGTAATTCCGTCGCATCGTTTGGAACAAATATTCCGTCGTCAATATTATATTCCGTTGCAATTCCGTCGCGATTTTGAATTATTTTAAAAATTATGATTTTTAAAATATTAATATAAAAAAATACTATTAATTTTAAAATAAAATAAAAGATAACATAATTCTAAATTAAGTTCAAATAATTATACATTACTAATCGACACTTCATACATAATATAATCGTCAATTCTACTCTAAACATCATAATAATACATTATCAATCCACACTTAATACATAATAATAGTCAATTCAAGTCTAAACAACATTAACAAGCAACCATTAAAATCAATTGATTTAAGATGGAAGTGATGATGAAGTACCCGTTCTCCCGCCATCAATAGCATCAAGTCGTTGTTGCATAAGGAGAATAGTGTCCTTCAAACTCTGAATTTCATGTTGTACATTTGCAGAAGTAGAAGTAGCATTGTCGGGTGGTCGCGATGTTGGTGTCATATTGCTTGAAGTGTTATCATTAGTTGGACCATGAACAACAGAACAACATATGAACCAAGTCCATAAACTCTTCTTTTCTTGTCGTGTCCACCAACCGCGTCATAGTATAATTGATTATCATCCACCTGCTCCCCATTTTCTGCCAACATCTCCCGTTGTGATTCAACTTGTTCCTAAAATATGTAAGATATTTAGTACAAAATATATGTAAAGGCATATATATTTTAAAAACTTAAAATATATTAAACTTACATTAATTTGTTTGGCTTTTTCAGTTATGAATGTTTGCCCATCGTGTTGTTTGGTATGTGTATGCTTGAAGAGTTCATAATACGATGGACAATGACCCAATTTCCCTTCCTATAAATTATATTTAACAAACAAATGCAATTATTAAAGTAAGAAAAAATTCGGCAGAATTTCCTTTGTATATAAGACTATCCCCCTATTCAATATATAATACAATTCAATTATAATCTCCAACATCAATCAATAAAACACAATCACAATCAACAGAAAACATAAAACTTGGGGTCAGGTAAGATGCAACCCCTATAGCATGTCAAGAAGTAATAGTAGAAATCAATGAAATACCATTATAAGAAGGATATCAAACAAATAAACATATTGAACCAGCTAGAAAACCTCAAATCCCATTTTAATAAACTCTTTATGTCTCCAAATTGATGAAACTCTAGTAAGGCAATTGCACAATACTTTGACAGATGAAATTAACTCCAAAAAAAAAAAAGAAGCAATTACATACCACATAATACAAAACACATGATACTTATAAATTAAATGGTTCAAATGAACTTACAAGTTGAGCTGCAACTTTTACGTGAGGTGTTGACCTAGTGGTATGGGTAGATTGAGCAACTACAGTTAAAACTCCTCCACGCCTATTTCTCTTAACCAATTCTGTTTTCTTTTTCCCCTCCTCAGAATTCCAAACATCATTCTATTTTGTCCATATTTCTGGTGGGACATAGGAAGGTCTTGGCTTTTTCCTTATTCTGCTTATGTAATCAGCATATCTTCTTTTAGCCTTTATCTCCCAAGCATTATACAATAAAGCATCTTTTGTAGCATCCCACTCTAAAAATTTCTGCAAAACACAATGTAAATATGAACTTACGTTAGACATGTAAACAAAATAACAATTCACTTTAGAATTAAAATACAATGCATGAGATTAAATATATATTACCTTGAATTCTTCCCAATAAAATTGAACTGTCTCAACACTAAGTTGTCCCCATGCATAAACATTGGGATCTATTCGTTCTTTGAACAACTTAGTAATCTTGCTTGCACATACATCTGAGTTAGTCAACCTATAAAAAGGAAAAGTCAGACTTTAAAAAATTAATATATATTCAAATAATAAGTTTCATTTTAATTTAACTTACATATTATCCTGAACATCAATTCTTAGGCATCCATGCACTCGTACAGAGTCAACCATATCACCTTGTTGTCTAACAGCATCTTGTCCAGCCTGACCATTATTAGTAGCTGTAGATGGCGTGGATGGTGATAAGGGTCTTGATGCTACTATGGGAATCGATGCCGATGCCGATGCTGATGATGATGTGTGATTTCCATTACGTGGTAGAACATTTATTGGCAAAAGTCTAGCTGCAAAACGACATCCACGTCCTCTTGGCATCTTTCCTACCAAAATATGAAAAATATAATATATATATATATATATATATATATATATATATATATATATATATATATTAGTGTTTCATATAACATATATTTATTAAGCATTACTTTTTAATTACCTACATAAACTCTAATTTTCATAATCATCGTCGTCGTCGTCGTCATCATCATCATCATCATCATCATCATCATCATCATCATCATCATCATCTTCATTAGTTGACGAACTAGAGTCAAATTCAAGCTCATCATTTTCCTCTTCATTGTCATCTGAATTGTCATCAGGAATGTCGATACATTCGACATTTTCATCACTTAACCTAACGAAAGTATCATCATCCACAGTACTTGCAATTTCAGTTTCTTCAACTTCTTTTTCTTGAAAAGCAGTATCTTTCGTTTGACCATTTTCCTTTTTGAAAGATTCTATCCATCCCCGAGGTTGAACTTTACACACAACTAACCAATCAACTTTATCTCATCTCATACTAGGGTACGGAACAAAACAAACATGAATAGCTTGCATTGCTAAAATAAATGGCTCAAATTTGTTAAACCTTCTCCGTTGATTTATTTCAACCAGATTATATCGGTTATGAACCTTAACTCCAACATTAGGTGTTGGGTCATACCATTCACATTTGAACAAGACAGTGCGTTTAATTGGCAATGCAGTATACTCAATTTCAATTTCTAATATTTCCATCAACTTGTCATAGTAATCATCACATGTGCTACTTACACAAACACCACTATTCATTGTTGATTTATTCTCACCATGTGACTCTGTGTGAAATCTATACCCGTTGACAAAATACACAGGATACGATTTCACAGTTCTCAGTGGCCTTTTTGACAAATCACATATATACTTGTTCTCTATTTCATTTTGGCGTGCCTGTGCCATTGAAAAAGTTATATATATGAGTTAGGTTTTAAGTAATTTAGAACCAAGAGAAGTAGTTGACTACAAGACTTACATAATTTTCAAACCAAGAACCAAAATTTTGTTGTAGTTGTGTTGCAAGTTCTAACTCACTTATCCTGGGATCAAGTTCCTTCAACATCTCTTCATATAAACTGTAAATTTATATAACACTATTATAGACTCACGAATGATTCAACTATCATTAATTAATTGATTGATGTGGAACTTACGCAATGTAAGGTTGTACTTCCTCACAATTAAGCAATATATAAGTATGTGCTGCCAAATACTCTGCATCGGTTAGTCTTCTTGTCTTACATCTTCCCTATAAGCGACCATGATATTTAAATATGGACAAATTTTCTTCATCCTCCTCAGGAACTTCTCCATCATCATTTCGAGGTACTTTTTGACTACGTGTATAAACGTGTGGCTCGAAATAATGAGAACAAAATATAGAGGCTTCACACACTAAGTATGCATTGCAAATTGACCCTTCCACTTTAGCCTTGTTTTTTACATCTTTTTTCAACTCATGGAGCAATCTAAATTGAAAAAAAGAATAAAACTTATTCAAATATTAGATACAATTGCATCTAATATCATTAATATTTTAAAGAAAAAGTAACTATAGAAGTTACCTTTCAAACCCATACATCCAAAGATATTGAACAGGCCCAGCAATCCTAGCCTCATATGACAAATGTATTGGCAAATGCTCCATTGAGTAAAAAAATCCCGGAACAAATATGCTCTCCAATTTACAGAGAATTATTGAGATTTCATCTTCTAATCTTGTCATTTCTTCAACTTTAATGACTCTTGCAGTTAAGCTTTTAAAGAAAATGCTTACATCTTTTTTGCACTTTAGCCTTGTTTTTTACATCTTTTTTCAACTCATGGAGCAATCTAAATTGAAAAAAAGAATAAAACTTATTCAAATATTAGATACAATTGCATCTAACATCATTAATATTTTAAAGAAAAAGTAACTATAGAAGTTACCTTTCAAACTCATACATCCAAAGATATTGAACAGGCCCAGCAATCCTAGCCTCATATGGCAAATGTATTAGCAAATGCTCCATTGAGTAAAAAAATCCCGGAACAAATATGCTCTCCAATTTACAGAGAATTATTGAGATTTCATCTTCTAATCTTGTCATTTCTTCAACTTTAATGACTCGAGCAGTTAAGCTTTTAAAGAAAATGCTTAATTCAGTTATTGCTTCCCAAACCTTGGTTGGCAACATCTCTCGAAATGCAATTGGCATTAACCTTTGCATGAAAACATGGCAATCATGACTTTTCATTCCAAATAGTCTGTATTTGCTCATATCTACACACCTTCTCATATTTGAGACATAACCATCTGGGAATTTCAAAATTTTCATCTATTCACATAACACTTGTTTCTGCTTACTGTCTAATGAATAACAAGCTTTTGGGTATTTACCTGTGGCATGGTTCTTTTCTAACTCTTTTCTGTTACAAAAGAGTTTTAAATCTTCTCTTGCTTTCGCATTGTCTTTTGTTTTACCTTGAATGTTCATTACTGTATTGAAAACATTCTCAAAAACATTTTTCTCGATGTGCATGACATCAAGATTATGTCGAATGAAATTTGATTCCCAATATGGTAAATCCCAAAAAATACTTCGTTTTCTCCATCCACAACTACGACTGATGATTTATTCACCTCTTCTTCATTAGCATTTGTAACTTTTAATAGTCCAAATTCTTCGATTTCCCTTAAAATTTCTGTGTCATTCTTAATCGGTGGAGGATGACCTATTTCCACACGATTTTTCGTGAATCTTCTTTTGTTCAAGCGAAATGGATGATTAAGTGGAAGAAATTTCCTATGATTGTCAAACCATGATATTTTTCCACTATTAGGAACCCGAAATGCTTGTGAATGTTCCCTACAATGCGGGCATGCTAGTTTTCCTGCTTTCCCCAACCTGATAACATAGCATACGCTGGGAAATCACTAATTGTCCACATCAAAGCAGCTCTCATTTGAAAATTTTGTTGCAAAGAGACATCATAAGTTAGCACACCTTCTTCCCATAATTGTTTCAATTCAGCAATAACAGGTTGTAGGAAAACATCCAATTTGTTCTTAGGGTTGTTGGTTCCAGGCACTATTGTAGTCAGAAACATATAAGGATCTTTCATACACATGGATGGAGGCAAATTATATGGTGTAATGATGATAGGCCAACAAGAATATTGTTGTCCTGACTGCCCAAATGGTTGAAATCCATCTGTGCATAAACCCAACCTAACATTACGGCTTTCTGATGCAAATGATGGATGCGTTGCATTAAAATGCTTCCAGGCTTCCGAATCAGAAGGATGACACATAACTCCAGAATCGTGGCCATGATCCTCATTGTGCCATCTCATAGAAGCAGCTGTTGTTTTTGAAGCATAAAGTCTCTTCAGTCTTGGAGCTAATGGCAAGTAATACATTTTCTTGTAAGAGACAAGTGATTGGTTAGATGAACGACTTGATTTTTTGTACCTTGGTTGCTGACACAATTTGCATTGGGTTAACTCCTTATCATCACCCCAATACAGCATACACCCCAACCTACAACAATCAATTTTCTCCACTGGTAGTCCAAGCCCTTGTATTAGTTTCTTTGTCTGGTAAAAACTATCAACCATGTTATTGTCTTCAGGTAAACCATCCTTAAACAATTGACAAAATGCACCAAAGCATTGCTCTAGCAGACGATATTCTGTCTTTATGTTTAGCAATCGAGCCACAGCAGATAATTGTGTCAACTTTTCACAACCAGACCATAATTGTCTATCAGCAGCATCTAACATGTCGAAGAATTTTTTATCTTCTACGTTTGGCTCCTCAAGCATATTCCTTGCTATGAGATTTGGACCAGCAA
This sequence comes from Ipomoea nil, assembly GCF_001879475.1. NCBI lineage: Eukaryota > Viridiplantae > Streptophyta > Magnoliopsida > Solanales > Convolvulaceae > Ipomoea > Ipomoea nil. The sequence continues at coordinate 1,181,912 of NW_017617553.1, read as the reverse complement.
CATCATAAACCATCTGCTGATATGTTCTTCGACATTGCTATGATCCTTCCACATATAAAAATTATCTGAAACTAGCTAGCTAGGGTTTCATATTCAATTCATCATTCAAATCATAAAAAAATTAGGGTTATGAATAATTCTTCAGAAGGGGGATTCAACAGAAGAAGGGTTCAGCACACTATTCAATTCTATTGAACTAAAATCAGTCACAACCAAAAGAGGAATTATTTAAAGAATTACCAGTCACAAATGGAGGAGGAGGTGACGGTGATGGAGTTCTGCATAGCGGCGGCGGCTGCACAGAGACGAAGATGCCAACGGCTAAACGGAGACGGCGACGGCGGTCTCTGTTGGGTTCCGGTGGCGGTGTTCTGAACTCTGCGCGTTGAGGAGATTTCTTAGTGTTCTTAGTGTTCTGCCGTAGGTTATAAGTTTTAATCTATTTAAATTTTAATAAAACTTAATTCCGATAGTTTAGTAGAAAAAAAAAATTAATAAAACTATTGCGACGGAATTAATTTCGTCGTTACTTCCGTCGCAATATTTAGTCAATACACAAAAGTTTAATTCATTTAACGATGGAATGTAAGAGGTCGTAATTTCCATCGCCATTTCGCGACGGAACAAAAATCGGTCGCCATTTCCGTCGCGCAATGGACGACGTAAATTAATTCCATAGCAAATTCAGTCGCGAATGTTTTGCTGCCAATATTTCGCGGGCTAGATTTTTCTTTGCGCCAAACTTCGCGACGGAATTTAATTCTGTCGCCATTTCGCAACGGAATCTATTCCGTCGCATTTTCAGTCGCTATATTGCGACGGAATATTGTCCATCGCAATTTTCCGTCGCGATCCCTGATTTTTCTTGTAGTGAGTTTGTTATGTGTTTTGACTTAGAAACACAATTTATATTCTAGTTTACAATTTCAATATTAAAAATACACAATTTATAGTGTATGGAAGGATTTTTCAAGATCTTTCAATAATTCTCTTAGCAGCATTTGAAGCATGCATATTCCTTTATATTAGATTCGTAAACCTTTTTATGTGATTCTCATATTATTAAGCTCACTATATAATGCTAATTTCAATGGGTTGGCATCACTTCCGGAGTAAAAGGGCAAAATGGAGAAAAATTGTACTAGTTGTAAGCATGTGAGGTTAACAGAATTAATGTGTGGCATTGAGCATTTTATTGTACGTTACACACCCTTTACCATTCAATCACTAAAAATATCAAATAGTGTTTGTTTTTAGAATAAAGTCATTGATGCATCTTCTCGCCTCCACTCAAAAAAATCCCACTCTCTACCCCCACAAAGGCAAAAACAACATATTTCCTATTTTATTCATTTTTATTTTTTTTAACCTTAATTTGGGCGTTATGATTATTGTTAGTACATAGTACCCCTAAACCTCACGTATAAATAATACTACACTCGTTTAACACGTACAACAAAGTCATAACAGATCAACAACTAATACTATGCTAATTAAAGCAATGAATGAGATGCTTTCGTAATTATTAGAGAATAATGTGCAAATTGTGTTAAGTGTTTTGGTTAGTAAAGGGAAAATGGTCAATACACCTCTAAACTTTATTCAAAAAGTCAATTATGCCCTTAAATTTTTAAAAAATGTCATTAAATCCATAAACATATTATTTTGAAACATTTAAGTCCAGAAACTGATTGATAACCTGTAATTACATGTTACCTAGGGTTCCGACGACCTTTCCAACACTTTCCGGGATCACCGGTCGCATTTGGAGGAGGCGACCAACTGGTCTGCCTTCTCCTTCGCCGGAGAAGTTGACCAACTTGGTCGCCTTCTCAGGCGAAGGAGAAGGCAGACCAGTTATTCACATCCTCCACATGCGATGGTGATTATTATCGGAAAGTGTTAGAAAGGTCGTCGGAACCCTAGGTTACAGGTTACCAATCGGTTTCTGGGCTTAAATGCTTTAAAATAACATGTTTATGAGTTTAATTGCAATTTTTGAAAGTTTAATGGCCTAATTAAATTTTTTGAGTAAAGTTCATGGATCTATTTGACTCTTTCCATTAGTAAATAGTATTAATTGTTTATAAAATTAAAATTTAGTAAAGAGTTAATTCCAGTAATGGTCCCCCGAGTATGTTGATTTTCCACAATTGGTCCTCGTCTTTTAATTTGGACAATTTAACCATCCGACTATTATATTTTTTCCAATTGAGGTCCTTCCGTCAATTGCTGGTTAAGTGGGTGTTAATTCGAGGGATAAAACCGTCATTTCCCTTACTGTGTATAAATCATCTTCGTTCCACAATGTATACATGAATAAATAAACGAAGACAGTGCAACAGAGCATGCCACGTGGACTGTGTGGCTGGACGGTATTGACGGCAGATGGTGGTGGTCGTCGGTAATGGATGCTGTCCGGCGTAACGGCGCGATGGTGGAGCCCTCTCTCTCGCTCGTCAACAGCAATGGTAGTAGCTTTACTCTCCAGTAGCGGACTCCCGACGGCAAAGCATGATAAATCCAAAGAAAGATTCAGCAACTCCATCATATCACAAATTATATTCTAACAAAGCAAACCAAATTGGTGGATGTTAAAGAGTGGAAAAACAAAAAGAACAGTAGATGCTAAAACAATAACAATTAAACATCTCACTGTGACAGCAATCAAACTGATTCCATGGAATCAGAACAAAAAAGTGAAGCATTTCATCAAACAAAACCCATTTGTTCATAATCATCCTAATCTGCAGCAATTTTTTTTTTTTTTTTCAATTCCTTCTTTAACCAAACGAAAAAAAAATCATTAATTTATATTGGGTAGTAGATGCTTAGAACTTGGGAAAAACTCATTTGACCAAACCAATTGCCAAACATAATAAAGAAAAGAATGCAGTAAATTCAATAAAGTAAAAATTGAAATGAAAGGAAAAGTTTAACAAAAAAAAGGAACAATGAAAGAGGAAACCCACTCATGCAAAGAAATTTCAAACCCCAGAGCACTTTGAAAACGACGACGAAACAAAAAAGAGCAAAAAAATCAGACCTTTGACTTGAGATCTGATTCAGAATTGGGTCTAGTCCCTGTAGTAAGAAAAAGTCGCTGAATTCCGACGGAAAAGCAGGGAACAATCCGAGGACTGGCCCACGGTGGCCAGAGGCGAGCTATCCATTCTCAGAAACTTGCGCGACTCCTCGGGGGACCACCGTGATATTGGATCGTCGACTCCCCCGCTGTGCCATTGGAGGACGAAGGCGAAGAGCGCAAGGGAGATGGGCTGCAGAGTGAGAGGAGAACTAGATTAGTGGCGAAGGAGGCGGCGGCGAATGCGGAAGACGGTGGTTGGGGCCGGAGAGAAGCACTGAGACCCGCCATGGTAGATGGGGAAAGACCGAGAGGAATTCGCGTATACATTGGGGGAAAGAAGATGATTTATACGTTGACTAAGGGAAATGACGGTTTTAGCCCTCAAATAGACACCCACTTAACTAGACATTGATGGAAGGACCTCAATTGGAAAGAATTTGATAGTCGGGTGGTTAAATTGTCCAAATTAAAAGACGAGGACCAATTGTGAAAAATCATCATACTCGAGGGACCATTGCTGGAATTAACTCTTTAGTAAATTAGATGTTTAATTATTATTTTTTATAGTAATATGTAAAATGACATATAATAATATAAATATATTATTTTATTTATTTAGTTATTTTTAATACGGAGTAATTTAATTTTAAATATCATTAGTGTATATTAATTTTAATATGAAATACGAAGTAAACAGGTTTTATATTTTATATTTTTAAATTAAATTATTACATAGATATAAATGATTAATAATATGTTTAATATAAATATAAATTAATGGCATTATTATTATTATTATTATTATTATTATTATTATTATTATTATTATTATTATTATTATTAGGCAAAATAGTCTATTGTTCAAGAATTAATTTCATTTTTGTCCTAGATTTATAGGTGTTATTCCACTTTTAGGGTGTGTATGGTTCGCGCATGAGAATCGGAATCAGAATGGAAATCAAATATTTAGTAATGGTATGAGCTTTGGTGAAAGTATTTTGTATGTTTGGTAGGGTGGAATTAGAATGATTACCAATATTGATGTTTGGTTATGTATGACCCTATAATGGGAATAAAGGTTTTTAAAATACAAAAATAAAAAATCAAAACAATTGAACCTAATATAATGACATCCAATGCACTAATACGAACAAAAAAAAATAAATTTTAAAACACTAATCCAAACTTAAAAATAATATTACCAATATGATGGAATGAAACCTTTTTAAATTAGGAAATGGAGTTTTAAATTGAAGGGGTAATCAAATATCATAGTTGTGTTTTAAAAAGTTGTCAACCAAACTCTAAATATGATTTTGATTTCCATTCCTAGTGCCTAAACCCATGAACCAAACACACCCTTAGTCTTTTTTTTTTTTTTTTTTTTTTTTTTTTCTTCAGAACATTCCCTATTGGTCGTAGTATTATTATGACATGATCATTTTTTGTCCTCCGTCAACAAACATGTATAAATGATGTTAAATACGAGGGCATTTTCATCTATTTTATACAAAGCGGGTTGACCTACGATACTTTTTATTTTTCTTAAAATTCCTAATTCACGGCTAGAGTCCCCTGTCTTCTTCAATTGCAATTCGCACCTCCGCAGCAGAGCCTCCATAACCTGAGGCTCCGCAACACATATAAATCTAGGACAAACAAAATTAACACTTAAAATTAAATAGACTAAAATGTCCTCATATTTAACGCCATTTAAATAGATTTGTTAATGGTAGGGGTGTAGTGTAACAACCCAAATTTTTATTTTATAAATCCAGTATTAAGAAAATCTCAAAGTAGCTTTTTCACCCCATTAAAAATTTTTGCGATCAATCGGTGTTTGAATAAAATAATTTTGTCCCATTTTAAAATTATTTCAACAACGAAGAAATGAATTTCATTCGAAAATTCCAAAGTTTTCGGGTACTTCGCGTACCAAGATTTAAATCGAGAATTTTAATCGAGTGAGACCGGGATAATTCAAAAGGGAATTTTGAACAAGTGTTCATCCATATAGCTTTTGGGAAAATTCACTTTCCACCCCAAAGTAATAAAGAAATATCATTTCTAGCCTATGGCTCATGATACATGGTGGACCACAAGACATCCAAAAATCCCTTATAAACTCATCTTTTAGCTTGGGAAATTACCCATTTACCCTCAACCAATCATTGCGAATCATCCTAGGGTTTTGAACCCTATATAAACCCCTTTATTCTATCTCATTTTCCTGATCTCATTCTTTGCATCTTCCTCATTTTCTTGGCTGCCAACAACAAGAAGAAAGACAACAACCTAGTAAGCTTGTTCATCCTTCACTCTAGCATCTTTTCTCTTCTAGTTTTCTTTAGTCTTTGAGGTTCTAGGCTAAGGATAGAAGGTGTGTTGGGAAGTGTAGGTGGTGAAGGAGGCTCAAGCTAGGCCAAGAGGAAGAAGAGATCCAAGCAAGAAGACTATACTACAAGAGGTATAACCCCATGGATTCCTCTTTAGATTTGGCTCTGTGAAGCCTAGATTTGAATATAAATGAGTAGAAACTATGAGTTTTGATGTGTTTATGCTTGGAAGTGATCTAGTATGTGTTTGTGAGTTGTTGAGATTGTTTTGGAAATGTTTGGATGAGTTTTTGGAGGTAAAATCCCATCTGGTGCACAACACAGTGTGCACCATATCAGAGTGGCGGCCCTAGCGGCGGCCCATCAGAAGGGCCGCCGGCTAGAGCCGTGCCACCACGGGACTAGGGCACGGCCCTAGAAGAGGGCCGTAGCCTAGTCCCGGCACATCAACGGGGCTCTAGGGGCGGATTATGGAGAGTCCCGCCCCAGGTCCCTGAGTATTGTTTTGATGAGATTTTTGTGCAGTGGCCGAGCCCTTGTGGCTCGGCTCTTCGGGTTCGTCTCGACGCACGTTTTGGATTTGATTTCGTGGAATTTGGATTAAAAACAAGTATGTTAAGAAGGATTTTGTGAAGAATTGTTACACAGTGCATATTTTGCTAAATTCCCCGTGTTTGAGAAAGTGTTGGTTATGTAATCAGATAATGTTTTATTTCAGTAAAGAAGCATGATCCTTTGAGAATATGATTTATTATGAAAGCATGATTAAATTGTATTATTTTGATCAATGAGAATAGAAGCATACTTGTGAGTAAAATGTATAGAAATTGCTACTTTACAAATCGAGCATGATGATATATCCTTGAATACTTCATGTTAGTTTATACATGATTTAGAAGCATGTTTTAGAGCATTTTGACATTGCACATGAGGCATATTTCAAAGATGCATAAAGGACCAACGTGAGTCCAAGAATAATTTCAAAAACCATGTGCATGTGGTATATCATTCTTTGATGCACTGAGAAGTAGTAACATTGTTTCACGCATGAGATTGATGCATTAGAGATATATTTATGTATTATCTACATCAGTGAGGTTTTGGAGGATACCGTTTGGACTATGTTCCTCTCGGGAGATATTTATGGACATTGTGGTCCCAGTATATGTAACACGGCGTACTCCCACGTTACGAGGTTGGAAACTTTCTGCCGGGCTTGGAATCCTGGTTAGGGGGTGTGCACACTAATAGTTCGATACCTGATTCCACAGAGTTTGAACCACGAGATTGGTTCTATAGACGGTAGGAGATATTGGGTCGGAATTATGCCGTTCCCGATGGGGTAAGTCACACTTCTGTGGAACCCTAAGCCGTCTACGAGTATAAGAGAAAGAAAGAGAGTCAACAGAAACTCAAGAAAGAAAGTCAACAGAGACTCAAGTATGAGAGTCAATATAGACTCGATAGAAAGAAAGAGAGTCAAGAGAGACTCGAGAAAGTAACAAAGAAACCTCCACAAAAGGTACTCTAATTTATATATGAGTGTATGATTATATTATTGCACTAGATTGCATATGAGCATGAGTATATTGTTGCACTAGATTGCATGTGAGTATGAGTGTATTGTTGCACGAGATTGCATACGAGTATGATTATATTGTTGCACTAAATTGCATAATAGTAAGATTATATTGATGCACGAGATTGCATAAGAGTATGATTATATGGTTATACTAGACTGCATACGAGTATGAATATATTGTTGCACTAGATTGCATAAGAGTAAGATTATGTTGATGCACGAGATTGCATAAGAGTTTGATTACATGGTTGCACTAGACTGCATATGAGTATGAATATATTGTTGCACTAGATTGCATAAGAGTAAGATTATATTGATGCACGAGATTGCATAAGAGTATGATTATATGGTTCCACTAGACTGCATATGAGTATGAATATATTGTTGCACTATATTGCATATGAACATGAGTATATTGATGCACTAGATTGCATATGAGCATGAGTATATTGTTGCACGAGATTGCATACGAGTATGGGTATATTGTTGTCCGAGGTTGCATAAGAGCATGATTATATTGCTGCACTAGATTACATAATAGTAAGATTATATTGATGCACGAGACTGCATAAGAGTATGAATATATAGTTGCACGAGATTGCATAAGAGTATGATTATATGGTTGCACTAGATTGCATATGAGTATGAGTATATTGTTGCACTAGATTGCATAAGAAGCATGATCATAATGTTATACATAATTGTATACGAATAGAGCATTGTAGAAGATTGTTTAATGAGAAATATAACTTGAGATATTCTTTGATCATGATTATTGTGTTGTAGTAGAAGTTCTACTATCATGTTATGTGGTAAGAATGTGAAAGCATGTAAATGCTCGTGGTATAGTCCTTTAACATGATCTTATCTGTAAGCATGAATTGCTTGACAAGCTATTTGAGAAGTCTATATGTTGATGAATATACGTGATCAGTCTTATACATATGTAAGCATGCCAGCTGATATTATAGGGTGCAAGCATTTAGAAAGTATATGATAATCCAAAGATGTTTTGAGATTAGCTTATTGCTATAAAGATATCAAATATTTTCAAAGAATGTGCTAGAATGCTTTACAGGGTTGAGTGTGGTTATACTTAGCTTCGTGCTAACGAGTGTTTTTCCTGTTTGTCTATGTGTTACTTGCAAAACCCCTTTCAGGTGGGCCCAGCAGTGAGAAGAGATCGAGTTAAATTAGTCTCTTAGTTTGAGATGTCTAAACTCTATTTTTATTTATGATCACGTTATAGATTTAGACTTATGACTTGTGTTGGAGGATTGATGTAGACTATTTTGGGGTGACGTTTTCCCCCTTATCTTTCCAGTATTTATTTCTAATACTCAGACTTAATCTTATTTGTAGTGTTACCCCTTTTTAGCCTATGCAACCACCAAAGAATGGTGATTTGTGGCGGTGACACTCCCACTACTTATCTTCTAGTTTTCCGCTGCATAGTCTATGTTAATGACTGTTTAGAGATGTAATTAAGAGTTAGAAAAGTGGGGTGTTACATGTAAACAAATAAAATATTTTTAATTCAATTCGTGATTCGAATTTGAATTTCTTTGAATACGAATCATCAGAATATATTTGATTCGACTAATATTCGAATATATATATATATATATATATATATATATATATATATATATATATATATATATATATATCTTACTATATAAAAAAGCCACACCCCTTGGGAAAATAAATTTGGCAAATAATTCCCGCTCAAATAAAACGACTCTGTTTTGTAATAAGTAGTGTAAAAACCAATCGTTATGCTGTGCATCCGTATGCACCATGCATGGTGCATACGGATGCCAAAACGACGTCGTTTTATTAAAAACGCGCGTCTCCCCTTTAAAAAAAATTCAGGTTCGATTCCCAGCAACAACATTATATTGTTCATTCATTCTGGAATTTTAGTTCATAGATTATGGAATTATAGTTCATTGATTATGGAATTATAGTTCATCGATTATGGAATTGTAGTTCATCGATTCTGAAATTTTAGTTTATAGATTATGGAATTTTAGTTCATTCATTCTGGAATTTTTAGTTCATAGATTAGATTATGGAATTATAGTTCATCGATTATGGAATTTTAGTTCATATGTTGTTGCTGGGAATCGAACCTGACTTTTTTTTTTTTAAGGAGAGACGCGCGTTTTATTAAAACGACGTCGTTTTTGCATCCGTATGCATCATGCATGGTGCATACGGATGCACAACATAATTTGCCTGTAAAAACGATTTTGGCCTATCATTTATAGCTATTTTTTGGGAATTATCACTTTAGTGGTTCAATGTAATCTTTAATATTTGAATAGAAATGAACAGACGTTGGCTTTTTGATTTTCAACCCTTGGTTATCTTATTGATTAGGATTTATTGTTTAATTAATTTGTTCACACAGTTTAGAATTGTGTCTCTTTGTTATCCGAAAAAAATAGCATTAAATCACATATCTCTTCAATGTCTCCAAACACAGCTATAAAAATACATTCTCACCTTACAGTTTCAAAAACAGCACAACAGTGTTTCAGATTGCAAATATAATCTTCGATCTCCATGGCACCTCTCTTCACTATGGCGACTGATTTATTTCCTATGAAAACAAGCACTGCTATCAAGGTATGTGTGTGTAAGTATGATATATATACATGATAGGAAGGGCAGTGAAAGCATAAAGTGTAAGGAGTGTGTTTTTCATGGCAAAAGAAGTATGCATGTATATATGTAACCTGTGTATAATACCCATGGAGTATAAAAGTTTATTTTTTCTCTATTCTTATTCTAGATACTATTGCAGGGATTATGCTTTTTGCATGCTCATATTTAGTCTTTCCAATGAACAAACTCCTCTTTGGAGTGTGAATACAATAACAAGATTATCTTATGGGAACACATTTGATGAATTCACCAGTGGATCAATGGTGAATTGGTGATCAGTACTATGATGTTTATGAGAGGAGACAAGTAATTGTCATTTTTATTTGAGTAAATACCCAAAATGGTCCCTCGACTATAGCTAAATTCACAAATTGGTCCTCAACTTTCAATTTCACCCAATTAAGTCTTTAACTTTGTAGTTTTAACACAATTTGGTCCTCTGGCTATTTGACCGTTTGTTGACTGTGATTTTTGAGGATATATATGTAATTTCATGGTTCATCGTCGGTTTTTTAAGGTTCCGGTTGTATTTCCAGACCGCACTGTTACATTTGAATCCACTGTCGAAAGCAATCTACCAAACCCGGTCACCTTCTTCATTCTCCCTTTGGATTCAATGTAGTTGAATTCGTACCAGAGCGAAGAAGACGACGTGTTTCCGAACCGGTGCAACGTCATCCTGGAGGCCTCCACGTGCTCCGACGAGAGCTGAAGGTTCTTCTGGAGATCGTCGATCACGGTCAACAAACGGTCAATTAGATGGAGGACCAAATCGTGTCAAAACTGCAAAGTTAAGGACTTAATTGGGTGAAATTGAAAGTTGAGGACCAATTTATGAATTTAGCTATAGTCGAGGGACCATTTTGGGTATTTACTCTTTTTATTTTGAAAGAAAAGTCACTGTCATTTGGTATGATACATATACTTATATATCCACTGTACATTTCATTAGAATATTAAATTTGAATTTTTATTCATTAGGTTTGAGGTTGTAAACTCAGGACTGTTAATATAAAATAGATCTGTGTTGTATTTATGCTTAAATGCATAATTAGACAGAAAGGATTACATGCTATTTTTATTAAGAAGCTTACACCTTGTGGTGAGGATCGTAGATAAAGATGGTAATGGGTCATTTCTTCTATGGGATAGAGACTACAACGAACTAATACGCATGACAGCAATGCAGCTGACGGAAAATTAATATCTGGAGGTATGTATGAAATCTATTTTCCAGTTTTAATGATTAACTTATTCTCTGTAAATGTCTATTGTATAGAGAATAACAAAGAAACTGCCAACAGAAATTTAAGCATTACGTGGTATTGCAATGGTTTTCAAGATTGCTTTAGCATTCTTTTTTTCTTATTACTTTATGAATGTGTATATTGTTAAGTCTTTATTATTCTCTCTATTATGTTGATGCAGGAACTAAGTATGTTTTCAGTTACAGGCCATTCTACAAAGTACAAAGCAGCAGTAGAAAACTAGGCCAGTATTTTGGTTCCAAAGTTTATTGTGTAGTGTATTAATAATGTTAGGTTATTGAGCATGAAACAGATTATGATTTATGTAAATTGTAAATTAATTTTTTGTTTTGAGTAGTAATTTGTAGAATTCCTTTTGTTTCTTCACTTAGAGATACCATCCTATATTGCAAAATCAGTATTATGTAGTCTTATTACAAATCAATGTATATTTTTTAATAAATATTTAGTTCGTACAAATAGTACTATCACTCAATACCAAATGCAGAACAATTTAATTTCAATTTAATGCCTTTGTAAATATTCAATATTAACATGATCTAATTAAGTTTATATTGGGCCGGGGATGATGAGTTTGGTAGTATTGCCCTTATTTAATTTCAAATTTTATTAATTTTATTTATTGTTTATCTTTTTATTTAGAAATTTTTGTAGGAAAATGAAGATGAGAATGACAGTGATTTTCATTCACACAACTCAAAAAAGTCTTAAGAAGTTTGTTGTTAAAGTTGAGAAAGTAAAGGATTTGTGAATTTTTAGGTTTGGTTTTTAAACATTTATCAGTTATGGTGTGCTTTTAGATTTATATATATATATATATATATATATATATATATATATATATATATATATATATATATATATATATATATGGGCAAAAATTGCATCAATACCAAATTATACTTACTGATTTCTTAAAGTAACAAATTATCATATATCCATTCCATTTTTGTTTATTACAATAACGCTATAAATTAAAATTTTATTTATAGGTCGTGCATCACACGGGTACAATACTAGTGTGTGTGTGTGTGTGTATATATATATATATATATATATATATATATATATATATATATATATATATATATAAATAAAATTTTAATTTATAGCGTTATTGTAATAAACAAAAATGGAATGGATATATGATAATTTGTTACTTTAAGAAATCAGTAAGTATAATTTGGTATTGATGCAATTTTTGCCCATACATACATACATATATATATATATATATATATATATATATATATATATATATATATATATATTAAAACTTAAAAAAAAAAAGCTAAAGACCTAATCAGTAATCACCTAAGACCTAAATACTCAAACTCTAAACGCCTCACTACCTTAGCGTCTCAGCCCTCGTCAGTTGTCTTCTTCCCCTCACGTAGAACTCTAAATTCTAAACCCATAGCTAAAGCTCCTTCTTCCCCTCACCCCCTCACGCAGTCGCCACTTCATAGCTAAAGTTTCTTCTTGCCACTCCACTCCAGATCTGTGATGACGACAGTGACTGTGGACTTCACGTACGTACAACAGTGGCAGCAGCACGACGAGTTGACAACGATAACGACTTCTTCTTGCTAGCCGCATGACGACGGTGATAGATTCTTTGATATGTTTTCTTGTTGAGCTTCCAGTGGTGGAGGACGGCAAGGTAGCACTCAGCAACTTCGGCAGCAACAGGACGCGATTCCGACAACTTCTCCGGCGAAGAAAATTAGTATATTAATAGAATATTAGTATAATAGTATATTAAAAGAAAATTTTATGCTATTTGAATTTAAATTTTTATTACATTTTATCTTAATTTATTGGAGAACTTGAAAAAAAAAATTAAGTTAGGCATTTCGAATTTGATTATTCGAGTCGAACGAATATATTCAAATAATGTAGTTGAATCGAATACGAATAAAATTTTAGATTCAAATATTTATCGAATACGAATACGAATAGTTCTCAAAATAGTCGAATTCGAATTGAATAGCAAAATATTTGACTCGATTCGATTCGTTTACACCCCTAGTTGATGGAGGACCAACAATAGATATTCTGAAAAAAAAAAATTAAAAATGATATGTTACCTATAAATTTAAGGCTGAAAATAGAATTAACTCAACTAAATATATGTTATTCACTAATACTACTTTTAGCATTTCATATTTCTTTATACAATTTACTATTTACCCAATAATAACTTTAATGAATTGACTAAATTAAAATTAGGGAAATCCATTAAAAAAAAAAAAAGTTTACTAGTTATCATTTTACGAAAAAAAAAAATTGTATATTCACTCATACAGCTTGGGGTTTCTTTAATTGGTTGTAACCTATTAAATTGTTAGTGGAATAACATGGGGAGATTTGCCGTGGCCTATAACCTAATAAGTAGCTCTAATTGGTTGTATTTTTAAATTCTATAATGCCTTTACATCATTATTACACCAAAATTAGTATAATGTTTGATTAAGGGACAGCTAGGTGTTTTTTGGTTTCCCGACAACCTTGAACCATTGTGGAAAACAGAAATTTAGCAATGTGATTAGCCTCGCTCTATCCAATGCATACCATCATGACTAGAGTTAGGTTTTTCCCAACATAGGGTCATTATTAAAATTAACCCTTTTTCCTAATGAATGAGTGTAGGGAGTTGAACTTTGTTGTGTTGTCTGTCTACCTTTTGGTAGTGCCAGCTTCTCCACTAAATGGCTTTTACCAAATTTCAACCTCTTAAAAATACCCCCCACCCCCCACCCCCCAAAAAAAAAAAAATTAAAAATCAGAAAAGATGACAAAGAAAAAGAGAAAGGAAAAACAGCCCTCACTTTGATTTCACTTGTAGGCCAATATTCACCATTTTTGTCTCCCTCTCATCGATTGATTTCACTAACTGACGAAAGACGAATTATGAGGATCATATATGGGCACCTTTAGGGGTTAGGTTGAATTGGTGTTTGGTACCACGGAAAAGTCAGGTTATGCAATAGTTGCACACGGATTCCACTCGTCTACCTACGATACAAAAAAGATATTAGGTATCTTATAATATCACACTGTTCTTATCTATATATTTCGCTTTAGTTTACTCTTTTATATATCATTTAATGACATTATAATTGATAAAACTAGGATTTTCGTGTCAATACTTGAACAAGAAGTGAGAGACGAGTGCTGGTGGCAAATTATGCTGTGCATCCGTGTGCACCATGCAAGGTGTATAAGGATGCAAAAACGACGTCGTTTTGACTAAAAATATGCGTCTAATTTTAAAAAAAAATTCAGTTTCGATTCCCGTCAACAATATTATGTTGTGCATAATTTCTGAATGTATAGTTATAAAATTATGGATGTATAGTTATGCAATTCTGGATTTATAGTTATGAAATTATGGATGTGTAGTTATGAAGTTATGCAATTCTAGATTTATAGTTATGAAGTTATAGATGTGTAATTATGCAATTCTGGATGTATAGTAATGAAGTTATGGATGTGTAGTTATGCAATTCTGGATGTATAGTTATGAAATTATGGATGTGTAGTTATGCAATTCTGATTTTTTTTTTTTAAGTCGATATCAAAACGACATTGTTTTTACATCCGTGTGCACCATGCAGATGCACAGCACAACAACTCGGTGCTGGTATATGAGTTCTGATTTTTTACCATGGATTGGCCCAGGATGCAGTGAATGGGCTAACAATACAAAGTAGTGGCGGGGCAAATTATATCGTGGACTGCGGTTCATAATGGATTATGGACCGAACTTCTAAACGACGTTGTTTTGTTTAATGAAAAGAAACGGCACCCGTTTCGCGCCAGTCCGCGCCGTTCTGCAAAAAGTAACTTTGTTATTCAATTTCATTTTGTATACACTGTAGTTTCATTTTAACACAACTACAGTTTCATTTCGATATAACTACAATTTCATTCGATACTTATACACTCAAATATGTGAACATGTTATTTAATTTTATTTTATATACAATATAGTTTGATTAAAACACACCGACATTATCATTTCGATATAACTACAGTTTCATTGCACAATATACACTCAAATATGTGAAATGTTATTCAGTTTCACTTTATATACACTGCAATTTCATTTCAACACAACTACAGTTTCATTTGATAATATAAATATAATACGTGAAGTAGTGTCAGTTTAAATATACTGTAGTTTCAGTTGGTAATTAATACGCCAAACATGCACGCTCCGTTAACTGTAACGGCGCGCAATCTCTTTACTTAAAGAAACGGCGCGTTTTTGGATCGCGGTTCACAGTATAATTGCTGAGTGGGGGGGGGGGGGGGGGGGGGAGAGTGGATTGTGGGCGATTGCTAGGTGAAGGGAGTGTCCTAATACGGATGAACGTAGGAGATATTGTTAAGCTCTGTTTGGCATAGCTTATTTAGAAGCTTATTCTTATTTTAAGCTGCTAATACCTTAAAATAATAACTTATTTTGAAACGATACCCCATGTATCGTTTCAAAAATAAGCTATTAGCTTCTAAACTTTTTTTCCATCTTTATCCTTATTATTTTAAATAAATGACATCATTTACACCTCCCAATTAAAATCCTTTTGACTTTTTTCTTCTACTATTTTTTTTAATTCATCCTCGTTCCCCGACTTCCTCATCGCCAAACATCCTCCATCTTCATTCGAACAACTCTTCAGCAACCTTGTAATCCCTAGTATGATTTTTCTTTATATTTTGTGTGCTGTTGGTATATGTGTTCTTTGGGTGCATTTGTATGTGAGACAAAAATTTGTCTGTGATTTTTTTCTTTTACTTTGTATGTTAGTCGTAGGGTATGTAGTGAAAATATTTCTATATATTATGTTAGACGATTTTGTTTTCAAATTCAGTGTCTTGCCCACTCCTATTTTAGTCCATTGTTGATTGCTTGTTGGGCTCTGAGTTTTTATTTAAAATTGTATTTTTTGCTTGAATTGGTTGTTAATTGATTCCTATGTCATATCTTTGCAAAACTTCAAAATAGAATAGAACTGTGAAGCGTAATGTTGTTAGTGAAGTGTATGTATGTGGAGCCTGTTGAGCATCAGAGATGATTGCATATATTCTGCTTGTTTTTGAACTGGCTTTGAACATGGACACAAATCGCCCAATGAATTTCAAGATTCAAGTAGTAATATATCCATCAACGAAAATTTAAGTGAGCCCTCTATTGAGATGAAACGAAGGAGATTCGCAACAATATTGCTACTTCATTATGGGATGCAAGGTCATGACTATGCTAATAGTTTCATTTTAAAATGTTAAATTTTAATATGTAAACAAACCTATTTAAATTTAAAACTATTTAAATTTTATGAAGATGTTATTTTTAGTCTTTTTACATTTATCAGCTTATCAAAAAACTAATTTTACCAAATACTTTTAAGCATAATCAGCTAGCTTAACAACTCTTCAGTTGTCAACTTCTAGTTTATAATAGCTTTTTAGCTTTCAACAAGCTTGTCATCTAGATTTGCCAAACATAACCTTATTCTTTGGTTGCGTCCTGCTGATAGTTTCACCAATAATAAAGAAAAAGAAAAAAAATACAATAATTCGTAGTGAATTGAATCTAGTAACCGAAAATAAGAATGTAAATTATTAAATAAATAAAAAAGTATAAATAGTGGTTGGGATATGTAACCCTAAATCCATTTGGCCCCTACATTCCTATGCAAGCAAATCAAGTCAATTAGGTATCAATCAATGAGCAACAGGATTGATGATTTCAAGATTGGTCGAGGATAAGCCATGACTAGGTCTTTCCACTAGCTATATATTACCCATCCAAAATCTCAAGATTTTGTGAATGAGGAGAGCAAAGCATTAACTATGGATGTGAAGGGGGTCACTCTACTATACTATGAGCTAAGGGACATGGGAAATATAAAGCTAATTTAAGGCACTATTGCAGAAAGTGGGATTGATACATACACAACGTGAGATATTGGCACTGCAGGCGCATTACAGCCCAGGAATATGAAAAGCAGATTGACTTCTCAAAAGAGAGATGATGGAAACATTGAACAAATAAAGCAGCCATGCAAAGAGGTTGAAACAACAAATAAAAGGTGTCCACATGCATACATATATTGTTGCTGTCCCTATTTTGATGTAACATAATATACTAGAATATGATACTATGTTTCATAAAGTTTATGTATAAAAAAATATATAGACTAATGTTAAAATTTTAGGACTACTATAAATGGTAAATAAAATTTAAATGACTTATTATGAGTTAATGGTGTACGTGAGGCCACAATAATCATAGTGATTTTTTTTTTTTTTTTTGATCATAGTGTATCATTCAAAAAAAAATCATAGTGATTTTAATATAAAGCTGATTTAATTTGTGAGGCTATATATATATATATATATATATATATATATATATATATATATACACTTGACAATGGGAAAAAGACGCAAGAGAATCGGAACTAACCCCACTACGCCGACCGTCTCCTTGCAACAATCCTGGACGCTACCCCGGAAGTCGGACGATCGCAGACCCCACGAGTCGTCGATCGCGATGGACGGTCGCCTGACCGTCGCTTGAAGGTCCGGTTTCCCATTGCAAACCTGTGCGAACCAGCTGCCGGCGGCGTCGCAGGCGTGAACAGACGCCCAGTCCTACCCCTCTTCGACCGGCGATATCCACTTGAACGCGCCATGAGCTCTAGACAATTAACCTGCAATAGCGAGACGAACAGAGAGACAAGCTACTGGAAGTCGTAAAGGAGATAAAACCCAATTAGGATTCTGAACCTGGTTACGCACGCTACCATGCCAAAGGGTTATTACAGAAACGCCCCCGCAATTGCCATCCAGGAAGACGCACCACTCAGCCGCGGTGCACACCAGCCCCCTGCACCCTCACCCCCGACCATTGATCACCTAAAATGAACGGTTAAGATGAGTGCACACATTCACATGAGACCTAAAGTTCACACCAGAACTTTATTATTATTATTATTATTATTATTATTATTATTATTATTATTATTATTATTATTACTAGTTTTTTTTTACGAGATAATGCCCAATATTTTTTTTAATAAGTACTATAAAATATATCAATGCAAGATTATATTGAAATTGTTCATGCATAGATAATTGAATGTTGAATTTGCGTATTTAAATATTTAATTCTAAGTTTATGCAAGATAATATAGCCAAGATTGATTATAATTGTCAATAAAATAATTGTATGGGTATGGTTGAAACCAAATACTGAAAATAAGGGGGAGCAGATAAAAATTAGGGCATAAAATATTAGATATATACTAATATTGAAGAGCTAACTACTGATTGTCAAACAAGGACCGTGCGAGATAGTTTCTCACTTCAATTTGTTGTGTGATTTGAATACTTGGTAAATAAATATATAGCATTATTTTGTATTATAACTTTGATATTTAATTAAAAAATAGTGCACAAAAAAGATAATAGACAATGTAGTGAATATAATTAATTGAATAATTTGAATGTAAAGGAGTTTTACATTGGAGAAAAATAAAGACAATATAACTAATGAAATTATTTCTCTTATTTAATTTATTGATAATGAATAATTTTTTTTTGAATAAAAACATTGTACACACATAATTCTAAATTAAAGAAATGCATATGTATTATTTTTTGTTGTAGCTACTAAATTATTAATTAGTTTAATAAGAGTAAAATAGAGTACTAATTATGCCAACTTTAATTTAATTGGCATGGGGTTCGAACCTGAGACCTTTCTTATTAAAATCAATGAGTAAGTTAATGGTGAACTAACAGAACTAACAGAAAAGATAATATTTAACGGAAAAGTTAACGGATAATCATATTCATTAAGGATAAATTAGGAAATCTCAAGGAAAAATTAAAATCTGATAAATCTGAGCCATTAATTTGATTAAAAAATTTGACCGCCATTTTTTCTACCCATTATAGGCCTAACTCTCTTGGGCTCTTATTAGTATAGTAGATAGTAGATTATTATTATTATTATTTTATATATATACATATATATATATATATATATATATATATATATATATATATATATATATATATATTTGAAAGCAATCAAAACTAATGATAGATTACTGGAGAAAGATAGAAATAGAGTCAGGAGGGATAGAGTCCCAGTACAGAGTGCTAGCCTGAGACAAAGTCGTAGAAGCAAGCGTATGAGTTAAAAAGTTAGCACATCTAGGAACTAAACTAACAAGACAACGATTAAAAGAAGACATAATAGTCCTGCAGTCGTCGATAATAAAACCAACATAGGAAAAAAGATCAACTTGAGGAGATGATAAATAGCGATGAAGATTGGAGCAGTCAGTGAAAAGCTCCACGGATAACGCACCCCGCTCTTTAAGTCAAGACAACACCTCTTTGCAAGCTAACGATTCCGCCATAAGAGGGAAGAAACAGCCCGGAAGCTGTCCGCTGAAGGTCGCCGCGAAACCGCCATCCGGCGTGAGCAAGACTGCACTGACAATGGCCTTCTTTGTGGATGGATGGAAGCCAACATCGAAGAAGCACCTGATCGACGCAACAGCAGGTTGGGCAGAACGCAAGATTCCAGCAACCCTCGGCGAAGTGTTCCCAGAGTGTACTTGCTGCCATGCTGACACCGATGCTCTTGCCGCTGGCTACACTTTTCTCTGCACCGTTAAAGAGAACTACCACATTGCTGTATTTCTTGCTCTCCATACATAATACAAAACTGTCATAGTCCACACAATTTGTTCCTCAGTCAATAAATCCATTACATTTCTAAACCACACGGAAAAAGTGTTGCCAACTGTACTAGGGATAGGTATGGAAGAATCATGTCAAACAAGTTTGAGAAAAATCACACAAGAGAAGGACATGCATTGTATCCTCATGAGCTAGACCACACATTGGACATGAAAGATCCACATCAAACCTCGTTAAAACCAAGTTCGTAGTGGTGGGAAGGATATTGTTTAGGTCTCTCCACAAGATAGTCCTCCATTTGGAGAGGGGGGGGGGGGTGGGGGGGGGGAGACTTTAATTTTCCACAAAGGGATCCATTTTTCGAAACCCTCGGGGCTATCAACATAATCTCCAACAATGTATCTATAGCCACTCTTCACTGTATAGCAACCATTTGGGTCTCCTTACCAGTACCAAGAATCCTCATAGTCAGGGCTAATGGGGATCCTAGAGATACGATCCACATCACTAGGAATAAAGATATCAGTCAATATAGATCAATTAAACCAAAAACCATACAACCACTTAATTCATGGGTCATGGTGGTCTGAACCATTGGATCATATTCATCCGGTAGCCAGGGGTGCCCCAAAATTAAAGTTGATTTACCACTACAAACTAATTCATGAGCAGCCATAACACTACGACAACAGAAACTCGTGCAATTGCCTACAGAAGTGTCAATGCAAGTAGATTTGGGAAAATACCTTTCCTTGTACACTCTTGCCACTAAGACTGAGGCTTGGCCAGGAAACGACAGGCGTGCTTGCCTAACATTGCCAAATTGAAAGCCTTAAGATCTTTGAACCCCAAACCACCAAACTTCTTTGAGACACACAAATGATCCCAAGCTTTCCAAAGGATCCTTCTCTCATTGCTTGGGCCCCACCAATAGTGATTCATATTTCTCTCATTAGACAAACACACATACTCAGGGAGTAAGAAAACACTCATAGAAAAAGTAGGGATAGCTTGGGCCACACTTTTAAAGAGGATATCCTTACTTGCCTGCGAGAAAAGTTTCTTGTTCCAAGAACCAATCCTATGCTTGATCTTATCCTAAATGTATTGGAAAGCTATTTTTTTATTCCTGCCTACAAAGAAGGGCAAACCCAAATATTTTTGCCAAAATTAGGAACTTGGGAAACACTCAAAACTAACGCCACATCATCCTTATCAGCCTCAACCGTATTCATGCTAAAACAAACACTAGATTTATGAAAATTTACAACATGCCTAGACATATTCTCATAAACATTAAGAGAGTGTTTGATGACACCTGCTTCCTGAGCATTTGCTTTAAAGAATAGGAGACTATCATCTGCAAAGGACAAATGGGAAATAGGGGGTGTAACATCCCCAATTTTCACAATTTTCAAAAACATTTAAAGCTTAGTAAAGAGACAAAGTCTACTCATCGAGATTAAAGTAACGCGGAAGCAAAAGACAAAATACGGGAGATGTCATGCCACACCTATACATCCATAGGTGTACAAGCTAAAATCTAAACAAACGTATAAGTCATGTTCATAACAATCCATGCCTCACAGGCCTAAAACTCTAACTAAAATAGTCAAGGGAGCTACACTATCTAACAACAGCTAGCGCACACTCCAAAAGCTACTCAAGCCTTGTAAAGCAACATAAAGAAAGGGGACGACAACGAACATTGCTGGTAACCCATTAATACCCACCATTGGTTTAAGTGGTTCAAAGGTTGGGTTGGTAATTTGCACACCTGGGTTCGAAACTAGGTGGCTACGAATTAAAAACTCCCTTGGTTTTTTTAGGCTACAAATGAAAGGATTTCTATGATTTTGTCTAATATAAATTCGAAGGGTACCAAATTAAACTTAAATGACCCAAAATAAAGAGGTTGAGTTAAAAGAGCATTTATGCAAGGCTACAGAATTAACACAAGCATGTTCCACCCAGAAATAAACAATTAACTCACGAAAGAAACTCACTTGAAAAGCCAAAAGGATCACATACCAAAGAATTAAGGCAACAAAGGAAAGGCACACTCTCAAGATAAAGATAGGCTTAGAAAAAGGGTTACCTGCCGTATCTTCTTCAACCAACCCCTCTGATTCAGCTTGGGACCGACCCATCACAAACACTTGACCCGAAGGCCTAGCTCCAGCTGCACCTCGGCTTGAACTCCCTCCCGAAGCTCCACCGGATCCCGAGCTAGGTGGCAAGACTCTTTGGTTAGCTTGAAGAGGGCATGCGACAGCCTTGTGGCCTCTTTCCCCGCACTTGAAACATCGAAGTGCAAGTCCTTGGCAATCTTTTCCCACATGCTCTTTTCCACACTTTCTGCATGCGAACGTCTTAGATTGATCTCCGGGCTCTACTCGGGTTGATCCTTGAGGTGGGGATGGTGCGGTTCTGGCTCGGAAGTCCTGCCTCGGCTTCTTGAAGTTGTGGGATCCACCGCTCTCGTTCCTCTTCTTAGCGAGCTCAAACGAACCTCACTGCAACTGTTGTAGCCGGTACAGGTCAGCAGCACTCAGATAAGCCTCCTTCAAGGTCCTTGGCTTGCTCACGGTCAACGCCTTTCGAGCCTCATAGTTGAGCCCAGTCACGAACTTCTTCACCTTCGCAAGCTCGATGGGGACTAGCATCATAGCGAAACGAGCGAGCTCCAAGAATCGCTTGTGGTACTCCACCACAGACGATGAACCCTGCTGGAGATGTAGAAACTCCCGTACATAGCAGCCCGGACATGTGACGGATAAAACTGATCTCTCATTCGGCCCTTTAAGGCTGTCCAGTCGAAGTCGGGTTCCTCTTGGCATTCGGGTCCCTCGTGAACCCACCAGAGATAAGCTTCATGACTGAATTAGAAGATGTTGCAAGCTCTAAGCTAACTGCTCGTTGATTGGTGTCTCGGGTGTACGAGCGCGTTGATGAGGCGGAACCATAACGATACTTCTACAACAACAATACGGTTACGGTAAGCACAAACAACAACGCACCCTTACCTGGCGCTAACTAAAAGAACACTAAGTTAAGCAGAAACCACAAAGCAAACAGAACAAACGGTAAACAATACACAGCTCACCACATGTCCTAAAAGTCCTAAGTTCTAAACACTTAGATACTTAAGGTCACCTTAGGGTCTCAAACCACACTTAACTTCTTAAAAGTCCAGACTCTAACATCCTAGGCTCAAACCTAGGCTCTGATACCAACTGTAACACCCCTGATTTTCACAATTTTCAAAAACATTTAAAACTTAGTAAAGAGATAAAGTCTACTCATCGAGATTAAAGTAACGCGGAAGCAAAAGACAAAATACGGGAGATGTCATGCCACACCTATACATCTATAGGTGTATAGGCTAAAATCTAAACAAACATATAAGTCATGTTCATAAAAATCCATGGCTCACAGGCCCAAAACTCTAACTAAAACAGTCAAGGGAGCTACACTATCTAACAACAGCTAGCGCGCACTCCAAAAGCTACTCAAGCCCTGTAAAGCAACATAAAGAAAGGGGACGACGCCCGGTCAACGAACATTGCTGGTAACCCATCAATACGCGTTAAATAGCATATATAGATAGTATAAATCAAAACCATTTTTGAAACGGAATACAGTATATATCATTTCAAAAGTCATAGATAGAAGTCAACTGCAAAGACTCTTTCACACTCTCAAAGGAAGAAGGGAATTCAACATCCCATGACATCAACAAGACAAGAACAACAACAGTAAACAATACAACTCGAGATGTATTCTACTTTGTGATCAGTAGAATACATCAAGACATGCTCATTAGCAAAGATACACATACACACATTGGCAACTACATGCCACAGTGACAAGTACATGTCACAAGATTCACACGGTTCCAACCTTATGCCATGTTCCAACCTTATGGCTACCCCCGGCCTTATTACAGTTCCAACCGTTCCTCCTAGTGCCACCCTGTACTTCTGAGTTCAACCTTATACCGCCAGGGACCGTCTCCCCCCCCCCCCCCCTTCCAACATAGCCTCCAACATACCACCTATTCATGAGTACACGGGGGTACTTTTCATTTCAAACACACAACCTCCAACATATGAGCCTACGCTCAGGTCACACCACCAATTTCATTCATGGCCACCACGAGGACCACAATTGTACCTTGGAGATTAAGGTCCCATACCCTTAATCGTGCAATCAAGGTACTACAAGTACACACATTTTCATCACTGAAATCAATCAATGGATCACAACAAAGATATGAAACCGTACTCAACAAGAAAGGATTACAATCCGACACCAACGATGGTCAATGCAAGTTGCCAATCTCAATAGGAAAAACCAAACCGTACACACTAGTATTTCAACATCAAACTAGCATGCTTATCAAACGGGTAACCAAAAGTAGTTCCATAGAACATACAAGACTCATCATAGTCCAACGAATCACAAAGTTGGACATTTAGCACGATTCAAGACACCAAAATCCTACATGGATTCCTAACATACCGTTCTAGACATACGAAACATCAAGAAGACACTCAAATAGCCCAATAAAACAACATCGGGAGGTTAAAACATCAATTACCGAGTCTAAAGAATCACGGGGAACAAATCCCCGAACAACATCAACAGTGTACCCCACGGGTGGACCTCCACCCGTGGTTCCGTCCGCGGGTACCATAACCCATCAGGCTCGTACCCCGCGGGTGGGGCGGCCGGTGGAGCTCTGCCCGCCGTTCCGCCCGCGGGTACACTCCTGTACACCAAATAATCCCTTCGGGGATTTTCAACAACAAGTCCAAATTCAAGTCCAAAACACCCAAAATCTCACACAATACAACAATATGACTTGAACCTAAGAAATAGCCAAGCAATGGCATACAAGAACCTTAATAACAAGCTCTAGACATGCATTACCACAAGACAATGCATCAAAACTCACATTTCATCACAAAAATCACAAGTAGAAGCCAAGAAATCATCATATAGGTAAGAAAATAGATTTTGTAAAGCATGGGTTACCTTTGTAGCCTAACACTTCACTTTTCTCACCCTTAAAAGCTTCTCCTAAAGCTCTTCTTCAACTCCAACTTCATAAACACACCAAGAGACAACAAAGATTCTATTTTTAGAAAAAGACATCTAAAAAGATACTAAAAACAGCAAGAGATCAAGGATCTTACCCTCCCCTATGATCAAGGTTAGAAAAGTATGAATCTTGGAGGCCAACTTGTAGAATCTAAGATGCCCAAAATTTGGCTTGGAGAAGAAGCTATCAATTTCCTAGAGAGAAGTTAGAGTTTTTGTGTTTAGAGTGTTGGTGGATGAAATGAAAGGATGATGCTAGGTTAGCTTGGAGCACAAACTTTAGGTAGAAAGACTTCTTTACCCTTACTAAAGTTGGAAAAATAAGGAGACAAGGGAACAACTCATAAGGCTTAGGGTACAACTCTTTGACTTTGGTTGACTAGTCAAATTCTAGTCCTTCGACTATTGAATTTTCAGGATTTAGGAATAAATTACCAAATAAGCTAGAATTAATTATCTAATTAATCCTTAGATAGAGTTTGGATTCACGGGGTGTCACAGTGGGTGCCCCTCTGACCACCCTACAACCATGAAAAGACCCCTTAACCTCAACCTGTTGTAGCAATAATGAGATGCCCTATGCACAGATAATGAACAAATACGAGGGAAGGGATCACCCTGTCTAAGTCCACGGGTAAGGATAACTTGCCCAATACTTTCACCTTTAACTAGAAAACTATAAGAAATAATAGTGACACAATTTATAAACAAATTCACCCATCTGTCTGCAAAACCTACAGCTATAAACAACTTACGCAGGAAGGACCACTCCATATGGTCATAAGCCTTAGTTATAACTAACTTGAGAGGCCCCCACCCAACCACACCACACTGTTTTCTATTCAGATAATGACCCATTTCTGCATCAATAAGGATATTATCAGTGATGAACCTATCAGAAATAAAAACACTTTGGGACTTAGAAATTACATCACCCAACAGTGCCATCCTGCTTGCAATCATCTTAGCCATTATCTTATAGACAACATTACACAGGGCAATAGGTCTGAGGTCAGACACCAACTCATATGATTCTTCTTCTTTGGCATAAGGACAACATTTGTATCATTAAGACCCTCCGGGAAAGAACAAGAATTGAGGAAATTTATCACAAAAGACGAAACATCCCCCAAATCACATCCCAAAAGTGCTAATAAAATTCCGGGTTCATCCCATCAGGGCCATAAGCTTTATCAGGGAACATGAAAAATAAAGCAGACTTAACTTCCTCTAGTTCAAAAGGGCGGAGAAGGGCATCATTCTGACACTGGGAAACATGGGGTGTTATATTATTAATGAAAGAATCCACAGAGGTAGGACTATTAGAAGAGAAGATATCATCAAAATAATTCAGAATAACAGACTTTAAAGCATCACCTTCCACCCAGGCATCAGATTCATTTTTAATCTAGAGAGAGTATTTTTCTTCTTACAAGCAGAAGCATACCTCTGAAAGAATTTAGTTTTGGCATCAGCACTTTTCAACCAGTGTTGCTTGGCTCTCTGCCTCCAAAAAGCTCTCATTGATAACAAGTTAATGGGATTCCAATTCATGGCACCTAATGGTTATAAGACATACTAGGATGGATTTAAGGACGGGGGAATTTTTAGGAGAACGAAACATTTTCCCATATATATATATATATATATATATATATATATATATATATATATATATATATATATATATATATATATAATCGGGATCAAATGTGAACAAGGTTTCCTGTGATAAGTTTGGACTAATCTAATCCATCCATCAAGGAAGATCAATGGCATAAGGGGCCGGCAGGGGGATAAAGAACATGGTTAATTTTATAAATATTACAAACTTTAAAGTTTTTAATATTTATGAAATTGACACTTTTTTTTTTCTAATTCTTCTTTATTTTTCAACTGTTAAATCCACTAAATCGATGTCTACCATTGTTCCACATTTCTCACATGAAGCCTTATTCTCATGGGCAGGGCCGACCCTAGCCATGTAGTTAATTTTTTTTATTTTTTATTTTTTATTTTTTATTTTTTGTAAATCATGAATAAAAGGTACATTTTTAATATATTAAAAGTACATTATTTATATATTGAATGTACATTATTTGATAGTATACATAGTTAAAGTCTCCTGGTTTAGTTAGAGCATCCACATTAGTTGGAGAGAATTGGGGGATAATGTAAGAGTGATTAGGACAGAGAATGTGAGAAGGGGAGAAAAAAAAAACAAAAAAACCAAAAAAAAATTAAAAAAAAATAAAAAAAAAATAAACAGAATGGTCAGGCGCGCCGTTCGGCGCGCCTGACGCGCAGCCTGGCGCGTGCACTGCACGCGCCAGGCTGTGGACTTGCTGTGCGCCTAGTCAGATCATCTTTCTCTCTTTTTTTTCTTGGTTTTCGCAATATTTCTACCATTGCAGATGAATTCTCCTTGAATTAATTCTCCCCTACATTAGTTTTGCTCCCCACTCAGTAGAATGCATTCTGAAATCTCCCCTTATTATCCACAAGTGTGGATGCTCTTAGAGTCTCATGCTTTAGTCTTTACTTTATTTCCTGCTTTTATGTTGTAGTTCAGTATATAATCTCTCGTGTAATCTTCTCCAAATATATAAAACACAAATATAGCCTAGCACGATCCTATTGCCAACCCAAAATAATGTGCCTTCAATACTCAAATAATGTACCTTAATTAACTACATGAATAATGTATATTTAATTACTATATTAAAAATGTACATTTTATTCATTATCTACACAAGTGTATTGACCATGATCCATGGAATAATGATTGGGCCATGTGTACCCGCATAGACAACTCAACTAGTCATAGAGGTGAAAGTTTGAAAGAATGACCAGGAATCGAGTCTTGGTTGAGTTACCATGATTTACATCCTCCCAAATGCTCTGTCGGGGTTGGAAAAAAAAAGTTACTTTTAAATTGAATCTAAATATGACTTTTACACCAAGACTATGTGGTCTAATGGTATCCGGGTTGGACTTCCATTTGGAAGATTATAAGTTCGAGCCTCAGTGGAGGCCTTATCGGTTCTTTGTGTTTCAGTAGGTTGAGAAAGTATATGAATACATACTACAATGTAATAGAGCCAGTAACTTTCAAAAAAAAAAAAATATGACTTTTACAATTTCTTTTAAAATTCTTATAATATTTCATTTAACATTAAGTATTAATACTGGATACTTATTTTCACATATAACACGTAAACAGAGTAGTTATCATTATAAAAAAAAATAAATAAATAAAAGAGGGGGGAGGGGGGTGGGGTGGGGGTGGTACCAATTAAGTTAAAGGGGTAAAATAAAAGTGTGTATATATATGCAGTTGACTTGCAGGATGTGGCTTAAAGGTAATGCAAGTCATGATTTATGGCAATATTGAGTGGGCCGGGGTGCACGGTGCACCATCACCATAAAAGCAATCTGTCTGGTGCAGTGCCACATCTATCAGGCCACTAATATATTATATATATGGCCTCTCCTGCGCCCCATTCTTCTCCATTGCCATCTTCAAATCAAATAAACATTCTTTGCTAATATTATACACTGCATACTATATATACTGCTAAAACAGCCATGATATTCAGGATGAAGCCTTCTCCTTTGGCTCTGGCTTTCCTTGTCTTGCTGCTTTTCTTATCTCCTGGTAACTATATATAATATAATTATAAGCTAGCTTCTTAAAAACAATGCAATGAGTAAGCTAAGGACGACTCTAGTTAGTACTATGACATATATATTAATTATTACAACGTTAATTAATGTGTTTCTGTCTTTCTTGTTTCTGGTTTAATTTTTTATAAGGAACCCTTGTGGGCTTCAGGAATGGAGTGAACACCTTTTACATGCTGCACAAGGTAGTAACATGTCTTGCATTTAATTTGTATTACTCTCTCTCTCTCTCTCTCTCTCTCTCTCTCTCTCTCTCTCTCTCTATATATATATATATATATATATATATATATATATATATATATATATATATATATATATATATATAAGCTCATGTGCGGTTGAGTGTCTCCCGTGCGGTTGGGCGGTGATTAATGTGCGTGAGTTTTGTGCTTAAGGTGCATGGGTGTGTACTTAATGTGAGTAGTGTTGAAACTTAAGTTGCATGAGTTTTGTGCTTAAGGTGCGTGAGATTAGTGTTCATGTTTTGTTTGTGTGCTTAATGTGCGTGTGCTGTGTACTTAAAAGTGCGTCAGTTTAATGTGTGTCTAACCGCACAACCCACGGGAAGTCATTCCTGCACCTGATCCCTTCCGCGTATATATATATATATATATATATATATATATATATATATATATATATATATATATATATATATATATATATATATAGGGGCAGGGCCGTGTTTTAAGTTTTTGTGGCCCTGTTTTGGTAAATAAATGTGGTCCTACTAAAATCAAAATTTTTAAAACCAATACATACAAGTTTCAAAATTTTGACCTCCAAGTTGAAATACAATAAATACACATTTTTCCCATATCTTCATGGAACATTTTAAATTTAATTGATTTTTTTTTTATTTCTAAACTAGCTAGGTAAAAATTAAATATTGGACCTCTAAAATTTGGGGCCCCTCTAAAATTGGGGTCCCTGTGCGGTAGCCTAGCTTGCACAGCCTAAAATCAGGCCCTGTATAGGGGTGATCACATGTGGTCATGTTGTTAGGTGTGGTCATATGGTCAATTATAGGCCATAAGATTAGATAGATCCAATGAATCATATTAATCAAGATTCTTCCAGTATTTTCGCGCACATTCTCCTACCCAGCGAACTACAAGGGTAAACTCGTCATAAAGTACCGGAATAGGAAAAATCACATTGTTGTGTGTTTTATTACACTATTGGTGCATGTTGTCAACATTGTTCGTGTATTCTGGAACCCGGCCGCTATAAATGGCCACTGTAATTACCATAACACGGAAATACACCATTGCTGTGTTTCACTTTGGTGTGTTTTATTACACTATTGCTGCATGTTGTCAACACTGTTGGTGTATTCTGGAACCCGACCGCTATAAATGGCCACTGTAATTACCATAACACCCCCACTTACCAAAACGCGCGAAAATCCTCAGAATTACCACTGCCGTTAGATTAAACTGTTTCAACGACACAGATACGACCACACCGCCACACCTAATGACATGACCACACACCATTAGGTGTGAGTAAAAACACCATACACTGTTCGGAAATACACCATTGGGGGTGGTGAGTTATATGGTGTATTTTTTTGAGTCTGTGGTGTATTTTGTGATGTTTTATTACATTTCATTGGGGTGTGTTTTTATTACACTGTTGGTGCATATTGTTAACATTGTTGGTGTATTCTGGAATTTGACCGCACCGCCGCACCGTAAGACCCCGCCGCATATGAGCGCTCTTCTATATAAATATATATATATATATATATATATATATATATATATATATATATATATATAGCAATTTTGAGAGAAACCACTCTTTAATTATTTTTTTGTATAACATATAGCCAAAATACTATTACTTTTTCTATTTTGAGAGGGGCACCGAAAGTTTTTGTATGATTAAAATTCGTGAATAATAATTTATATCCATAATATTAATATTATTAACTACTAAATTTTCTTAAATTTCCAATTTGGTAAATTACTTTCTGTCATTTTAGTGAAACAATTTATTATATATTTTAAATTTATTGATTTATTTATCATATACATATATAGTATGCATTACTATACGTTATAATTTCATTCCAACTAACCAAGGTTTCTAATTCGATTCTCTATCTGTTACAAAAATTAGTTCATTATTAAAAATAATAATCATGTAGAATACAATTTAAAAAACTTTGCCAAACAAACACTACACACTAGTATAAACAACTAATCCGCTATTGTGATAAAAGGTATTTTCACAACTATTGTACAACAGTCGCGGAAAGTTGAGTCATCCTCAACCATTATTCTCTAAGAACGGTCGCAGATTTATTATTATTATTATTATTATTATTATTATTATTATTATTATTATTATTATTAT
Source organism: Ipomoea nil (assembly GCF_001879475.1). NCBI lineage: Eukaryota > Viridiplantae > Streptophyta > Magnoliopsida > Solanales > Convolvulaceae > Ipomoea > Ipomoea nil. Next base: position 1,151,078 of record NW_017617553.1, on the reverse strand, counting down.
TATTTTGTACTAGTGACACTACATATATTCACAATCTATAAATATAATGTGAGAATAACTTTGGCCCTTTCTTTTCGGTGCAAAACATTCAGAACAATCTGGGTGGAGTTGGAGGAAATGGAAGGAAGATGGTTGAGCTTGAAGCTGTGTTGGACTACGACTATGCCGGACCTAATACTAAGCATGATCCCAGAGGGAGGAAGGGTGGGAATGGCAAGAACCCATAATCACTCAACTCATACATACCTATAATAATATAATAATACTAAGAACATTTTGATGCATGAAATCATGAGAAATGAGACATTATTGTTGATCGATCATATGTATTTTGATCTTTCATCATCATATCATATTATATATATATTAATCCTACGCTGTACTTGTCCTTTAATTTGAGGTAGAATAAAAACAGTGCAATGAGATTATCATGACGTACATTGCTAATGGGAAGTTTGGTGTTGTATTTGTTTTTGTGTTTTACAATACTGCTTGCTGTTTGCGAGCCATAAAATAAACTATGTATTACTATTTTCGTACGTATTTGTGACGGTAGATTTATTGTTAGAAAGTATATAAATAAACTAGATTTATTGTTTTACAATACTGCTTGCTGTTTTACTACTTTTTATAATAAATAGTATAATGAAATATAGAGAGAATAAGTATTTTGTATTAATGAGAATTGTTTATCGTCTTCCCATATATGAGGGTCTATATTTACACAAGTAGGCTTAAAGCCCTAAAAGGAATAAACTCCTAAAGTACCTCATATTGGAAATACTTATTACATTAGAAATGGGAAACCCAATCCCCATTATATTATGAATAATCGTTATACCGTGCACTAGGGCGCACATAGCACTGTGCGCCCCGCGCCTCCCAAAACGACGTCGTTTTGTTAAGTTGTTAAAAAAAAATCCCCTGTTTTGAATGCGCATAAATTCATAACAGAATACACATAATTTAACATAATATATAATACACATAAACTCATAACACAATACACAAACTTTTAACTGAATACACATAATGAGTTTGGTTAACATAATACACATAAACTCTTAACTGAATACACATAAACTCATAACACAATACACATAAAATTTTAACTGAATACACATAATGAGGTTTGGTCTGTTCGGATGGACGGAATGACATCAGCATGACGTCAGCATGAAACGTGCACGTTTTGTGCCTGGGTGCACATTGCTATGTGCGCCGTGGTAAACGATATAAATTGTCATATTATGAATAGTAAGCTCAATTCTAGTAATAAACTCCTAGATTGCTTCGTATTGGGTATCCTTCTTGGGCTCTTCTCGGTCTAATTGCATCCTAGGCTCATTATCCACGCGGCCTGATCTTGAGGTCACCGGTCCGACCAGCTGCCAAATGGGTGGTTTGACAAGTCAACCCCTAGCATATTATCCATTATTATTTAGTTCCCTACTTTCTTGATATTTTGCGAAGTCGATGTCTTGGGAAAGTAGCTTAAAAATGCCCTCCGACTAGTCCTCCGCCTTCTAAGAGGCATTATGTGATTTTTGCCTTTCCAATGCATCCGACCAGTACTTGATGCGCATATTATGTGATGAAATTCATGCTAAAAATTATTTCCACGAATTCGTTCAAAGGAATTGATAAGGTAAATAAGTTAATAAAATATATTTCTCCTCTAAATTTTTGAAAATACTAACTTATTAATTATTTATTTCTTTTGAACTTTGTATAGTTTGGAGAGATTTGGTAGATTGTGCTACAATCAACAAGAGATTGATGAAGTTAGAGACACATGGTGCAAGTATCTTATTGATGAATAGGTTAATACAATACTTAAGTACATGAAATGATGAAATAATTGATGTTGATAATTTGAGTTTTAAATTTTATTATTAATTTGTGTCAATTGTGAGATTATGAATGTAAAATTGTACAAATTTTGAATGTTGATGTGAATTTGTATAATTGTTCTGATTTTTAATTTTGGTAGAAATTAATATATATATATATATATATATATATATATATATATATATATATATATATAAGAAAGTTCAAATGCGGTGGGGTCTTCCCGTGCGGCGGCGCGACGGAATTTCAGAATACACCAACAGTGTAAGGGAAACACACCACAATGAAATGCACAAAAAAAAAAAAAAAAAAAAAAAAAAAACTACACAATAGACCCAAATATACATCATATAACTCACCACCCCTAATGGTGTATTTCCGAGCATTGTATGGTGTTTTTAATCACACCTAATGGTGTGCTCGCTTTTGGTGATGTGTACCCAATTTGTGTGTGTTTTGTGGTGTATTTTCGTAATGTTGATAGTGTATATTTGGTGAACTATTGGTGACGCCGCACCATAAGACACTGTCGCATTTGAACCTTCCTCTATATATATGGGTGAGGTTCAAGTGAGGCCAGGGTATTAGGTGAGGATTGTAGTCAAAGTTGTGACCATCAGATCAAGGGAATTAAAGGTCCAGATTACACAAGGAGGTTATTAAACCGTGGGGACTTTTGGTAAGTAAGAGTATTAGTAATTAATAGAAGGGGTAAAAGAGTAAAAATGTTAATCGGTTGTGCAATTAATTTAAGGAAAAAGCAAAAAGTCGGGGATTAACGTGTAGGGTTTAGTCGGTGAAAGATCTGGGAGGCTGTCCGTATTGCACATTGACCAACGGCGAACCCGAGAGCTCAAAAGACAAACTGTTGAAGCGCTGGGCGATAGTACAGAGCCGAGAAAAATGGCGAACGGAACTGCGAGAAGGAGTAAAAGGCGTGCATCTCTGGAGACATCAACAAAACTCGGTAAGTGAAGAGTTGTTTATTGTTTTGATTTTTTTACGTAAACTTGCATTCCAGTTTGGAACGAATTTTTGTGATTTTGCATGTTCAAATGGTTTGTGTCTGTGCAAATTTGATTTTTTTTGGGTAATGAAAAAATGGCCGGTGGTGGGTGTGGATTAGGGCGACTGACTACGACTATCGGCGGTGGGTGAGGGCGGCGATTACATTGCGGGAACAAGGGGATTCGAACTGAATGGTGTTGTGCGAACCAATTTTTTTTTATGTTTTATCTTTGGGATAATTACAGAGGGCGTTGATGTGGGTTGAGTAACAATATTAGATAGGACTAGGTTGGAGGGCCGCCGTTGGGTAAGGACTGGAAATATAGACCAGGAACAAGGGTGAACGGGGGATACGAAGTGGAAACATGGTTAAGTGTTGTCAACAAGCTTTTACCAATTATGATTTAAATGGTTTTTATTACGGTGGGTTAATAGGTGAATAGGTGTTAAATTTGTTTCTGCCTACTTTACCAAAATACTTGCTAAGCATTTGAGCTAAATGTGCAATGCAGTTTCTATTCCCAATACTCGACAAGTCTCACTACTATATCATCTCCGTGGATGTGAGAGGAGGGACAATGCAAATAATTGATAGTTCATCAGCTGGGAAAAAAGAAAAAATATATGACTGTTGGTCCCGATAGGGTGGTGAAAGTCTAGAGGGGGGGGGGGGGTGAATAGATTTTCAAGCTTTTTTCGAAATAAATAAATCTTTGGTAACTTCAACTCTAAGTAATCAAGTAAATAGAGTAAGTTTAAACTGCACAGCGGAATAGGTAGTATGTAAAGAGTTATGCCCAATTAATAATTCAAATGCGCATGTAAGATGAGTACAGATGATATGTAAAGTGTAACACCCCGTGTTACGGCCCTAAAACCATTTAATTAACCAATCAATAGCCCAAGAGCAGGAATAAATCATAATGATTAATTAGGGAAAAAGGCCCACCATAGTCCATGGGCCCTCATATATAAACCCAACCCCTAAACCCAATCCTTAGTTCCAAAAGGAATAGAATTAGCGAGCCTATAATATTAGTTCCTAATTATGACAACTAGATATATAAATAGGGGACTTAAGGGGCACCTAGAACTCCCCACAAGAATAACGCCCCACCACCCCGAAAGAGCTCCAAGAATCCCCGTAGAAGAAATCAAGAAAGCAAGAAAGCTTAAAGAAAGACCCTTCATAGCCAAGGAATTAATTAAGGCTAAGAGGTAACCCATGTCTCAACAAAACCTATTTTCATAGTTATAATTCCCCCTTAGGGTTTCCCCATATTATTGTATATTGGCGAGTTATGATGATTATTATTGGTAATTGATGTGATGATCCCATGGGGGATCTTGATAATCTTGATATTGGGAGATTCTTGATGATTATATGGAGTTCTTGATGATTATGTGTTGTTCTTGATAATTGTGTGATGCTCTTGATGTTTATGTGTTATTCTTACCGAATCTTGCAATTAGAAGACAAATCATATTCTTGTTGATATAAAAGTGATTAGAACCCTAGATTGTATCGTATGATATTATTCTTGGTTTATCGGGTGGGGAAATCGCATGTTTGGGTGTTGATTATATTAGAAAAGCATGATAGGTTATGTGCCGACGTTTCTCGTATTTGATCCGTTAATTGTCTACGTGTTAATTATTAGTTGCGTTGAAAAGTGTCTAAGCATGGTTTCGGGTTCGACAAAGGTTCCCGGGACGTTATTGTGTGAAAAGAGTCAGTGGGGGGTAGGTGGGGGGGTAGGGGACCCGCCACCTACCCACGGCCGAGAAGACACCGCCCGGCAGCGGGTAGCCGGCGGGCGGGCAGCTGCCCGCCGGCGACCCGCTGCCCGGAACAGTACACTCCTGCGGGCAGCCGGCGGGTGGCCCCCACCCACCGGCTACCCGCTGGAAATCCCCCCACCTTGGGATCCCGGCTTCCCCGTTTGATGTTTCCCCTTTCCCCGTGGTGTCCCAACGGACTCCGTTTATCGTGCCTATGTCTAGTTTGATGTTTCGGGTACCGTTCGTAGGTTTATGAGTCTATTGTATTGCATGCTAGTTGAATTGGTATCCCGTTGACCTAGGTGGAAGGAGTATGAACCCCTTAGGACTATTCTTAGTATGTGATGGATCACACATAGGTTTTGTTATACGTTTTCTCCCCTTTCCTAATGTGTAATGTGGGTTGCATGTGCTTGCTATGTGTTATGTGTGTGTTACCCCAATTCGGTTGCGATCGGATTGGTTATCCTGAGCTGCGGTTCAGAAGCTAGCTGCGGTCAGATTGATACTCTTGGGCTGCGGTCCACCGTTTGGTTGCGATCAAACGTTTCTATACGAGCTGCGGTTCGTCCTTTTTCCTGGCTGCGGTCAGATGACATTCTCTTGGGCTGCGGTCCACTGTTTGGTTGCGATCAAACACTATGATGAGCTGCGGTTCATCGGTCGGTTGCGATCGACCCCTCCGTGTTGCGATACGGGGCAGGGTGCTGCGGGGCCGTGTCAGAGCTATATGCGCTGACCCTCATGTATGGGCGTGCGATTGGTCCTGTGGCGCCAACAAAGTGTGTTATGTGTTGTGACATGGACGAGTTGTGATTACGAGTGTCTTGGGGGATGTGACTATGGGATTTATATTGGGGATTGTTCATGTTGGGTTATGATCATTGTTTATGCTTTGCCTTATTTGCCTTATCTGTTGTGAACTGCATATGCTCGTTATAACTGTTGCTTGTGTCTGGCCTTATCTGTCGAGTCATTCCCGGTTTTAAAGCTAGAGTTCGTAGGATATATCTTCATGCTCAAAATGGTTTTCGTATATCTATATATATATATCTCTATATGTATTGTATTTCAACGCGTTGGAGTGGGTTACCAGCATCTCTCGCTGAACAGATATATTTGGCTTTCAGGCACAGAAGATTAAGTCACTGGAGCGCGCTAGAACTTGGAGTATAGAAGCATATAGTTTTCCTTTTGGCCTGCGTGCCACGTTTACGTAATTACGCTTTGAGGATATTAGTTAGTTAGCCTGTGCACTTGGGTTCTCTAGCCCAGGTGTGGCATAGCACCCCATACGCTTGTATTTATTTCTTGGGATTTAATGAGATTCTACCTTTATTATAAGTTTAAAAAGTCTTGAAAATCTGGGGTGTTACATAAAGTGATAGAGATACCTTGAATATATAAAGGAGATGGTTCACTCAATATATAGTAACAATATTCAAGATTGTAAATAAATATCGTATCACGTCGACCGTGTAACGAATGTTACATGCAACACGTCAAACTTGCTTAGAATAATTCAATATTTAAGCTCGAGAAGTTTGAGTCACATGCATACGTGAAAACACATTAAACCCGAACGATTAAGATTGACTGTGAATAGTAAACGGGTTAGTCGGATAAGATAAATAGATAGAGCAAATTATGTAAGTGCGGTATGTAAATGAGAGAGGCAATTTATAGTGGTTCGGAAGTGGCGTAATCTTCTTAGTCCACATTTCTCCTTTCGCGTCTAGGAGAAATTCACTATTTTTCACACACAGTTACAATAGTGAATAAGCGCTACACAAGCACTTCTTCCGGATGTTTTGCACACAGCTACACCCAACTCCGAGTGTCTCGCACACAGCTACACTCAACTCCGAGTATTTCGCACACAGCTATACTCAACGCCAACTAAGTGTCTTGCACACAGCTACACTTAGCAACTACGAGTGTTTTGCACACAACTACACTCACTAGAGTATTTTGCACATAGCTATACTCTTTTTACAATTACAAAAACAAAGGTAATTGTATCTCTCTCTAACTAGATTTTTGAAACTATTCAGACTAAGTCTCTAAGAATATTTGAGCACTTGCACTTTTAAATTTTCGTGTGTATTGCACTTCTATCTCGTGTCTATCTTGTACACATCTGCTTCTGTCTTCAAGTCTTCATGGCTTTTTATAGGCAATCAAATATATCCGTTTGAGTGGGATAATTTGATATTTGAAATTTGAATCTTCATAGCCTGATATTGTTGACAATAGTAGGTCTTTAATTTTGATTTGATTGTCAACTTGCCTGACAAATAATATTTTATCACAACTTAATTTTCTAGTTGTTTAAAATATTATTTTTTTTGTCTTTTTGAATATCCAACATATCTTTGAAATAAATTCATCTGATAGAATTTATTTCTAGGATAAGTTTTTATATTCATGTCTTCATAAATATTTTTCCGTTCTGATCAAATGTCTTTTAGGCAATTTTGGATTCTTGTGGCATGTGGGTAGACTTAGAATAAATTCCTTCGAATTTATCTAATTTCTGATCATCTTGCTTCTTTGCCACATTGTGCTCCTTTGACTTGAGCATCGTGCTCCTTGACTTGAACATTGTGCTTTTCTGATTTGGTCACATTGTGCTCCTTTGGACACATCGTGCTTGTTCACATTGTGCTCCTGCCTTTGTCAGCACACATCGTGCTCCTTTTGAACATTGTGCTCCTTAGCACACATCGTGCTCCTTTGGTAGCATGTGCTCTTTAGCACACATTGTGCTTGTCAGCAAACTTGATTTGTAAAAATTAAGTCCTTGGGGGGAATCGATCTCGAGTGTGATCGTTTTGAGTAAGGACTTCTACCATTTCGCTGTTAGGCTCATCCGGTCATTCTTTGCAACACCATTCCTTTATGCTTCTTTCTCGGATGAATACTCGTAGGACCAAAATTAATTTCTCAAATTAATTTTGTTCTTCCTATGGTAGATTCCTTTTGACTCGCTATTCTGATTTATGATGCTTGTACTCAAAGACCTAAAAACTAAGGGGATCTAAAGTACATTTGGCTTCATCAAAACTTACAAAAAAATATTCCTATCAATGACAAAATCCCTGCAGATTTGGTAAGCACCACAGCATTATATGTTTGTAAAATTAATTGGGTTATAATTCCAAAAAAAAAAAAAAGAAGAAGATAAAAGTAGTTGAACAGTAATGTGATTTAAAATAGAATGCATGAGTGATGGTAAAAATAGTAATGGTAGGTTGGCATATAGAGTAGTATATACTTTGAAGATGCATGTTATGATATGAGAGTACACTAACGTATTACCGTACTGAGCATCGGTATTTATACCCGTTATGCATTTGAAATACTATTCAATGTGCAATGAAGTGTCTGCTTTGCATGCATAAAAATATGTAAGAGTTATGCTACAGTTTTATATAATGAATGATGGTGCCCGGATATGAGATACTAACCGAATGTGTTGTGTACGCAGAAAGACATGCTTGGGTGCTTCATAGACGACAACAAGGACTATAAACGGGCAGCTGAAATACTACACATGGAACCAAAAAGAATGCTAATGTCATGGAGGGATGCCAAAGAAAGTCCAAATAGTGGTGTGTATGCAATGAGGCACACGGAGTGCTTCATAGGGCAGCAAGCTAGGAGTTGGGAATGTGGACTACGCAAAGGAGCCAAGTCCACAATAGAAACATTTAGAATGAGGTACATGAAGGAGATCCTGCTCAGCGAGTGTAATGAGCAGCACGGTAAAAACCTTCAAAGCTCACCTATATTCGACCAGGGAGAATTCACGCAACAGGTGTAGCGTACTTGTTGAGTGGAAAATATGAGAAAGAATGCAATTGGGGAAAGTGGTTTGATCTGAGATTGGGAATTAGTTTTTGATGCCTAAAAGACACACAAATAAGGTAGATGGTGACTGGTACTAGACCATTGAAATTGGCAAGGAAGAATTGTTTTGTTTGCGACAAAGCACGCATCTGCAATAACAAACGAGGGAAAACTTTCAATTAGTTACTTTCTGCTTTGTTCATTGGCGACACATCTCACTGGAAATGAAGCACAAGGGACCTTAGAACAGTTACCCAAAATGGCGGGTGATCTTATCACATCTTTGCTTGTTATTATAGTTATTTTGAATCATCTCAGTATTTAAGTTCTTTAATTTTACTTATTTAATACATATTTTCCTTGCTATTATCATTTAATTATGGTTCACACTTGTTTTGAATGTTTTACGGTGTTTGTTAGTGTTTTTGAACCATTGTAGGTTAATTCTATGAGCAAGGGAAGTTCAAGGATGAGTTTGGAGCAATTTTGGACAAGTCCGGGACCCAGAGGATTCGACGCGTCGAAAATTTCCAGTAGCATCACAAAACTGAGCTAAAGAGGCTCGACGCGTCGAGCCTCAATTCGACGCGTCGAGAAAGACGCGAGCAAATCTGCGTGAAACATAATGGCGCTGAAAGTTGGCATTTTCCTTTGCTAATTAATTTAGAAGATTCCTATTTCATCTCAACTTTGTACCCACTATAAAATCCCTCCTTCCTCAACCCTAATAACACACAGAGAGATTTTTAGAGTTCTTTGTAGACAAGAAAGAGAGGACTCAAGAGGCTCAAGTTGTCTTTGGAAGCAAGGAGGAAGCCAAGGAGATTTGGGAGAATCGCTTGGTTAATTCTTGTACTCTTTTGATGATTTGTAATCCTTTATTCATATTTGCTATGTATAATTTAGCCATGCTCGGCTAAATTCTTTAAGGATTTTTGGGTGAATTTGTTTATAAACCTATGTGCCTAGTTCGTTAATTTCTTAATATATTTATGTTTGGTTTTATGATTTGTGTTGCAATCTTGTTTTAATCTGTTGTTGTTGGTAGTTAAAGGCCTAAATTACTAGCTTCACAGTCATGTTTGTGTCACCAATGGGAGTTGGGGCATAAATTAGGGCACACACGATTGCACCTAATGGTTGGTCCTTGGAAAAGGGGGACTTATTAGGGGAAGTTTATTCTAGATTATTGCTCATCGGGAGATGGTAGTAATTAGGGATAATTGAATGCTGATCTTTGATCTTATTGGGTGTTTAAGCCATGGGAGTGGAAATTCACTAGGAATAGAGATTACGGGAGTAATTCGATTCCACTTTGCATTCCCATACAAATCTTAATTCCAAACCAAATATTACAAACGTTAATTGGCACTAGGTGATTAAACATTGTGACCCCAAGAATCCTATTTTGCTCTATTGTCTACAAAACCTTGCTACTTATTTTATTCTGCTTGTTATTTTATGCAATCAATCAACCTTCAAGTTTTGTTCGGACTAGTTTCATATGAGTAACCTAGTAGCTAGTGATTAGTACCCCACCTCTCTGTGGTTCGACAACCCGAATACTCCGGGTATTATTTGTTTGCCTCAAATTACAGCAATCAGCGGGCAAATGCAACTACAGCTCTTCTATCTTTCCACAAATCAGAAATAGGTATTCCTTGTCCATTCAAATCAAACACGTTCACATTGTCCAACACATTGACAGTCTCCTCATTCACAGCATTAGAATACCAACAATTAAAAGTATGCTCGAATGAAACCGTTAAGGAAACCGGCGGTAGAAACCGCGGTGGCGGACGAGCTGGGGGTGACTGGTTCTGAGCTAAAATGGGATTAATTTACTAGGCAGTTTCGTTTTTCTTGTTCTGGGCACACAACAACAAGGCATCATCATATACTTCCAAAATCTACTGCACCAAATGGGTGTGGACTTGAAAATAAAGTAAAAAGACAAGTTTGCCTTCCAACTTAACACCATTTTGACAGAAAATCTAACGGAGGATCACAGGTGGTTATTTTTTAAAACTAGGAGGGCGATGTCTCGTGATCATTTAAAAGTCAGATGATCACAGCTGGTATATGGCTAATACTCGAAGGACCATTGAAGGTATTAACTCTATTAAAGTGGTTTGAATTCAAAACCATTCATTCATGGTGTCCACAATTCTTCTCTTCAAATTTAACCAGAAACTATGTTTCTTTGTTGCCCGCAAACAATGGCATACCATGGAATTCCAAAATCTTTATTAATTTCTGAAATTCCGACAAGACAGTTGTTACAACCATAGTGTTGCTACAATTATTATTATTATTATTATTATTATTATTATTATTATTATTATTATTATTATTATTATTATTATTATTATTATTATTATTATTATAGTGGGATATGGGATAGCCACTTTCTTAGGTAGTTACAACCACTTAGGTAGTGGGTAGTGGGTAGTGGGTAGTGGGTAGTTTTATATTACTATGTATAAATAGCTACATATGTAATTGAAGAAGGGGGACTTTGGAAATTCAGGAACTTTTTGGCTTTCTATTAAGGAAAGATTGGGGAGACAAAGCACTCCAGAAACGCTTCATTTGTATTCTTAAGTTCCTAGGCCTGTGACGCGATCCTAATATCCCGGTGCCTATAACATTTGGTATCAGAGCCAACGTCATGGGCGATCAGACACTGGCAGATGTCATTCAGAACCTCCGGACCACAGTCGAGGCTATGAGGGTTGATCAGGAGGCTATGAAGGCTGACAGGACGAACTCCGAGCTATGTTCCGGCAGTTCTTGGCCGGAAAAGAGGCTGCTTCCAGCAGCCACAACGCACCCTCTCCTCCTCCCGCGGAGGAGGCACCACCTCCGCCACCCTGCCCTGCTGCCACCACCACTGCCCCCAAATTTACCAGGCTGGAGTTTCCCCGTTTCGACGGGCGAGAGGACCCCTCCGGCTAGCTTCACCAGTGTGAGCAGTTTTTCCGGGTACAGGGCACCCCAGCCCGCGATTTTGTCAGCCTGGCGGCCTTCCACCTGACCGGGGTGGCGCAACTTTGGCATTTCCGGCTAGAGATGGAAGAGCCGGAACTTACCTGGCTTCAATTCAAACAACGTTGCTACCTGCGCTTCGGCCCTGGCCTCCGGGGTAATGCGTTGGGTTGTCTTGCCAAACTGAACCAAGGAGGCGGCACTGTCGAAGACTACTCTGATGACTTCCAGACGGCGCTGCTTCGTACATCTTCGATTCGCCATGATCAAGTTGTTGACCTCTACACCGCGGGATTGGACGACTGGCTACGCATCGATGTTGAAAACCAGCGTCCACCGAACTTGGATGTCGCCATCAACCTCGCCAGATCTTACTCTCGCCGCCAGCTCTCCGTACCCGACCACCGGCCGCGACCGTGTCCGGCGTTCTCTTCCTTCGCCGGTGATACTTCGTTGCGTCCTGGGCAGTCCACTCCGGCGCGGCCTGGGCAATCGGCACCAGCGACCTCCGCGAACAGCTTCCACGTCGCGAACCCTAGGCCGGCTCTGTCGTCTTCCGCCGGCGGTTCACGTGGGTCCTCTTCCTTTCCCACCGAACGGCGTCTCTCGCGATCTAAGTACCAACATCGACGCTCCAAGGATCTCTGTTTTACTTGTGATGAGCGCTGGACTCCCGGCCATAATTGTGCCCATTTATTTTGTGTGGTTGTTGATGAGGCTGAAGTGAATATTGGGTCCAACCCCGCTGGACAACCAGGTGGTCCATTTGAGCATCAAGTGATTGATTTTGGCTAGTCCAAATAAAACACTTATGGGTTCTAATAATACACCTTGTTCCATCACCTTGAGGACAAGGTGATTTTTTATGGGCGGGGAAATGTTACAACCATAGTGTTGCTACAATTATTATTATTATTATTATTGTAGTGGGATATGAGATAGCCACTTTTTTAGGTAGTTACAACCACTTAGATAGTGGGTAGTTTTATATTACTATGTATAAATAGCTACATATGTAATTGAAGAAGGGAGACTTTGGAAATTCAGAAACTTTTTGGCTTTCTATTAAGGAAAGATTGGGGAGACAAAGCACTCCAGAAACGCTTCATTTGTATTCTTAAGTTCCTAGGCCTGTGACGCGATCCTAATATCCCGGTGCCTATAACAACAGTAATATGAATATTATATTGACATGAGCAACTGAAAATGTAAGGCAAATATACAAACATTTGATGATCTATGTTTGTTCCTTTCAGCCGATAACTATATACAAATTTTAGCACACATCATTATGCTCAAAAGGAAAGTTGGGTTGACATCCATATTCCAACTGACACAATCCCCATCGTTGCTAAAGCTTGAACCAATTCCAAGAACACATTCTGCTGTTGCACAGGCAAGTTTCGCCAATCTGTCCGCCTGTAACAAATCATTCAGAAACCAGTTTACAGAGCGTTTGGTTGAAAGGAAGGAATTAGAGGAGAAAGAAATTGTAATTCCGTGAAAAAAGAATAAGGTGGAATAAAGTATGAATTCAAATTACATTGTTTGATAGGCAAGAATCGAATTTCTGGGAATTAAAAGGAAAAGACTAAAATACCCTTGGTAATACTAATAATAATAATAATTTCATTTTTTTTCCTTTCCATCCACCACAGAATTGGAATTCATAGGAGCAGTGGGAGCACTATGAATTGCAATTCTCTCCAACCAAACGATGTAATTGTGCTCGACTAAGAATTAGGCTGTAGCTGAATTAGGTGTTCAACTGTTCAAAAAGCGGGTATAGAACTAAAACAACACTTATCAATACAATTCATCCAAGAATTACATACCCCAAATCAGCAACGATAATGCTAACGTTATCTTGTGATCGCTGATAATCCTGTAGAAAACGAAAATATAGTTTAAAAAACACGCAGTATTTCTATATCTTTGGTTCTATATGCATGTTTGCATTTGATCTGGTTACAGTTCATTACCAGGGCCATTCTTGCAAGGGCTTCGCAAGCTATCTGTCATCAGTGATTACAGGATGTTAAACGCAAGATACTAAACAGGGTACTAAAGTATTGGGACATGGCGATTGCTGACCTGAACATCCCCGTGTTCCCGAAGTTGATTCCTAACCAAAGTAACTGCATCTGAGCTGAATTTCGACAAAATTAATCAGGGAGTAAGTGGTTGCTGGATTTATCAAGCATGGGTGAATATCGGTTGTAATCTAAGTTATGGAAACAGATAACTTGCGTCAAAAATTGAAGTGACGGACCTGCTAACGTAATCCCACAATCCATCAGATGCTAGTACTAGAAATTCTGCATCTGATCCGAGAGTAACTTGAGAAACATCTGGAAATGCAGTAACCAAGTCACCGCGAAATGTCACCCTGGGTAAGTGTAGAACAGTTTTTGTCATGTGGAAGTTTATCATAAAAAACACATTTCACCCATAAACTATATTTGCATTATGAAAATAGTTTCATTTCTTCAACCAGAATGGGAAATCTAACATAAGAACAAGACTAAGGCAGTGTCAGGGTGTTAGGGGAACAAGGAGAGATAGTCCAGGTAGATCAATGCTTTCCTTGTGTAATAGTATGCTTAAATGGTAAAAACAATTACATATATCATCCAAATGAATGGCTTTCAATCCGAGTTGTTAATGTCATCTGGTATCCTCCGAGTATAGTGGTCCATCAACTTTCAAGTTAACCACCCATGGTTTTCAACTTTCAAATTTTAACCAGTTCTGGTCCTTCAACTTTCAAATTTTAACCAGTCGTGATCCTTTTAAAATTTAAAAGTTGAAGGATCACGGATGGTTAACTTGAAAGTTGAAGGACCTCAGTTGCTTAAAATTTAAAAGTTGAAGGGCCACGGGTGGTTAACTTGAAAGTTTAGGACTAAACGTGACAGAACACTATATTCAGAGGACCCCAGATGGCATTAACACTTTTCAATCCCATATCTTTTAGGTCTGTTGCTCATTTTTTACAAACAAAACCAAGGAAATAGTCAACGCCCTCCCACCCCTCTTTCTTATATATCAAACTGAACATATTCTATATAAATGGATATGAATGGATCCGAGATAGAACCTACCGGGAAGCAAACTTTTGAGACCACCTGCCTTCCTCGACACCCTTCTCCAGCATCCTTTTAGTTGACATGCCACAAGATGGATACAAGATTTTAAAGTATTAGACTATAAGTGGTCCATTCTATCTACGAATGACCATATTTTGATTTTTGAAAGTAATAACAAATGACTACTCTGATTTTTTTGAGGAAATATAGAAATGACATACTCAATCTTCTTGTTCTTGAATCGCGTATCCCCAAAAGCACGGGATACAGAAATATCTCCACAGATTCGTCCATTTACAATCTGCAATTATTTATACAAAACTAGAATTGGAATTTATGCTAAGAGCACATTTCAACTCACGAAGAAGAGCAGATAGTACGGGATCAAGTAAATAAGGCTCACCCATCCACCTGCTTCCCTAACTCGTCTAATTTCATCCAGAGAAACTTTGTTACTCCCATAGGGTCGGTGAGAGTTAGTCAATGCTTCTGCTTTCCCAGACCGTGAGAGAACCTACATATGCATGGATATCGTTTTATCTACTTATAAAGAATGGTAACAACAAATCTTTTCCTATTGCAAAGACTGGATAATAATCATGTACCACGCACGAATCACCAAGATGTGATATGAAAAGTGTGTCTTTCCCAACAAATATAACTGTAGCGGTTGCTCCAGATTCAATTTCCTGCCCGCTTGTCTCAAGCCTTTACAAAATGAAATAGCAGCTAAACCTTCAATGCAATCATATACAATATAAAATCATAACTGGACCATGGTACCTTGAATCTTGCTAAAGCAAGATCAAAATTTTCAAAGATGACAAATTGGCATTTACCAATTCACAAGTTTCGCATCAACTGTTTCAAAGGCCTCTTGCAGCGCTTTCCTTATCGCATTCAGGTCCTTTCCATTCAACAACAACCCACCTTGCAATGCTCTAACACATTCCCTATATAGCTCCTCCCTAACAGAGTCATACATTATACAAAATTATTGCAGCAGTAAAACCTTGTAGTAATTTCTTTTTCCTTGAAAAATTGGCCAATTGATTAAAAAAAAGTAAAAAACGAAAAACATTGAATCCTTTGCCTAATGTGTCTGGTTCGATTAACAATGACTGAAGTTATTTTTAATTGAAATTTTCATAATATTAAGTAAAGTTTAGTATTAGTATATAAAATTTATATATTTAGAAATTACACTAAAAGTACTATTAAACAAAAAAAAAATCAAAATAAAAAATAATTAATATTACTAAAGAAAATAAACAATGAAGAAAGGGTAGGTTTGACTAATGAATAGTAAACAAGACAGAGATAATGGAACGGAGGGAGTATTATAGTCAAATGTTCTAATGCTAGATTAAGGACCAAAAGTTAGAACATTGGTACAAGTCTAACCAATTTTTCAATCCAATCCAACTAGATTTGGCTTACATGTTTGCTGTGGGCAAACTATACCATAGACCAGGGTCCATCTTGCATTGAGGAGGACCTTGATCCAGAAATAACTTTCAGATATGTCTGCAGTTAACATATTATTTTGTACATGCACTCAACAAATTATATGTTTGTAATTTTTGTTTACAAGTACAAAATATGTTAACTACAAGTACAAAATATGTTAACTACAAACACATAATTTTTGGACTAAGGTTCACAATTCAATATTAATCCTGATCTATAGTATAACAATTGTTTGTTGTGTACTAAAGAGAATGATTGATATCTTTCTCAAGTCAAAGATTAAACTAAAATGACTAATTAAATAACCTATCCAACAAGAATAAGGGATCACTATAATAAAACTGATATATTCTTTTATGAAAATAGTGCTCAACTCAATCCATTTTAAAATAAATTGTATTAACACATAGGCTAAAATTACACCAACTTTAATTTGATGTATTAAATTGCCTAAAGATTTGACTATGGCCCTTTTGGTAAAATAGTTAGTCTATCTGCCAATTTTGGTTTGTTGACCACTATTAGCTGTTTGATTTGGTTAAACAATCAATATGATTGTTTGATTAATTAACTTTTTATAACTTATTGCCCCAAAATACTAAAATTCAAAAAGCTATTCAAAGCAATTTTTTCGACTAACTTTTTAGAAAGTCATTTTGTATGTAATAAGCCATAAGCTAACAACTAATTTACAAAACATCTTTCTACAATCACCTAATGCTATCAACTAATCAAAACACTAACTCAATCCTCTAACAGCTATTTAGCTAACACCCCCTATAACTATTCCTAAAAATTTAATAATAGTATCTCAATTAATGTAGGAACCTTTAAGAAATCAAAGCACATAAAGACATCAACAAATAATCGTCCGAAGAATTCAGAAATTTTTAAACAAAAAATAAAACATAAAAGCAGTTTTGCCATTTTCACACACCTGAGGAATCTGGCAGAAGAAAACCCAGCATGGCCGTCAAAAACCGCGGCATAAGAGAAGCCATCAAGATCATCGGACTGAACTATAACGGCGGCGTCTTCCATCTCCTCCCGCGGACCCTGTAGCAGCGACGAACCCCATCTGACACCGGAAACGCCGGAAACCGAAGCGGGGGAATCGATCGCAATGGCGGAGCAGCATCTCCCGGTTCGTCGTCGCCCTCTATTACCCTTTACTATAATGCTTTTCTTGGTGCCTACAGTGTATGCATAGTTAGAGTAGAGTCTGGTTAGCAGAGATTTTTGAATCTGGGGGCTAAGCAGGGCCATTGATTAGAGGAGAGGCGTAATTAGCGTGGGCGTGGAATGAGATTTTGAGGATAGGGCGTGTGGGCGAGGTTTAATGATTGTAATAAAGATAAGAGGAATCGCAGAACTGTTTCCACCACTCAAATATATGTAGTCTTGTGGGGTGTGTTACCTCCGTACTCCCTGCTAAAATGCTAAATATTGCTAATCTGTTTATCATGTCACACGCCCATGCTGGGTAGCACATTCAATATCACTAAGGATTATGAATTTCTTTTTCGTTTGAGGCCGGTTTGGGCCTCATTTATCTCATTGTGGTCATTTGCTGGTTAGAATTATAAAGCTAAATTTATTCAGTACATATTCTCATATAATAGCAATCGTTATGCCATGGAACCATGTTCACCATTCATGCTGAACACGGTTCCAACGGTGTTAGTACACCGTTATCTTTTTTTTTTTTTTTAATTAATTGCGTGACTTTTCTTCTGAGGTGAGCAATGATTTCGGATATTCATAAATTATGAATTCATGCCTGCACATTCACTTTGGAACCATGCCTACACATTCCCGTCCGAAATCACGGACATTCATAAATTATGAATCGATGTCTGCACATTCACTTTGGAACCATGAGATTATGAATTTTCTGTTATAAGATTATGAATTTTCAGTTATGAGATTATGAATTTTCTATTATGAAATTATAAATTTTCTGTTATGAGATTATGAATTTTCTGTTTTGAAATTATGAATTTTCTGTTATGAGATTATGAATCTACATTACATTCATAATCTCATAACAGAAAATTCATAATTTAATAAATATTTTACTTTTATGAGATTATGAATTTTCTGTTATGAGATTATGAATTTACATTACATTTATAATCACATAACAGAAAATTCATAATTTGATCAAACGCGCGTCGTTAACTCCACATCCGCGAATTTTTATTTTTATTTTTTTGCGTAAAAACGACGTCGTTTGGACTTGTGTTCACCATTCACGGTGAACACGTTTCCAGGGCATAATTTTCGATATAATGGTTGCGGGTCATACTTATGGAGCTGGTCTATTTATCCAAAATAAAATGATAGTTTTACAAAAGAATTAATACCATTTAAAACAACCATATCAATTGAAAATTTTATTTGATTTTGTCATGCCCATGCAGGAAAGAGAGGGAAAATGAGGGAGGAAAGTAAGGAAAAAAAATTAAACAAAAAAAATTTGAAAAAGACTCTTATTTACGTGCCAACTAAGCGCATCAAGTGAGCGAAACGCGCACCTATCAGCTTTAATTTTTTTTCTTCAACTTTAATAAGTTGTTAGCAGGGGCCTACAAAAAAATAAAAATCCCACAAAAATCACATCTCCCATTAGTCAAAAAATCACAGGTTGGTTTTTTCTTCCTAAAAAATTGAGCAAAAATTACTGATGTGATTGTTCTTAGAGCATCCTTAATAGTTGGAGTCTTTCCCCAATTTTATGTAGACCTCAGCATCCACTTCATCATCTACTATCTCACTCAATCACAAAAACTCTTCTCCCCATTAATTTGAAGTTTTCTGTAAACTCACCATTTTACCATCTTATATTTTAATTATTTCTTTATTTATTTAAATTATAAGTTTATAATTTTAATGAAAATTAATTAAAATAAACATACCTATATATATAGGCCACTGCTCCCGTGAGTCCACTCTTCCCCATGAGTCCATGTGGGCAATTGTGACACATTGATTTAGACACAAATAATGGCTAGGATTTAATTGACTTTTATTTGAATTTCATTATCAATTTAATAAGCAAGGGTATACATGTAATTGGACTGTGCATTTAAAAGTGGAAAAATAATATTTTAAGAGATTTTACATGATTTTAGGGAGTGTCTAATAATGCATCTGTGTGCTGGTCGTCAACTCTTCCTACTTCGTTGCACAACTCACACACACCACCGGGATTGAAGACTCCTGTGACCGGTAAGTTATTTTCCGACGTCGAGTTTTTGAATTATGGATGCCTTTTTGAAGTGCACATATGAGGTAGTGATCAGTTGACATTAGTGGGTGATCTGTTAGACCTCTGTCCGCTACCATTGCGATTCAACTATTATTGAGTGTTTTTGTGGATGTCGGCTTAGAGGGTAGTGATGGTTTATTAAATGACTCGACTGTGCACCCTCGTATTGTTGTTTGTGCGTCGTTTTAGGCTGCCATTAGAGTTTCAACAGAAGAGGCGTTAGTGTGCATCTAGGATTTTTAAAATGGAGTCGACTATGCACCCTCGTATTCGTGTTTGTGCATCTGTATAGAGTCAATCTAGACATACATGACTCGACTGTGCACGTATTGTTGTATGTGCGTCGTTTTAAGCTGCCATTATAGTTTCAATAGAAGAGGCGTCAGTGTGCATCTAGGATTTTTAAAATGGAGTCGACTGTGCACCCTCGTATTCGTGTCTATCTATATGTGCACCATCGTATTCATGTCTGTGCATCTGTATTCGTGTATGTGCATCTGTATAGACTAAAACTATAGACTCAATCTAGGGAGAATAAAAACAGTGTGAAAAGGGTGGAGAATGAAAAGTGAATTGTGCACTCAAAATTCTATTGCCGGCAAACACAAATAAAAACGAAAAAAAAAATCCCAAAATTCGCCCAACATTTACACCCCAAATCTCCAAAATACCCCTGCAATTAATACACAACTCAATTACCCGAAATTAAAAATGAGATTTTCTTTAATAAAATCATTTACTACACACCATTGATCACAAAAATTAGAAAGCCAGGAACCGTTCACACAGACTCATATAACAAGATGGATTCATTTGATCACTAGTATATATATATATATATATATATATATATATATATATAATTTTTTTTTGAATCCGGTGCAACCCCCTTAGGCAGGTGAGATCGTGAGGCCACATCCTGTGCGTTTATTTTTATTTTTCAATGGTTCAGATTGATTACCACTTGGATCCCATGTTATACTGATTTTAGATGAAGCAGTCGTCTTTTTGTCCTTAAGCACTGTATTTATTACTTTCCATTTCATTTATTTCCATGTTTATAAAGATTTGTAGCGTTATTTCAGCTCTCCTTAATCAATATTTCTCTCTCTCTTAGTGGCCGTCTCTTCACCTATCCTTTCACCACGCAGCGACGTAAGGTAGCCGACCTCCTTCAATTTTGGCTGCATTACTGCTGGAGAAGTCCAATCGTAGGGAAGAAACATGGCTCGCTGATGCAGCTGCTTCGCCGGTCACGGTCGTCGGTCTATTGTTGCTGTACGCCGAGCGAGAGATAGAACAGATGTGGCTCGACATTGACTCGTCCACTTCTCGTTACGCTGGTTCGTCGATGCTGATCCAGGGAGAGGGAGCGAGAGAAAAAGGCGGTGGTGGTGGAGCAAGGTCGCCGTGGACAAGCTTCAATTTGCCGGAAACCCAGCAGGTGAAATAAAACAAGAGCTCATCCTCCATGTATGTATAAATTGGTATGTGTATATCTAGAGTTGAAAGAGGATGAGGGAGAGACTTCGGCGAGAGAGATGGAAGATGATGGGATGGAGTTGTTGTACATTCCTTAACGGACGGAAAGAGAAGTAAGAAGTTGATGATGTTGTGGTTGGCTTGGCATAAAGAGGCTGAAGGAGAGGGAGACATGAGGGATGGTGGCTATGGAGGATCGGATGTTGTGTATTATGGTGAATGCAAGTTAGGAAGGAGGTATGTGCGTTTCCAATTATGAGTTTGTGCTTCTCATGTGGGTGCATATTTTAGTGTGTTCGTGATAATGTGCGGGTAATGTGCACCGGTGGTGGTTGGGTGTTCTGGTTCATGCGTATCAACATTCCAAACATTTATAAATTGTGAGAATTTCTTGAATTCCTATGATAACAAATATCATATGATTTTCGTAACAACTCCATGTTATAGCTTCTTAATGGTTTTTTCTTTATGCTTATGTATTAATCAACTTTGTAATGATTTAGTATTAGTTGTTTTTTCTTTTTCTTTTGTTCTTATATTTAAATTTTTGTTCGTAATTTATTGCCTACATTTATATGTTGGTGTTGTGTATTACACTGAATACATGTTAGGAAGGAGGTATATGCGATTCAAATCATGAGTTTGTGCTTCCGGTGTGGTTGCATAGTTTAGTGTGTGCGTTAGAGGACTCGCATATGTGCGCTTATGTTGTTTTTAATTTTTTTTTTATTATTATTGTGATGTACGGAAAATATTGCTTGGGTGTTGGGTGTGTGTGTCATTGTGTTGGAGTGTGGGCGTTACATTTATCAGTTGCTTATTTTTATTCGATTTTACATTTTTCATACGATATCTACTATGCACTTTCTATCCACTCGAAAATGCCAATGTCTACAAAAAAAAATGTTATTCATGTAGTTGGATTTTGTTCTTCGAATAAACTTGCACAAGCCAAAAAGAAAACATACGCATGCAAACGCCTGAAAGAGGCAACGCACACACCCTACCACAAATGCACAAACACTAACGCCAACATTAATGTACGGCAAATATCAAACACGAACACTATATCTTCATCATGCTTAAGACTCTTATAAAATTTCATGCTTACAATTTGCACACGCTAACCTACATAAGCGCAACCACTATCAAACTAAATTTAAAAAAAAAAATTAAAAAAAAGATGGTGCCAAGATCCATTACCAGAAATTCGCACACACCCTACCACACAAATGCATATACTAACGCCAACATTAACATACGACAAACATCAAACACCAACACTATATCTTCATAATGCTTAAGACTCTTATGAAACTTCATACTTACAATTGCACACGCTAACCTACATAAGCGCAACCACCATCAAACTAAATTTAAAAAAAAAAAAAAAATGGTGCAAAGTTCCATTACCAAAAATTCGCACACACCTTACCACACAAATGCACACACTAACACCAACATTAACGCACCGCAAACATCAAACACCAACACTATATCTTCATCATGCTTAAGACTCTTATGAAACTTCATGCTTACAATTTGCACACGCTAACCTATATAAGCACAACCACCATAAAACTAAATTAAAAAAAAAAATGGATGGTGCAAAGTTCCATTACCAGAAATTCGCACACACCCTACCACACAAATGCACACATTTGCGCACCATTTGCAAGCTCTGTAGGATTGTTGAATATTGTTTCTTTTTGCACGTTAAAATATCATAATACAAGTATATCTAATTATTACCATTGATAGAATGAATAATATATTATGGTAAAGAAGCTATTTAAATTATCACCAAAATTAAACACCACCATATAATTACTCTTTCACAGGCCATACTACATACATGCACACACCGTCGTACATAATCAACTAAAAAATATCAACTCTCAATACAAATTATTACTAGTTATTACCTTTAATATTCTACCTAATATTATGCTCAAGATTACATTTTAATACTAACCAAACACCTAAAGGACTGGTACCGTTGATTCATTCATTGATCTTGTATATATGTGCGTTCATTAAATATATTAGAACCCTTTGCAACAAAAATACTTAGTTACTATTTAAAAAAAGTTTAGTAACAATTATAATGAATCTCCTATATTACATTATATTCATATACTATGAATAACATATTAAAATAAACAAATTAGACATTAAATTACTTATGTTGAACTTCTCATATATAATCTTGCATTTATATACTTTCAAATATTTATTTAATTGTAAACATTGGGTAGAAAAAATGACCGTCAAATTATTAAATCAAATGAATAGTTCAGATTGTTCAGATTTAATTTTTCCCTAAGATTTCTTAATTTATCCTTAATTATATGATTATCCGATCCGTTAACTTTTCCATTAAGTACCGTTAATTCACCGTTAGTCTAATTCTAATATTAAAGTCTAATATAGAATTATAACTACAACATTAATCTAATTCTAATATTAAAGTCTTAATAGAACTCTAATTACAAATCCTACTGCCGGAATCTCCTCAAACAATATTAGTATATATTTAATATTTTATGCTTTAATTTTTATTTGCTCTCCCTTATGTCCTGTATTTGGTTTCAACCATACCCATAAAATTATTTTATTGACAATTATAATCAATTTTGACTATATTATCTTTCATTTGTAAATTTAAAATTACCAATTTAAATACGCAAATTCAACATTCAATTGTCTATGCATAAACAATTCTAATATAATTTTGCCTTGATATACTTTAAAATACTTATTTAAGAAAAACATTGGGCATTATCCCAATCGCGCAATGCGCGTAAAAAACTAGTGTATAGGTTTCTAATGTAATAATGTTTAAAAACTTTTAGAGAAGAATTTCCTCTCGCCGTGTTTCGCGAGTTCTCTCTCTCAAGCCGTCGTTGCTGAGTATTAGGGTTTTTTTGTTATCGTTATCGTTCCTCCCCGCCGCTTCTCATGGCGGCTTCCGACATCAACACCCTGTGTGTGAATCTCACCCTAGAAGACGTGGACGAGGATGACACCTCCATGCAGGTCTCGAACGTAGTAGTCGATCAAGTAACTGTTGAGGAAGAATACTACGCTGTATGCCGTCTGGTAACGGATAAACCAGTCAAGTTTCAGTTCTTTCAAGACACCATGGCTAGTGTTTGGAGGCCAGGGATGGGCTTGACTATGCGTCAGATGAATCCGCAGAGGTTTCTGATCCGGTTCTTCGGTGAGGGAGATGTTGACCGGATTATACGTGATGGGCCATAGAGTTTTAAGCAAAGCTTGTTGGTCATGCATAAGCTTCTTCCGAACGAAGATCCAGAGGATATTGAGTTACAGCATGCAGAGTTCTGGGTGCAAATACACAACTTACCATCGGGCTTCAGATCTGAGGCGGTGGTTGCAGCGATTAGGACGTTCCTAGGCCCTCTCATCAAAGCTAACGAACGAAACTTTGATGGGTCCATGCACACGTTTTATCGGGTGCGGGTTGCTATTAATGTCTTGAAACCGCTAAAGAAGCAGATGAGACTCAAAAAAGATGATGGAACGTGTGCAATCATTGACTTCCGATATGAACGACTCCCTACTTTCTGTTTCCTGTGTAGGATCTTAGGGCATGGTGATAAGTACTGCCCTAAGATGAGTCGTGGCTATGATCCTTTAGTGGAGAAACCCTATGGGGCATGGATCCGTGCGGGTGTCAGGAGAGCTACCCCTAACGCCGGCTAAAGATGGGTGGCACCGGCAACTACAGCGGAGAGACAAAGTTGGATCGCTCCGGCTAAGGAGGGTTCCGTTCCAAAATGCAGTGCAGGGAAGGGGGCTGGGGGTGACACCGACGCCAATGGGAAAGGCGAAGAAGTAGTACAACATCCTGACACAGTGAGCGTTGATGTGGAAACACCGACTGAGGTTTGCATTGAGCCGAAGAAAAGGAGAGTAGATGGAGAGACCGTAGCATCTGTTTCAGCAATCACCATCATGGACTACGAAACTAGTGGTTCAAAAAACTTGGAGAAGGCGGGTTTGGCAGGGCAAACCCGTCGAGAATTATGAGTCTCCTGTCCTGGAATTGCCGGGGGCTTGGCAACCAGACGGCAATTCGTGTGTTGGCGGATTTGGTCCGCTCTAAGAGGCCTAGTGTGTTATTTTTATGGAGACTTTTGTAAACAAACAGAAGATGGAGACGATTCGCATTCAGTTGGGGTTTCAAAATATGTTAGTAGTAGATGCTGATGGACACAGTGGGGACCATACACAGTAAAATCTAGTTACACAGTAAAATCTAGTTACAGAAAGTTGATGGGTGAGTTTCAGGACCATAAACCTTGGCGCCTAATATGGAGTCTGCAGGTACCCCCAAGAGTGAAGATCTTTTGCTGGCAGCTGGCTAATCAGTCTTGCCAACCAGTGACGCCTTAGCTGTTAGGCATGTTAATTGCAACATCGTGTGCCACATGTGTGGAGCAGCTCCAGAAACTGTCCAACATTTGTTCGTGGATTGTCCGATTATTGCTCCATTTTGGTCTACCATGGGCATACCTATGTCGACATATGTCCAAGGTACAGTAACTGATTGGTTATTTAATCTGTTAGCTACACTTGCGGATGATCTTAAATGTATGTTTGCTTGTGCTGGGCTATATGGGGGAGCAGGAACGACCAAGTTTGGAAGGGAAAAGCTTTCCAGTGCAATGTCGTGGTGTATGCTACGATTAATTTCTGGAAGAACTGGAGTCTGGCTAATGCTGTGGAGCCATATGATGTTGTCTTGCATGATGAACCGCCCAGTTGGAGTGCACCATCCTTTGGTCGAATTAAAATCAATACGGACGTCGCTTTTAATGAGGACACGAATGCAATGGGTATGGCGTGGGTTGTGCGGGACCATGGGGGTCGGTTTTTGGCCGCCAAGGGGCTGCGCGTTCCGGGCAAGTATACAGTTGAAGTAGCCGAGGCAGTCTGTGTTCGAGAAGCGTTGAGTTGGCTGAAAGGGACAGGAATGGGAGATGTTGATGTGGAGACGGACTCCCAACTAGTTTATTTCGCTTTACGTTCAGACCCTTTTAATTATGCTTTTGGTTTTATTATAGATTATAGATTATAGATGATATTAAAGAAGTGGCATCCACTATTGATGGTGTCGACTTCTACTTTGTTAAGCGATCTGCGAATCGTGCTACCCATCTGATTGCTCGGGAAGCCGTTTCTGTGTCAGGTTGCGGGGAGTGGTTTGACCACCCTCCTCATTATCTTGCGAACTGTATTCTCTCTGATTTAATACATTAAGTTCCTTTTTCCATATATATATATATATATATATATATATATATATATATATATATATATATATATATACATAACTCACACGCATGCTCTATCATGCAAGTATTAATTACCCACAAAGTATATATGTATATGCAAGGTAATGAGAATGAGTGAATAGGGGTAGTTTATACTGAAATGCATAAGGGAATAAGTATATAATACTAGCTTTATACCACCATTGTAAGTAAACCAAAAATGGTTAAGTAATAACAACATTTAAACCGTAGTCAGGAGTATCATACTAAGATTATATATCAGAATGGAGGGGGATACCCAAACAAACCAACATGCCACCCTAACGAGTCGCCTGAACAATTCTCCTTGGATTTGAAGCTCCAATCCGATCCATAGCCACCAACTCCAGTAGCTCCAGCGGAGGTTCTGCAAACATACGGATACCTCTCACACTTGTACCATCCAGGGACGCAAGCTTATCTGCCACCTTGTTCTGTTCTCTGTAAATGTGCTCATACCGGATCGCTTCCAAGCTAGCCGCTTCTCGTGCGCACAGCTTTCCAATGTTTTGGCATTGAGTCTTCCAATCGACCTTCTTTCGCAAGCCATCCACTACAAACTTAGAATCGCACTCTAGGATAATCCTCATGGCGCCATAATTCTTCGCCATCCACTACAAACTTAGAATCGCACTCTAGGATAATCCTCATGGCGCCATAATTCTTCACCATCTGCAGCCCCTTTAAAACTCCCCACGCCTCCGCAGCTTCAATGGAGCACCTCCCAATCTTGTATGAAAAGCCTCGGCACCACCTAACATCCTCATCCCGCAACACTCCCCCACAGCTCGCCATACCGCTTCGTTTGCAGCAACCATCAACACTCAGCTTCCACCAGCCTGCCATCGGCCTCTTCTAAGCCAACTGTGCGACTACAACGCAAGGCGCCCTGCTCAGCGGACGCCAGTTTTTCTCAAAAGCCCCCGCCACCTCGTTGTCGTATCTGTGCAGCCAAGATATCTTTTGTTCGACGGACAAGAGGTTCCCATTGAACAATTCGTCATTTCTCCATCGCCACAGCCACCAAAGCCGACATGCAAACCGCTCCGGCCATCCTTCTGGAAACCCACGGCTGGTATCTCCCCGAAGATTAGTCTCAAACCAATCTGGCCAGTCTAAACCGCGTAGATGATCGGTCGTTCTCCAATGCAAAGCATCCTCCCAAATTTGTTTGGTTGCTCCACAAACTCGAATGAGGTGGTGTAGGTCATCAGCTTATCCTGCACAACGAAAACAGCATATATTAGTGGTAAGATGGCGCCTAACACGTTCGCAGTTCGTGAGTATACGCTTATGTCGCACAAGCCACATGAACATAGAGACTCTCGCCGGCACACGCAACGCCCATATCAACTTCCAAATCTTGTCTGTGTCGCTATCCGGTGCTCCATCAATCATCCCATATGCAGACCTCACTGTGAAAACGCCACGTTGGTCCGGGCCCCATCCCCACTCATCAGATGCATCGTCCTCCGCCATTACAAACCCCGCCAGCTTGTCTACCTCTTCCGGGGGCAGATATTGTTCTAAGTTCTCCCATTTCCAACCCCTAGCCTGATCCTAGTACTCGGCAACATTCGAGTACAACTCAGGGAGGCTTATCGGTCGGATCATTTTGTCATACAAAGCATATGGTCTGAGCCACTTGTCCATCTAAAAGCGTGTGTTCATACCATTACGCACTATACGCATGAGGCCCTTCTCCAGCCAGTCACTCGCATTACACATGCCTCTCCATACATTTGAGATACTCCTTCTGCTAGCGATGTTCATGCACGAGTCTGGTTGACACTTGTATTTTGTCGCCAGAGTCTTCACCCAAAGGGCCCTGGATTTCGTCCTAAACCTCCAGCAAAGCTTAGTCATACACGCCATATTCATTTCATGCAGTTTCCGCAGCCCGAACCCACCATTCGCTCTCGTCGTTGTAACCAGGTCCCAATTGACTAAGCTCATCTTATTTCCTCCTGTAAGCTCATTTTTGCCCCAAATAAAACTTCTAGTTCGCTTTTCAATTTCCGTGCAAATCCCTTTCGGGAGATCTACAGTTTGCATGGTGTAGACCGGGATAGCATTCAGAACGGATTTCGCTAAGGTGACTCTTCCAGCAAGAGATAGCGTTTTGGCCTTCCACCCTTCTAGTCTGCTCGTGATGCGTTCCAACATGCCCGCGTAAGTGTTGCACATGACCCGGCCGTGAATAGATGGCACGCCTAGGTACCTTCCCATGTCTGAAATCGCATCTATACCCAACTTATGCGCAATCGCAGCAGCCACTTCTGGAGCCGTATTCTTTGAAAAATAAACCTGTGATTTACTTAGACTAATTTTCTGCCCAGATGCTACACAAAAGGAGTCCAGGCATCTTTGGACAACGTCAACTTGAGCTATCGACGCCTCAGTGAAAAGAACCATATCGTCTGCAAAGCAGAGGTGTGACAAGATAGGCCCGTCTGGGGCGAGCTGGATGCCTTTCCAGATCCTCTTGATAACCTCGGAGCAAATTAAGTGGCTAAGTCGTTCCATGCACAGAGCGAAGATGGCTGGTGACATGGCATCACCCTGGCGTATGCCTCTCTCGGGCCTGAAGTATTCGAGCCTTTCCCCGTTCCAGATTATAGCTAACCTGGACGTAGAAATACAAGTCATAATAAGTTTAACCCAACTATCATTAAAACCTGCCTGTACCAGTGTGTCCTTGCTGAAATCCCATGACAGCCTATCATAGGCCTTTTCCAGGTCCAATTTAATGGCCATGTATCCTTGCTTTCCACGCGCCTCCTTCATAGTATGCATAACTTCTTGATACACTATCACGTTATCCGTAATTTGTCTCCCTGGTTCGAATGAGTTTTGGTGCGGCCCTATAACCTGCGGCAAGATAAACTTTAATCTGTTAGCAATTGTCTTAGTCAATATCTTATAACTTACATTACATAGGCTTATAGGCCTAAATTGTTTGACCGTTTTCGGGGGACAGATTTTTTGAATAAGCGCGACAAGGGTATCATTTAAGCCCTCCGGGAGCTCGCCAGTACTAATAGCATTAGCAACCAAATTAAAGATACTATCCCCTATTGTTTCCCACGTATGTTGGTAGAACCCCGCTGGCAGACCGTCTGGGCCCGGAGCTTTAAACGGCTTCATGTCACAAACAGCCTTATGTACTTCTTCTTTGGTTGATACCCTGTTGAACACCCTCCAGTCCTTGTGCCTAATTCTCGGGAAACTTGCTTCCAAATTTAAAGACCCCGTTGCTGTTGATGTTTTAGTAAACAGAGAGATATAGAAATTCCTAACGTGCTGCCGTAGCCCTTCACCCTCCATAAGCCAGGTTCCATTCTCGTCTAGAAGCTTTGTCACCTTTGTGTGTGATTTACGGATAGTGGCAGCCGCATGGAAAAATGCCGGTGTTCCTATCCCCTGCCGTTATCCAGTCCTCTCTCGACCTTTGGAACCATAATAGCTCTTCTTGGTACAAAGTTTCCTCGAGCTCAATTTGTAGCTTCTTTTCAAGCTTGTACAAACCCCTGTGATACTTAGAGGCAAGAGTCCGTTGGATACCTCCAAGCCTGGATAGTAGCACTCTTTTTCTTTTAAAGATATTCCCTAACACTTCTTTATTCTAGTCAGACAAGTCGCGGGAAATCCTCTGTACATTGTCGGTCAACCCTCTTTCCGTGTCCCAAGTCCTTTGCACCATCGACGGCAAGTCCTGATGTGCAAGCCAAGCTGCCTGAAAACGAAAATAGATCGGGTTAGAAGCAATACCCCTTCGTCCCCCGAACAACCTTATCAGAATCGGGGTATGATCTGAAGCCACCCTCGGCAGGTGTTCCACAGAGGCATCCGGGAACCTGATGCGCCATTCGAGGTTACATAAGGCCCGGTCAAGCCGAGCCCCCTTAATAGCATCAGCCGAACCGTCTTTGACCCAAGTCAATTTGGGCCCCGAGAAGCCCAAATCAATAAGGCCTTCATCCTGTATCCAGGTAGCAAACTCCGAGCTCCTTTGGGACGAAAAAGAATTGTAATTGGTCATTTCTTCTCTTTTCATGACGGAGTTGAAATCCCCGGCGACTAGCCAGGGGCCGTGTGGGCCACGTTTTGATTAAGAAAGATCTCGCCATAGCTGGCGCCTAAGGTGGTGCGTCGGGCTTCCATAAACTGGTGCAAACACCCAAGGTGGTTGCCCATCCTGATCGACCTGTAACAAAACAAACTGTGGGTGAGTGAAGGCGATTGAGATGCGCACCGGGTCCTTCCAAAGGACCCAAATGCCCCCGCTAAAGCCAACGGCCTCCACCCGAACCCAGTCCGAGAACCCGAGTTGAGAGCAAATTCTGTTGGCTTGATCACCAGACACTTTAGGCTCAAACAATCCCAGGATGTTTGGCTTGTAAACCTGTAAAATGTGTTTAAGGGTACGACGGAACGACCTTCCATTCGCCCCCTGACAATTCCATAGCAAAAAATCCATAAAAATATAAAATAGAAAAGATGAAACATAAACACAAGCGCAGAACCGCAGAAGGTAAGGCCAAAAGCAAACAAACCAGACAACAAGCACTCACTGACCACTGGATACCCCATCACCGTTGTTTAACCCCGGGATCCCATCAAGATCCATAACCACATCCCCTTCGTCATCCAACCGTCCTGGCGGGTCACTGTGATGCTCGTTCGTAAGTTGCCAGACGGGTGACGGAAGATCGCCTGCCTCGTCCCCAACAAACACCCTTGAAGACCGAATCACCAACCCTCCCTTTTCACCCCGCAAAACCACATGCTCCTCCTCTTCAGCTGCACGTCTGAGTCCTACTCTTCCTCCCCCTCGAGCACGTGACATTGCGGCGCTGTCAAGGGGTCTGGGTTTCGCGCAGGGCTCATTGAGGATTTGCTGTTCCACTACGACCACATTTGGTCTTCTTGAGCTGGTATTCGTAGCCACGCCTGCCCCTTTCCCTCGTGATGCATCTCCTTCCACCTCAGCTCGCCCACCCATTCTTTCCTCGCCCGTAGATCCTGCCGACACCTCCCCTTCTACACCACCATTCCCGTCTTTCGCCTCTGCCAGAGGTGCGCACCGTGACATATGAGCTCGGCCATTGATCTCAGCTGGGCGCGTCTCTTCCTCCGATCGTCTTGGCCTCGCGGACTGCCAACCCCCTCCTCGCGCCCGTCGCCCCGGCGCAATCATCCATTCTCCGAATGGCGCTGCGCCAACACCGTCTCCCCACTGCCTGTTGTTCTTTGTCCGTCTCTCATCCTTCCTCCCTCCGTTGTTCCTCAGGCCTAGCCAGTTTCGGGCATGCATCCGGATCATGGCCATAAATACCGCATGCGAAGCACACCATGTGAATGCCTTCATACTCTACCGACCTGGTACGACCCTTGTAATTAAACTTGGAAATCAGAGGCTTTGTAATATCCACTTCCACACAAATTCGCGTAAACATTCCTCGTGATACTGCACTCGTCGCTCGATCAACACGTAACGTTCGTCCCACCTTGTTGCCCAATTTCCTGAGAAAGATCAAACTATAGTATTCAGTAGGTAAGCAGGGTATTCTAATCCATACCAGGACTTTTTCCGTGACGTCCGAGAAGGGATCAAAATCTGGAACCCAAGGTTTCACTATGAGATAGTGATCCAAGACCATCCACGGGCCTTCAAACATAGCGAACTCCAGATCTTCAACTGCTCCAAACCTCACGATGAAATACCCGTTATCTATGGCGATGAGATCCATCTTCCCCTTCGGCTTCCACATTGACGTGAGTCGACGTAGCAAGTAGGCGTATCCTACGGATCTGCTCATCACCTTCACGATGATCGCTAACCTCCAAGGTGCCCGTATTTCCTCCAGCTCCGCCTTCGTCAATCGGATCGTCGGGCAGAATGGATCATCATCATCCTCATCCGATAGGATTTCCTGTTCGTCGTCTTCCAGTTCCCTTTCCGATCGCGAAGTCTGCTCTACATGGCCAGCCACAGTCGCAGCATAAGATCTCCTAGCTGTCTCCGGTACCTGCGACACAACAGGGGACGTTACCTGGACAGAAGAGTCAAGGCTATTCGTTACCTGTAGCGGAGTCACACTTGTCGCCAACAGAACATCCATCGGTGTCTCCTGTACAAACGACACCGCGTCCGACACAACATTCGCCATCTGGTCTGCCTTTATTCGTTCGTCCGTCTTGTCTTTCTTCGTACTACGTTCCAAAAGATCACGATCTTCCTCCGATCTTGGGCTAGAGAGCGTTTCCCCGTTGGTTTCCATATTATTATTTGTTCATGGAGTATCATACTAAGATAGTTTCAAATATATCCTTTAGTAAATACACTCTCACCCTCAAAACAATATTTCTTTTATAATACTGGAGGAATCTCATATCAATCTCAATCATTCTCAATCTTTCTCAATCATTCTCTTCAAGTAACCTTCCGGAAATTCTCAACCGAATCTCATCTCATCATTTCATTCCATCATTTATGTCAAAGGGCCTGTAGTCAAATCGGGTTCCTCCAAAAATATAGATTTTTCTCACTTATGAAAATAGCGGTGACATAAACATTTGAAAACCTTTCTTTTCCAAAATAAGGATTATATATGTATCGTATATGCTTTTCAAGAGTATATGTAAGTATATATATATATATATATATATATATAAATATATATATATATATATATATATATATATATATATATATAAATAGGTATATAGCTCTTAGTATAAAAACATAGGTTTAGGTATAAAAGAATGGTAATTCATGAATAAATAAATTGAGCACTTAAACAAATCCTTCAAACTCATATACCACTTTATTAAGTTAACATGATTTTAGAAAGTTAACATCTTAAACAATTTTCCAAAGCGTAACAACATCTACTAAAACTAAAAAGAGAAATGTCAGCCAAAGGAATTGATCTTAAACTCTCTCGTATAAATTATAGTTCTCAAACCAATGAGCTATAATAAACCCTAATAATGAAACTCATCACTAATAAAGACAATATAACTAATTAAATTATTTCTCTTATTTAATTTATTGATAATGAATAATTTTTTTTTGAATAAAGACATTGTAGACACATATTTCAAAATTAAAGAAATGCATATGTATTATTTTTTGTTGTAGCTACTAAATTATTATTTAATTTAATAAGAGTAAAATAGAGTACTAATTAAGCCAACTTTGATTGGGATGAAGTTCGAACCTAAGAAATTTCTTATTGAAATCAATGAGTAAGTTAACGGTGAACTAACAGAAATTAACGGAAAAGATAATATTTAACGGAAAAGTTAACGGATAATCATATTCATTAAGGATAAATTAGGAAATCTTAAGGAAAAATTAAAATCTGATCAATCTGAGCCATTCTTTTGATTAAAAAATTTGACCGCCATTTTTTCTACCCATTATAGGCTTAACTCTCTTGGGCTCTTATTAGTATATATATATATATATATATATATATATATATATATATATACTAGTTTTTTACGTGCATTGCGCGATTGAGATAATTTCCAATATTTTTATTTTTTTAAATAAGTACTTTGAAGTATATATCAATGCAAGATTATATTGGAATTGTTCATGTATAGATAATTGGATGTTAAATTTGCGTATTTAAATATGCAATTCTAAGTTTACAAATGCAAGATAATATAGTCAATGTTGGTTTTAGGGTTTTTGGGCCAGGGAGGTCCAACACAACCGTGGTTGGTGGGTTCACCGTTCACATGCGGCTTATAGAAAAATAAGTAGAACAAAGTATAACTCAATGCTTTTGTACGTGGAAACCGAAAGGTGAAAACCACGGGCCTTTTTGGGCGGTGCCAAGCCAAGACTTTCACTATTCTTGTAGCCATTGGGACATAATATATGGCTATTTTGTACATGTAATATGGAAATATTGTGTAGGGAGAGAGCTATACTTTGTACATTGAGAGATAGAGTCTTCTTGACCTTCTTTGTTGAAAGAGTGGTAGAGTCTTCTCTTGTGATGAATGGATAATGCATCTTCTAGTAGGGAAGAGTGATGGAGTCTTCTCTTGTGCATGGTGGAATAGTGAGTGGTCTTCTTGGGATGAAAGAATAGTGGGTGGTAGGATAGTACTTGGGAGAGTCCTCCCACATGTAGATGAATGAGTGACCCCTTCCTCGTGCTCTTCTTCTCCTTCTTATAGCTAGCCAACCAAATAGTGTCCGTTGGACCATTTAGTATGGTATTGATGGGTAGTAAGTGGGGTAACAAATGGTAGGTTATGATGAGGTAAGTAAATATGTGTTTTAATAGGACTTTAAGGGTAGATAATTAGGGGGGTTAGGAATTGAGGGGTAATAATTAGGAGTTTAATATGGGCTAACGGTTAGTTTAGGCCGACCTTCTACCCGTGCTCACGGGGTTCACACTCCATCAACTAGTCCCTCACTTTTCAATATTGAGCCCTCTCTTAGCTCGAATATTGGAAAGTATCCGCCTTCTTAATACAAATGGCTTAAATCACTCCTCAATCTCCTCTTTTCAATAGTCGGATCACGGCCGGATTTCCTGTGATTTCCTTGATTCTATCCTCTTGACTTCTTTTTGCTTGCTATACGACTGACTGCTTCAGTGGAGGTGACCCTCTGACTTCGAACCCCTTTTTCCTTATCCATCAAATTGACTCTCGGCTGTCACTTTTCTTTCCCTAATAAACCTCTAAGGGTTTGGACCCTAGATTCTCACTTTATTCGCCGAGTCCCTTAGTCGAGGCGACCTTCGGTGATAGCTTCTTTTTTCTCTAAGAAATGCCTAGGGTCGGAACCCTGGTTTCTTTTATCTTTTTCTCTAAGAAATGTCTAAGGGTCGGTGCCCTTGTTTTCTCCTTTTCTTGCCGAGCACCTCAGTCGAGGCGACCCTTTAGGCTTTTTCTTGGAAACGTCTAAGGGTCAGTGCCCTTGTTTCCTTCTTTTCTCGCCGAGTCCCTCAGTCGAGGCGACCCTTTATGCCTTTTCTATCTCAGAAACAGTTTAGGGTCAGTGCCCCGTCGTTTCTCTCTTTTCTTGCCGAGTCCCTCAGTTGAGGCAACCCCTGTAGGCTTTTTCTCGGAAACGTCTAAGGGTCAGTGCCCATGTTTCCTTCTTTTCTCGCCGAGTTCCTCAGTCGAGGCGACCCTTTAGGCTTTTTCTATCTCAGAAACAGTTTAGGGTCAGTGCCCCGTCGTTTCTCTCTTTTCTTGCCGAGTCCCTCAGTCGAGGCAACCCCTGTAGGCTTTTTCTCGGAAACGTCTAAGAGTCAGTGCCCTTGTTTCCTTCTTTTCTCGCAGAGTCCCTCAGTCGAGGCGACCCTTTAGGCTTTTTCTATCTCAGAAACAGTTTAGGGTCAGTGCCCCGTCGTTTCTCTCTTTTCTTGCCGAGTCCCTCAGTCGAGGCAACCCCTGTAGGCTTTTTCTCGGAAACGTCTTAGGGTCAATGCCCTTGTTTCCTTCTTTTCTCGCCGAGTCCCTCAGTCGAGGCGACCCTTTAGGCTTTTTCTATCTCAGAAACAGTTTAGGGTCAGTGCCCTATCGTTTCTCTCTTTTCTTGCCGAGTCCCTCAGTCGAGGTGACTCCTTTGACTTTTCCTAAGAAACGTCTAAGGGTCCTGGCCCTTGTTTCTTGTATTTCTTCTCTGGCCGAGTCCCTTAGTCGAGGCGATTCCTAGTTGTGATTTTTCTTTTTCTAGTAAACTTCTAAGGGCTTTGACCCTTGATTCTCGCTTTTATTAACTCGAGTCCTTTAGTCGAGGTTACTTTCAGTTGTAGCTTTTCTTTTTCTTCCCTTCATATAGCTCCTTGTAGATGAGAAATTCCATGAGCAAGTGAATTTTGGAATGCATTTCCTCGCCACGCCCAGAATATGTTCAAGTTTCCTCTAGGTTGTACAGCACATGTGACTGGAAACTAAGCTCGCCATATGCAGAAAAAATCCTTCCTCCGAACTCCCATAAGGGATAATACCCGATCCGACTCTTGGAGTCGGCCTTGAAGCGCCTTAGTATTTCCCACTAAGCTTCAAGAATTTCAAAGTCATGTTTTTATGAGAAAAAATATTAATGTTGGGGCGACCTTGAAGCGCCTTAGTATTTCCCACCAAGCTTCAAGAATTTCGAAGCCATGTTTTTATGAGAAAAAATATTAATATTGGAGCGAGAAGAATTGAACCCTAACCTCCTTATTTTCTTCCATGGCTTTTACCAATCCTACACAATTAAATTTTTGAATCTCTACAGCATTGAATTTAACGTATGCCAAGATTGTGCCTTTAAGACAACCCTGAGCAAGTTACAAGATGTGCCGTACTTCGGGATTTTGTCCATCAAATAGCTCCGGCTTTAAGATCGTCATCATCAGTGTCATGCACGCCCATTCTGAAAATATGCTCTAGAATGGCAAGTGCAAATTACCATAGTTTCAAGATTCAAATATCCTTGTAAAAATAACCTTCTATAAAAATGTTTAGAAGCCATCCTTCACCACGCGTGGCCTTCGACCGTGGGAGCAAGACTCGCCCACACCGGCCTCGGGGAGATGTTTCATCCTTCACCTTGTATTTGGCCTATTTGTTTTTGCGAAAACGTGCTCAGAATGATTTTTGTTTTGGGCAGAAACATTTAATGACGAGTGCTAGCCACATGCAATACTATTTTCCTCTTCCTGTGAGATTCAAAACCTTTATGCCTCATGCGAAACTTCCAATATCTTGTCTTTACAGATAGTTAAAAAAAATGGCAAATAAAGCTGCATGCCTACCAAATGTGCTTCCCCCGAGTTCTTTCATTTCCCTTTATTGCCATGTATACATTCTTTCTTTAACAGGTTATGGAGCTTGCTGTTGTTGATTTCAAAATGAACACCAGAGGAGGTCATCGGTTGTGGCAGGGCTGTCCATGGCCGGCGGTTGCTCGGCGATCGCTTGGGGATGTGTCTGCATACTATGTGAGCGGCCGTGGCCCACGAGTAGCTGTGACGGTGGCTTCCGTTCCAACCGCAAACCTTCTCCTAAGTCCACCAAATGGACTGCCGAGCCCTATACTTCCCAACACCGCATCCGAGTCCGACTCGGGAAGAGTCAGAAAAAGAGAGCAATATCCGAGTCCAACTCCATGGCTGCCTACACACTTGCCGACTACAGATCGACTCGGACTACTCTTTCATCACAACGGCGAGGGAAGAGTTTCCAGAATGCCTCGCCACAAGGCGAAGTATCCGTGCAAAGAAGGGGCCGAGTCCAAGGTCATCGTTCACCTCCATTCTTATCATCCCAGTCCCGTAATTATTGATCAAGATGAGAACCACATACCTTTCTCACATCAGGTGTCTTGCCAACAAGTTACCAGTGTCGACGAAGCTCTCTTATATTTCAATGGATTTTTACACCGCCTCGGGTTCCGATTCAACGGTCGACTCCTTCTGACTAGCCATACGCTCGCCGACCATCTCGGCCTTGCCCTTTGTAATCACAGAATGAAATGAGAGCCATGTGAGCTTTTGGTCATGCGGCCTTATCAGTTTGCTTTGCTCACCGACCATCGCGACCCTGCCAGACCTGCCTGGGTAATCGGCATGCTCCTTGGCCGACTGCTGATGAAGAGCTCCTCAAGTACCTGACGTTTTCTTGTCGATCGGGTGCTGCAGGTTGGGAGTTTTAATCTCCATT
Source organism: Ipomoea nil (assembly GCF_001879475.1). Classification (NCBI taxonomy): domain Eukaryota; kingdom Viridiplantae; phylum Streptophyta; class Magnoliopsida; order Solanales; family Convolvulaceae; genus Ipomoea; species Ipomoea nil. The sequence goes on along the minus strand of NW_017617553.1, from coordinate 1,113,246 downwards.
GACGCCGACTCCGTGACCGTCCGCACACTTACTGACTATCTCCACCCTGTCTCCGCGTCACAAGTCGGATGCTGGCTAATCACCGCTCTCTTCTCGCCACCCGTCGACTGCGTCTTCGTGGACTACCGACCGGTGAACTGGTCGACGCAACACCTGGTACCTTCTCGACATCAGATTTGAAATCTGATTGTGGGATGTGAACGGTCGACTACGTGAGATATCATAGTGCTTGATGCCATGCTTGGTTGTCGACTACTGCTTTGCAAACGTGAGTGGTGAGAACATCTTCCATAATCTTTCCTCGTGTATGCACTGTCTTCCCAGCACATTTATTATTGCGCCTCCAAAGCTTTTTTCGAGAATTGCATTCGCAACGTTCATGGGGGCGATTTTTCCCTCCACTTTCGTTGACCCGGATAGCTTTTGACAGGTAAGAATTAGAGCCGTCAAAACGGGCTTAGCCTGTCGGGCTTTCCCGCCCCGTCCCGCCAAAAGGGTGGGTCGGGCTCGTATTTTAAATGCCCGTATTAAAAATAGGCTTTTTCGCCCGCCAACCCGCCTTTTTTTTTTGTTTGTTTTGTTTTTCTAAAACGTAAACTACTTAGACTAAAAGACTAAAATCTAAATTCTAATCCTAAAATCCTAAGTAGTAACTAGTAAGTCCTAAAGCGGTAGAGCCCTAAATCCCCTAATATCGTATCGTTTCTCCATCGCCAATTCGCCAACGCTCATCGCTCATCGGCCATCGCTACTCTCCCTCACTCTCCCAGCGCCGCATCCGGCATCATAGCTCATAGCTGCCAGTATCCCAGCTACCCGCCGCCTGCCGACCACGACTCCCACAGTGAGCAGCCGAGCAACGAACACTCCGAGCCAGCCGTCTAGCAGCGACCACCGGCCACTCCGAATCTCCAAGACTCCGACAGACGACAGTTCGAACAGCCGAGCAGCGACCACCGGCCACTCCGAGCAGCGAGGTAATTTATTTTCATTTTTTTCTTTCCCTTTCATTTAATTAATTTTATTTTTATAGTTTAGAACTGTTAACTGTACACAGTACATATGATTATATGAATAATATTAATATATTATATATTTATATGATTAGTAGTTTACATATGATTTATGAGTGATATGATTTACAGTGTACTGAACTTTTAATTTGTTTAAAACGAAATGTATTGATTTATTAAAAAAAAAATAAACAGTGTACTGATTTAGTAATTTAGACATTTAGTGTATATAATTTCTTTGTACTGTCGTATTGTGTATATAATTACTAATTTCATGTGTACTACTCCGTATGCTCAGATTGCTCGTTAATCGTGATGGATTCTGTGTCTTTGAACCAAACTAATGCGAACCAAACTAGTCAGACCATTGCCGATGATGTTGTTGATGGAATGCCGGGATTGGATAGTTCTACAAAGAAAGGTAAGTCTAAACAACTTACCTCTGATGTGTGGGGTTTTTTTACAAAGCTTCCAATTGGTAAAGATGGTATTGAAAAGGCAAAATGCAATGGTTGTTTAAAAGTATTTAAAGCCGGGGGGAAAATTTATGAAACTTCTTCATTAAAGAGACACAAAGACATATATAGGATGTTAAAGTTTCATGATGTTGGGCAAATGTTTGTTGATCATGAAGGCAAACTTGCATCTAGGAAAGTAGATCCAAATGTTGCTAAGGAGTTGTTAGCTTCTACCATCATCAAACATGATTTACCATTTTCATTTGTTGAATATGATGGTATTAGAAAATGGCAGAAGTATTTGAATTCCGATGTGCCTTGTATCTCTAGAAACACACTTGTGTCTGATATTACCAAGCTCTATTTTCAAGAAAAAGAGAAGCTTAAACAAGTGTTGGCAAATGTCAAGAATAGAATTTGTTTAACTTCTGATATATGGACTGCATGCACTAGTGAGGGGTATATTTGCTTAACTAGACACTTTGTTGATGTGAATTGGAAATTGAATAGCAAGATACTTTGCTTTTGCTAAGATGCCCCTACCACACACAGGATGTGAATTAGCTGCAAAAGTATTTGAATTTTTGAAGGATTGGGGAATTGAAAGAAAGGTGTTCTCTTTGACATTAGATAATGCATCTTGTAATGATAGTATGCAGAACATCTTAAATGAGCAATTAGCTTTGCATGATAGTTTGTTGTGTGATGGAGAATTTTTTCCACATTCGTTGTTCAGCCCATATATTAAATCTCATTGTACAAGAGGGATTGAAAGTGGTTAATTCAGCTTTGCATAAAATTAGAGAGTCTGTCAAATATGTGAAAGGTTCTGAGGATAGGATGAAGAAGTTTGATGAATGTATAAGTGCAGTTGGTAACATTGATACTAGTATTGGTTTGAGATTGGATGTGGTTACTAGGTGGAACTCCACATATTTAATGTTGGAAAGTGCTATTAAGTACAAAAGGGCATTTGCGTCTCTTCAATTGAATGATAGACATTATAAATTTTGCCCTTCAAATGAAGAATGGAAAAGAGGTGACAAAATATGTGAGTTTCTTGAGCCATTTTATGAGGTGACAAATTTGATTTCCGGTTCTTCTTATCCTACCTCAAATCTATATTTTATGCAAGTTTGGAAGATTGAAAGTATGTTGAAAGAAAACTTGGATAATGAAGATATCTTGATAAGTGGAATGTGTAAAAAGATGTTTGAAAAATTTGATAAATATTGGAGTGAATATAGCCTAGTGCTTGCATTTGGAGCTATTTTTGATCCAAGGATAAAGCTTGTAACATTGGAGCATTTATATGGGGAGGTTCAAAGTGATCTAACTAAACTTAAAGAAATAATTTCACTTTTGAAGACAAAGTTGAACAAGCTTTTTAGTGCTTATGCGGATATTATTACTCCACCTCTTTTCCAACCGCGATTTTCTCAAGTCACATCTTCAAGTATGCAAAGTGAAAGCTTAGGTAAAAGTCAAAGAAAAAGAGCATTTGAAGTAAGTATTTAAGTTCTAAGTTTCTAACACTTCAATTTATATATATTTTCTATATTTGCATTTGTGATTGAGATAACATGTTTAATGTTTTAAATTTTAATTTCTAAGTTTTAACGAATGTAGGCAATTAAAAAGTATGATAGTCAAACTGTTCAAGACTGTTGGAAAGTCAGAATTGGAAATTTATTTGGAGGAGCCGAAACTTGAATATGCATACTATGAGGATTTGAATATCGTGGATTATTGGAAATAACGTATGCATAGATATCCTGCACTTGCATTGATGGCACGAGATGTTTTGGCTATCCCAATTACTACTGTTGCATCAAAGTCGGCATTCTCTATTGGTGCTCGTGTGCTCACCAAGTATAGGAGTTGTACTTTGCTTGAAAAAGTGCAAGCACTTATTTGCACTAGAAATTGGTTGCATGGCTATGCTATTGGTAAGTTATTATATTTTATTATATTTTAGGTAGTTGATATTTTGGTGTATTGTAATTTAATTTTTAACTCTCTAATCTCTATTATGTTGAATTTTTATGTAGATACTGAAGAAAGTTCAAGTTCAAAGATTCAAATGTTGTAAATCTTGTTGATGAAAATGATAAAAATGAAGATGAAGAATATGTGAATGTTAGAATGTTTGAATGATGTAATTGATTAATTGACTTATGAATTTATGAACTTATGTAGTTAAGTAGTTATGTTTTGTACTTTTGTGAAGTTTGAACTTTGAATTGTTGGTTCATGAACTATTCTAGTATGGTGTATAAGTATTGACAATTTGGACTCTATGAATCCTATGATGTTATTGACTTATTGTTGTATGTGATGAATTAATTTGTGTTATTTACTTTTCTTTTTTTTTTGAAAATGTGTTATTTACTTTATTACTTATGAATAATTGTTTTAAGTAGTAAAGTAGATAACAATTAAGTTATTAAATATTAACATAGTCAGTAGTCACATTAGAGTTTAGATTTTAGGGACATATGATATAAAAAATAAATAAAAATAAATAAAAAAGGCGGGCTATGGCGGGGGCCCGCGGGGCAGGGCGGGCTGCCCCCACCTAGGCCCGTTTTCTTGGCGAGCTTTTTAGCCCGCCCCACCAGCCCGCATTGACAGCTCTAGTAAGAATCTTCATCCATGATGCAATGCTTGATGTCCGCACATCCAGTAGGAGGGTGTGGCGTTGACTCAGAGGAAGACGGTAAAAGTTGGTGGAGGCTCAGCCATCCGAAGGAGTCGGCGATGGGTACACAGTCGGCGGTGGAGCAGTCCCATCGACCCCTGCACTCCTCTGCTCGCCGGAAGCGGACTCGGACTTGGTGTTAAGTATATATTTCCGTATGGTAAGGTAACAATAAGTAACGCATCATTATTATTAGCTATAAAATGACTTCATTATGCAGCGGCTTCATAATCATGGGTTTTGAATCTCACGATCGGGAATTGAATTAGCGGACTTTCTTGGATTGAATTAACATAGTGATTGCTCTGACTGCTTTCCCACATTTGGTGTCTTAAATTTTGCAACAGAGCCTGTCCTTATGAAAGTTTCCATGGATGCTTGTGATAGAGATTGCCATGTGTGAGTGCAGACAAGAGTACACCCAAAAACCTTCCCTATGCCATTTTGCTTACACAGCTGGTTCCAATTGGCATACTCGTATTCATTGTGAAGAAAACTATTTTATATACAGTGATTTTCCCATGTTCATTATGGATTCTTATGAAGAATGCCATGGGCCCCCACGCTTGCACCTGCTAGACAAATTTGATGCTGGTGGTCCTGGATCTTGCTTAAAAAGGTACTCTGATCGAACTTTTTTTTTAAGAGAACATCTGCTGGTTCTGATGAAGCATATCTTAAGAAAGTCCTTCAGAAGCTGTCACATTATTTTGATTCGATATATGGATCTGCACGTGTAGAAGGTGTTTCCTGCCCAAGTTCTTTGTTGCACCCTGAAGATGATGATTCAAGACATTCATTCTCTAATTCATCGCAGATGTACTCCAATGGTTCCCTTGATTATGATATTCCTTTTGAGCTGGTGTCCAAAGAATCCTTATTTTCCCATCACCGATGAACCAAGACAATGGTATTGATGTTGCTTTCCCAGATGAAAAGATTTGGGTTGTATCTGATGAAACTGGAAGTGATTTCTCTCAGAACCAAACATGTTCCTCTTCAGTAAATGGTATGGAAAATCCCATCTTTCCTTTTGATTGCAACGCACAGTGGATATTCTCCTTCCGTATGCCATGTGTAAAAAATATGGTCATTGTTGTAGGAAATTCCATTTTCCTATTTGATTGCCACACACAGTAGATTTCTATTTTCCCTATGCCATGTGGAAAAATATGGCAATTGTGCCGAAACTTTTCTTTTCCTTTGATTTTAGCCGACCATATTTCTATGGACGACGATCTCAGATTTTCTTGCGATTGATTTGAGTTGAGTCGGTGGGCTCAATTTTCTCGCTGTGATGGTATTAGAATGTGTATACTGGAGAGTCTCTTTTACAAGCCTCTTTTAACAACATACTGCTTGTCGGGCTCCGTATAATCAAAGCTTTTCGCATAATCAAGATAAAAAATAGAGAAAACAGTTGTGACCACGGTGTCTACTGTTAAAGTCGTCGTGGGGGAACCATTTATTCGGCGTCCCGACTTCTTGATTCCCCCGGCCGAGTCCCTCAGTGTGATGGACCCACCACTCTTTGCCAATCAACTTTTGAGTACTTTAAATTAAATATCACATTTAATTTAAATGACAATGGTTACCTCTTGTAGACCTCGACACACAGTCTTCTTTACTTGATTCCCCTCTAGTCCTCTTCTTGGTCCACGGTTCTCCGTGAACCTTCTCAATCTTCCGTCCGTAGTGACCAGACGCTCTCCGAAATTGCTCAGACAAAGAGGTAAATGCAACTTTTCGTCACGATCCCCACGGACGGCGCCAGTGTTGGTTTTAGGATTTTTTGGCCCAGGGAGGACCAACACAACCGTGGTTGGTGGGTTGACCGTTCACATGCGGCTTATAGAAAAATAAGTAGAACAAAGTATAACTCAATGCTTTTGTACGTGGAAACCGAAAGGTGAAAACCACGGGCCTTTTTGGGCGGTGTCAAGCCAAGACTTTCACTATTCTTGTAGTCATTGAGACATAATATATGGCTATTTTGTACATGTAATATGGAAATATTGTGTAGGGAGAGAGCTATACTTTGTACATTGAGAGATAGAGTCTTCTTGACCTTCTTTGTTGAAAGAGTGGTAGAGTCTTCTCTTGTGATGAATGGATAATGCATCTTCTAGTAGGGAAGAGTGATGGAGTCTCTCTTGTGCATGGTGGAATAGTGTGTGGTCTTGTTGGGATGAAAGAATAGTGGGTGGTAGGATAGTACTTGGGAGAGTCCTCCCACATGTAGATGAATGAGTGACCCCTTCCTCGTGCTCTTCTTCTCCTTCGTATAGCTAGCCAACCAAATAGTGTCAGTTGGACCATGTAGTATGGTATTGATGGGTACTAAATGGGGTAACAAATGGTAGGTTATGATGAGGTAAGTAAATATGTGTTTTAATAGGACTTTAAGGGTAGATAATTAGGGGGGTTAGGAATTGAGGTAGGTTATGATGAGGTAAGTAAATATGTGTTTTAATAGGACTTTAAGGGTAGATAATTAGGGGGGTTAGGAATTGAGGGGTAATAATTAGGAGTTTAATATGGGCTAACGGCTAGTTTAGGCCGACCTTCTACCCGTGCCGACCTCCGGGTCGAGCCAACCCATCGATTTGGTCCATATCTATTTTTGGGCTTGCTCCATTTTCTTCTTGGACTTCTCTTCTTTCTTCTTGGGCTTTTCTTCTTCTTCTTGGGCCTCGAGTCCACGGAGTTCACACCCCATCAGTCAAGATTGATTATATAATTGTCAATAAAATAATTGTATAGGTATGGTTGAAACCAAATACGGGACATAATGGAGAGCAAATAAAAATTAGGGCATAAAATATTAAATATATACTAATATTAAAGAGCTAACTGCTGATTGCCAAACAAGGACATTGTGAGATAGTTTCTCACTTCAATTTGTTGTGTGATTTGAGTACTCTTTTTGTCAATAAATCCCCCTAGTTAATATGATTGGCTTAATTATATATTTTTTATTTTTTTATTTTTTAAAAATTGTTGTTATTATTATTATTATTATTATTATTATTATTATTATTATTATTATTATTATTATTATTATTATTATTATTATTATTATTATTATTATTATTATTATTATACCCTTATGTCATTTTACATGTTAATCTAAACAGCTAATTTTTTCAAATATCTTTTTACCAACCGTTAATATAATTCGATGGTCAAATTCCCTAATATAATCCTCTAACGCTAACCGCTAACTTTTGATTGTCAAACAAGGACATTGCGAGGTAGTTCTCACTTCAATTTGGTGTGTGATTTGAATACTGTCTTTGTCAACAAATCCCTCAATTAGTTAATATGATTGGCTTTATTAATTATATTTTTTTTAATTTGTTCATGGTATTAGTAAATTACTTGGTAATAAATATATAGCATTATTTTGTATTATAACTTTGATATTTAATTAAAAAATAGTGCACAAAAAAAGATTATAGACAATGTAGTGAATATAATCAATTGATGAATTTGAATGTAAAGAATTTTTACATTGGAGAAATATAAAGACAATATAACTAATAAAACTATTTCTCTTAATTAATTTATTGATAATGAATAATTTTTTTTAATAAAGACATTGTAGGGACAATGTAGCGAATATAATCAATTGATGAATTTGAATGTAAAGAATTTTTATATTGGAGAAAAATAAATACAATATAACTAATAAAATTATTTTTCTTATTTAATTTATTGATAATGAATAATTTTTTTTGAATATAGACATTGTAGACACATAATTCTAAATTAAAGAAATGCATATGTATTATTTTTTGTTATAGCTACTAAATTATTATTTTTAATTTAATAAGAGTAAAATAGAGTACTAATTATGTCAACTTTTATTGGGATGAGCTTCGAACCCAAGACTTTTCTTATTGAAATCAATGAGTAAGTTAACGGTGAACTAACAGAAATTAACAGAAAAGATAATATTTAACGGAAAAGTTAACGGATAATCATATTCATTGAGGATAAATAAGGAAATCCTAAGGAAAAATTAAAATCCTATCAATCTGAGTCATTCATTTGATTAAAAAATTTGACCGTCATTTTTTCTACCTATTATAGACCAAACTCTCTTGGGCTCTTATTAGTATAGTAGATAAGTAGTTGCACCTAGGTGCACGAATGTTAACAAGGTAAAATTACTTTCACTTATAGGTGAAAGTAGGTGCACTTCTAAGTGAATTTACCTGCACTGTTTACTTGCAAAGGTGCACCAACTACTTGCACTTATAACACATTTACATGCACCAAAGTTCGAGTTATTTACGAAAATGTCACCGTATCGTTTTTTTTTTTTAATTACATCTAATTCGTTGATCTAAATACGTGGATGGCGCTGATCTATTCGCATTTCCTTCCTGGGCGATGATCTATACTTAAATAAATAAATAAATAAATAAATATATATATATATATATATATATATATATATATATATATATATATATAAAAGCATGTGTATGTAAATAATACTTTTGGTATTATAATATAAAAGCTAGGGAAAATGACATTTTTTCTCTCTGAATTATTCAAGTGGTTGTTTTTCCGTCAGAAATGTTAAATGGACATATTTACCCTTAAAATAAATATTTCATTTATTTTTCTTTTCCAACAAATTCTAACTACAATTTGGTTCAAACCAAACAGACACTATAGCAACCAAACTGAAATATTCTAATTACAATTTAGAATTGAAACCCGATATTTAGAGTTTATTAAAATCGCAAACTGGGACGGCAGGTTCATGTTCCGAACTGAAAAAAAAAATAAAATACATTTATTGTTGAATTTAGACTATTTTAAAATAAAGACGGTTCAAAATTGCGAACCGGATTTGGAACCGTCGGTTCACAGTTCAGGATCCAAGTTTTTCGATTCATAATTTTAATAAACTGAAATCCAAATATTGGGTTCTGGATTTGAATCATAACCGGAAACTTTTAATTCGATTGTTATAGTGTCCGGTTCAATTCGAATCGAACCGTGGTCATCCCTACGTATAAGCAATAATTTGTTGGAGAATAAAAATAAATAAAATGTTTATTTTAAGGGTAGAAATATCAATTTAATATATCATGGGGAAAAATCATCACTTTTAAAATAATTAAGAGGGCTAATGTACTTATATGAATAATTCAGAAATAAAAAGTGTTATAAGTATATAACTCAGAGGGAAAATGACATTTCCCTCAAAGCTATTCCCCAAGAATTAGTGGATGGCTAATATTTGGAGATCTCTCAGAATGGTTATTCTCACTGAAAGGGGAATATCTCATTCCAATAATGCTATTTATGAGTTTGAGTAAAACATTTACAAATAATGAAAAATGTATTTCTAAAAATGTTATTTCAGTTTTGACATATTCCATATATTGTTACATATATCATTATTCTAATTAAGCAATTGTTCATGCGTGTAAGTCATTCTTCTAAAAGGTTAAAACCCATGCGTGTAAGTCATGAGTGCACGAATCATGGTTTTCTTCTAGATGTTTCACACGAAGATCTACTTCAATTGTATTCACCGGTTGAAATAATCAATCAAATTAAATGAGTCAAATCATATAAATAAGCCAAAGGCTTTCTAGTGAGTCTTTGTGGGGCATTGACTCTTTGTGTATGTTTGAATAGATAGTACATTTTAATAGAGAGATGTCTCTTTGTGTATTATTAATGGAATGATACCTAATTTAAATTAAGTGATACGTTTTGTAATTATAGGGGTAATCAAATCATATATCTATGTTTCACAAATAATATGTATGACTTTCATTCAATTCTTTGTGTATAACCCCATGAACCCAGCACACCCTTAATAATTTACTTATACATGTATATAATTATAATTAAGCACATAAAAATAAAATATAGAATTTAAATAAATTAATGAATAAAAGGTACCGAATGTGTGTCTCCCTTTACTCTAATTCTAGTAACCAAATTCTATAACTCAAATTTGAGACTCTTATTTATTTGGTTTTCGCATCATGTAAGTTTGATTTTTGTCAATATATATTTAATCAAATTTATCACACATGAAATTTTTTAGTACAGTTTATAATTTACCTATAATTTATAATTTACACATTATTAAACATGAGTAAAATTTATCACATTTTTATTTTTTAATAGTAATTGTGAATTTTCTTCATTGAATTTCATACTTAATCTTTTATGCTGGTATTCTTAACAAGTTTCTTCCTTAGCTTTCTCTCTAAAACTCTTTTTTTTTTTTTTTTTTTTTTTTTTGAGAATGCTCTCTAAAACTCTTTTCTTCTTAAAAATGTAAATTTAAAATAAAAGTTAAATAAACATAAACACTTCAATAACTAACAATTATTAAGAGTAAAATAGACTTAAAAAATGCAATCTCCAAATGACTTTTTCAATTTTAACTTATTGATGCCAATAAGTTAAGACAAAAAGTTATTAAACAAACTTTCATTTTATAGTATATATAAAGTCGGTCATATAAGATATTCCGTAAAAGTTAGCCAGTAATTTGTTTATTAAACACCATAAACATAGGGTCGTTTGGTTCACAGAATATCAGATTATCTTAGGGAATGTTAGATTGCTGCAAATGTTGAATTCCTAAGAATGTTAGAATCCTGTGTTTGGTTAAAATTGAAATATGCAATATAAAGCTGTTTGGTTGAAGAGTTGTTCTTTATGTTATAATGGTTAACATAAGTTTGTAAAAGAGTGAAGGGTAGAGTTGTAAAAAAAAAAAAAAGCAAGGTAATCTCACATTACCTAAGGAAACCAAAGGAATCACATTCCCTTCAAAATAAAGAAAAAGCTTATGTGGAGGTTAAATCTTATTCCAACTTCAATTAAACACGCAAATGTCATATAGCTTGGTAAAAATAACTCTTGTTATCTTAGATAACCCGAACCAAACGCCCCCTCAGTTTCCTAACATTTTGAAATTATCAAATTCAATCTAAAATGTCTGAAATGTTCTAATACGAATAATAATGAAATTGGTCAAAATAAAATATTTTAAATTAAATTTCATCGCCAAGCACCTTGTGCTTAGATGACACCTAGGTTGAAATTTCATATGGGATGTTGTGAGTTCGAGTTTCAGTGGAGGCGTTATTGGCTCTTTGTACTTTCAGTAGGTTGAGAAAGTATATGAACAGATACTACAATGTAATAGAGCCAGTAACTTTCAAAAAAAAAAAATCTAATATGTAAAATCCCTATAAATTTGTAATGTTGTTATGGTATTGTTTTTGTATATTTCTTATGGATTTTTTATTATATGTATTATTTTTAGGATTTAACCGACCAATTAACCAAAAAAACTCCAATTCCGTTAATTCGGTAATACAAAGTTCGGTTCGATTAATGGTTAAAGTTTTAAAAATTTCAGTTAAAACGGTTCGGTTAACCGATTGCACACCCCTAGTCTTGATATACAAAACTAAACTAAGAGCAACGCCATCTATGATTTTTTGTGGGGTCCAATATGATGAGTTGGAGGATAGAGAAGAAGGAGAGAGAGTGTGTGTGCATTTTGAACTCCTGAGAGATGGTGGTTTTTGTAGGTCCCAGGAGAGGAAAAAAATGGAGGAAAGATCGCGCATGATTTTTTGTGGTACATTTTAGTTTTTAAAATAATAAGAAGTAATATGCTGAGGCATTGTCCCAATATCAAATATAATAATAATAATAATAATAATAATAATAATAATAATAATAATAATTAATACCCATTTTGGTTCCTCGACTATTAGATAATAATAGTTAATACCCATTTTGGTCCCTCAATTATTAGATAAAAGGACATTTTTGTCCCTCTCTATAACGGTGGATGGATGACTATTGTAACAAGAGGACCAAATTGGGTATTACTTTACAAGTTAGAAGACTAAATTGAGTACTTTTAATAATATGGAAAAATATTTTCACTAATTTGGAGAAGTAATCGGCAGGTCAAAGTTCTAAACAACAAACAATATAAAATGTCCTTTTTACACTTCATTTTAACACACACTTAACACTAAATCTAACGGATGACCATTTTAGCTTAAAATTCAATAGTCGGAGGATCACTTTAGATGCAATTGAAAATCAAGGAACCAATTTGAGAAAAAACTATAGTCAAAAGATCATTTTGGGAATTAACTCTTCCGCACTTTAATACTTTAATTAATTTAGTGTTATTTTTAAAAATTGGTAGATGTTACAAAAATTGGAAGGAAATGGCAGTTCCAAGTTCCAACCTCCAAGTCTTGGTCAACTCTAATAGCATGAAGCTCGGTCTTCCTAAAAGTTGGAGTCAGACCAAAACGTATCCTACACTCCCAACATCCACATCCCAGCAAACGAAGCCGTTCCTCTCAATTATTATGCCAATTTATATCGTGGGTCCATATAACATTGTTGGTCCGGGATCAAAACGACATTGTATTGATATTTAAATATTTAAATTTTAACAAATTTTATGATTTTTCGTTTTTCATGTTTTAACACAAATTTTAATTTATTCTAGATACAAAATCAGTACTCTTAAATTACAGAATTTCATAACATTAGATACAAAAACTCACAACACAAAATACATACACATGTTATATATTTACTTATTCTCATATTTAATTTGTGTAGATAATTTATGTCTTATAGGCACATAATTCATAATACAAAACATAAATTCGCAAAATAAGACACACAATATGTTGCGTGTTATACAACTGCTAATTTATTTCAGATACAAAATACATAAGTTTAAGGTATAGAATTGCATAACCTTAAACATAGAAACGCATAACATAAGACACATACACATATTATATATTTACTTTAGTTAAGGTACAGAATCAACATTCTTAAAGTACATAATTACGTAACATAAGACACAAAAATGATAACATAAGACACAAAAGCGCATAACACAAGGCACAAAAATGCATGTTATATTTACTTAAGGTACAGAATTGCATACACATGAGACACAAAAACACATAATACAACTATACAAGGCATATACACATGCTTTACATAAAAAAAAAATGTACCGTGTACTGAACAACAAACGGTCGCCATCAAAATTAAAATTCAAAACGATTTCGTATAGGACTAGAGTCTACGGTATAACGATCGGATTATTATTGAGTGGATCGTGTTATTTGGACCACGATCCAAAAACATATAAAGTATATTTTCTAACTTATAAAATACATTATCTTACTTCAGAAATTTTATTATTATAACACATAAAATACATTATACATTATTCTAATACATAAAATACATTATTATAAATTTATAACACATAAAGTATATTATTCTAACTCATAAATATATTTTTTTTTTGATAGGGAACTCATAAATATATTATCTTACTCTATAAATTTTATTATTCTAACACATATAAAGTACATTATTCTCACACATAAATACATTATACTATAATATAAAGTATATTATTACAAATCTTAAAATACATTATCTTATCTTAACATATTCATTAGTCTAATACGTGCATGGAGTAAGATTATATATTTTTCTTTTTAATCAATATTGAAAAAATCGTTAAGCGCCTAGGAATTGCCTAGGCATACATAAGCGCGATTTTTACAATACTGCTTTTAACATCAAAACAATATTGTTTTGGATCGTGAAATGTAACACAATAATTTGCCCCGTTCCTCTCGCCACCTACGTCACAACGCCGTCGTTTGTCAGCTTACGCGATGATTTGGTGAACTGAGCACTAGCCACGTCACTAACACAAGAGGAGATTTATTTAATTATTTATTCATATTTATCTATAGAGAGAGAAAAAAAGAAATTACAAATTTGAGTTTTTTTAAATTTAATTATTTTTTTGTTCTCCTCAAAAAGCATTTATAGAAGTAGCTGTAATGATGAGGCATCTCCACAATATCTTGGCCGAAGTGTTTTCTTCTTTGCCCAAATGATGTGTTGAACTCTCAAATTTCCTGGTAGGGTTTGAGCATTCTCACAGGGAATTTGCAGAAATTTTGGAAGGACATTACATTCTCATCTTTTTCTCACGGATTTTCGATTAGAGGAAACCCTAAACTTTCAGATTGTGGAATTTGTGAGTGTGGATTGAGAATTTGAGAGTAACCTTTGTCGGATTTGGAGATAAGGACATGGATAGATCAAGATCTAAGAGGTATTACTACGACCAGGACTACGATTCCGATAACCTACCCAGAACAAAACAGAGGTATAATCAGCATAGCAACCACCATTATGCGCCGCAGTCCAACCAGCACCGCCGATTGGCTTCTGGAGGCGGCGGAGGTGGTCGGAAAATGCAAGACCCTTCGCTCATGGTGACTACCACTTATAGGATCTTGTGTCACGATGTGAAGGCCGGGGGCGTGATTGGGAAGTCCGGGAGCATTATTAAGGCGATTAGGCAGCACACGGGGGCTTGGATTAACGTGCATGAGTTGATGCCGGGGGACGAGGAGCGAATCATCGAGATTTCCGATACACGGAGGCGGGACCCTGAGGGACGAATGCCGTCCTTCTCGCCGGCCCAGGAGGCCTTGTTTTTGATACACGAACGGATTCTGGAGAGTGATGCTGCTTTCAATGCGGGGTTTGGAGGTGGAGGTGGAGGAGGTGGTGGTGGTGGTGGTAGTGGGGACGATGAGGAGGAGTACGGAATGAGGAGTGGCGGCGGCGGGTCTAACCGGGTGGTGTCTAGGCTGGTGGTTTCGAGAATGCATGTGGGAAGTTTACTTGGAAAAGGAGGGAAAATTATTGAGCAAATGAGGATGGAGACTAAGACCCATATTAGGATTTTGCCCAGAGATCACACTTTACCTCGCTGTGTAGCAATGTCTGAGGAGATTGTTCAGGTTTTCATCGCTCCCTCTTTGAAGTTGTTTAGTTCCAAACTATAAAGATCTCAAGTTTGAGCTTTCATTTGCACTGTTGGTGGAATTACTAAACTTGGAAATAATTTGCTTTTGCTTTGCCAACTCTATTGGACTTCAGGGCACTTAAAACACAACCTTGAACTTAATGACTACTTTCACTGTAATCTTTAAATGACAGCATTTTGACAGGCAGCTAGAATTAGAAGCAAAAGATTTGAACTCTGGAAATTTTCTCTTATGGGACTAAAGTCATTTGTTTAGCAGGTCTAAGGAGAACTTGACTTGTGAATGGATAAGTCATTAGTATGGGCAACTATGATTACTAATATGGGAACTACATTGGAAGTTAGTTAATACTGATACAACATACTACTTGTTATTGCCTGAGTTCATATTTTGGACCTAGATTATGATGTGATAAATTTAGTACGTACCTTTTTAATGTTTTGAGTATCCTTTTTAGTGGTATCAATGACTACGGAATAATAGCTCCAATTGCATTTCCTTCCTCTGTGCTCTTTGATTCAAAGAGTGTTGTTTATACCCTAATCAAAGTTTACTTTTTGGGCGTTATACTTCTTATTATGGGGGTGGTGCAGCTGCCAGGCCTTAGCCCTCTAATCTATAGACTATAGATACTTCTGATTATGGTTTATTTGTGACCACACAATTTCATGCAGGTTACTGGTGAAATGAATAATGTAAAAAATGCTATTGCAATCATTTCCTCACGCCTGAGGGAGAGCCAACACCGTGATCGCACTCATTTCCATGGCAGGTTGCATTCGCCTGAACGATTTTTTCCTCCGAATGATGATTTTGCTCCACCCATGAACAATTTGGGACGCAGAGCGTCTGTTGATGGGCCTAACTTTGGTTCAAGATTGTCTGGTGGTTTCAACAGTTCCCGGGGTAATAGTAATTCCTCACGCGCTTCTGGTTATTCCATCGAATCAGGTGGTGGTCCTTTCACTGACAATGCACAGTTGATTGCTGGTGAACTCCTAGTTTTTCGAATTCTATGTCCAGTTGATAAGGTTGATACTATTATTGGGGAGTCAGATGGCATTATAGAATTGCTTCAGAATGATATCGGTGTGGAAGTTGAGATTACTGATCCTGTTGCTGGCTCAGATGAACAGATTTTTATCGTATCGTCTGATGAGGTACCTATTCATTACTTCTGCGTTTATCAATCTAAACTTTTGAGTTTTGGCAGTTTTTCTGTAAAAAACCTTTATTATGAATTTTCATCATTGTACGCTAAGCATACAAGGTTACATGTAGATTATTATTTATGAATGCATTTCTATTATGATGCATATGAATTTCCTAGCTTATTATGTGCTTAGGGTCCAGATGATGAGCTCTTTCCTGCTCAAGAAGCTCTGTTGCATATACAAACTGCCATTGTTGATCTTGTTCCAGAAAAGGAAAACATTGTCACAACCCGGTTAGTTGTGCAATCAGATGAAGTTGGATGCTTAGGAGGGAGAGATGGTGCATTGTCTGACATACAGAAAATGAGTGGTGCAGATGTACATATTCTTCCAAAGGAAGAACTTCCATCATGTCTATCCGACACTGATGAGATTGTACAGGTTTGTCCCTACTCTAATTTCACTCTCCAACTAAGAAGAGCTCATACCCATTTACTACATTTGTATCTTTGTTGAATTGTTAATTTCCTGAAGCACTCTTCTCCTTGCATGATGAATCATACTTGGTGCATAAACCATTTATCAGCATATAGAGAACCTGTCCTGTAGTTTGGGTTCAAATTCCTTGTGTGTTGAGTGTTTGCATTGTGAATATCTTGATGAGGAAGATCATAGAGATGACAGTTTAAAACTGACCATACTATTTTTTTTTATTGATCACTATTACGATTCTTCAGATTGTTGGCGAGATAAAAGCAGCTAGAGAGGCACTTATTGAGGTGACAACAAGGCTAAGGAGTTACACTTATCGGGAACTCTTCCAGAAAGAGACACCACCTCCAATATCTGCTCCCAGCCCTATGGGGAATTTAAGTGGAGCTGAGACAGCTTCTTTGAACAACAATTCTCTGTCTCAAGAAAATCATACTGTAACTGACCCTGCTGCTTCAATTCATCAAAATGGACCAAATATACCAACACCTCATTCATTAAAGGTATTTTAGTACAATTCTGCTCTAGTGCTTGCCAGTGATAAGGCTCTTATATCTCCTAGAATTCATATATCATACTTTTGCTTGCTTCTGATAATATTTTGCACTCCAACCTTTCTATTACTTACCTAAAAACTCAGTTGTCAACTCCTGAAGCAAAAATAATGGTTTCTTGCTGGGGGTAACCCCAGCCAAGATGGCAAGAAATCCACACTTGTAACCACAAGGTCACGAGTTCGAATCCTTGCCCCCCCTTGGTTTGGGCCCGTTAGCTATGGCCAATGGGTAACCTAGGCTGGTTTGCTTCCTCGTGATCCTTTGTCAGCTAGAATCACAAGGCGGGGTTTACCTACACCCGAAAGGGTTGTGGGGTTTCCCTCATCATTCAAAAAATAATAATAATAATGGTTTCTTGCACTTCAAAATTGCTTGAGCCAAGTTTGTACTCCCTTTGGGGAGTGGGACTTAATGCACTTGAATTGCATGTTTGCTTTGGACTATAACACCTACCTACTCTTTAATGCATGTCATAATTGGATTTGAAGAACTGCATTTATGTTGTAGGATGCTGGAGCCCCTGTGAGCGAGATAGCAAAGCAAAATGACAGTGAGCGTCTTAAAGATATGCCAAGTGGATTGAATAGGTATAGATCTGTATTCTTGTTCAATTGGTGTGTTGCATTAATACTCCATTCATATTCACATGCCTCTTTTCCTTGTTGCTAGAATACCTGTACCATTGGTCACTAGGAGTACATTGGAAGTTGTCATTCCACCACATGCAGCTCCAAAACTAATAACCAAATCAAGAAACAAGCTTGCTCAGATCAGTGAGGTCAGTTCACTTCTGCCGCTTGCTAATGTGCAACCATATTTGGCAGAGATTAATTTGGCATCGTTTTGATGGATATGCAATGTTGACAGTTGTCAGGAGCCACTGTAAAATTGATTGAAGATAGACCGGAAGTAACAGAGAAGATTATCCAAATATCGGGTACACCAGATCAAGCTGAAAGAGCTCAGAGCTTGCTTCAAGGATTTATTTTAAGTAGTACGTCTCTCTCTCTCTCTCTCTCTCTCTCTCTCTCTCTGGTATAAAGGAATGAATTAAAATTGTCACAGGTTTGAGTTGGCATAATCATGTTGATCAGATACTATAGATAGTTTAGATTGTAGTTACCAAAAAAAAGGAATGATTTAAAATATGAAGGAAATGGAAACACATGGAACCATTTAATCCTCTGAATCTTCCCTCCCCACACAGACACCAAAGAATAAATAAATAAATAAATGAACGGTGTGTGTGGACTTTAAGCATACAGCTTAGCACATCATCTCCCACGAATAAATATGATATATTTATGAATTGTCCAGCTCAAGAAGACGGCCTCTGAACAGACATGGACAATTTTGCATTGCTGACGGACGACAAGATGCCAAGTTCTTTATCTTGCAGTTCTCATGTACGGGATCGTGTCCCTGATTTTCGCATTATAATAGGGCAGGGCCTAGCAAGGCATTGGTAAAGCATGCTCTGAGTACCGTACCACCTGCAAAAAAAAAAAAAAAAAAAAAAAAAAAAGAATGTTTAGCCTTTGGTAATGTAATTTGTGATGTTTGATGTTCTTCAATCTTCAATGTTGTTTGTTTGGTTGTAATTGTTAATTGTGTAACAAGTTCCATCGATGGGGTTTGCTTTCTGTGCCTCCTTCCGCTTCCCTCATCTCCCAAAGTACAAATTAGGATGATGTTTTAGCGGAAAGATGAGGTCCTGTCCCTAATATTTATTCCACAAGCACTAGTAGTAGTAGTATACTAAAATTTAGTGTATGATTACATTACATGGATTTTGTTAAACGGAAATGCAAGGAGTTATGCTTGTACAAGTAAGTATTTTGAAAGCCCTGGAACCCTAACATATTTTTTTTACGGAAAAAGCGTTAAATAGGCCATTGAATTATTAATGTTTGTGTAATTGGGCCATGGAAAAAAATGTACAATTAAATTATTTCACTTTATAAATTTTTACAAATAATAGTTTTAACAAGTTATTTTCAGATTGAGCATGTAAAATGAATAACATGACATCTTATGTGACAATTTTTAATATTTAAATTAATTTATTATGAGTTTAATATTTACTCATTTTGCTCCACTGTTTCTCATCGAAAATTTGATCAATCTCTGCTCACACTATTCTTAATTTCACAATCAATCACTTCTAAATGCTAATGCTTTTCCACATCTCTCCTATACTAATATTTGGGAGTTGCCACCTCAAAAATGACACCCCGTATTAATTATTGATCTCAAATCATGTGGCTAAAATTTTTGATCTAACATTTGAATTTATTTTTGTTATCAAATGCCTTCAATTTTTAAGTAAATTACAACTTTACCATTATATAGCTCGTTTTCCCTTCAACTTCTTTCTTTTCTTTTATGTTTTTGTCTTCTTTTGAGGATAGCTCCATGTAGCTATTAGAGTGTTACCATTTTCCCCTTCATTTTTTCTTTTTTTACTATTTGTTTTCTCTCTCCAAAATTGAACCCAAACCTATATTTGTTTTCTCTCTCCAAAATTGAATCCAAACCTATACATTTATTCTTCCTCTTTTTTTTTTTCCAAGTCTAATCAACAAATTATCTTTTAACTCCTGAGAGAGTAACTTTATGTATATTTTTAACTACAAAAAACCTTAAATATAGAATGCCAGAACTGGATTACAAACCTGCAATAACATATTGGCTATGACACTGGAAGACATTATTATTAATATTATTTCTAAATATTATGATCGATAAGAAATTAGTTGTATTTATTTCTAACAGTATTTTTATGACTTGCAACTCAACCTCTACATTCAAAATCCCCTACATTTATTTAAAGAAGTTTATTCAACTTCACGTGTCTGTTCTCATAGTTGAATCATTTCTCCTAGAAAGCACCATTGACTACATCTCAATTGAATCATCAAATTTTCTATGTCATGTGTTCTGGTCAGACAAGCGGGAAGTGCATTAAGTTTAATATATTTTTGTATGAACACAATTAGATATTCAAATGCCACCACAATCAATAATAAAAGATTCTAAAAATGTTAACAAATTATTCGGTAGGAATTGGTCAGCATCAAAGGAGAAGCTGAGGTAGGAAATTTTGTAAAGGAGTTGAAAAATAAGACAAAAATGTTTGTTGCTAAATGATTCAAATTTAGAGTTCGATGATGCAACATTAAGACTAAGGAAAGTGTGCTCCTGCTATTTGAATAGAATTGAAGGTTGGGAAAATGATGTGTTCTTCTTCCTCCATTTCCCCTACAAGCTTTAGACGAAATTGATTATTCTCTTTTAGACCTAAATAATTGATCGTTGTCTAATGCAATGTATACGATTTTTTGTTATTAATAATATAATAATGTACTATTAATGTTTAATTTGTTATTATCTTGTTCAGAATTATAATTATATCATGTTGATTATTAAAATTTTTATATATTATACCATTTAAAAATTTAAAAATATTAATTTATCGTTGGGCATGACGTTTCGCGCAAAGCGCGTGCCTGCGACTAGTTCATCCTACTAAAAGAAACAAACCACTATCATACACTCAAATCGCGTGCTTGAAAATCCAACAGGAAATAATTAATAATATAATACGGAGGCACAATATAATGCTTGCAGGACATATGTGATGTTTGTGTGTGGACTGAGTTTTATTATGGCCCTGTTGGGTAAAAAATTGGCCTATAGGCCAATTTTGGCTTTTTGACAATTATTAATTGTTTGATTTAATTAAAATATCAATATAAATGTTTGGTTAATTAACTTTTCGCAACTTCAAAAGGCTAAAATTCAAAAGGCTACTCCAAGCAACTTTTTCAATTAACTTTTTGAGAAAAGAAATTATACCAAACAGCTATCAGCTAACCGCTAATTTACCAAACACTTTTCTACAATCAGCTAATATTATCAACTATTTATACATTCTAATTAACACAATCAGCTAACAGCTAACAGCTAACAGCCATTTTACCAAACATGGCCTATGTGCAGTTGAGCCTCGATCATCGTCGTAGGTATAGAGCCAATACTTTTGATGTCCTCTCGAGTTGCAGGCATCACTATTCCATCCAATCAAAGTCCAAGGACTACAAAAAGACATGCATCTTTTCTCTTGAACCTTCAATGTAAGAAGAGAAGAGACGGATGATTTTGCGGAATGCACGAAGTGAGAGAGGGGGAAGTGGGGCTCATTCGTTCATGCGAGTGCACGATGCAAGTTTCTTTGACTGTATTGTACAGAGATTGAAGATGAAAAAGATTCGAAATGTGTTCTGGGTAGAGTTGAAAATTAAACTCATAATAAATTGATTTAAATATTCACATAAGATGCCATGTCATTCATTTTACCTGCTTAACATGAAAGCAATCTGCTAAAAATGCTATCTTATCTGCTTAACATGAAAGCAACTTGCTAAAAATGCTATCTGCACAAATTTATAAAATTAAATGATTTAATTATATATTTTTTTGTTCGATGGCTCAATTACATATAACACTAATAGTTTGATGACTAATTTGATGCTTTTTTTTTTTTTTTTTTTTTTTTTTAAATCCAATTTAGCTATGATGTTACCCTTGCGTAGAACATGTTCATTTATTTCCGGTACATAAATTTGGTTTGCTATGGCGTGATTACAGTTTCCCCCCCTTTTCGTATGCAGACGAAGGCAGGCAGCCACATACCCCTCCCACATGTCTCCAAGGAAAGACATGTTTGGTAGAATTTATATTAAAACTTATAACTTATTTTAAGTTATAAATAAACAATAGGCTTTGTTTGATAAAATATAACGAAGCTAACATAATAATTTATTTTGGGATGTCATTGAGCTACAAAATTATACACTTATACCATGAACTCAAGGTGGACCTGAATCTAAAATACACAATTTACATACTGAATGTTCATAATTTGAATTGTGAACATTTAGTATGTAAATTATGAACATTTAATATGTAAATTGTGTATTTTTAAACCCAAATTCATCTTGCAAGGTGGACCCGAGTCCACAGAATAATTTGCTAGCTACAAGTTACTTCGCTTATATTTATTAGCTCATTTAACATCTAATGTTATTAAACACTTTAACTTTTATTAGATATTAATTTTGTAAGGAATAAGGTTCAAATTGGCCACTGAACGTAACCTGAAAATGCAATTAGGCCACTGAACGAAAAAAAGTGCAATTAGGCCACTGAACACTCCAAAAACGTGCAATTAGGCCACTGAACTCTCCAAACGTATGCAATTTCACCGGATAGCAGTTACCATCAATTTTAGCAGGTTACCTGCTTACGTGGCAGCTGAGTTGGCATTTTTAAATAATTTTTAATAATTAATTTTAATAAAAAAATTTATAAAAAATTGAAAAAAATAAATAAATAATAAAATAAAGTCGTTTTTATTTTTTTAAAAAAAAAATTTTAAATAAAAATATATTATTAAAATTTATTAAAAATTATTTAAAATTTATTAAAAATGCCAACTCAGCTGCCACACAAGCAGATAACCTGCTAAAATTTAGGGTAACCTGCTATCAGGTGAAATTGCACATTTTGGAGTGTTCAGTGGCCTAATTACACATTTTTGGAGTGTTCAGTGGCCTAATTGCACTTTTTTTTCGTTCAGTGGCCTAATTGCATTTTCAGGTTACGTTCAGTGGCCAATTTGAACCTTATTCCATTTTTTAATTAGGTGTGTTAAATACAGCCGTAGTGTGACAATATGTTTAAAGTATGAAAGTTTAAAAATCAAATTGAAATAATTAGAACATAAAATTCAAACGTCATGCTTACATAAACTAAACGAGTGGAATCAAATTAACTTGATGAGGATATGGATTATGGACCAACCTGGAACAGCTTGGTTAATCCAGGAACTTACTGGAAATGAGGGAGAAAAGAGGGATAGAAGAGAAAGAGGGGTAGCGAGTAGGGGTGATCGCGGTTCGGTTCGAACCGTCGAACCGTGCACTGTTGAATCGGAACCGGAATCGAACCGTTTGTACGGTTTCGGTTTTTAACCGGAACCAATATGGTTCCGGTTATGGTTCGAGATGACAAGGAATCGGAACCGGCGGTTCCGGTTCTAAACCGGAAAAAATTTAAAAATTAAAGTTTTTTTTTTTTTTTAATTTTTTTAAATAAAATCCGGTTAGAATCGGAATCTTACTATAAGGTTCCGGTTCCGGTTCCTTTTTGGCCATTTGCGGAATCAGAACCGGAATCGCGGTCATGTCTAGTAGGGAGAGCAATTGAGAATTTTTAGTGAGAATAGGGAAACTACAACCATTAACGGCAAATCGCCCACCTCACACACCCCCCCCCCCACCCACCCAAAAAAAATAAAAAAAAAATTTACATACTTTTCAAATTGTATTGTTAATCATATAACTATTAATGTGCAATTTAACTATCAGTTTAGACTTTTAGTTGAGATGGAACACATGTTTTAATTTGGTATTAGAGTCATGCCAAGGGTCATTACCCTACACACGACGTCGTTTTGTTATGTTGTGTATGGAGTTGACGCGATTATGTACATTATGTTATATAATTATGTACATTTTTTTATACAATTATGTATATTATATATATATATATATATATATATATATATATATATATATATATATATA
The DNA here is from genome assembly GCF_001879475.1 of Ipomoea nil. Taxonomy (NCBI): domain Eukaryota; kingdom Viridiplantae; phylum Streptophyta; class Magnoliopsida; order Solanales; family Convolvulaceae; genus Ipomoea; species Ipomoea nil. The sequence continues at coordinate 1,089,308 of NW_017617553.1, read as the reverse complement.
AATATAATTATGTACATCCGAAACAAGGAATTTGTGTGTATTATGTTAAGAATTTATGTGTATTATGTTAAGAGTTTATGTGTATTATGTATTATGTTAGATTATGTGTATTATCTTTTCAAAAAAGAGTATGTGTATTTTGTTATACAATTATGTACATTTTGTTTTACAATTATGTATATTCTAGTATACAATTATGTACATTTTCAAAATATGAGATTTTTTTAAAGAAAATAAACAATCAACACAGGAAAGCGGAATTCCCCAAGAAAATTTCCAACACCAGGGCGCACAATGCAATGTGCCCTGGTGCATGATATAAATTGCCGCTTTTAGTTGAGATAGAGCACATGCTTCAATTGGTATAGTTTTGACTTTTGGACTCGGTGTTTTTTTTTTTTTTTTTTTTTTTTTTAAACTTGACCCCTCTTCTTAGAATTTTCTTCACTCCTTAGTCTATCCTTATTCCTGCATATCCCTCTCACTTTCTAAAATGGATCACACTTTTCCATCATCAAATTTACAAATTCTCTATTTTTTTTTATTCTACATCCATGCAAATCTCTCTCACTTTAAAAAATGGATCTCACTATCATATTATATTATAAATATAATAATAAAATAATATTAAAAGAAACGATAAAGAATATATATGGGCTGGCGGCACAAAAGCTGCCACATGGCAGATTAGCAAATTCTCTTTTCCATTGCTAATTTAGTCAATTCTCTATCCCTTATCAATACACATAAGCTTAAGGAAAATTGTAATTTATGCCCCTCCATAATATGTCAATTATCAATATCACCCTTGAATTATTAGTGGTGTAAATGTTGTCCCTCAATTTTCAAAACAGTACATATATTGCCCCTCACGTACCGTACGGGAGGGACAATATATGTACCATTTTGAAAACTGAGGGGCAACATTTACACTTGGGAGGGACAATATATGTATCATTTTGAAAATTGAGGGGCAATATTTACACCACTAATAATTCTTGAGTGACATTGATAATTGACATATTATGGAGGGGCATAAATTACAATTTTCTAAACTTAAAAAAAAAAAAAAAAAAAAAAAAACTCTCTTGCCATGTCACATTGCCAATCCCAAATTTGCAGGATAATAGCAAGTCTTATAATCATCATAGTACTTCCCCTTGCAAAGAATCCTTGTCCCCAATAACATGACAGATTTTGGAGTTACTTCTTATCAACTCCAAAAATTCATCTCTCTTTTCCAAAGTCAAACGGAGCAATCCTCAGGCTCTAATACTGTAGCAGCAGTCTCTTTGATTCCCAAATTCACTTAAATGGATCTCAAAAATGAATGCAAGTATACTATCACTCATGTTAATTCCCTTTCCCTATGTTCTTCTAATTGGATTTTAGATTCCAGAGCTACGGTTCACACTGTCTGTTCTCTTGAGTTTTTTGTTGACTATCATATTGTTAATGGAGCCGAGGTAAACTTGCTACGAGAGAGTGTGTTGTTGTTAAGCACATAGGGAATATAAAGCTCAACAACACTCTGTGGTTGAGAGATGCTCTGCACATTCCATCATTTCAATTCAATACAATCTCAGTTAGTAAGTTACTCCAAGACACATCTTATAAAATGGCTTTCATGACTGGTCAATGCATGATTTAGGAGGCTCATGGGATGATAGTTGGTTTAGCTAGAGAAGAGAGGGGTTATACCTGCTGAAGGAACCACAGAAGCAACCTACTAGATGTCATGAACATTTTCCTATGCAATGTACTAGTGCTGAGATTTGACACCAAAGATTAGGGCATTTTCCACAGAATAAATTGCATTTCTTGAATGATATTTCAAATTCCACTGCTAAGAATTTGGCTTGTGATATATGCCATCTTGCTAAACACAAACGTTCTCCTTTCCCCTTGAGTACTACTTCATCGAATACTTGCTTTGAGTTAATCCATGTAGACGTATGGGGACCTTTTCCAATTTTCTCACTGAAAGAGGAACATTATTTCTTGACTTTGGTTGATGACCATTCGCGATTTACCTGGCTGCATTTAATGAGAAATAAGTCTTAGGGAAGGGAATTGATAAGGAGATTTCACATCATTGTTCTTACACAATTTGGGGTGCTAATAAAGACTATTCGAAGTGACAATGGACCAGAATTCAACATGACAGGATTTTTCTTTGAAAAGGGCATTATCCATCAAAAATCGTGTGTGAATACACCACAACAAAATGTTGTGGTTGAACTGAGTCATCAGCACATTCTTAATGTCGCTAGAGCTCTCTGTTTTGAAGCTCACCTCCCACTTGAGTTCTGGGGGCAGTGCGTAATGCATGCAATTTACATTATTACTCGACTTCATTCACCAGTGATTGAAGGTCTAAGTCCCTATCGTAGATTGTATGGGAAATATCCTAACCTCAAAAATCTTAAAGTGTTTGGATGATTTTGTTATGCATCTACCTTACCACATTTAAGACATAAAATGGCGCCGTGCAGTAGGAAATGTGTCTTCATTGGTATTGTCTTACGATAATCTTGCACCATCACATAGAATTTTCCGATGGCAGTCACATCCATTGATGATCCGCGAACGTACAACCAGGCCATCCAACATAATTGTTGGAAGGAAGCCATGAATGCAGAAATGAGAGTACTTCAGGACAACAACACCTTGGAATTAACTGAGCTACGCTCTGGTAAAAATCATATAGGGTTTAAATGGGTGTACAAGGTCAAGCTCAAGACGGATGGCATTGTGGAGAGGTACAAGACGAGGCTGGTAGTCAAAGGTAACACGCAACAACTAGGGGTGGATTATATTGAGACTTTCTCCCTAGTGACAAGGCTAACCACAATTCGTACATTCATGGTTGTTGTTATATCTAGAGCATGACACATTCATTAATTAGACATCAATAATGCATTTTTACATGGAGATTTGAATGAGGAAGTCTATATGATACTACCTCTTTGCTTCCGAAGTGATAAACCGAATAAGGTGTTTAGATGATTGCGATCACTTTATGGACTTAAACAAGTAAGCCGGCAGTGGAATGCGAAGCTAAGTGCTTCCCTGTTACACATTGGTTTCAAGCAATCTAAATTTGATCCTTATGTGTTTACTAAAGGTTGTGGCACAAAATTTATTGCCCTAGTTGTTTATGTTGACGACATTTTGGTTGCCAGCAAAGAAATGAGTCTTATTCAGGAACTCAAAGACTTTTTTGAGAATGTTTTTAAGATCAAGGACTTAGGCAGCTTAGGTTACTTCCTGGGGATTGAGGTTGAGGTGAGCAAGTCCGTTTTGAATCTCTGTCAATGCAAGTACACCTTGGACATCCTAAGTGAAACCGGATTTCTTGATTGCAAGCCGGTAAGTACGCCAATGGTTCCAGGTAATCGTTTAATGCATGATGATGGTATTTTCCTCAACGATGCTGACAACTATAGAAGGTTAGTAGGACGACTGTTATATCTCACAGCAACAAGGCCTGACATTACTTATGTTGTTCAATAGTTAAGTCAGTTTGTGGGTACTCCTACTCACAAACATATGTATGTTATGCATCATGTATTGCGTTACATTAAAGGAGCACATGGGTAGGGATTATTCTATCCAATGGACACTAGTCTGCAACTCAAAGTGTTCTTTGGTTCTGACTGGGCTTCTTGTTCAGAGAGTCGCAGGTCCATCACCGGCTATTGCATATTTCTTGGTACTGCTCTTATTTCCTAGAGGTCGAAAAAGCAAGTGGCTGTATCAAGATCGTCTTCCGAAGTAGAGTATCGGGCTTTAGCCACCACACTCTGTGAAGTACAATGGCTTACATCTTTGCTCTAAGACTTACAGGTGGCAATGGACAAGTCGGCAACGGTATTTTGTGATAATAAATCCGCCATTACCATTGCCCATTGCTGAGAACCATGTATTTCATGAATGCACCAAACATATCGAAATTGATTGTCACATCGTTCGAGAAAAGGTGACTCAAGGTTTAATAAAGATTCTATCTGTATCTTCACCAAACCAAGTAGCTGATGGTTTCACTAGGTTTCTTCCTACTTCCCAATTTCGATTCTTTATATTTAAACTGGGCATCCAAGACTTGCACGCTCCGGCTTATCGGGGGAGGGGGGGTTGGACATTGAAACATCAGAGAAGAGTGAAGGAGCTGAGAAAGATGGTGAACGTGATTTGTTAAGGAGGGTGTTATAGTAATTCTCCACTAATAAGTTTGTTGTAACCATTTCTTCTCTCTTTATATTTCTGTTATCGTTCTCCCTTTTTGTAAAAATCCCGCCTAGGCACCGAGTAATCGGCGCCTAGGCGCTAGGCGGCTCTAGGCCGTGGCGATTTCTCCCTTAGGCTCCCGCCTAGGAGACCGGCCGCCTAGCGCCTAACTCGGCCGATTACGCCGAGTTAACTCGTCAATTTCTGTCAAGTTAGCCGGGTTAACCCGACCGACTCGACCGATTACGCCGAGTTAACTCGTCAATTTCTGTCGAGTTAGCCGAGTTAACCCGGCCGACTCGACCTTGCTAATTTTTTTCATTTATATGACATATATATATATATATATATATATATATATATGTATGTATGTATGTATGTATGTATGTATGTATGTATGTATGTATGTATGTATGTATAATATGACATATATGCACCTACACACTTGCACCGCTTTTCATTTTTTCAGTTAGCCGCCTAGGCCACTTAGGCCCCGCCTAGGCCGTCTAGGCGCTAGGCGTTACTCTACCGCCCGACTAGTGCCTAGCGCCTATTGCAACCATGCATTTTTGAGAGGTAGGGTGCTAGACTTGGTCCTTCACTGGCTTCCACCCAACAATCCACCTAGCTACCCATTGCTGGACTTGACCCTTCACCAGCTTCCACCCAACAATTTCCCTCCCAAGACCTGCCAGCCTTAACTGCATAGTTTTGCTCTTACTGGGAGGGGGAATTGTTGGGCAGAAAATGGTGAAGGGTCAAGTCTAGCACCATGTCTCTCGAAAATGTTTTGATTGTATAAATAAGTAAAGTTGCGTCTTCGCTGTGAAGTATAGCTTTTGGCACAACTTTATTTCCTTATACAGCCATCACATTTTTGAGAGGCCAAGTGAGACTTGACCATCCACCGGCCTCTGCCCAACAAAAACTATGGTTGCTGGCATTGTGATGGCAAATGGAACTGTATATAGCTTCTCAGAGCAATTACAACAACAAGAAAGTCTAGCAGAAAAATGGCAGGCAATACTATTTCATAATAAATATTTATATTTGTAATTTTCTTAAAGTAACCAGAGTACAAGTACAATTAGAAGCAGACAAGCAGTGGCATGATTGTCTCAAAATTGTACATTACCAGCTGCTTGCCTCTATCACAGTTTCATCCAAAAGAAAATAATTTTTCAAGTACCCCCACTAAACATTAAGCCCAGAAATGCATTTATACCAAAAGAGGAAAAGGTTAAAGAAAACAATTTACAGTGTAAAAATATGATAATAATTTGGTACAAAAAGGAGGGAGAAGGGGAGGGATCCAAGGTCTCTTTCTTTCCTAACAAAAAGGATCCTACTCGTTTCTTCGTTTGATCTTGTATCGTCAATATTCATCGAGGTAAGTGTAAAGCATGTCGTCGTTCTTTGACTTGCGTCGGCTGAGCAAAGCTTTAAGGAGACGTTTACTTTTGCTTTTGCTGGGGCGATGATCAGAGTCTCGAGTGTTCTCTCTTTCCACGTGGAGATGCAATGGCGGTGGTTTCCACGGTTCTGAAGTATACAGCATCTTCAAAAGATATTTTCCAGAGAATAATCAGATATTCCAGAAATTGAACAGATACTACATTGTAACAGAGATACTACATTGTAACAGAGTCAGTAGTACTCAAAAAAAAAAAAAAAAAAAAGAGTATTAGACAGGCTCCAATGGAGCTAGATAGAAAAGAACAGGTAGGGTCTACCTAACACTCACCACACTGGTACTTTTTTATTTAAAAATAAAAAGAAGTCGAAAAAGATGGCATTAATTAGTTTAGCAATCATTGATTTAAAGAAACAGACAGACGATCTGATTTTACCTGTGATCTAGGGGTTGGAGTAGGGGGTCGACTTCGATTTGGAGTGGTTGGCCTAGAACTCTTAGGTGTTGTTGGCCTACTAGGAAGAGATGCAGTTCGTAAATGGCGAAAATGATGTGGGGAGACCGTTCGCTTCTCGGGTCCTTCATCCATCAAACAAAAGACGTGAACAAAAAGGCCAGAAAAACTCAATTAGTGTAATTTAGTCGAGCGTCAATGGCAATGTGGAGCTAAAGAGAGGAATGCAAGAAGACGAAGGGAACAAACCTAGCTCTTTTTTAGGCATGGTTACCGAGATGGAGAAAGACGATCTAGATTGCTGCTGAGGAAGTTGTGGAGAAGGTGACGGCGGGGATTGCTCTTTTCTGCAACTTTTAACGCATTAACGATCTGTTGACTTTAGTTGCCGTTTTAATGAACTAGAGAATACCACAGCATAGCTTACCCGACTGTCGACTCTGGAATATCCATAGTTGTTGCTTCAACAGCTGCGAATAATATCAGTTCATAATCACGTTGTTATTACACCAAATACTAGACTTAAATTGCAGATTACTAACGAAATAGAACATAAAGCATCCCGCATGCTACCATTTCGAAACTGACGCCTGACATCTTCATCATCGAGGCCACACCCGGTTTCCCCAACTAAGAAAAAGAGCGGGGGTCATTAATTCTCTCCTAAGATTAAAGAAAAACGAGGAATCATTTTGCAAGAGAATAAATTATTTTACCTGGCAAGATGTACCTCTTACAGTACTTTGGAGTATTTATGACTAATGATTGCTGAGAAAGGCCCTCACGATCAATATACTCTTGACACGTCCTCAGTCTCTAAAGGGGGAAATGGAAAATAACGATCAGGAAGTTGAAAGAGTTGATTTGACCAATGAATAGTAAACATGACAGGTAAAATGGGACAGAGAGAGTACTACTAAGAAGGTATTAAGTAAGATGAATGAGCTTACTTTTGCAGTCATCATAACCATTACATAACAGAACATGAAAATCTATACAAATTTCTGTAAAGAAAGAGGAAAATCTAGATGAAACAAAGAAGCACGGGATCACCTGTTCAATACAAGATATTCGAAGTTCTGTTCCAGAAACTTCAACGACTTTTTCATCCAACATATCGTTGGCCTTGTATGTCACTAAGCCCAAATGATCCACAGTGCTTACAAGAGCTTTGACGGCATAATCCTTCAATGTATTTGCCACTCTGTAATGCATCAAACGTCAGAACCAAATTACTAAAATGGGTTAAAACGGGTCCCTTCAATAAATTAAATGACTCACATCTGTTTTTGGTCATCATTAATGTAAGATAACTCGAAATATTCGGCTGCAGAGTACAGCTGCTTTCTGAGATTTGCCAAATCCTGAAAATAAAAATTGCATAAGACAATAAAGATTACAAGAATTTTTTTTAAAGAGCAGAGGAATAATTTGAGTACTCTCCATGCTGTAGTTTGAGAACCAGATTTCCAACAGTCCGTGCAAGAAAAATTGTATCATCGGATTAAATTTCTCCCACTTTATCCATGTTTCTTTGAGATCCAGAAACGTAAAATTTAACACTTCTAAAATACATTGAGAAAATTCTATAAAAGTCCAATCAGAAGCTACTTGTTAATATGAGAAATTCTTTAAATTTTTTGCAATGGATTCGCATTTATAACAAAGAAACGGTTTCCAAAACGCAACACCATAGACATCAAATTTACCATTTCTGAGCCCAAAATAGGTATCAACCATTCACCTGTAAATCTATAATTCGAACCACTTCTATGGAAAAGAGAGAGCATTTATTATACCGCAAGAAAGCTTTATTTAAGCTCGGCACAAGAAAGTACCTCAAGACTGTCACTTAACAGCATGTTTTGCGGCATTGAAGCCTTGTCATAATCGGCTGATTCTCGAGGGAAGGGCATTGCAGTAATACTAAACGTTAATGTCTCCAAGAAGAAGTAATTAGTAGCAAGCCCTTGACTCCATTTGCTGCAACTACAATCGCAAATTAACGACCAATCATAAGAACACCAAATACACAGTAAGTATTAATTGACTTAGAAATCCAAATCTTGGACTAGCATTCTTTAAATTCACTGAAGCCCTTAAGCAAACAGAGTTTTATACTGAAACTAGCAAAACAGCTAGAAGAAATCAATAATTTATTGTTTTTCCTCTCTTTTTCCCCCCTTTTAAAAGAGTATAGCCAGCTAAAATCGCAGTTTTCAAACCTAAAAAGCAACAGACAAAGCCAACAACAACAGTTCAAACAAAAGAGACAATTATTAAGAAAACTAATAAAGAAAGGGGCCAAGATAATGCCTTTTCCATTATCATTACAACAATCCCAGACTAACAAAATGATTAAGCATCAGAACTGGCAGTTTTTAAAAAGCTAGCCTTGTCTAAACCTTCGCCAATACGCTCCCAAATCTCCTGTAGTATATTCCGATATAAAGCTGCAATCTTTGAATTAAAAATCCCAAATACAATAAATAAATTGAGAAAAAATGAATTTTAAAAGCGAAATTAGTGCCTAAGTGGCTTCTAGAAGAAGATTAAGATTTAAGAACTAACCTTCACTGACGTTTAAAGATTTTCTTTCACTGTACTAGCAATCAAAGAAATATTATGAAGATCCGAGTTTGGTATCTTTGCCTATAGTGGGTGTATGGCTAGAGAAGTCGATGCCACTTCAGTGGGGTTCAAGTTCAAATCATAGAGCATGAATGAGCAAGCCAAAGGAAAACGACAATCCCGGCTATTCTTGAAACAAAAATTAGAAATAAAAATAAAACGTGATGTAAATAGAAGTTTGTGGCCCTATTTACCTTTTTTTTTTTTTTTTTTTTTTTTTTTTTTTTTTTTCATCCCTAACATTTTAAAATTTTAATTTTATATTAAAAGTTAATGAAATGTGTGAATGGTAATAGAGTAGTGATGGAACATAGTATGAAAATTATGGTGCACTTGGTTCGCACATAGGAATCGGAATCGTAATAAAGATTAAATATTTAGTAATGGTAATTAGTTTTGGCGAAAGTATTTGGCATGTTTGGTAGTAGGGTGAAATTGAAATAATTATTAATATTGATGTTTGGTTGTGTATAACCTATAATGGGAATAAAGGTTTTAAAAATACAAAAACAAAAAATCAAAACAATTGATCCTAATATAATGACATCCAAAGTATCAATATGAAAAAATAAAAAAAAAAACTAAAAGTACTAATTGTTCATAACCTATAATGGGAATAAAGGTTTTAAAAATACAAAAACAAAAAATCAAAACAATTGATCCTAATATAATGACATCCAAAGTATCAATATGAAAAAATAAAAAAAAAAAAACTAAAAGTACTAATTGTTCATATACTTTCTCAAGCTACTGAAACACAAAGAACCAATAAATGCCTCCACTAAGACTCAAACTCACAACTTTTTAAATGAAAGTCTAACCTGGGTACCATTAGACCACATAGTCTTAGTATACTAATTTGAACTTAAAAATGAGATTACCAATAAAATGGAATGATACTCCTTTTCAATTAGAGAATGAGATTTTTATTTGAATGGGTAATCAAATCCATAGTTGTGTTTTAAAAAGTTGTAAACCAAACACTAAGTATGATGTTGATTCCTATTTCTATTGTGTAAACCCATGAACCAAACACACCCTTGGTTTTTACATTGGTTTTTGCAGGTCCATGTAAGAAAGAGAAGAGTAAGAAAAAAAAAAAAAAAGCAGTAGATAGGTATTTACGCGCCCAGTTGGCATGTGCAGTACACGCGCCAGATGGGCGCAGCAAGTGTGCGAAACGCGCATCTGCTTTGTTTTTCTTCATTTTTCTCTTTCTAATGAGGCCCACAAAAAATATTGTTCTTGTAGGAAATAAAACCTCCAAAATTTCATGTTTCCCATTTGTTCAAAAACTATGCCACCAGTTTTGTCTATGCAAAAACTTGAGAAAAAATTACAAATGGTGTTGCTCTAAGGGCATCTCGAAAAGTTGAACTTTTTTTAGGAAAAAGTGTCAAATCGGCCCCTAAGTAAATCGGATAGTGCAATTGGCCACCTAATTAAAAGAAAGCTCCGATTAACTCCCCTAAACCGGTAAAAAATGTCACTTAGGTCCAATGCGTCCCAACCCAGCCGGTAATCGCTTACATGTCATCCCACATGGATTAATTCTGCACATTCTATATCCTAATATATATATATATATATATATATATATATATATATATAATCATAATTTATTAATTCTGCACATCTCCAAAAGAAAACCTTTTTTTTTACGCTAAAATCTCCAAACGAAACCCTACCTTCTCTCTTCATTGTCGGAATCTGTCGAAGTTCATCACTAAGTCTCGAAATTTCTTCACGGGTTGAGTTTAACAAGAGACAACGAACTTCAAAGTTGGCAAAGAGGTATGATTCTATTACGGAGCCATAGTTAATAATTGATTTTGGTTTGAAGATTTTGAGTTTATTGAATGTTGGTTTACAAATTTTGATTTGCTAATAGTTGTAGATTTCTTTAGATAGTTAATTACAAATTTGTTGGGTAATATGTGTTATGTTGATATGAATGTTGAAAATATTTGATGGTATATATGTGAAAAACATTGTATTACTGTACGCATTTTGTTGTTCGTATGTCCAACATTGTATGTTGTTGTGGTCCCCCAAGATGCCCAACATATTGTGTTGTAAGCAGTGTGTGAATGTTACGAGTCCCTCTTTGTAGTTGATAATGGAGACATGGGGTGTTGTTATGGTCCCCTGCAGTGTTTTTAATTTTTTCAACAGAGCAGGGGAGGTGGTGAAGGACAAAAAGCTTCAATTTATTTTGCTTTTGTTGTTTGTCAATGGATCTGTCACTTGTATGTATGCAAGTATTGAAAGTTTGTGGCTTTAATTCTTGTTGAAAGGTTGAAGATGCCTAATAAAAACCAAAATGGAAAATACCAATAATAAAATAAAATAATTTTGAATAATGTTTTATTATTGTGGTCAACACTAAAGTACATATATATTTGTTTTTATAGGATGTTTGACGTAGTTGAGTTAAAGATTCTTCAGGGAGGTAGCTTTGCAAAAAATCCAAGGTTGTCATATATAAATGGTGAGGTAGAAGTCATTAATATTGACCCTGATAAAATTTCATCTCTTCACATAATGAAATATATTAAAGAAGACAGATATGGACAAGTAGTTGGACTTTACTTTAAGAGAGCAGAGGAGTCTATGGAGATGCTTCAATTATTATATGAAAATTGCAGTACATTAAGAGCAGCTAATTTGGCACGTAGATATGATAAAGCAAACATTTATGTTGACCATGGGATTCAAGAGGCAAAACTAGTTCCTATTTTTTTTTTTACCTTCCTCTACACTTGAGTGTGAAGATGGTGTAATAACTCAACCTGAAATACAAGTTGCAGCTGAGTTTGAAGATAATTGTGACGCAAATGATGAACCTATAGATGAGACTAATGCAGAAGACAGTACTGATCATTTTCTATCAGTTGATGATGATGAAGTCAGGGAAGTTAGGAAGTTTGGGACGCAACAAGTTGAGGAAGACATTCATGGGGCTGAAAATACAGACAATGAATAAGGCATGCAGCAAACTGGAGGTGACAATGGTGGATGTGAAGATATGAAGCAAACTAGAGACATGGACCAAGCAGCATTTGGTGAAGATTATGACTCTGATGACCCACCAAGTTATCATACAGACAATGAGGATAATTTGAATGATGTTGGTGAGAATTCTAGTAAGTTTAAGTTCCCCTCGTATAACCCACAAGTTTATCCACTAGTTCTAGAAGCAGGTTTACTATTTGAAGATAGCAACCAATTTAAACAGATCATAATTAGTTATGTTGTGTACACAAAGAGAAACCTTAGATTTACTAAGAATGGGGAAAATAGAGTCAGGGTTAAATGTGTGGAGAACTGTCCTTTCTACTGTTGTGGTTGTTGGGAGAAAAGCTACTGTTGTTTTCAACTTAGAAGAATAACTAATGCTCACAGATGCAACACTACAGTGGAGTTAGGTATTGTAATATCCCGTGTTACGGCCTTCAAATCCGAATTAATTATTGAATTAATCCCGTTAACGAATAGTTAAAAAGGATTTAATTTGGTTAGAATTCCCTTAATTAATTAATGTGGTCCACAATGGATCGTGAACCCATGGCTTAACTAGAGCCTTAGGCCTGTTAAGGACCAAGAAAGTGGGCCTTACCACTCAGATTCCAAATAGGATTTCTTAAACTTATAAATAGGGATTAGAAAGCATTTAGAACCTCTCTCACCTCTCATAGACACGAATTGCCCAAGAAACCTGGCTAGAGGAATTCCCCACCACCAAGCCAAGGGAAATCAATCGGAGGGAAATCTTGGAAAAGAACCTTAATAGCCAAGGGAGGATTAGTTAAGGTTAAGAGGTAACCCATGTCTTACAAAACCTATTTTTCTTGTTATCTTTTATTGATTGGCTCCGTTGAACGATTGAATATATGATTTTGTATTCGTGCTTTGTTAGAACTTGTCTTTAGGGATTTGTGGTATGAATTATTGTTATTCTTGATATTCTTGGTGGCCCTGTGTAGTCTTAGGTATGTTCTTGTATTTAATTATGTTTAGAACTTGTCCCTAGAGTATATATTGTAAATCTTGTTGTTATGATGTTCTTGGTGCTCTTGGGTGGGTTTATGCATGTTCGGGTGTTGATTCAAGGTTAGGGCTTGTTTTTAAGGTTTTGCATATAGATTTCACGATGATATTGAGGTTCTTGATGCTCTTGGACCGTTATGTGTTTAGCCTCGTGTCTTGGCATGTTTAGGGATTGTGTTCAGGGTGTAATTGTGGTGTTTCTTGGTTTAATTCTAGTTGTTCGATGCCATGCCTTTGTTGAACGTTTTGGGATGTGCTTGGACTTGATTTCGGGTTTAATTGATGAATTCCCAGAATGAAAAAATGCCAAGTTACCGTCGTACCAGCGGGGGTCGGTGGGGGGATGAACCCCCACCTGACCACCCGCCGGGTACCGTCCCCCGTACCAGCGGGTGGACGACCACCCGCCGTGTACCCGTTGATACAGTGCCGCCCGCCGGCGGGTGGTTGACCACCCGCTGGTACGGGCAAGGCGGGGTGCTGTTTTACCCCGTTTACTGTTTCCCCATGCCCCGTTGTGTCCCGTTTGGTGTTTATGAGTCTCGTGTGATGTTTCTGAGTACCGTTTTAAGAGTTGTGTGCGTCGTGGTTATTGTTGTTGTTGAGCTTTGTTTGTTGTTGTTGTTGCTGAGCTTTGATTATCGTTGTTGATTGAGTGTTGTTGCTCGTTGTGATCACGGTGCACCGGTTGTTGTGATGGATTTGTCCATGATGGGAAATGTGATGTGATTGGTGGAAATGATTTGTTGGCGGTTAGCACAACAAGTGCTCGGTCATTGTGCTATAGGCACATACCACCCTTGTTTTGCTTGCTAAAGGCATGGATCAAGTTTTAAGCGCTGTGGTGCCATGTCTTTGTGTTATAGGCAAGACCCCTTGATTATTGTGCTATAGGCACAGATCATGTGTTAATGGTATTGCGGCGCTATTAGATCGGTGGAGTTGTTAGCGGTATGTCGGTGGGGGGCATGCGTGCTCCGGAGGTATAAGGGAGGCGTTATAAGGGTGGCCTGGAGGTACAGGTTGGAACTGAAATAAGGATGAAGAGGAGTAAGGTTGGAACTTGCTATAAGGTTGGATGGTGGATGTACTCTCTGTTGAGTACTTGTTGTGATTGATTGTTGTTGAGCCCCTTTGTTGCCATTGTTTGTTATTATTGAGCTTTGTTATTATCTTATCGTGCGAGCTTAGGGTGCATGCTAGTATCTTTATGGAGTCAACTTGTGGTTGTGTCTTGAGTCTTGATCTTGGTTTTAAAGTTAGCGTTGCTTAGGGTTATATATGTATTCCAGTCTCAAAATGATTTCCTATACTTATACTTATTGTACCCAACGGGTGGGAGTGGGTTACTCAGCATTATTCGCTGACGGTTGTTACACCATATGTTTTTCATGTACAGATCAGTAGCTCTGGAGTGCGCTAGATGGACGCAATGACTTAGCTTAGATAGGTTTAGTCTTAGTAGATGGCCTGCGTGCCCTGACTTGTATTTTGAAAATTGAATTCGAATTATGTTTTGTTTAGTTAGTTAGCTAGTCTATGCATCTAAACTCTCAAGCTTCGATGTGGCATAACACCCCGACTCTTATGTTTGGTTATGCTCTGTTTGGATAATTATTGATAGATTCGCCTTTATTCCATAAGCCTGAAATGTTTTAAAAATTAGGAGTGTTACAGTTGGTATCAGAGCCTAAGTTCGACCCTAGGATGAGGCCTTTAAGACAAGACTCTAGGACATTAAGCTGAAACTCTAGGTGCTTAAACATTTAGGACTTAAGAATTCTAGGACGCGCGGTGAGGTTGTGAGTTTATTTATTGCTTTCCGTAAAGTTTCTATGCTTGCCATTTTTATTCGACTCTATTTTGGCACCAAGGTAAGTGTGCGAACCCCTGACTTGCATCTAAGACCGACGTTAACTCTATAGAAACTAGGATGGCAGCACCTCCAAACCATGAGACACCCGCTCTCAAACTTGGATGTGGCATAGCACCCCCGACTCTTATGCTTTGTTCTGCTCTGTTTGGGTAATTAATGATCGATTCGCTTTTATTCCATAAGCTTTAAATGTTTTAAAAATTAGGGGTGTTACAGGTATAGTGACTCAAAAGTGGCTAGAGGATAAATATGAAGATAAAGTCATTGTAGAACCAAGTATTGGTATTGTTGAGTTGAAGAAACATATTGAATCATATCTCAAAATCACTTTGACAGTTAGCAAGGTTAGGAGGGCAATGAGGGCAATTGTGAAGAAAGTGAATGCTGGTTATGATGATTAATTTAAAATATTAAGAGATTATGCTCGGGAATGCTTCAACTCTAATCCAGGAATTGAAGTACTATAGTTATAAAAACAAATAGAGTTGTAGAAAATGTTCTTTGTGTTTTTCAAAGAATTTATGTATGCTTTGGAGCATTAAAGAGGGGGTTCATACAAGGATGTAGAAAAGTTCTTGGCCTAGATGGATGTTTTTTAAAGGGTAAGTTGAAAGGGGAAATACTAAGTGTTGTAGGCAGGGATGCGAACAATCAAATGTATCCAGTTGCTTGGATTGTGGTAGAAATTGAGAATACTGATTCATGGAGGTGGTTCTTGGGATTACTAAAGGAGGACTTGGATATACACAACAACAGTGAGTGGACTTTAATTTCTAATCAACAAAAGCTACAAGTCTCCTTTTTATTTTGCTTGCTAATGTTATTATTATTATTATTATTATTATTATTATTATTATTATTATTATTATTGCTTGCTGATATGCATAAACTGATTTGTAGGCTCACTGCAAACTGATTTGCAGGCTGATTTACATTATAAATAAACTGATTTGCAGGCTGATTTTTTATTATAAACTGTTAATCTTATTTGTAGGCTCACTGTAAACTAATTTGAATAATGTTTTCTGATATGCATAAACTGATTTATAGGCTCACTCTAAATCTGATTTGTGCTCGACATATTCATGCAAACTAGAGTAAAAAGCATAGAGGCATGGTGTTCAGGAAACTTTTCTGGAAATGTGCCAAGAAAACGACTACATCACAATTTGATGAAGTTGTAAAAGTATTGGCAAAGAAAGACCATAAAGCAGGTGAGGATTTGGTAAAGTATCCACCCAAGCTATGGTGTAAAGCATTCTTCCGAACAAATGTTAAATGTGATGTTGTTAACAATAACTTGTCGGAAGCTTTTAATGTCACTATCTTAAAAGCAAGATCAAAGCCTATAGTACTGATTGCTGTAATTTGGGGCAAACAAATAATACCCGGAGTATTCGGGTTGTCGAACCACAGAGAGGTGGTGTACTAATCACTAGCTACTAGGTTACTCATATGAAACTAGTCCGAACAAAACTTGAAGGTTGATTGATTGCATAAAATAACAAGCAGAATAAAATAAGTAGCAAGGTTTTGTAGACAATAGAGCAAAATAGGATTCTTGGGATCACAATGTTTAATCACCTAGTGCCAATTAACGTTTGTAATATTTGGTTTGGAATTAAGATTTGTATGGGAATGCAAAGTGGAATCGAATTACTCCCGTAATCTCTATTCCTAGTGAATTTCCACTCCCATGGCTTAAACACCCAATAAGATCAAAGATCAGCATTCAATTATTCCTAATTACTACCATCTCCCGATGAGCAATAATCTAGAATAAACTTCCTCTAATAAGTTCCCTTTTCCCAAGGACCAACCATTAGGTGCAATCGTGTGTGCCCTAATTTATGCCCCAACTCCCATTGGTGACACAAACATGACTGTGAAGCTAGTAATTTAGGCCTTTAACTACCAACAACAACAGATTAAAACAAGATTGCAACACAAATCATAAAACCAAACATAAATATATTAAGAAATTAACGAACTAGGCACATAGGTTCATAAACAAATTCACCCAAAAATCCCTAAGGAATTTAGCCGAGCATGGCTAAATTATACATAGCAAATATGAATAGAGGATTACAAATCATCAGAAGAGTACAAGAATTAACCAAGCGATTCTCCCAAATCTCCCTGGCTTCCTCCTTGCTTCCAAAGACGACTTGAGCCTCTTGATTTCTCTCTTTCTTGTCTACAAAGAACTCTAAAAATCTCTCGGTTTGTTTTAGGGTTGAGGAAGGCGGGATTTTATAGTGGGTACAAAGTTGAGATGAAATAGGAATCTTGTACAAAATTGGACTCAAATTATAATTCTTATATTTAAATAAGAAATTACCGTCCCACTTAATTGGAATTTTGATGTAGCTAGCAAATTTTGACTTTGGAAATAGTGCCCTAATGATTAGGAAATCATTGCCTCATGATTTAATGCTTTTGTTTTGTAATGTTGCCACCCCTTTTCTTTCGCAATAACAGCGCCCTCCTTTGTTTTCAGCGTCTTCGCTCGACGCGTCGAGACCAGCAGGTCCCGATCACCAAACTTTCTGGAAATTTTCGACGCGTCGAGCCTTTGGCTCGACGCGTCGAGTACTCTGGGCCCCGAACTTGTCCAAAATAACTCCAAACTCATCCTTGAACTTCCCTTGCTCATAGAATTGACCTACAATGGTTCAAAAACACTAACAAACACCGTAAAACATTCAAAACAAGTGTGAACCATAATTAAATGATAATAGCAAGGAAAATATGTATTAAATAAGCAAAATTAAAGAACTTAAATACTGAGATGATTCAAAATAACTATAATAACAAGCAGAGATGTGATAACATCAAGTACCAATGCTTGAAGATATCCGTGTTGCCATGATGAGGAGGATTGCTGAAAAACGTAGTTTTGTGGATAAGTGGCAAGGAAATCATGGCCATATCATCTTAAATAAATTAAACCAAAATGTGTATGATAGTGTTGGGTGGCATGTCGACTTTAATGGCGTTGATGGGTTTGAGGTAAAGAAGGGAAACAACAATTCAAGGTTAAGCTACTGGAGAGGACATGTAGCTGCAGAACATGGGATTTGAGTGGCATCCCTTGTATACATGTTTGTGCAATATTTGATAGGAAAAATGATCTAGCTGATTATGTACATCATTGCTACAGTAAAGAGATGTACCAACTGACTTATTCTCAAGCACTTGAACCAGTAAATGGAGAATTATTATGGCCAAGAACACAATTTGAAGATATTGGAGCTCCTATACCAAGGAAAATGACAAGGCGTCCCAAGAAAAGAAGGAATCGAGAGGAAACTGAGCCTCTCAATTCTAAGACCAAAGTGTCTAGGAAAGGAGGAACAATAAGTTGTTCCATGTGTAAGGAGAGTGGACATAATAAGAGATTTTGTCCCAAAAAAAAACAAAAAAACAAAAAAAAAAAAAAACCTGAAGCTGGAAGTGTATCATTGAATGTAAGTGTTACTATTCATTTTTTACACTATTAACTATTGAAACTCTATTTTTGGTTTTTATTATAGCCTGGCCAAGCAGCAAGGGAATGATCTTAGACAATATGGACTAGCCGCAAATGATGTTGAAGGAGCAATAATGCATAAAACTGTCAAATGATTTTTGCTTGGCAAAATAGTACAACATGTGAAATAGATGTTTTTTGTCAAATGGTGTTTGCTTAAAACGGTCAAATGGGTTTTGTAAAACTAGCATGTGATTTGTTGGTAAGAAGTGAACTTTAACTTCTTGTAGTGGATGTTTGATTATTAATGTATGAAAGTTATGGTTTTAATGAACTCTGACTCTGCTGCTGCATCATATACTGATTTGTTTTGGCTCCAAGTTGAGCATTATTATGAATTTTCCAATTTGAGAGTCATTTGAGGACACACACACCCTGTTTTTTGTTTGGCAGATATATGCATTTTTTAATTACAATATTCATAATAATGCTCATACTGATTTCTAATTACAATATGATTTCATCATACTGATTTCTAATTACAATCTTCATAATTTTGAAAGAAAACCTTACCATCACAATAAATAGAATTCAAATTCATTCAAACCTGAAAGAATAAGAACATGCATCAAGTTTTCATTGTAATTCATAAACCCATACAATTAACCTTACTTCAACATAGGAACATATTCAAAATTCACACTATTGTGCTGGAAATTACTCAATAAGTATATTCCTACAACTATTACAATAAAAATCACCCACATTCTCTTCAATTTTTTTTATTTCCACGGATTGAACTTCCAAATTCCTTCGTAGGTGTTTGATTTCATCTTTCAATTCCAATATCAAGCTTTTTCAACTCATGAACTGATTGAATACTCGCATTATTCAAAACTTCTACATCTTTAGCCAATATGTTTTCTTTTCAAACCAAAAAAACAAAAAAAACCACATCCTCCATCTTGTAAAAAAAATGATATAAATTCAAATACACAAATGAATTAAAAATACACCCAATTTTTCACAAGCCAACTTTTTACAATGCTAATTTTAACAATCCAATATTTTTTCACAAATGAATTAAAAACACAGGCCAATTTTTTTTTTCCCACTCATTGATCTAACTCTATATATCATTTCAAAAATACACCCACTAATTTAACTATGCAAATGAATTCAAAAATACACTCACGGCACCACATAATTCGTATACTATATAGAAAAATACAAATCTTATATCTTTGACACCCAAAAAATTTTTACCCACTATCCGGTGAATGACACAATGGAGCTTTCAACCCACAACAACAATAGATTGCTAGTTCGTAATGGGGATTTGGCCTTGAAGAAGTTGACGAAAATGCAACGCACTCCGGCAAGAAGAAGACATTTGTGGTTGAGTGAATGAGCGACTCCACAATCCAAAGAAGAAGAGCATATGAACAAATTGGAAAATCAAGGGCGTGAAGAGGTTAGGTTTATATGGGAGAGCGATGAAATCGTTCCTAAGGAGAGAGAAGAAGGATAGGATTTCTGCTACTATTTAGTTTGTAGAATATATATATATATATATATATATAAGAGAGAGTCTCGCACCGACCGCACGGGAAGACCTGTTCTCATTTGAACCAAATATATGTGTGTGTGCGCGCGCGGCCGCACCAATTGTTATACAAATATACACCATCCATGTTATGAAATGCACAGCAAAAAACATACACAAAATTAGGTACGCATCACCAAAAACGTGCAATTAGATATGAATAAATACACTATACAGTGTTCGGGAATACACCATTGGTGTATTTCACTGTGGTGTGTTTTATTACACTCACTACTGGAAATTATGAAATTTCCGACCACCTGAAAGTAATCTTAAATCAAGTTGAAAGCCTTGTTACGACCACTTTTGGTATCCGGAAAAACCTTTGTTGCTATTTCCGACCACTTTTTGCTTTCGACTTGATTTAAGATTACTTCCAGGTGGTCGGAAATTCCATAATTTCCAGAGAAAAATAGTGACTATTGGTGCATGTTGTCAACATTGTTGGTGTATTTATGTAACCCAGCCGCTATAAATGGCTACTGTAATTACTATAACACCCCTCACTTACCAAAACACGCTAAAAACCTCAAATCCTCAGTAATTAGCCATTGCCGTTAGATTAAATTGATTCAACAACACAAATACGACCACACCGCCACACCTAATGACATGACCACATATGAGCTCTTATATATATATATATATATATATATATATATATATATATATATATATATATATATATATATATATATATATGGAAGGGTTCAGTCGTGGGTATAGGTTTCCCGTGCGGTTGTGCAATTGACACACCTTAAACATTAAAATGGCGCACCTTAAGTACATAAACCACGCACCTTAAGCATATTAGGACTCTATGTATATGAGTCTGTTTAGAACTTCTTATCCTTGTCACACTGTGACTCTCTACTTCTTATCATTGTCACACTGTGACTCTCTATTCTATATATTCACATCATCTGATCTCATTGTAATCAAGTTCAGAAAATATAATACAATCAGTTCTCATCTGGTATCAGTTAGCTAGGGTTTTGTGATTCATAAAATTAAGAAGATGCAGCGCTGCGATGGCAACCTTAATTACCGTGGAGGTCAGCAACGTGGCTTCGATGATCCGTGTCAAATCTGTAAAGGTTTCGGCCACACAGGAGTCAATTGTTTTTGGCGCTATGATGATCCGTGTCAAATTTGTAAACGTTTTGGTCACACGGGAGCCAATTGTTTTTGGCGCTATGATGATCCGTGTCAAATTTGTAAACGTTTTGGTCACACGGGAGCCAATTGTTTTTGGCGCTATAATGATCCGTGTCAAATTTGCAAAAGTTTCGGTCACACGGGAGTCAACTGTTTTCGGCGATATTCAGGGGCTCCGGGTTCTCAGGCTAATTTAGTGTTTCAGAATGGTTTAGTTGCTAAAACCTCGTCAAATTCTCATACTTGGGTTCCGGACACTGGAGCCACAAATCATGCAACTCCGAACATCGCTGCCCTTTCTACATCGGAGAAGTACACTGGTAATGACACTTTACGTGTCGGTGACGGTATGGGTTTATCTATTAGTCATGTTGGCCATGCCTCTTTTAATACCCCTTCTAGATCATTTACATTGTCTGATATACTTCACGTTCCGCGTTTGTCTAATTCTTTATTATCTGTTCAGAAGTTTGCATCCGATAATAAAGTCTTTTTTGAGTTTCACCCCTCCTTTTTTGTTGTAAAAGATATCAATACCAAGGAAATACTTCTTCGGGGCAATAGTTCGGGGGGACTATACACACTTTCATTACCTAGTTCGTCTCCGTCAGCGTTTATTTCCGCTCGTGCCTCGGCTTCCACTTGGCACAATCGTCTAGGTCATCCTCATAACCGTGTTCTTAGCCATATACTTCGTTCTTGTTTGGTTAGTGGGTCTCGTGATAATATTCGTTGTCATAATTCTTTATGCAATGCGTGTCAATTAGGCAAATCTGCCCGTTTTCCCCTCCCCCGTGTTGCTTCCTCTAGTTCTCAAGTCCTAGATCTTATTTACACAGACATTTGGGGTCCTGCGCCCACTTTATCTACTTCTGGCTTCCGTTATTTTGTGATCTTTGTGGATGACTATTCCCGTTATACATGGTTCTTTCCTATGAAATTAAAGTCTAATCTTTATGTCATCTTTGATAAATTTCGTACTCTTGTTGAACGGTCCTTTAATTGCAAAATAAAGGCCATTCAGTCTGATTTAGGTGCTGAGTACAAAAAGTTGCATTCTTTGTTTGTTCAATTAGGAATTCAACATAGACACTCCTGTGCCTATACACATGAACAGAATGGTCGTGTTGAACGAAAACATCGTCACATTGTTGAAACTGGTCTGGCTCTTCTAGCTCATGCCTCTGTTCCTTTGAAATTTTGGGATTTTGCCTTTGAGACTGCTGTCTATTTAATTAACAGAATGCCATCTTCTGTATTAAATAACTCCAGTCCTCATCTCCTGTTACATAAATCCCCTCCTTCCTATCTTTTTCTTCGTGTCTTTGGGTGTTTATGCTACCCTCATCTTCGACCATATAATCGTCATAAGATGTCATACAGGTCTTCTCCATGTGTCTTCCTAGGTTATCCTGAGTCCTTTAGGGGGTACAGATGCATGGACTTACATACTAATAAGATTTACACATGCAGGCATGTCAGATTTGATGAAGAAGTTTTCCCCTTTGCTACTAAAACTTCTTTGCAGGATCTATCTACTCCGTTTTCTGGACCTTGGGTGGAATCTGTTCTCAGTCACAGCACACCTATTCCTGCCGTGTCCAATGATGAGCTGCCAGAACCGCCGCTACCTGCTTCATTCGAACCAGCCGTGGATCCTGGACAGGCTGCCTCGTCGGGTGATCCTGTGGAGCCTGTTGCTCGCCGGCGAGGCCGTCCACATGGGCGGTCCATCAGGCCCAATGTCCGTACTCACACTATGGCCACTCGCAGCAACGCAGATGCTCCTCTTTTTGCTCTAGCAGCTCAAGTGCATCCCACGGAACCCACATGTTACTCTCAAGCTGTCAAATATCCTGAGTGGCGTGAAGTCATGGACCAAGAATTCAATGCTCTCCTGCATAACCACACATGGTCTCTAGTTCCACCCACTGCAGGTATGAATATTATTGGCTGTAAATGGGTGTTTCGTACGAAGAGAAAGGTTGATGGTGCTATTGAAAGGCATAAAGCTAGGCTGGTTGCGAAAGATTTTAATCAGGTTCCAGGTCAGGACTTCTTCGACACTTTTAGTCCAGTGGTAAAGCCTACGACTGTAAGACTCCTTCTATCTCTAGCTTTATCATCTGGGTGGTCTATCAAACAGCTAGATGTTCATAATGCTTTTCTGAATGGTAATCTGGCTGAAACAGTTTATATGAAGCAACCCCCTGGTTATATTGATGCTAACTTCCCGAATCATGTTTGTTTGTTAAAAAGATCTCTGTATGGGTTAAACCAAGCTCCCAGAGCTTGGTTTAATCGACTACATACGTTCTTACTATTGGTTGGCTTTCAAGCATCCAAGACAGATGTCTCTCTGTTCTATTTCTCTAAAGACTCTGCTTTGGTTTATCTATTGGTGTACGTGGATGACATTCTTGTAATGGGAAGTGATCAAGGTATTATGTCTCAGCTCTTGTCCAAACTGTCTGCTACATTCAAAATCAGAGATCTTGGTGAACCAAATTTTTTTCTGGGTATTGAAACAGTTAAGAGTGACAATGGGATTATTTTATCTCAACAACGGTATATGAATGATATTTTAAAACGGGCTGGAATGTCTGAATGCAAACCCCTTTCTACACCTATCTCTGTCTCGAAAACTGTCCCCTTCAATTCAGATCTATATGATGATCCCACACAGTACAGGAGTCTAGCTGGAGCACTGCAATATCTCACTGTCACACGACCTGACCTATCCTTTGCAGTTAATCAGTTATGCCAGCATATGCATGCCCCCACCATATCACACTGGGAGCAACTCAAACGGGTACTCAGGTATGTTAAGGGAACAGTTGATCATGGTTTACGCATACGACGGTGCTCATCTAGAGACATTCATGCTTTCTCTGATTCTGATTGGGCTGGTTGTCCTGACGATCGAAAATCCACGAGTGGTTTTGCTGTTTTCTTGGGGAGTAATCTTATATCGTGGGTTTGCAAGAAACAGAGAACTGTTGCCAGGTCATCCACTGAGGCTGAATACAAAGCTCTTGCAGATGTTTGTGCTGAGGTTCTATGGATTATGTCATTATTGCGTGAGATACAGATTCCGGGTATTTCCATTCCAAAATTATGGTGTGATAATCTAGGAGCTACATATATGAGTGCCAATCCAATCATTCATGCGCGCACCAAGCATGTGGAGATTGATTATCATTTTGTTCGTGATCGAGTAGCTTCGGGCGATATCCAAGTCAACTTCATCTCCACAAAGGATCAACTTGCTGATATCTTCACCAAAGCTCTGCCTGGACCTAGATTTTCTTCCTTAAGGGACAAGCTACAGGTTACTAGTATACACTGTGCTTGAGGGGGAGTATTAGGACTCTATGTATATGAGTCTGTTTAGAACTTCTTATCCTTGTCACACTGTGACTCTCTACTTCTTATCATTGTCACACTGTGACTCTCTATTCTATATATTCACATCATCTGATCTCATTGTAATCAAGTTCAGAAAATATAATACAATCAGTTCTCATCAAGCACACAACAAAGTACCTTAAGAACAAATACCACGCACCTAAGGTTTTATAATGTCTCACCATAAGTTTCATACAACTGACGCATCTTAAGCATACAAATAATGTACCTTAAGAAGGAAAATCACGCACCTTAAGCACACAAAAACCACACACCTTAAGAAGAAAAAACCACGCACATTAAGTTCCAACAAATACTCACATTAAGCACACAACCCACACACCTTAAGCACAAAACACACGCACCTTAAGCACAAATCCACGCACCTTAAGCACAAAAACCACGCAACTTAGGAAGGAAAATCACGCATCTTAAATTTGACCTAGATGTAAAAATTACCAAATTATCACCGCGTTTTTTTTTAAAAAAAAATTTTGGTAATCCTGGACGTTGATTTAAGCAATATCATATCAATGGCTCAGATTTAACTGCACAACCGCACATGGGCGCACCAACCGCATTTGAACCTAATTATATATATATATATATATATATATATATATATATATATATATATATATATATATATAATTTTATCATTATTACAAACTTTCAAGTTTTAGAGTTAAGATCAAGGATTTGAAACCCGCCGACAAAAAAAAAATGATAAGTCCAAATCAATAAGCTCGACAGATCGATACGACCAGCTTAAAACTTAGCGGACTAACCCGATTGACAATCTCAATATATATGTATGTATACATATATTCTATGGGCTTTCTTATATTGTTTTGTTCATAGCTATTAAAAGCTTGAATCTTGCATTTGGTATACTCTTTTCTTATATCTTCAATTGTGTATGTATGAAGGGCAAATTATTGTATGGACTATGGTCCACACATTGTTATGTGGACCATAACAAAATGTATATTTTTAATTTATTAAATGTACATTATTTTTCAGTACAAAAATAATGTACATCCCCTGAATACAATGCACATTATTTTTGTACTGAATGTACATTATTTTACAATATACAAAATATGGTCCATACAACTTGTGTGGACCATGGTTCACACAATAATGATTGATGTATGAAGCGCATTAGAAAGATTTAACTTAGAGTTAATAACCAAAATGGTCCTTCGACTATGTTGTAATTATCAAATTGATCATCGACTATCATTCTTACTTAATTAAGTCATCAATTATGCAATCTTCACCTAATTTAGTCTTATGTTAATTTATCAATTTGTTGACCGTCAAAATTGGGAGGAAAACTGTAATTCTAAACCTGACTTAAGGGTGAGATGGGTGATGATGATGAGCCTTTAGGTGAAGTAGCACCAAAAGCGTATCTCGGTAGTGAAGTTGGAGCATTGTTGTAGGGTGATGAGGGTGTGAATCCTTTAGGTAGAGCCCTTTTCCCTTTCCACAGTTCTCTTGATTTCTAGTGGTAAAATAAAAAAGGACTAGATCTTTCAAACTGGAAAATAGAGTTTCTGTCATCCATTTTCTTTGATAGGAGTTTCTGCCAAATCTCAAAGCTTATAAATGGTCCATACTGATACTTATTCACCGTCCTACCACCCGCGCACATTGATATCATCCAAACACCCATCAATTGAATTAATAGATTTACATAAACATATGAAATAATGAATCCAGTTACTATCTTTGCTTTTGATTTATATTAGTGATTTTGTTGCAAGCCCCTCTTTCTTTTATATTTCTACGCATTAATGCTTTAATGTTAGATAAAGAGAAAGTGATAAACTAAAGAATGGTTTATGTATGACATGAAGCTTTTGATGATGGATTCCGGTCAATACTTGTTGATTTGACTGGAGAAGATCAACTAAGGGGTAGGCTTCAGAAATAAGAGAATGAAGAAATATTGAAATACTAGGATGTTCAATTCATGTTCCAATCACAACAATATAATTGTCTTAAAACTGAAATGTATAATTAAAAAGTCAATTGATGACATTTTCTTCTCTCTTTTTGTTCCCATGATAATTACAAGTACATGCCATCCAGCTTGTTTGAGAACCCAACACCCAGATTAGGAAGTGAAGAAGACAGTAAACAAAAGCTCTACAGCTCTGTTCAGGTCACCATATTAGCTTCATTATAAGTCGATGCTGCTTCTTCAACAGAAAAGTAAAGGCTCCAATATTCTCCTCAAAAGTTTAAAAAAAAAAAAAAAAAAAAAAAAAACCTCATCATTAGATGGAGCACCCTCAAAATTGCAAAGTCCATCGTTTTTTTGTAGCTTCTGATCTCTTTGTTTTCTTATTTTGTTGCTTGATGAAGGCCATGAAGTCTGCTGCATGATTTCGCGTTGCTAGAGGGGAAAAAAGGAAAAAGCTTATAGAATTATAATTTTGTCCCTAATTTTAACAGTTAACAAATAGAGAAATTAATGGAGGATTAAATTAAGTAAAGATTGCATAATTAAGGACTTAATTGGGTGTTGATTATCAAATTGGTAATTATAACATAGTCGATGGACCATTAACCATATATTTAATTGTCAAAAAGTGATTGGTTGGGAAAATATTTGACAAGTGAGGACTGATCTAAGTAGTTCATAAGAAATTATTAACGGTTGAGTGTTTTAGTAAAGAAAAAATGATTAATTTTATAATTATTGAAATTTTTTTTTTAAAAGTTATTTTATAATTATTACTTGAAAATTAGTAATGGTAAAATATTAGCCTTTGATTTATTAAAATGAAGGGATGGGATGTGCTCACATTTTTTTACATAAAAGGTGTTCACACTTCACACCTATATATATTCCAATCTATCTTGGAAATTGGAATGCACATCAATCTAAAGCTCGTGCTGACAGGCATCACTGTATTTCACGTTGATACTGCTGCATGCATGCGATCTCTATTCAAAACATATCGATTGATGATGATGGATTTAGATTTAAGCCTACTGACGATGAGATACTTGGAGGGTTTCATCATCAAAAAACCTCTGAAGAAAACCTTCGACTTTGTCGAAGTAAAGGATCTTTATGGAACGAAAGAGCCGAGTGAGATTTTCGGCACCGGCTCCGACGAGTCAACTCGTTACTACTTCACCGAGTTAAGGAGAAAGCTTAAGGTACGAGAGCAAAAGATGAAGAAAAGAGACCGGCGGCGATCGGGAGCGTGAGGTTTGGCTTATGAAGGAGTATTCCCTCTCCAAGGTAAAAACGTCGTCCTTAAACACATTATTGTACTCTGCCGCATAAAGAAAGTGGTTAGAAAAACATCAAGAACCCAATCTACTCAGAATATTCTTCGTGAAGATGAGACGTTGAAAATTTATGACTGGCCGGAAAACGATGTCGTCACCCAAAATCCGCCGTTGATGAAGACGATGTTTCGCATGGAGTTGTTGATCACGGAGTTAATACAGAGATGATCGAGGGATATGGTACAGCATTCAACGATTTGGAATTGTTGATGACTCATCCGTCAATACTCAATATTGGACGATATTCTGTTCAAACTATAGGAAATTGAATATGTGTATGCAGGGACGGAGCCAGAAAATATGTTGAGGGGGGCAAAGAAGTAGGTATGGATTCAATGGCGGATTCAGAATTTTTTTTAGTGAGGGAAAAAAATTAAAATAAAAGAGAAAGTTTTAAAAAAATGAAATACTTAAAGAAGTATAACAATAAATATTGTTGAATATAGCGAAAAATAAAACATATTAAAACTTTATAAAAATATTTATAACAAAATATGAAACATAATTAATTTGATAAAACAATTCGAATATAAAACACATTATAAATTACACATTCCATTACTAATATAAAGAAAGTTATAATGGAAGTTATATATATCATGCCAAAATTTAATTGTGGTAATAATATGAAACATAATTAATTTGATAAAACAATTCGAATATAAAACACATTATAAATTACACATTCCATTACTAATATAAAGAAAGTTATAATGGAAGTTATATATATCATGCCAAAATTTAATTGTGGTAATAAAAAAAGTGAAGAAGACTATAACATTGTCACTGCAAAGAATCAAACTCAGGCCATTCCAAAACTCATATACATTAGCTACCACCTTATCTATCACAACTTTTGTTTACATAATCTGTTTTATAATACTTATATGAATAATGTACTATATATACATATTATATACAATATAAGGTAGGGGTGAGGGGGGCAGCTGACCCCCTGTCCCCCTCTGGCTCCGTCTATGTGTGTATGTTAATAATATTTGAATAAATTATTAACTTTTATATATATATATTTCCCCCAATTAGACGTAGCAATTATCAACACCAAACTGGACACAAAAATAACCGTATTAGTGTTTGTTAGTTTAGCCTTAACTTGTTTCGATTCGGTAACAGATTGATCCGTTATATGTTTCCTAAAACAGGAAAACAAAACCAAGCAGGTTTGGGAAAAATTAACTAAGGATCTAAATATCCCCTAGGATATCATTAACCTTAAAAGTACATGTCAATAATAATTATTTGTTCCTAGCTAAGACCTCTAGACCTCATATTTTATGTTAATGGCTCTGTTTGGTAAAAAATTGGCTTATAGGCCAATTTTGGCTTATTTGACCACAATATAAATGTTTGATTAATTAACTTTTTGCAACTTCAAAAGGCTAAAATTCAAAAAGCTACTACAAGCAACTTTTTCAATTAGCTCTTTGAGAAAAGAAATTATACCAAACAGCTATCAACTAACAGCTAATTTACCAAACACTTTTTTACAATCAACCAATATTATCAACTATTTATACCCTATAATTAACACAATCAGCTAACAGTAAACAACTATCAGCTAATAGCCATTTTACCAAACAGGACCAATATCTTTCTCAAGAATATTAATAGTGTAACAAATAATCCCTAGGATTGCATTCAAGATTTGTAAGTTCTATTTAACGATTTGACTAATAAGGCTAATATAATAGTACTACATTACTATTGTAGAGAAATTTAATATGAAACAGTTAGTATCACTAGTACATTTTAGACAAAAAAAAAAAAAAAAAAAAAAAAGACTATTGACATATGTTGTTTAAAAAAACAATATAGGCGTATAGCAAACCATTCTTAGTAGTCAACTTCTTGTTACAACCCTTACTAATGCAGGAATTATAGAGAAAATGGTTAAATAGGCCCCTAAATTTTAAAAAAGTGTAATTAAACCCTCAAATATGTCAAATAGGGTCAATGAAGTCCAAAAACCAGTAAATGACCTGTTATTACAGGTCATTTCAATTCCGGCGACAGATTCCGGCCACCGACGACAAAATCCGGCTGTCTGGTCGTCTTCCACTGGAGAAGACGACCGTCCGGTCGTCTTCTCCAGTGGAAGACGACTGGACGGCCGATTTTTGTCGCCGGTCTCAGATTTTTTTCACCGATCGCCGGAATCCGTCACCTGAATATCGGTTTTTGGGCTTTATTGGCCTAATTTGACATGTTTAAAGATTTAATTACACTTTTTTAAAATTTAGGGGTCTAATTGACTTTTAGGGTAAAGTTTAGCAGTCTATTTGACTTTTTTTTCTGAATTATATTATAACACCATTCACCTAAGCTCTCATCAATCCCCAGTATCTTTGCATGAATCATATATTCACCAACCTAATTTTTCAGTTAATCGAGAATAAACAGATCAGTAATAGTAACTTTTAAACAAAACATATCATTGCAAAAAGTAAAGAAAAAATATCATGTGCAATACATAATTAAATAAGTACAAATTAAAAACGATCGATGTTTTTTGCTATGGAGGGGATTTTTTTTTTTTTTTCCTTTTTACAAGATGTTGCTTTTACCGTGTTGCAAAAATTTCGTCTATGCACCGATTAATTGGCACTACGACGTTAGTCGCTGACCGACCGCCTAGCGTATCACCATAATCAGTGGTCTAGGCGGTCGACTATAGACCGCCTCCAACAATCTTGCTGAAAATCAAAGAAAGAAGGTCTATTTTTCCACGTAGTTCGTCAGTAAAACCAAAGCGCCACCTAGGCCTCCTAGGCGCGATTAGGCCTCATAGGCATCGACTAGGTCGCCTAGTCGGCCGATTAGCTATTGTTCCATTCTTTTTAAAATGAGTTATTTCACTCAAAACGACATCATTTTGAGCAAAATAACCTTAAATTGTTCAAACTCTAGATGTTTTTAAGTTATTATTTAATATTTTAATATTAACTATTAAAGTATTAATAGTTTATAATTATCAAGTCTTAAAAAATTAAAAAAAATAAACAAATTTAAACAAAAAAAAAAAACAAAAAAAAAAAAAAGGGGCGCCTAGGCGCTACCTGAGCGCTGAGGAGCACCTATCCATTTTTTCGACCATACAGTTTTATATAGTGAAAGATTTGTTAATGATGAATTAAAACAACAACTTTATACATAATTAAATAAGAAATTGGTATATGATGATAATTACTGAATCTACGATGTGAGTATAATTAATGAAATAAAACCATCATTTTCCTTAATATAAAATATAACTCTTAAATAAATATATTAACACAATCTTAACTAAACACATAATATAATCTTACATTCAAAATATTCAATAATCTCACATTACCTATCAAAAATAACCCAGTTATCTAAAATAATCTCACATTCAGGTAATTAAACACAACACTAATATTTTGCATTTTGGTTCTTTGAAAATGAATGGTTACGTTAGTGAGGCAGATTAACCAATAGGCTTACATTAAATTCTGCAATCCAATGTTTTTCGACACCCATCACTTCCTGCCTTAACACGTTTATTTCCAATCACCTACCACAAAACTGAGTTAATTTTAACTTTAGTGTCTCATATTCTGTTAACTTCGTATTTAGTTATCGTGTGATAACTATTGATTTGTTTTTGGGTGTACTCAGAGTTTTTATCGTCCATCACAGTGACCCAGCTAACTTGGAGATTTAAGGATAATGCTTCATATCCAAAGACAATGATCGAACCTTTAACCTTTTGTTAAGAATGAATGAGTCTCGCTCTTCCACTTAACCACACCCCTCAGATTGTGTGATAACTATTGGTGAAAAATTATAATATTTGTCTTGTGATAATTATATTCAAATTTTACAATTTTGATAATTTAATATCAAATATTTGTCTTTTGTGTTGAAATTATCTAATTATACATGATATTATATCAAAATCTTTAACATTTCACAAGCTAATACCAAACATTTTTATTTTGTAACAATTATTCTTTCAAAAAAAAAAATTGTAACAATTATTGATGGTCCTGAACCATAAAAAGTCCATATCCATGGGGAGGAATTAATAGACGTTTCAAATTTTTGAAAACGAGGGCTTTAGACATGGTAAGTTAATCTCCAAATAATATAATACTTTGCAAAAACTAGAGTTTGTAAATATACACAACGGAAGTCTTTATCTTGTTCAACATTTTCCAAGATTACGACACACACATATAGAAGAGTTTAGTAAAACCAAGATATGTTTTGAAATGCAATTAAAATGTAAAATCTTGAAAAGTAAAAGAGTATAAAGATAGAGATTTTTATAGTGCTAAATCTTCTACTTCATTCTTTTTTATTTAACTATGAAGAAATTTAATTACTATTTAATATTGTCTTCACGCATATTACAATAGTGAATCGATCCTTGAATTGTGCTTAGATAATGAAGCTATCCACAAGACTGTTAGCTTTTTCACAAATTTCACCTCAACTTCCTACTATACCCTAACTCTTTTTGTTAGTCAATATTATATTTGTAATATTATTGTTACATTATGTTAGTGTAAGTTATAGTTGATTTAGTCCTTAACTGCTTATCTGATGTATAGGGCTAGTTGGTTAGGCTTAGACTCCTAGATCTATTGTATCTCTGTATTGTGTTACGATTGAATGATTGAGATTACACATTCATCCTTTTTACTTCACAAGTAGAGTTCTTTCCCTTGCCCCAAAAAGTTGAATCCTCAATCTCAAAGGTCTCCAAAACTCCTGTTCGACAAAGTATTTGGGAGGATGTAAATCAAAGCTCAGCATATAGTTGTTGGGAATTGAAATTCAAAGATGAAGAGGAAAAAGCATGCGCATGATCTTTTGAAAATATGTCACCCTCTTATTTGTGGTTGAAAATACCACACCCTTATATTTTGTTGTGGCTAGCTCATTTCTCTCTTTTTTGTGGATGGGGTGGAGGGGTTGTTTACTATATAAACAGCTCCTACCACATTTCATAAGACACACACTAGAGCTTTTCTATCTCTTCTTTTCCTCCGGCCTAATTGTCTGTGCATACAAAGTGGTCTTGAGTTTATCTGCGTTTACAAGTCGAAAGCACATGATATCCCAGTCGTAAAATGCTTTTAATGCAGTTGATGGATATATTGGAAATGGCACAATAATAATAGAGACCTAGGTCTGGGAATGTATAACCCGAGCAGCCCAAGAAGAGTCTCAAGCTCGGAGCTTACCTCCGGGCCTAGAATAATGGGCCTTGACTTAGCCTCACGGCCCACCACATGGGCTTGGATTTAGTCCCGTGGCCCTCCACGAATTTAGCCGTAATTGGTTGGATTTTCCTTTGCATAAATAGCCTAGTAATTGTCTTGTTAAGGGCATGTCCTACCTTGTGTCCTAAACACTTATGTTGCCTTGTTATCACACGTTCATACCTCTGTAATAGCGTTATATATTCGATTAATACAATATCAGTCCTCGTGACTATATTTGTACAGATATTCATACCCCTATTATCCTTTTAACCATATACTTGTTGCATTTATTCATTTATTTGGGTTAATTAATCCGGACTCCCGATTTAATTAATTCCATCATTGGTGCTCTTGTTGAGAGCGGCTGTACAAGCTCGAGCGTGCTCTCTGTTTTGGTCTAACTACGACTATCACGTAAATTAACCATATCAAGCTCGTGTGTTCCCCTACTTTTGGTCTATAACCACCTTCACGGCAACCACTATATGGAACCCTTCACCGCCATCTCCGATGCTTCGTTAATAGTGGTATAATTTTACGACTGTTTAGGCTTTGGTCATTCATAGCCACGGTGGCATGTTCGTCCTTGGAGGTAACCAATTAAAGCCATGTCCTCTGGATCTACCAGCCTCATGATCATTGATATTTATTAGGCCTTGGATCTGATCATGGACTCAGTGAATCTACAGACGACGCTTAGGATCCATCGCATCATAGTTGTTCGTGATCGCGGCGAGCCCGCCAGGCAGTTTGTGGGAAATATCGGCTATGTACTTCTTCCCGAAAAACGCTGCCAGAGCCGCTGTTCATCCGAAGAATGTGGTGGTGACTACCGTCCTACCGATAGCGCTCCACTACCCAAATTAAAGCATGAACTGCTACTTTCGTAGGCTTTAAAGATGGTGATGAAGGGACCGGGGTGGAATACTTACCACTTGAACCATACCAAGAACATATTTTCAATCAAAAACTCTCCACTGCATGAACTTGCTCCGCAGACGCCTCCTCCAGCCTGACGTCGGCGGCCGGGAACTGCCCCAGGAGTGCTAAGTGCGGAGTTCAAGAATGCGATTCTGGGGTTATCGGCTTGGATTGTTCTCTGTGTTGTCACCCTGCTATATTGGTCTGCACCGTTGGGAGGTTTTCTGCACCATCCAAGATTATGCCTGAGTGCCGAAGGACCAAGGTGGAGGTAGAAGGATCCATTTCGAAATCGGAGTTCTCGTCCCGAGGGCGTTCCACCAGGTGGCACTTCTACATCTGAATCTCTGTGACGATCAAAACATCTCTGAAAAGGAAGCCAAGATGTTGTATAGAGGATAGATCATATCATCAGTGAAGGTGGAGACAAAGAATAGCGGGAGAAGAGTTGGAACTTGGAAGCGGATAGGCTTTTAATGACGTTAAGCTGGGAAATGGAGAAGTGCTTTCCGGAGTCTCTATCGACACATCCGAACGGGGGAGAAAATGTATCCATTGATCACTGGTCTTCTTGCACAAGAAAATAACACATCATGCCCAGGAAATTACAGTGTTTATGATTATTTGAAGAATTGAAGTATAAATTAAAAACTGAAGGTGGGAGATAGTGTGTTGTCTCAGCAGTGCCTCTCATTGCTACATTGTCAAATGGATCCATGGAGTGGGAGTGATTTCATAAGACAAACTTTTTACGTTGTTCTTCCCACTATGATACTAGCTCGCGGCAATTGTTGATATATATTAAGGATGGTAAAAAGATTGATGGCATATATCAACTCCACCGAGGCTCCGGCGCACACCTCCGCCAACCGCAGACTGTTTTCACGGTGTGGCCAGAAGTGATCGATCTATAATAAATCAGTTTTCATGGAACGGCTCAAGGTGTTTGATCACCTTTGCAGGATTTTTTTTTCCGCAACAATTATACGAGGGAGAGGAGGTTGTCTTCCTCCATGGTGGTTAAACGCAAGATTTGCAATGCTACAGAAACCAAACCTGAATAGCAAGGCCGAGGGCAACGAGTCTTACCGTACCCTTAAACTCAGCAGATATTCCGCAACCAACAACGACAATGGCAATTCCCATGGCAACAATGTGGAACGAGCTAAGCTAAAATCGGTTTCAAAATCATAAAAAGATGGAGAATCCAGAGGAATAACTGAATAAGCTTGTGCCGTGGAAAAGCATGATTGGTTAACTTCCTTTGCTACTATTATTATTAACATTATTAATATTAATATTAATATTAATATTGATACTATTATTATTGGTTCTCCCTAGTGGCAATGTGAGGTCCAACCTCGCCTAACGCTAATCAGAAAAATCAATCCATGGTCACGGCCGTGCGCGCCGACCCTGACCTTGGCATTCTCTAGCGGTGGTACGGGGCCCGCCCCGTTCACTACATGACAAAATAGCCTATTTTAGGCTTATTACATATATGTTGGTCCGATGAACAATCTATTTTATTATAATGAAATATTTGTACGATTGCAAAATTAGCCCAAGTTCGACAAATTTTACCCTTTCGAGGGGGAGAGGGGCCGGGACCAAGGACTCTAGACCAATGGTCCCCGAATTGAATTCCAATTCGTTCGATTTTGAAAAAAAAAAAAAAAAAAAAAAAAAACTTGCTCGCTCAATACCCTAAGGGGACACGAGGTCTGGCCTCGCGTACCAACCCCGACGGAAGAGCCCGGTGGCTTAGTCCGACAGGACTCGGCCCAAGCGGCTTGCGCACCCTAAGGGGGCACGAGGTCTGACCGCGCGTACCAACCCCGACGGGAGAATCCGATGGCCTAGTCCGACAGGACTTGGCTCATGCGGGTAGCGCACCCTAAGGGGGCACGAGGTCCGACCTCGCGTACTAACCCCGACGGAAGAGCTCGGTGGCTTAGTCTGGTAGGACTCAGCCCAAGCGGCTTGCGCACCCTAAGGTGGCACGAGGTCCGACCTCGCGTACCAACCCCGACGGGAGAATCCAATGGCTTAGTTCGACAGGACTTGGCTCATGCGGGTAGCGCACCCTAAGGGGGCACGAGGTCCAACCTCGCGTACCATCCTCGACGGAAGAGCTCGGTGGCTTAGTCCGGTAGAGCTAGGCCCAAGCGGCTAACGTACCCTAAGGGGGCACGAGGTCCGACCTCGCGTACCAACCCCAACGGAAGAGTTTTTGGACCAAGAGTACCCTTGGCCAAATAACTACATACTACGTTAAAAAAAAAAAAAAAAAAAAAAAAAAAAAAAAAAAAAAAAAAAGCAAAAAAAAGAGAGCAAGAATCTAATAAACGACCCTGCGTCGTCCAGACAGCCCGCTCTTGAACGGAGAAGACTCGGATCACGAATTAAAGTGCAAGGCTAAAAATTTTAAAGGTGTTGGAATAAGCAAAATATTTCCATTCAAGTTGACGCTGAAGCATTCACCCAAGCATGGAGCCCCACAAGCATGGAGCTTTGAAGCGGCTTCGATTGGACCAAATGTTTACTCTCTCTCGTTGTCGACTTCTCGCAACGTAGAGAGTGGGGGACTGATGATGGATATATTGGAAATGGCCCAATAATAATAGAGACCTGGGTCTGGGAATGTATAACCCGAGCAGCCCAAGAAGAGTCTCAAGCTCGGAGCTTACCTCCGGGCCTAGAATAATGGGCCTTGACTTAGCCTCACGGCCCACCACATGGGCTTGGATTTAGTCCCGTGGCCCTCCACGAATTTAGCCGTAATTGGTTGGATTTTCCTTTGCATAAATAGCCTAGTAATTGTCTTGTTAAGGGCATGTCCTACCTTGTGTCCTAAACACTTATGTTGCCTTGTTATCACATGTTCATACCTCTGTAATAGCGTTATATATTCGATTAATACAATATCAGTCCTCGTGACTATATTTGTACAGATATTCATACCCCTATTATCCTTTTAACCATATACTTGTTGCATTTATTCATTTATTTGGGTTAATTAATCCGGACTCCCGATTTAATTAATTCCATCAGCAGTGTTAATTATAACACGTTGCAAGAACGTTCTTTTTCTTATTCTCGTGTTTTGTCCTGCCTAAATTTATAGTACCCATATATTATCGATACGTGCAGTGTACGTCATTGTTATTATACCAGGTGTCAAATTGGTGCAGAAGGAATCTATCCACGTTGGGTAAAATCCTCACATTACCATTACTGAATTTTGAACATTGGTCTCTTGCTTCGTGTAGAGTTCTCTCCCTTTGTTACAACCAAAAGTTGTTTGATTCTTTGACTCAAAATCGTGATACTGCTTTGATGCCTTTTGACTTTTTGGAGCTTTGAAAATTTCTTATATAATAATGTTGCTTTGCATGCTTAGAGGTTGCGTTTGTATCCTTACTAATTTTAATAATTCTTTCTCTTCCAAACGGACCAAACCTTCTACCTGGAAATTTGAATTGGCCGTTGACATTTGGTAGCTTAGGCCTTAGGATATAACATCATGTTCTTTGGATCACATTGAGACTATTCATGTCCGTGCCAAATAGAATATTAAAAGGTGACAAAGTACTCCCTCATGAGTTTTAAGACAAAATTATTTCAAAATTTCAATACAATTGAAATTCAAAACCAAACCCTTCAAAAAAAAATTATACATATATTAAATCATATTCAAACATTGAATTGTAATCACCAATTATTAATACATAATTGCTTTTAGGATTGGATATTGAAATTGATTTTTTTTTCACCAATAAGCCTTATCTTTTTAATTTGATTAGATACATGTTTTTTTTTTCTACCAGATTCAGTTCTAAATTGGTACTAAAAGAAGAAGAATAAGAATAAGACTAAATTTGACCAAAACAAAATTAAAATCAAGTACTCAATATTGTTAAATTAAATATGCCAATGACCTTGTGATCTAGTGGTATGAAGTGACTCTCTCAGACTGGAGATCATGTGTTTGAGTCTCCGTGAGAGTGATATTAACTCATTATTCTTTAGTAGATTGAGAAAGTAGTTATATGTGAATAAATATTACATTGTAAAAGAGTAGTATTATAACTTTAATCCATGTGATATTAACTCATTATTCTTTAGTAGATTGAGAAAGTAGTTATATGTGAATAAATATTACATTGTAAAAGAGTAGTATTATAACTTTAATCCATGTTGGGTTGATGACACCTACAAATAAATTTGGGAGATACATTCTTCCGTGTTGGGTTGATGACACCTACAGATAAATTTGGGAGATGCATTCTTCCAAAAGGTTGAACCCCAACCCTAAGGGATCTCCATACTTTGGCTCGACAGAGCATTTGGGAGGATGTAGATCATGGTAACTCAACTGAACATGAACCACATAGGCTAGACCGATGCTCACTGCACACAAGGAGCCCCCCTCACCCCCTCACTTTGAAAGGTTACTCCCACACTGTGGCGGGTGCGACTCGATCCCTGGTTATTCTTCCAAAATTTTACCTCTATGACCAGTTGAGCTACCTATGCAGACAAATTTGGGAGATACATGTAAACGCATTTAGTGGATATTTATAGTGTTGAGAGTAGTACTATTAATTACTTTCTAGTCCTCGTTAATTGTTAACTTTGACCCTATATATTGCACCAACATTCATGCTTAACCTTAATTTGTTCAATACAACATATATTCACGCTTTAAAACTTTAATTCCCTGTCCCTATTTCAAATTTGTCTTCATTTACTTCTTTTATTTTACAACAATAAATAAAAGTTTTAAAAAAAAAAATAATAATAATAATAATAATAATAAAGCAACTTAAATATGATCTAATTATCGACCAGGACTATGTGGTCTAATGGTATCCGGGTTGGACTTCCATTTGGAAGATTATAAGTTCGAGCCTCAGTGGAGGCGTTATTGGTTCTTTGTGTTTCAGTAGGTTGAGAAAGTATATGAACAGATACTACAATGTAATAGAACCAGTAGCTTTCAAAAAAAAAAAAAAAAATATGATCTAATTATCGACTATATCATTTTTCAAAGAAAAAAAAAAAGTATCGACTATATCTCATTGCAACAATTTATATCATAAACCAGGATCCATATAGCATTATGGATCCTTAATCAAAACGACGAGGTACATAATTCATACTTGTAAGGTAAAGAATTTCATAATATAACGCACAAAAAATCACAACACAATACACATACACATGTTATATATTAACTTATTCTTCAAATTTGATTTTGGTACATAATCTGTATTCATAGGCACAAAATTTCATAATACAAGACACATAAATTCATAATATAAAACACAATTACTAATTTGTTTTATGTACAAAATTTCATTAACACAATACACAAAAATTCATAATAAAAAATACATATATACATATATCAGGGCCCACAATGCACTATGAACTCTGGTCTATAAGGATTGATCTCATTGCATATCCATAAAAAATAATTAAAAGAAAACTCTTCCCAAGTTCGATAAGGATGTATCTTATACCAGATTACTAGTTCGCATAAAAAGCAGACAAGTATAACAATTGGCCAATTGGGTTTTGTCTAATAAAATCAATGATAAGATCTTATTTTTTTCGTTCTGAATTTGAAATAAAGTGTAATATCCTAATACGTTGTAGAAATATTTAGAGTGAATTTCATTTTTGGTCCTACTGTTATAGGAGCATTTCTAATTTTAGTCCATTTTAATTTTTTTTTTGTCACTTTATAATCACTATTATTGAATGTGTTCCACTTTTAGTCCCACCGTTAGTATTTCTATCAAGAAGCCGTGTAATCTAGAGGTATTTTGACATTTCTTCACATCCAAGACTATGTTTGACTAAAGAAATGAGAACATTAAACCTAAAACCTAAGAAACCTCGCCGGCCCATGTTGGAACGAACGAAACGATGTAGCTTTGGCTTCCCATTCTCGTTGTTCGAAGAGCCATCTTCGAATATCGGAGGGGGAGGACGAAGCGCCTGAATTAAAAGAGAAGAGACAAACATAAAAAGACCAAAATACCCTTTGATTATACGGCCTCTTGACGACAATATTAGCGGTGGACTAAAAGTGGAACACATTCAATAACATTGGTTATAAAATGACAAAAAAAAAATTTAAAGTGGACTAAAATTGGAAACGCCCCTATAACAGTAGGACCAAAAATGGAATTCACTCAAATATTTATTATAGTATGCATATACACGGTTTACGTGGTTAATTAAGAAGCCTATCCTTATGGATCTTGGTGTATGTATATATGTGTTTTATGTTTTGAACTTTTGTGTATTGTGTTATTAAATTATGTACCTTAAAAATATAAATTATGTACATAAAATAAATTAGTAATTGTGTTTTATGTTATGAATTTTTGTGCATATGAACACAAATTATGTACCTGAATCAGATTTAAAAATAAGTTAAGTAAATACATAATATGTGTATGTATCATGTATTGTAAATTTTTAGATTTTGTGTTATAAAATATTGTACTTTACAAACATAAATTTTATACATAATTGTTTTGAAACATGGTTTATAATGCTACGTGGATCTTGACCCATGATATAAATTGTCATTAAGAAGAGGGTGTTAGGATGCATGCTAATTAATGAGGCCAGCCAGCGTGGTACATGGACCTCAAATCTTTGATTATATTGGTAACTACATTCACCCTCCCCCCCAACCCCCAACGCCCATATTTTTTTATTATACATTTATTCAAATATATACACATCGGATTCTTTCATGAAATGAATGATTGATTGGGGAACAAATTGTGTTAAATTACTAGGCAAGAATTTGCGTGAAACCTCATGTATTTTTATTTGTGAGACCGGTCGAGTTAAGACAAAAAAAAAATGAAATATTTATATTAAAAAATGTAATACTAATCCAGAATAAATGTTTATTACTTGAAGTGTAATACTTTTGATAAAAATATAATACATATTTTAATTTGAAAGTATTACATTTTTTCTTATAAGTAACAAACACTTACCATCATTACTTAGAAGGGAAAGTGTAATACTTTTATATCAAAGTGTAAAGTATTACACTTCACCTTATAAGTAACAAACGTTTTATTCTTAATTAGTATTACATTTTACAGTATAAGTATTACATTTCCATGTTGACCAACCCGTCTCACCAATCGTGATCCGCGAGACGGTCTCACACAAATGTGACCCATTTTAAAAATGTTTGTTAAATTATAAAACAAATTGGGGTTGCGTTTCAACTGATTAATGACCACGTTAGTGGTACCATTTCATTGGGGCAACTCTAGTCAAGTTGGTTAGACTATTGCTACAATGTTCTTTTTAATTAATTTGAGACACCTATGGGCAACCTATGCACGCCTAAAAAAAAAATGCCGGTGAAATAATTATGCGACTTGTGATTTACATTTGCAGTAACTTTAGGAAATAGGAACAAGTTTTAATTTTGTGGACTTAAATTATTAATCCAAAACTGGTATGACCCAAGTATTAAAAAGAAAATATGTTTTTCCCTCCAATAAATTTGGGAGCATTACAAATGGAGTATATTAGTGATTACATAGTGGGTTTAATTTAATAAAAAAATTGAAAGAGTAATAATGAGTTCACAATTAATACAATCCACAATACTAGATAGTGTAACTCCCACAATCTTCATCGGCACTTACTCCAATCCTTTTCCTCTCCCATATTTATACCCTCTTCAATTCCCCCCATTATTCTCGCCATGGATCCAACACCGTTCAACAACGTTGTTGTTCATCCCAAACTCGAAAACCAGAATGCCAATGCTGCTGCTGCTGCCGCCGCAGATTGGTTATTCTTCGATGACTATTATACTAATCTCATGTAAGCACAAGCTAATAAGGAACGCACTTTAGTTCGATCTGTTTCTTTAGTTTATATATATATGATTATATATTTTGTGTAGGGCGACAACATGGGATGAAGAATCTGGGTTTTGTGAAAGCTTCAACAACTGCGGCGGCGGCTCCAACATTCTGGGAGACTTGGACTTGGACAAGATGTGTGGAGATTTAAACGTGTGGGACTATGACGACCCTTCAGCGGCAATCTTCAAAGAAGAAGAAGAAGAAGAAGAAGGAAGGTCTGGGAGTTCAGGAGGATCGAACAATAATGGTGATAATACAGAGACGATGAGGATAGGTGCAGGGATGAAGAGGAAGAAGAAGGTGGGGGGCGGAGAAAGGTGTTGCAAGAAGCCTGCTGCGTTGGAGTTTGATGAGATTCAGAAGTACTTTTGTGTGCCCATCACGAAAGCTGCCAAGGAGTTGAAGGTTGGGCTCACGGCGTTGAAGAAAAGATGCCGGGAACTCAACATCTCGCGCTGGCCGCATCGTAAGATCAAGAGCTTGGCCTCCCTCATTCATAACATTAAGGTATCCATATCACTGTTGTAAAAATTAGTTTAGGTGCAGACTAGGCATTAGGCCCCCCTAGACTTAGGTAATTTAAGCTCTAGACGACTCTTAGTCAGCCAGTCAATGAATTGGGTGTCTAATTCGGCTAAGTTGGTGCCCAACTGGATCAAGTTGGCACTCAACTCAGCCAAACTCCACTCTTATATTTTTTTCAGTTATGTACTCAATTAACCATCTCATTAACTATTTTGAGAATTATAACAATTTCTCAATCATCCCTGAGTGAGAAAAGTGGAGATAATATATTCGGATTACTCGGGGGCCTAGGTGCCTGTGCCTTCTGCAACATTGATCCATATGCATATGCATGTAATCAATTATTATTTTATATTTATATTTATATTGGTGAGCATTAAGTTGAAATGTATATATAATGTAGGAGTTGGGGATGGGCAATGAGATTGAGATGCTAGAAGAGCACAAGAGAATGGTGGAGTGTATACCAGAGATGGAGCTGACTGAAAGAACCAAGAAATTGCGGCAAGCTTGCTTCAAGGCTAATTACAAGAGAAGGAAGTCTCTACCTCATATCCCTTAGCTTCTCATTAATTCAATTCGATCATCTCATCTTTAAAAAACTTGTTTTCGATCTACAAATGTGTTCATCATATCCCCTCGATCTTCAAATTAAAAAACGAAAACATACATACATATATAATGCCCGCCCTCTCATCTTTTCTCAATATCTATCTATCTCACATCATTTTCATTTCCGATCCTGCGCCTTATCTTGCTTGAGTTACGTTATATCATGTTTGCATTGGCACGATCTTATCACCTTTCACATGGAATACATAATCGACTTGTTTCCTATCTTAATGCCATTACAATTTACAGGGGCGGAACCCCAGAATTTTTGTTCAGTGGGGCCGGAATATTATAACAAAAGGATACTTTGGAAAAAAAAAATGAAACACTTAGCCAGGCAATTTATATCCTACACCACGGCGCGCGTTGCACTATGCGCCCAGATGCAAAACGACGTCGTTTTAATTTTTTTTTTTTTTTTGAAATTTCCCGCCCAAGTGAATGACAGTAGTTTTTTCTTAAAAAAAAAAAACGTTGTTCAAGAATGTACATAATGTTATACTAGAATACACATAATTGTATACATGAATGTACATAATTATATAACAAAAGTGTTAGCCTTGGCCGAAGCCACCACACTTGCATGGCAACGGGTCCACCCCATCCACTGCCAATTGAACCACCAGGCTGTCGTGCAATGCCCTATTACCACCGCTGCCGTGACACGGCAGCAGCAGCAACAACAAGGCACTGTCGACGCACAGGTGACGCCCGAGGAGACTACCCAGGAGGAGTTACGGTTGGAAGCTACTGGGCCCATGCGCAAGTGTTATGTC
Source organism: Ipomoea nil (assembly GCF_001879475.1). Classification (NCBI taxonomy): domain Eukaryota; kingdom Viridiplantae; phylum Streptophyta; class Magnoliopsida; order Solanales; family Convolvulaceae; genus Ipomoea; species Ipomoea nil. The sequence continues at coordinate 1,045,680 of NW_017617553.1, read as the reverse complement.
GATGCCGGTTTTATGCCTGCTACAGGAAAGGCTACGGTTGGCGCGATTTTATTCAACGAGGAAGGGGAATATGTATCGGCATTCAGTGCACCCTTATCAAATTGTCTCTCACCGTTTATGGCTGAGACAATAGCATGTAAGGAAGCCTTGTCTTGGCTATGGAATCGTGGGGAACGCTCAGTACGCTTACTTACAGATTGTTTGACCCTACAACAATATTTGACAAATCAAGCTGTCACAATACGGACTTACGTAGGCTATGCCATTGATGCTTGTAGAGCACGCATTACTTCTTTTGATTACTGCTCAGTTAATTTTATTCCTAGATCAGAGAACTATTTAGCTCATAGTTTAGCAGCTTCTGCTTTTAATTCTTCTACAGTTATGTATTCGGACGATGTCCCTTCAGACTCTATTTCTGAGTACTTTTAATATATGCCTCATTGGCCACCTTACAAAAAAATTATATAACAAAATATACATACTCTTTTTAAAAGATAATACACATAATCTAACATAATACATAATAAACATAAACTTTTAACATAATACACATCAACTATTAACATAATACACACAAATTTTCTGATTCAGATGTACATAATTGTATAAAAAGAATGTACATAATTGTATAAAAAATGTACATAACTGTATGAACCAATACACATAACTGTATGAACAAATACACATAACTGTGTGAACAAATACACATAATCCCAGCAACTTCCTACCGCGCCTCCCAAAACGACCCCAAAACGACGTCGTTTTGAGAGGCGCGCGGCGCACAGTGCTATGTGCGCCGTGGTGTAGGGTATAACGATTGACTTAGCCATAAATATTATTGGATATGAATAAAAAATAAAACATATCAAAATTTTATAAAAATATTGAAACATAATTAATTTGATAAAATAATTAGAATACAAAACATTATATAACAAAAAAGATAGTTTGAAAATTTTTTAAAAATGAAACATTTAGCCATATATAAATATTATTGGATATGAATAAAATATAAAAAATATCAAAACTTTATAAAAATATTGAAACATAATTAATTTGATATATATATATATATATATATATATATATATATATATATATATATGCAATAGGTTCACTATTAATAATAGTTAATAAAATGTCATAAAAACTACATTGAGCAATACCTCTTAAAAAGTCAAATGCACGCCCAGCCAATTGAGCAAACTCATCTTTTATTAATATTTATTTATTTGTTTATTTTCTTATCCTAATACTAAAACCTAAACTCTATATATATATATATATATATATATATATATATATATATATATATATATATATATATATATATATAAGGGTTATATAGGGGTGGGTGTGGGAGTGGAGAGGGGAGCAGTTGTCCCACTGTAGCTCCGCCCCAGGATATATGCTACTTTAAATTAAATTAGGATATGATATGATTATTAAAGTTCTTGTTTGAATGCAACTTCCATGATTTTGTTTTTAATTCACATCTAAATCGGGTGGGATTAAATTTAAATGGTGATGGAATACTTCGCTCAACACAAATAATTATTTTCCACTCTTAATCTCATCTAAATGATTAAATATGATAAATATGTTGGAGTCTTAGGATTATCAGAGATAAGACATCAGTAGCATTGAATTGATGACGTACTCAACCATCACACAATGCAATAAATGTATCCCTGAGTATGGTTGTATACTCTCTTCTAGGAGTGAGCATCGATCGGTTACGGTTAATAACCGACCGATAACCGAATAACCGATGACATTTTTTAAATCCCCATAACCGACCGAGTATATACTTTTAACCGACCGAAACCGATTATGTCGGTTTCGGTCGGTTAACCAAATAACCGAGCATTCACAAGTAATATATATATATATATATATATATATATATATATATATATATATATATATATTATAATAATATAAATAATAGTGTCGGTTATTCGGTGACCGCGGTTATTACACTTTCATAACCGATAAATAACCGAATAATCGATTAACCGAAATCTTTTTTAGTCTTATAACCGATAACCGATCGATAACCGAAATCATCGGTCCGTTCAGTGTTCGGTTATCGGTTTTGTCGGTTTTTCGGTAATTATGCTCACCCCTACTCTCTTCGTCTCAATCTATTCTAGGTGTACAATTCAATTAAGGGTCCGTTTGGAAAGCAGGAAAATGTTTTCTGAAAAATGAGTCATTTTCCGGAAAACATTTTCCTTTTCAGTGTTTGGTTGCATTCTGAAAAACTATTTTTGTGTGTTTGGCTCATTTTCTGGAAAATGAGTAGAATTGTATAATTAAACATTTTAATTATTTTATTCAGAATATTTTATTCAGAATAATATATAATATATTATTATATATTATTATAATAATATATAATAATATAATAATAATTTTAAATATAATAAAAAAATAACTAATAATATATCAAAAATATTATGGTGGTGGTGGTGGTGTAGTGGTAGTGGTGTTATTTGTTATATAATAATAATAATAATAATAATAATAATAATAATAATAATAATAATAATAATAACTGGTAGTGGTATGACGGTGGTGGCAGTGGTGATGGTGGTGGCGGTGGTTGCAGTGGTATGGTGGTGGTGGTGGTGGCAGCGACAGTGATTGCAGTGGTATGGTGGTGGTGGTGGTGGCGGTGGTGGTTGCGATGGTATGTTCGTGGTGGTGGCGGCGACGGTGGTGGTGTGGTGGTGGTGGCGGTGGTGGTGTGGCGGTGGTGGTGGCGGCGGTGGTGGTGGCGTGGTGGTGGCGGTGGTGGCGGTAGTATGGTGGTGGTGGCGGTGACGGTAGTATGGTGTTGGTGGTGGTAGTGGCGGCGACGGTGGTTGCGGTGGTATGGTGGTGGTGGCGACGGCATCGGCAGTAGTGGTGGCGGCGGCAGCGGCAGTAGTGGTGGCAGCGGCAGCGGCAGTAGTGGTGGCGGCGACAGCGGCGGTAGTGGTGGTGGCAGCAGCGGTGGTGGTGGTGTGATGGTGGTGGTGGTGGCGGCGACGATGGTTGCGGTGGTATGGTGGTGGTATGGTGTTGATGGTGTTGGTGGTGTTGGTGGTGGTAGTGGTTGCGGTGGTAGTGATGGTGGTATGGTGTTGATGATATTGGTGTAAAAGTTGGAAAATGACTTCCCCCAAAAAAAGGGGAAGTTATTTTCCTCCAAAACAAGCCTATTTTCCAAAGTCAACGGAAAATGATTTCCGTTGACTTGATTTTCCAGACACATCCAAACAATGAAAACTTAGAAAATGATTTCCAGAACTCATTTTCCACGTTTCCAAACACTAACCTAATAAAAATCCACTCAAGTTATTATTATTTTTTTATCAACTCAAGTTATTAATAATTTAAATTTTGTAACTTTTAATTGTATGACTTTTGAGTAATTGTCGACTAACCAACACAACTAATTAAGATTTGAGAAATCAAAAAAAGGATAAAATTACACTTACAAATTGTTGTTAATCATGTTAATGCCTTACAAATCCCTAAAATTACACTTACAAATTATCGACCAAATCCTCTGATCCGCAAAGACCGTTGATTGACTACCTAGCTAAAACACTACAACATGCATTTGGCATATCTACCGAGTTATTGAGTCATTGTGATTTACATCTTTTTAAATATTCAATCATTATTGCATGAACCATGGTCCACACAATTGTGTGGACCATAAATAAAAAATACATTTTTAATATACTAAGGGTACATTATTTATGTACATAAGGTACATTTTTTGAAAGTACATTTTTAATATATTAAGAGTATATTATTTTATATAATGTACTTTCAGTACAAAAATAATGTGCTTTTAATATATTAAAAATGTACCTAATATTCATAGTCCACACAATAATTCGCCCTAAATATTCTATTGGATCGGGATATGAGGAACCCTTAGGTTGGATAAACCTTTTGAGGGAAGAAAACACTATAAGAGGATTAAATTCCTAATTTAGAAAAGGCTAGGAAAGTAAATAATTAATTTCTTTAAAATTGAAATAAAACTTCGCTCCTTCAATTAGAAATACCATCCAATTTGAAGAATAATTTATACCAATACACCTTCTCCATTTAGGAATATACATCTACTTTAGAGAATATCAGAAATCTTTTTTGATATTAAATTCACTTGAACTTTTGATGTTTTTTCTAAATCAAAGAATCATCCCGGCCAATTTAAACTATATATAATTCATGATTTAACTTGAATATATATCTTTTTGGACTAGCCACTTATCCATACTATGATACTAGATATACTAGCTAGTAAAACTTTTTGGCTTGAATATCCTTCATTATTAAACTAGTTAACTCTGACACTCTGCAGATATTGTGGTGGATAACTATACTATTTGTAGGAACCATATCATGGATCTCTTTGAGTTTTAGTTGTCTTTCACTCTTTTCTTATCCTGCGTGCCATTACAAAGAAATGAAAGAATTATTCTTCGATTCCTTGTTTGATTTTACTAGGTACCAAGTGCCAAGCTAATCAAGTTAGTGACACAAGTGAGGAATGTACACTTGCTTGTGGTGGTGGTGGTTGTAACACCCCACTTTTCTTAAACTTATTTAGCAGACTTAACCTTGAAAGATAAGCTAAGGCAGCGGAATAAACTTACTAAACAACTTAATAGAGGTGTTACTGCCACAATCACCCTTAACGATGATTGCACAGGTTAAAGATAAACAAACTAAATCATTAAAGGTTTACTAGCATCAATAAAAAACAAGGGTAGTCAACTACAAGTCTCAAAAGAAATCAACATCAAGAGTTTAGACTACAACAACTAACTATGGTAGTCTAGTCTAACTCGTACTCTCTCACGAACTGGGCCCACCTAAAAGGGGTTAACAAACAACAAGTAGAAAACAAACCCGTTAGCTTAGCACGAAGCTAAGTATAACGCCACTCAACCCGGTAAAGTACTACAGTATATACTTTTGGAAAACATTTGTTAGTTTCACATACTTAGATCGAGTATTCTCAATCGCTTAAGCAACAATTAATCATGCTCATCAGGGTTTCTATATGCTTGCAACCTAATTATCAAATAGGCATTCTTTCTCAATTATTCAATTTATCAACAATCTCATGCTTGCACATACTTAACTTATCATGGCGATATACATTAATCATGTTCAACTGATGGGTAATAATATACTTAAGCTTTAACAAGCAATCTCATGCTAACGTACTCCTCAACAAACAATCTCATATCATCATATATCTCAATGAGCATTATCATGCCATCATATATCACATTAAGCGATCTCATACTATCATATAACTAATTAAGCAATCTCATGCTATCATATACTCAATAAGCTATCTCATGCTATCATATACTCAATAAGCAATCTCATGTTATCATATACTCAATAAGCAATCTTATGTTATCATACAACTCAATAAGCAATCTCATGCTATCATATAACTCAATAAGCAATCTTGTGCAATCATGTAATCTCTAAGCAATCTCATGTTATCATATACTCAACATGCAATCCCGTGCAATCATGTAATCTCTAAGCAATCTCATGCTATCATATACTCAACATGCAATCTCGTGCAATCATATAATCTATAAGCAATCTCATGCTATCATATACTCAATATGCAATTTCGTGCAATCATATAAACTATAAGCAATCTCATGCTATCATATACTAAATATGCAATCTCGTGCAATCGTATAATCTCTAAGCAATCTCATACTATCATATACTCAATATGCAATCTCGTGCAATCATATAATCTATAAGCAATCTCATGCTATCAAATAATTTCTAAGCAATCTCATGCTATCATATACTCAATATGCAATCTCGTGCAATTATATACTCAATATGCAATCTCGTGCAATCATATACTCAATATGCAATCTCGTGCAATCATATACTCTATATGCAATCTCGTGCAATCATATACTCGACATGCAATCTTGTGCACTTGACTTGATCATGCAATAAAATGAACATGATGCTTTAGTATAAGTATAGATAGATATACATATACACTCTTTTGTAAAAAGAATACTTTTCTGTGGAGGTTTCTTAGAGTCACAATGACTCGCTTTCTGTCTCTTGAGTCTCTTGACTCACTTTCTTTCTCTTGAGTCTCTTGACCCGCTTTCTTTCTCTTGAGTCTCTTGACTCGCTTTCTTTCTTTACTCGTGGGCAAGGTAGGACTTCACCATAACGTGAATGTATCTATCTGGGCTCGGCATCTAGCCTGCCTAATACTCATCTCGCCCACAGAACCACTCTCTTGGTTCTTTTCTCAAACTCTGTGGAATCAGGTATCGAACTATCAGTGTGCACACCCCCTGACCAGGATTCCAAGCCTGGCGGGCAGTTTCCAACCTAGTAACTCGGGAATATCTACCTCGTTACTTCATATCGGATCGCAATGCCCGTTTCTTTCTTTATTTTCTCTTTTCACTGTTTTGTCGGTTCTTTCCGATCTTATCTCTTTTCTTCCGAAAGGACATAGTCCTAACGGTCCTCCAAAACCTCGGATTACTCACACTAATACATATAGATATAGCTCATGCATTTCAACTCATGCAACACTTTACTTATGCAAATTTATGCACATAACTTCTCAATGCAACAAGATAATGACTTTCCAAAATAGATAAGAGTTTTTTTTTGAAAATAATACTTAGGCTCACTTTGGCCACTTATGCATTTTAAAACATGGCATGCTCAAATATGCACTTTACTGTAGAATATACTTCAATTCTCCTTTCACTGTGGATTCTCAACAATTTTATAAACATGCTCTTAAGTCATAATTTAGCAAATCTTCATTTGCAAACACTTAGCAAGTATTCAACATGCACTTGAACTCAAGGTGCTCAACATATTCTCATTTACTGTAATTTAGCATTCAAGGAAATATGCTCTGTACACTTCAACATTTAATATACTTGGCAATAATCTCAACAAGTCATAATAGACATCTATGCATGCTTTTTTTTTTTTAGCAAAACTTAACAAATATTGGTCATATTTCATTAGAGAAAATTACACTTTTGGTCCTGTGACTATTATGGTCTTGTTAATTTGAGTATTTGACTTTAAAAACTATCAATTTAGTCCCGTAACTATACAATTTTTAACACATTTGGTCCTCCCGGCCAAATTACCGGCCAAATGTTGCCGGAAAAACATAATTCCTTTAAAATTGTTTATTCATGGGGCAAAATGGTTATTTTAAGCTAACAAAAAAGGGGAAAGTTGATTCTCCGGCGATCTCTCTCACTTGATTCTCAGGTAGGCTCCCTTGGCTCCCGAAGCATATGAACTCGACGGATTCCTGAATCACAGTCTGCTTCAATCTCTTCGGTCATTCTTCTTCTTCTTCTTCTTCTTCTTCTTGAATCTTTCTTGCTTGTATTCTTCTTTCTTCTTGCTAGCATCATTTCTAGGGCGAGAATGTGTGGTGGGTCTAAGAATGTTGGTGGAAACTCGTCTCTGATCTCCTCTGTTTGGGCCTGAGCTTCAGCAGACCTCTTCGCACTCCAACTTATGTCGACATAATTGAAGAAGCAGTGATACTTCAACAATTAATTTCCCTACAATTTAAAGGATTGATTTGTAGTGGAGTTTTGTCTTTTTGAAGTGTATTGAATTTTGCAACACAAGGTGGCAGCACATCAACATAGCAACGTGGGTTTTACAGTGTCTATATCATTATTTCATAAGTGGAACATTACCCACTTCCATCCCTATGGTTTGGTGCCCGCGTATCTGAATATGCAACAGTTTTGTCGCAATACTCGAAGCTCTGAATGAAGAAATTCTCACTGCAATTCCGGCCAACAGTTGGTCTCGCTGCAATTCCGGCTAACTAGAGGAGGAGAAGAAAATGACTTGAAATTACTATTTTGCCCCCATGAATAAACAATTTTAAAGGAATTTTGTTTTTCCGGCAACATTTGGCCAGGAGGACCAAATGTGATAAAAATTGCATAGTTATGGGACTAAATTGATAGTTTTTAAAGTCAAATACTCAAATTAACAAGACAACAATAGTCACAGGACCAAAAGTGTAATTTTCTCTATTTCATTATCTAACAATCATACAATTGTCATGCTTCTCAAATAAATAGCCAAGAGTCAACACTAACATTTTCAAATCACTGCAACTACTCTCAGACAATTTCTGTAGCATTCTTCTTCACAATTTCTATCACAAAATACTCATTTCTACTCCAAATTTAATGAAATCAATTTTTACTCGTGCGTCGTGACGGCCCCGAGTGTCCGAGCCTCAAGGGCCCGCGAGTCCTGTTCCGAAACGACACGTAGCTGAGCCACAAGGGCCCGGCCACTGCACAACTTCTGCTTAGCGGGGCTTGTGGCGGGGTTTGAGGAGCCCTGCCGTCGCCTGGAACCGCCAAGCGGCGGCCTAGGGCCACGGCTCTAGCCTAGAGCCGTGCCCTAGGGTCGCTCCTCCATGGGCCTAGCCAACGGCTCCTCCCTAGGCCCGTTGGCTAGTTTCGTGTCTCATCTGGTTCACACTGTGCTGTGCACCAGTGAGCTTCTTCTTCATCTGTAAGGCAAAAACAGGCCAAATAACACTCCCAAATCATCAACAACACATCATAGATCACCAATAGATCACTTACTAGCTCAAACACACATTATTCTAGCATTTTTGCTAATTTCAAACACTAAAACAAGACTTCACAGATTCTAAAATAGCTTTGAGAGTCCATTGAGTTATAACTTTGTTGTTTCTTCTTCTTTTTCTTGTGTGGATCCCTTTCCTTTCTTTCCCAGATGTTACTCTCCTTCACCACCTATTTCCTCAAGCAAAAATAGATACATACTAAGCTTAAGACAACCTCAGAGATTAATGGCAAAAGGGATGGAAACCTTAAGGAAAAAGAAATGAAGGAATGAGATGAAATCTTACTGCTTTGTTCTTCTACTTTGCAGAGAACACAATGTGAAAGGGGCAAAAAAGAGATCAGGAGAAGCAAGGAGGACATGTTCTATTTATATGGGTGCAAAACCCTAGGTAGACCACTAATGATTGGTGGATGGCAATGTGGTAATTTGGCTTGGCTCCTTAAAATATCAGGCATGAGAGTGTGGAATCTAGTGGTTCACCAAGCTTTATGGACCAAAGTCTAAAATCATAGTTTAAAAGAGTTTTGGGGTCAAAAAGCATTTTCTCAAAAATACTTCCTAGACAATCACTTAGTTTAGGTTACTCAGATTTCTCCCGGTTTCACTCAGATTGATTTTTGGATAAAAAACTTGGTACGCAATGTACTCGAAAATTTAGGATTTTGGATTTAAAATAAATCCCGGTGGTAAAATAAGAAATAAATTTAATTGGGGTAAAATTGGAAATAACAACTTTAGGTTATTCCTGAGAACTCAGGAATAACCTAATATCAAGGGGCCCCAGGAATCTATATTCCCCTTACAATGGGAAATAGGTTATTCCCAGGAACAATGTTCCTAGGAATATATATTTTTACCAAACAAAGGAATATGCCTATTACTGAGAATGTTATTCAATTTCAGGCTTATTCCGCGAACCAAACGTGCCATAAGAGTTTATGTGTATTATGTAAGAGTTTATGTGTATTACTAGTTTTTTACGTGCATTGCGCGATTGGGATAATGCCCAATGTTTTTTTTTAAATAAGTACTTTAAAGTATATTAAGGCAAGATTATATTGAAATTGTTCATGCATAGATAATTGAAGGTTGAATTTGCGTATTTAAATAGGTAATTCTTCTCGCAAAGGTTGAGTCCCGCACTGCCGCCGCCGAAGTTCAAACCTTGGTCTCTTCTCCCAAATACTGCCCACTAAACCATTGAGCTAAGCCCGTGCGGGTTAAATAGGTAATTCTAAGTTTACAAATGCAAGATAATATAGTCAAGATTGATTATAATTGTCAATAAAATAATTGTATAGGTATGGTTGAAACCAAATACGGGACATAAGGGAGAACAAATAAAAATTAGGGCATAAAATATTAAATATATACTAATATTGTTTGAGGAGATTTCGACATTAGGATTTGTGATTAAGTTCTATTAAGACTTTAATATTAGAATTAGATTAATGGTGTAATTATAATTCTATATTAGACGTTAATATTAGAATTAGACTAATGGTGTAATTATAATTCTATATTAGACGTTAATATTAGAATTAGACTAACGGTGAATTAACGGAAAAGATAAATGGATAATCATATAATTAAGGATAAATTAGAAAACATTAAAAAAAATTAAAACCTGAACAATTTGAACCATTCATTTGATTTAATAATTTGACGGTCATTTTTTCAACCCAATGTTAATAATTAAATAAATTCGTTGGTCAAATCCGCAAACTACTGATTGTCAAACAATGACATTGCAAGGTAGTTCTCACTTCAATTTGTTGTGTGATTTTTTTTTTTTTGAATGCTACTGACTCTATTAATTTGTTGTGTGATTTGAATACTCTCTTTGTCACAAAATCTCTCAAGTAGTTAATGATTGGCTTTAATTAATTATATTTTTTTTTAATTTTTTCATGGTATTAATAAAATACTTGTTAATAAATATATAGCATTATTTTGTATTATAACTTTGATATTTAATTAGAAAAATAGTGCACAAAAAAGATAATAGACAATGTAGTGAATATAATCAATTGATGAATTTGAATGTAAAAATTTTTACATTTGAGAAAAATAAAGACAATATAACTAATGAAAATATTTCTCTTAATTAATTTATTGATAATGAATAATTTTTTTTCACTGAATTAAGACATTGTAAGGACAATGTAGCGAATATAATCAATTAATAAATTTGAATATAAAGAATTTTTATATTGTAGAAAAATAAAGACAATATAACTAATACAATTATTTATCTTATTTAATTTATTGATAATGAATAATTTTTTTTTTGAATAAAGGCATTGTGGACACATAATTCTAAATTAAAGAAATGCATATCTATAATTTTTTGTTGTAGCTACTAAATTATTCTTTATATATTTTAATAAGAGTAAAATAGAGTACTAATTATGCCAACTTTGATTGGAATGAGGTTCGAACCTAAGACCTTTTTTTTTTTATTGAAATCAATAAGTTAACAGTGAACTAACGGCAATTCTTAAAATTTTAACGGAATTAGTAACGATATGTGGGTATTTTAGGAAATTTTAGTGTAAAATTTAAATCTTATCAATCTTTTAATTAATCTGAGCCATTCATTTGATTAAAATCTGTGACCGCCATTTTTTCTACCCATTATAGGCCTAACTCTCTTGGGCTCTTATTAGTATAGTAGATGTATTATGTTAGATTATGCGTATTATGTTAGGAGTTTATGTGTATTCTACTATACAATTCTGTACATCCGAAACATGAAATTTTTTATTTTTATTTTTAGAAGTTAACGACAAAAACGGCGACGTCGTTTTGGCTAGGGCGTACAATGCATTATTGTGCGTCCTGGTGCACATTATAATTTGCCCATTCAAATTTAAGGGTTGGAGTTTAATGGGCCTTAATTGCATATATCTATTGTGAGAAATTTTCACTTTTACAACACGTTTGGTTCACGGCCACATTTGAGCAAAAGTCTATATATATATAATTGATTTTGAGAAGTCACATCTATATAGTAAATGAATAAAGTACAAATAAGCCACTGTACTATTTGGGAAAAAGCAATTAAGCCATCGAACTCAAATAACCCCCAAATAAGTCATTGAACTCGGAAAAAAAGAGCAAATAAGACATTGAACCCTGAAAAAAAAAGAGCAATTAACATTTTTTACAGGTTAATTCCAGGTTTTTGCTGATTGGATTGCCAAATGTTTATTTTATTTATATATATATTTTTAATTATAATAATCCACCTACATAGTATTATATTTTAAAGTAATTATAATCAAAATAGTTTTGTCTTGTCGAGATTTGATTTATTTATTTATTTATTATTATTATTATTATTATTATTATTATTATTATTATTATTATTATTTCACTGGATCTTTTGTTTAAAAAATAATAATAAATAAATAAATTAGATCTAGACAAAACAAAACTACTTTGATTATAATTACTTTAAAATATATTACTATGTAGGTGGATTATAATAATAATAATAATAAACGTAAATAAAATAAACATTTGGCAATCCAATCAGCAAAAACCTGGAGTTAACCTATAAAAAATGTTATTTGCTCTTTTTTTCAGGGTTCAATGGCTTATTTGCTCTTTTTTCCCGGGTTCAATGGCTTATTTGAGGGTTATTTGAGTTCGATGGCTTAATTGCTTTTTCCCAAATAGTACAGTGGCTTATTTGTACTTTATCCCTATAGTAAATTCCCAAGGAGTAATTCTACATGTACTCTCATTTTTTTACTCATTATGATATGTTATGCTTTGATTGTTAAATATATGGGTGTCGTGAATTTTATCTACTCTTTTTTTTTTTTCATCCAATAAATTTTGAACACAAGTGAAATTAAAAGTTGAGAGTAAATTTTTAGAATCCAAGAAATATTTTTCAAATATTTTTTATTTTCAAGAATGTGAAGACAGTACATATTAAGGGCATGTTTGGTTATTGGCGGATCTGCCAAAATTTTGGCGGATCCACCGACTTTGGCGTTTTGACCACGGTCAAAACGCCAAAGCCATTGTTTGGTTAACAGCGGTTTGGAGCAGCGGATTGCTCCAAACCGCTACTCTTTGGCGTTTTGGACAAAAGCCCAAAACGCCCTTATATATTAAAAAAAAAAATTAACGTTGTTGTTGTTAATTAAAATGAGAAGCCTCAGACTTCATTAATAATGAAGCCTGAGGCTTCTAAATCCCTGCCCTGGGATGCAAATTGGGGCGTTGAGCTCCCCTTTTAATGAGGGAGCTCAACGCCCTTTTTTATTTATTTGTTCTCGATGTGGGATCAGATTTGATCCCACATCACATTTCTCTCTCTCTCATTTTTCTTTTTTAATTTTAATAATTTTGATTATTATTATTATTATTATTCTTAATTAATAATAATAATAATAATAATAATTATTATTATTATTATTATTATTATTATTATTATTATTATTATTATTATAATATGTATACCCTTTTGGTCATTTTACATGTTAACCGCTAATCTAAACCGCTAATTTTACCAAACATCTTTTTACAGACTGCTGATATAATCCGCTAGTCAAACCCACTAACACAATCCGCTATTTGTTAACCGCTAACACAATCTGCTAACACTAACCGCTAAATGCTATTTGCCAAACAAGGCCTAAATGTCCAATCGCTATACCGTACGTGCACCACGGCGCAAATAGCAATATGCGCCCCGCCCTCCCAAAACGACGTCATTTTGTTAAGTTGTATGAGGAATTGACGCGACGAAGTGTATGTGTATTCTGTTATACAATTATGTACATTCTACTATACAATTATGTACATTCAAAATATGAGATTTTTTAAAGAGTTAAGAGTTTATTGGCCCGTTTGGTTCACGGAATAGGCGGGGAATGGCATAGCATTCCCAGTAATAGGCCTATTCCGTTGTTTGGTAACCATTTCTATTACCAGGAATAATATTCCTGGTAATAGCCTATTACCTCAAATAAGGTAATAGCTATTACTAGGGCCCCCCCTGGTATTAGCCTATTACTGAACGCTCAGGAATAGATTTTAGAATCTATTTCCTTTTTAACCCCTTTCTTTAACCTAATTTTTTTTATCATATATATAAATTTATCCTATTTCACCACCGTCGTCGTCGTCGCCGCCGCCACCACCACCATTGTCGCCGCCACCACCATCACCGCCGCCGCCACCACCACCATCACCGCCATCACCACCGCCATCGCCGCCACCACCACCACCATCGTCGTCGCCACCCCCACCACCGCCGCCCCCACCACTGCCACCGCCGCCCCCACCACTGCCACCGCCGCCGCCACCGCCACCACCACCATCACCGCCACCGCTACCACCATCGCCGCCGCTGCCACCACCACCACTGCCACCAGAACCACCACCCAGCAGCACCACCGCCACCACCGTCACCGTCAACACCACCACCGTCGCCCCCACCACTGCCATCGCCACCACCACCACTACCACCACAGCACCACCACCGCCACCGCCACCGCCACCGCCACCGCCACCATCGCCACCATTACATATTTTTATAAGGGTATTTATGTCTTTTAAAACATATTTCATTTCTATTCCTTAAATCAACCAAACACTGTAATATAATTCTTAAAGTCTATTCCTTCCGCGAACCAAACAATAGAATACAATTCCTATTCTATTCCTTGCCTATTCCATTTCTTATGGAATAGCATTCCTATTACCTCAAAATTCATTCCGTGAACCAAACGTGTTGTATATGTATTATGTTAAGAGTTTATGTGTTTTATGTATTATGTTAGATTATGTGTATTACCTTTCAAAAAAGTGTATGTGTATTCTGTTATATAATTATATATATTCGAAACATGAATTTTTTTTTTTTTTAAAGAAATTAACATCAGAGACCAAAAATTGAATTTTCAAAAAAAAAAAGAAAAAAGCACAAAACGAGGCCAAGGCGCCCTATGATATAATTTGCCTTAAATGTCAAGCAGACGTGACAATTACAGAGTATAATCATTTCTAAGTAGTAAATAAGCTGTACGGAACGCCATGTGACCATGTTCGTGAATCGTGAATTGTGGCTGTGTAACTGCCTTTTGCAATGCAACAACTTTATATTGTGAATTTATTTAAATAATTTAAATTTTAGTCACTTTTAAACCAGAACCAAAAAAAAAAAAAAAAACAAATCATATGAAATCTAATTCACAAAATCTTAGCTTTTATCCCAAAATATCATTATATTTTTAAATTAAATTATATTTTTTATTTTATAAATAATCAAGTTTTTGAAAACATAAATAATCAAGTTTATTTATAAATTATCTGCATTTTATAGCAATTAAAAAAAAAAGAATTTTCTAAAGAATTTCTACACTAATACGCATTTGTATGATTGTGCCGAACTTCGTGTGGTGTTATTGTGGCAATGAGTTATGTTAGAATTAAAATCGTCATATATCTACTATATCTACTATATATATATATATATATATATATATATATATATATACTATACTAATAAGAGCCCAAGAGAGTTAGGCCTATAATGGATAGAAAAAATGGAATAGTTATGCTGTGCATCTGTATGCACCATGCATGGTGCATACAGATGCAAAAACGACGTCGTTTTATTAAAAACACGCGTTTCCCCTTTAAAAAAAAAATTCAGGTTCGATTCCTAGTAACAACATTATTTTGTTCATTCATTATGAAATTTTAGTTCATGGATTATGGAATTATAGTTCATCGATTATGGAACTATAGTTCATCGATTCTGGAATTATAGTTCATCGATTCTGGAATTTTAGTTCATAGATTATGGAATTTTAGTTCATTCATTCTGAAAATTTTAGTTCATAGATTAGATTATGGAATTATAGTTCATAGATTATGGAATTATAGTTCATCGATTATGGAATTATAGTTCATCGATTATGGAATTATAGTTTCGAACCTAATTTTTTTTTTTTAAGGGGAGACGCGCGTTTTATAAAAACGACGTCGTTTTTGCATCCGTATGCACCATGCTTGGTGCATACGGATGCACAGCATAATTTGCCGAAAAAATGGCGGTCACAGATCTATCTACTATACTAATAAGAGCCCAAGAAAGTTAGGCCTATAATGGGTAGAAAAAATGGCGGTCACAGATTTTAATCAAATGAATGGCTCATATTAATTAAAAGATTGATTAGATTTAAATTTTACACTAAAATTTCCTAAAACACCCACACACCGTTACTAATTCCTTTAAAATTTTAAGAATTGCCGTTAGTTCACCGTTAACTTACTCATTGATTTCAATAAAAAAAGGTCTTAGGTTCGAACCTCATCCCAATCAAAGTTGGCATAATTAGTACTCTATTTTACTCTTATTAAATTATATAAATAATAATTTAGTAGTTAACTAGTTACAACAAAAAATAATACATATGCATTTCTTTAATTTAGAATTATGTGTCCACAATGCCTTTATTAAAAAAAAATTATTCATTATCAATCAATTAAATAAGAGAAATAATTTTATTAGTTATATTGTCTTTATTTTTCTTCAATATAAAAATTCTTTATATTCAAATTTATTAATTGATTATATTCGCTACATTATCCTTACAATGTCTTTATTCAGTGAATTTTTTTTTTATTAATTATCAATAAATTAATTAAAAAAAATATTTTCATTAGTTATATTGTCTTTATTTTTCTCAAATGTAAAAATTTTTACATTCAAATTCATCAATTGATTATATTCACTACATTATCTATTATCTTTTTTGTGCACTATTTTTCTAATTAAATATCAAAGTTATAATGCAAAATAATGCTATATATTTATTTACCAAGTATTTTATTAATACCATGAAAAAATTAAAAAAATATAATTAATAAAGTCAACCATATTAACTACTTGAGAGATTTTGTGACAACGAGAGTATTCAAATCACACAACAAATTGAAGTGAGAACTACCTCGCAATAATGTCCTTGTTTGACAATCAGCAGTTAGCGAATTATACTAGCGGATTTGACCAGCGAATTTATTTAATTATTAACATTGGGTAGAAAAAATGACCGCCAAATTATTAAATCAAATGAATGGTTCATATTGTTCAGGTTTTAATTTTTTCTTTTAAGATTTTCTAATTTATCTTTAATTATATGATTATCCATTTAACTTTTCCGTTAATTCACCGTTAGTCTAATTTTAATATTAAAGTTTAATATAGAATTATAACTACACCATTAATCTAATTCTAATATTAAAGTCTTAATAGAACTTAACCACAAATCCTAATGTCGGAATCTCCTCAAACAATATTAGTATATATTTAATATTTTATGTCCTAATTTTTATTTGTTCTCCCTTATGTCCCGTATTTGGTTTCAACGATACCTATACAATTATTTTATTGACAATTATAATCAATCTTGACTATATTATCTTGCATTTGTAAACTTAGAATTACCTATTTAACCCACACGGGCTTAGCTCAATGGTTTAGTGGGTAGTATTTGGGAGAAGAGACAAAGGTTTGAACCTCGGCGGCGGCAGTGCGGGAATTATGTCCAAAGTGGGCAGATTCCTTGTGCGTATCAGCATTTCGCCCTGTCTGCTGAACCATTGAGTCACCGTGATTTACAACTTCCCACAATGCTCTGTCGGGTCGGAGTGTGGGGGCCCTTGGGGTTGGGGACTCAACCTTTGGGAGAAGAATTACCTATTTAAATACGCAAATTCAACCTTCAATTATCTGTGCATGAACAATTTCAATATAATCCTGTCTTAATATACTTTAAAGTACTTATTTAAAAAAAAGCATTGGGCATTATCTCAATCGCGCAATGCGCGTAAAAAACTAGTATACTAATAAGAGCCCAAGAGAGTTAGGCCTATAATGGGTAGAAAAAATGGCGGTCACAGATTTTAATCAAATGAATGACTCAGATTAATTAAAAGATTGATCAGATTTAAATTTTACACTAAAATTTCTTAAAATACCCACACACCGTTACTAATTCCGTTAAAATTTTAAGAATTGCCGTTAGTTCACCGTTAACTTACTCATTGATTTCAATAAAAAAGGTCTTAGGTTCGAACCTCATCCCAATCAAAGTTGGCATAATTAGTACTCTATTTTACTCTTATTAAATTATATAAATAATAATTTAGTAGTTACAACAAAAAATAATACATATGTATTTCTTTAATTTAGAATTATGTGTCCACAATGCCTTTATTCAACAAAAAAAAAAATTATTCATTATCAATCAATTAAATAAGAGAAATAATTTTATTAGTTATATTGTCTTTATTTTTCTTCAATATAAAAATTCTTTATATTCAAATTTATTAATTGATTATATTCGCTACATTATCCTTACAATGTCTTTATTCAGTGAAAAAAAAAATTATTAATTATCAATAAATTAATTAAAAGAAATATTTTCATTAGTTATATTGTCTTTATTTTTCTCAAATGTAAAAATTTTTACATTCAAATTCATCAATTAATTATATTCACTACATTATCTATTATCTTTTTTGTGCACTATTTTTCTAATTAAATATCAAAGTTATAATACAAAATAATGCTATATATTTATTTACCAAGTATTTTATTAATACCATGAAAAAATTAAAAAAAAATATAATTAATAAAGCCAACCATATTAACTACTTGAGAGATTTTGTGACAACGAGAGTATTCAAATAACACAACAAATTGAAGTGAGAACTACCTCACAATGTCCTTGTTTGACAATCAGCAGTTAGCGGTTAGCGTTAGTGGATTATACTAGCGGATTTGACCAGCGAATTTATTTAATTATTAACATTTGGTAGAAAAATGACCGCCAAATTATCAAATCAAATGAATGGTTCATATTGTTCAGGTTTTAATTTTTTCTTTTAAGATTTTCTAATTTATCCTTAATTATATGATTATTCATTTAACTTTTCCGTTAATTCACCGTTAGTCTAATTCTAATATTAAAGTCTAATATAGAATTATAACTACACCACTAATCTAATTCTAATATTAAAGTCTTAATAGAACTTAACCACAAATCCTAATGTCGGAATCTCCTCAAACAATATTAGTATATATTTAATATTTTATGTCCTAATTTTTATTTGTTCTCCCTTATGTCCCGTATTTGGTTTCAACCATACCTATACAATTATTTTATTGACAATTATAATCAATCTTGACTATATTATCTTGCATTTGTAAACTTAGAATTACCTATTTAACCCGCACGGGCTTAGCTCAATGGTTTAGTGGGTAGTATTTGGGAGAAGAGACGAAGGTATGAACCTCGGCGGCGGCAGTGCGGGAATTAAGTCCAAAGTGGGCAGATTCCTTGTGCGTATCAGCATTTGGCCCTGTCTGCTGAACCATTGAGTCACCGTGATTTACAACTTCCCACAATGCTCTGTCGGGTCGGAGTGTGGGGGGCCATTGGGGTTGGGGACTCAACCTTTGGAAGAAGAATTACCTATTTAAATACGCAAATTCAACCTTCAATTATTTATGCATGAACAATTTCAATATAATCCTGTCTTAATATACTTTAAAGTACTTATTTAAAAAAAAAAAACATTGGACATTATTCCAATCGCGCAATGCGCGTAAAAAACTAGTATTCTTATAAAATTTTAGAGACGGATAGGTATATTGATTTTATTTTTATTTATTAACTGATATTTGAACAGATAAAAATAATAAGATAATGCACTGAATCTTAAAAATTCCGGACTATGCTGCTCAAAAGACCTCTTGTACGTAAAATATAAATAGAGATGAGTGAATTTAGAATTATTTGCACAATTCAAAATTTATCTTTTCCTTTTTAAGACTTTGAGTGAGTTTATAAGAGACTAGGTTATAAAAAAAATATAGAAAATTTTACTTTTAGCTATGACTATTGTTGTATTGTCACATTTAGTTAGATTCTTTTAATTTTGTCATATTATATCACTGATTTTTATTTGTTTGTCACAACTAGTTCATTATTTAAAATTTTGTTATTTCATCATTTAATAAAGAAAACTAACACATATTTTTATTATTCAAACATCTATTCCAACATATAATTTCTCTCCCACTTATAAACTTTTATTATAATTGAATGATTAAATTACATATTAGTCACATTCAAAAAAAAAAAAATTACATATTAGTCATATATTTATTAAATGATAGAATAATAAAATAAAAGAGCATTAATTGTGACAAATAAATAAAAGTTAAGAATGTAAATTGAACAAAATTAAGAAGCATGATTAAATATTGTACTATCATAAGAGCAACCACAATAGTAGTTTTTGAGGAAGAAAAAAATAGGAATTGATTTTTATCTAAGAGCATTCTCATCAGCTCTAAATTTTTCATGGTTTTTGAGGTGTCATTTAGGAGGGAGGGGAGGAAAAAAAAAATGAAATAAAAAAAAAAAAGAAAAAGAAAAAAATTATTCTGACAATTAGAGTGGCTGCCAGCTAGCCCTCTAACATTTTACCATTGCTTACTTTTTTTTTTTTTTTTGACGTGTAAGAATAATTTTTCCGTTGCTTAATTCTTTTATTAGTGTTCCCATATGTTCTTTAGGTAAGCAATCAATTTTTTTTTTTTCCGAAAAAACCCTAACAAAAACTCAAAATGTGGATGCCTCTAATGGAAAAGGAGTTTTTTTGACTAAATTTTTTTCTTGCAAATATAATTTTTGGATGGAGTCTATTCTCTTAGCGCATAATGCTTTTAGTTTTTTGAAAAAAAATGGTCAAATAGACCCATAAACTTTACCCTAAAGGTTAATTAGGCCCCTAAATTTTAAAAAAGTTCAATTAAACACTCAAACATGTCAAATTGGGTTAATGAAGCCCAAAAACCGACAAATGACCTGTTATTACAGGTCATTTCAATTCCGGCGACGGATTCCGACCACCGGTGACATTTTTCGGTTGCCCGGTCGTCTTCCACTGGAGAAGACGACCGGACGGTTGCCTTCTCCATTGGAGAAGGCGGAAGGCGGCCGTCTGCCGCCTTCTCCAGTGGAGAAGACGACTAGACGGCCGTCTTCTCCAATGGAGAAGACGGCCAGATCTGGTCGTTTTCTCCAATGGAGAAGGCGGCCGTCCGGTCGTCTTCTCCAGTGAAAGACGACCAGACGGCCGGAAAAAGTTGCGCGGTTGCCGGAAATGTCGCCGGTGGCCGAAAAATGTTGCCGGTGGCCGGAATTCGTCACTAGTGGTCGAAATCCGTCGCCGGAATTGAAATGACCTGTAATAACAGGTCATTTATCGGTTTTTGGGCTTCATTGACCCAATTTGACATGTTTGAGTGTTTAATTGAACTTTTTTAAAATTTAGGGGCCTAATTGACCTTTGGGGTAAAGTTTAGGGGCTTATTTGACCATTTTCTTTAGATTTTTTTTTTTTTGGTCAACATTTATTAGTTTTTTTTTTTTTTCCTCTTTCACTTACTTCTTTTTCTTACATAACTCGTAAAAAATCTTCTTCTTAAGGACTAATTGTAAAGTTTTCCAAAAAAAAAACAAATTGTAAACAAAAAAATCACCTACGATTCTAAGGCCCTGGCCCCACTCTGACACAAGTGCAGCGTGGTAGCCCATTGCACATCCCCGCGCAGTTTAGCAAGAGCGTTACTATCTTGGGTTTTTGACTGAAAGGGGAAGTGACATTGGGTTATGGACAATATTAGGAAGTTTTTTTTTTTTTTTTTTTTTTTTTTTTTTTTTCTTTTGACAATATTAGGAAAACTGAGTTTGGGAAACGCGACTGTAGTCAAAATCACATTTCCCAAACTCAGGTGGGTCGCATATATACGGTACTGACAACCGCATTTGAGAAATGCTGCCGCATTTCCCAAATGCGGTTGTCGTATACACAAAGTGATACGATAGCCGCATTTGGGAAATGCGGCTATGCTATTAACATCGCCGATGACCTGCTTTGTCTATCTATAATTCGATATATAAAATAGATCAATAAATAGATAAGTAATTAGCAGTGTTTAAAAAAGATGAAAATAATAAATTGTATTTGAACTTTAGCGTTGCCCCACTGCTAATGCTTCTAGATCCACCATGGGAAAAACTTACATATCTTCTAGATCCGCCTGGAACCACTCCCACCGCCGTAAAGTCAACCGGATTCCAGAGGTGACCGTCGGACTCCCCAGGTAGGCGAAACTGTGGCGTCGGAGAAGCTCCCAGGCGAGAACACCCACCGGAGAAGCGAGCAGCGAGCGTCGGAAACACACACATCTACTGGTGCTTTTGTCGCTATCGGAAATTCCAAGAGAGATACGAACAAAATAGTTGTATGTCATACTCGGACTTTTGCCGTTTACAAAACCACCAAGAACTCTAACAGTACTGTAAAGCTTCAATCGTTCAAACCACAAAAACAAGTTTGGGACCGCCGAGGACAAAAACACAGGTCGCCGGCGATGTTAATAGCATAACCGCATTTCCCAAATGCGGCTATCGTATCACTTTGTGTATACGACAACCGCGTTTGGGAAATGTGGTTGTCGTATATTATACGACAACCGCATTTCCCAAATGCGGTTGTCAGTACCGTATATATGCGACCCACCCGAGTTTGGGAAATGCGGTTTTGACCACAACCGCGTTTCCCAAACTCGATTTTCCTAATATTGTAAAAAAAAAAAAAAAACTTCCTAATATTGTTCATAACCCAACGCCACTTCCTATTTCAGTCAAAAACCCTACTATCTTCCCATACAAGGCAATGCTAACTTACGCATCGTACGGAAAAGGGATATGCGCAGCGCACACATTACACACATAGTCATGCACCCCGCACCCGGTGCCTTAACGTTGGCTACCAGAAAACAAAGAAGTGCGCATTTACGCATACCGGCGCACAATAGCCTCAGCCGTAATTTTATATATATATATATATATATATATATATATATCATGCATTTCTGTCCATCTTCCACCATTCTTCTCTCTCTCTTTCTCCCTACTAAAATAGCAAACTCAGAACTCCAAAAAAAAGCCCTTCCTCTCAAGCAACAAAAGTCTCTCTTGTTTTAGCACTCCAGTTTCATTAACCTTTGAAAGTTGGAAAATTTTTCTTCACATTTTGTTATACCGAAGCATAAAAGGTAAAAATGGTCTCGCATATAGAAACAATTGTTATTACCATCTGTTATATGTAGTCATATCTTTATCCAAAAAACCTCGATCGTTTATCAATATATATATGTGTATGTATATGTATTTTCTCGTTTTTTTCTTGTGTTGTTCAGAGAGGAAAATGGAGGTGTAGTTGAAGTTAGTGGTTTTTGAACGCGCAGATGGACTTAAGAACTCCTTCTCCAAATCGAGTCCGCAAAAGGCCTTTGTCAGATGTTTACTCTGAACCACCGCCCAAAAAGAGGATTAGCGATGAAGATGTAGGTGCGGCGAGTGGTGGTTATAAGAAACAAGTTTACTCAAAAATGGCGAAAAGGATTTGCAGCATGGAGGATGAAGAAGATACGAGCGGTGTTCAGAAAGGTCAAACATTTAGTTTTCGAGTTCTTCTGCCAAACGGTACCACTCTGGAGATGAAAATACGCGAACCGGGTAATGATATGTCCGTTGATAAGCTTGTGGCAGCTATACGGGCAGAGTACTTAGCCTTAAAGTGCAGAACAGAGTCGCACATGAGGGAGATTAATTGGAAGAGCCAGAACTTGTATATTTTGGATCCTTTTGACAGGAAGCTTAAGGGCTTGGATTTCAGGAGGTTGAATCCGAGAAAATCCTATTTGTTAAGGCTTCATGTGAGTTTTTTGCCTGCATTATCTTTTGTGTTTACATATTTCTGTTCTGTTCTGTTCTGTTCTTTTCGTTTTGCTCATTTTGATAATTCCATTTCAATACAGGATGGCTCAATTGAAGCAGAAATATTTGAGGTTTGTTGCTATTTTATTTTTTAAAATTTATTTTTCTATGAACCAATACTTCTTAATAATGTGAATCTTTGCTCTGCCTGATTCAAATAGCAAGTGACTTCTCCTTTTTGGCTTGTGTAGAATATGTGGGATCTTACTCCAGATACTGACTTGTTAAAAGAGTTACCTGAAGAATACTCATTTGAATCTGCCCTTGCTGACTTAATTGTAAGCCTACATCATGCATTTCACTTTCAGTTGATATACAATAATTTGGTAGTGACTCACTTTATATGCTTATCAGGATAATTCATTGCAAGCTGTATGGTCTAATCATGAAAATGAGAGGAGATTAATCAGGTATCAACTTTTGAAGTTGATTAATTTGTTGGTTTTTCAAGTGAACTATCAAATTTTTTGTGGCATTTTCCATTTTCACTTAAAACTGTCACTTGATTATTCTAGACTTGTTTTAATAGTGGTTCAATTTGATATAGCGGCCAAAGATGATGTATCATTTTAACTTAATAAGGAACTAGTTTGTGACCAATAATGTTTTGTAAAGTATGCATAACTATTATATAGTCTTTAACTAAACTAAAAAAACCTGCACTGATCTCTTCATATGCTTCTGGATATACATATTATACAGGCTTTGGTCTTGCTCAGTAAACTTGTTTATCTGTTTAAGAGATAGCTAAAAGAAATTTGAAACTTACACATCAAGGCATGAATGAAAAAGGACAAGAAGCTCACTACAAAATGTCTTCATTCCAATGGAACTATATGCAAAAATTTTACAGTGTAATTATCATGGCAACCAAGTAAAGGATGAAGTTGTGACTGGTAGTGATGGAATTAGAACAGTGATTGAATGGAAAATAGGGGAGATGCTCACTGCAAAATGCAATGATTTTATCCTGATGGAACTATATGCAAAAATTTCCTCATTTGCTTTTTGCATTTGGTCAATAATAAAGTTAACATATCCATGTTAGATTAGCATAATGGTATTTTCTATCTCATCATGATGGTCCTGACAGTTAGAGCAATGCTTGTTACACCATCCGCCTACCTATTTTACAAGTGTTTTTTTTTTTTTTTTTTCTTCTTCTTCTTCTTCTTCTTTTTAATTTTCTTGGCCGCAAGTTCTAACCTCAAAACTTTATTAAGGTTATACATAATGTAATACTCCATTTTTATTTTCTTTCCTTTTTATTTTGTTAATTGGTTGGATTTAATGATTTGCTTCAATAAATTTTAAAATTGACCTATACTTCCCTTTATTTGCAGTGTGAAGTTGTTCAAGGACAAGATTACAATATTTGATTCAGGCCTTGGAATGGATGGGAGTGCTGAAAATTCTATAGCCAAGTGGTATAAGTTATTTGGTTTGTTGATTTTACTTGGAATGTAGAGAATTTTTTTGAAGTGGTGTCTTCCAAGGGTGGTTAATACAATTTTCTAGTTACTGTCTCAAGGAAATTCTGCAGCTTTGTGAAGTTACTCAAATAAACTACTTAAGTGGTTTAAAGAGTCTCAATTGTGTTGTAAAGTGCCATAGTGAGTGATAGCAAATGAAAAAAATGTCATTTCCATTTAATGTTAGGGTTAACTTATAGGGTTTCAATAGTCTTCCAAATCTTAATGTTTTGAAGATCTTATGATGTCGAAAGAGATGCCAACATGTCTACATTTCTAATTAATATATTTATATAAGGTTTTAGAGTAATTTACATTGGGAAGGGACTTGTTTTGTAAATAGTGAATGGCAGTAGGAGAAAGGGTACCACATAGAAAACGATAAAAATTTGGTTCTGGTATGATTAATCATTAAATCTATTTCTCTGGTATCTTCAATTGGCAATTTCCATGTTACTTATGATACTAAAAATGGTTAATCTTTTTTTTTTTTTGTTTACCTTAATAAGAGATAAATTTATTAGGTGCTAGGAAATTTATGGATCTCAGAAAGTTAATGGTCATGATTTGGTTGGTTCTTTTTACTATTTACTCCACTTATAAGGGAATATTTAAATAGTGTACTGCAGTTTCTTAAAATTGGCTGAAAGTTTGATAAAAAGGCTGCTAGAGCTGCGATGTTGAGAAAATTATCATTACAGATTGTATAGACAACACTGCTTTGTATTAATGCCCTTCCATATTGTACCTTAAATGCTTTTGCATTGCATAGTAATCTTGACAGTTCATTATTATAGTACTTCTTACGTGCTCATTACCTTCATGACAGATTTATCTTCTTTTGTCTCTTTATACGTTTTCATTTACTTTCAGGGGAAAGATGGGGGCATCTGTACACCGGTCATCAAAAGGAAAGGCCATAGGATGCAAACCTCCTTACCTTAAGGTGATTGATTTTATTTTATGGTAGCATCTTATCAAATTATACAAATGTATTAAGGAATTAACATTATGGGAGGATAAAGACTTAGTTTTTGAAAATTTTAAGATTATCTAAATGTGGCATCTAGATAATTTGTTCAGGTTTTGTGGCCAAAGTGCTTACCTGCTGAGACTTAGATAATTTGTTCAAGCCTGAAAAAAAACTTAACTAATTATAGGGAAGAAAATCCTATAATCTAGGAAAGTAAATAAAAGGATAACTAAACTAGGAAAGAACAAAATTAGTATCACTAATTACAGATCTAAAGCATATGCATATCAATTCTAATATTTCTACACTCCCCCTCAAGTTGAGTTGTATATATCATACAAGCCCAACTTGGAATTGAATTCTTCAAAGCTTGTTCTAGGTTGACGCTTTGTAAGGATGTCGCATGTCGGCAATCTGTTTCTTTGTAGGATTGTAGTTGAGTTCAATGATCCTTGAATTCACCTTCTCATAAATGAAGTGCCTGTCTATTTCAATGTGCTTTGTTCTATCGTAATGAATCGGGTTCTTAGCAATGCTGATGACAGCTTGAATATACACTTTGAAAGATGCAAGAGCCTCAATTTTCAAACTAATTCAACAACCTTTTAATCCACATCCCAGGAAAGTATTTGAGGGATACTAGATCTTTGATCTCAAATTCTGATGTAAGAAATCTCTTGAGGTTTGGAATCTCACCTGAATCGTCTCCCATTAGGGTTATGTCATCCACATAGACAATGAGCTTTTCCGGCTTTCTTATTGAAGAGATTTTCACAAACAAGGTATGCTGGCACTGAGTGTATCCAATTTTTACAATTGATTTTGCAAACCTATCAAACTATGCCCGAGGTGATTGTTTGAAGCTATAGGGAGATTTTTGTAGTTTGCATACCAGTCGTCCATTGGAGTTCTTCAAACCTGGTGGAATTTCCATATAGACTTCTTCTTCTTCCAATTCTCCACTTAAAAATGCATTTTTTTTTTACATCCAACTGGTATAAAGGCCAATCACAATTCATAGCAAGTGATAATACAACTCTTACTGTATTGAGTTTGGTGACAGGAGCAAAGGTCTCCTGATAGTCAACACCATATGATTGAGTGAACCCGTTGGCAACCAACTGAGCCTTGAATCTATTGATACTCCCAGTTGGATTGTACTTGATAGTGAAAATCCACTTGCATCCAATTGCATGTTTTGCTTGAGGCAACTCAACAAGAACCCATGTGCCATTTTTCTCGAGAGCATTGATTTCCTCATCAACAACAATCTTCCATTTGGGATTTCTTAGTGCCTTGTGGATGCCTGTGGGAATCTGGACAAGATCCAGAGAAGAGACAAAGGCTCAATGCATAGGATTTAATTTCCCATAAGCAACATACCTTTCTATAGGGTGACTAGTGCAAGTTCTAACACCCTTCCGATGAGCAATAGACAAATCAAGATCATCAATAGCAGAAGGTACCAACTCATGGGTCATATAGTCCTTACCTTCATGATTTTCAAGGTCATGTGAGCTCAGATGTGTGTTTGAACAGTCCTTGCGTTGCATGTTGGTCTTTATATTTTCAAGTTTTCTCCTATTATAAACAAGAAGTTCACACCCTTCTGATGAGCAATAGGCAAATCAAGATCATCAATAGCAACAGGTACTAACTCATGTGTCATAGAGTCCTTACCTTCATGATTTTCAAGGTCAAGCGAGCTCGGATGTGTGTTTGAACAGTCCTTGTTGTGCATGTTGGCCTCTATATTTTCAAGTTTTCTCCTATAATCAAGAAGTTCTTTGTTGTTGTCTTCAAGTGGTGCTAGAGGAGGTGAATTTTGTGGAGTGTTTTCTGAGGATGGGTTGATTGTAGGTAGAGAGGATGACGGGTGGTTGACCATGTTTTCTGGACTCACATCTGATTGAAGAGGTAATAGAGAACTGGATGATGTAGGTGATAAATTAGGTTGAGTTGGAGTAGTTTGATGCTGGTATGGTAGGACATTAAGTGGAAAGAAAGGTAGCCTGATTGTCCTGAAGTGTTTCCCAAAGTTGATATTCCTTCGAATGTTCCCCCGGAATACCAGATTTGGGAAATAATGATTGGTGGCAATGTTGAATGTTGTTGAGTTCCACGTAGAGTGATGGTTCGAGATATTCATCTATTTTTTAAACCAAAGTAAAAATTACTAATAAATAAACAATAATTTGAAGGAATGTTTATTTGTGCTCACTACAAGATGTGTTTCACTTATTTCAGAAGCTGTCTTGAAGTTGATCATTTTCAACTTTTATATGTAGTGTTAATTGACTTTCTTTGCTCCTGAAGTAACTGCATGAGATAATTTGGTTTTTATTAATTAAAATTGTACAAGCAACTGAATCCAAACTAAAGATGTTGGTGCAATCAGTGATAATTTGACACTTTGCTCAGTGGTGAAGTGAATGCTATATTTATAAAATAGGCTAGTGTAAATTTGCATATTCCAGGATGATATTCACTATGTTACCTCTAATATACTTGCGATTGCAGCCTTATTTTGGGATGTTTGGGTATGGAGGGCCTATTGCATCTATGCATTTGGGAAGGTATGAATTGTTAAAGAAATTCTGAGTCTTATCTTCAGCTAAATAAGGGAATAATTCTCATGTATGCTGTGGTATTACAGGCGAGCTGTTGTTTCCTCAAAGACAAAAGCATCAAAGAAAGTGTATATATTACATCTAGAGAGAGAGGATTTACTCAGTTGTTCCTCTTCTGAAAAAACTTGGAGGGTGGGGATTATTCTTCTCTCTCTCCCCCCTTGTTTCATCCCTGTCACCGTCTCATGTTTTTGTGTTTTC
This sequence comes from Ipomoea nil, assembly GCF_001879475.1. Taxonomy (NCBI): domain Eukaryota; kingdom Viridiplantae; phylum Streptophyta; class Magnoliopsida; order Solanales; family Convolvulaceae; genus Ipomoea; species Ipomoea nil. Next base: position 1,016,822 of record NW_017617553.1, on the reverse strand, counting down.
CATCTTACTATTGCAGACTAGAGGTGGTCTTAGAGACCCCTTGGATTCTGAAATTCAAGAATCACCCCATGGAAGTTTTACCAAAGTACGGAGTAACATTTTTTCCATTCTCTTCAGTTTAAATCAGTTCTTTCATATGGTCTTTTATTTTTATATGACTTTGTCTTTTCAAATACTTCTATAAAGCCTGAATAATATTTGAAACTGGAATTTGCTATATGTTTATCTATTTGTTCTGGTGAAGTGTTCATTGAATTACACACTAAAATTATACCTCAAACTTATGAAAATAATTTCACTTGTTGACCTACTTTTGATAATCTCAATTGTGCCAGATGGGGAAGAAAGATAAGTAATGTGGTCAGGGATATCTGCATAGCAGGGTCCAGCTTTTTCAAAAAGTTAAATGTTTTATTCTCAAGTTGAATAGCAGTTCCATGTAATTATTACTTTGGAGAAGGTGCTAATCATAGGAAGTACTTCAGTTACATAAATGCTTAAAACTTTATATATATCAAAAACAGAAAAAGGTCATAAAAATGCATTAAAATTCTTTCCCTTTTATAAAGCATTAGTGCGGCTTTGAATTTTTTATACTGACAGGTTGAGATTTTTGAACCAAAAATGAGGTATCAAGAAATAAAGAAACTACAAGGCAAACTGAAAGACATTTACTTTCCTTACATTCAGGTATGTTAGAAATTTTCATACGTAAAAATCGATTCTTGTGATTACTTCTAAGTTCTAACCCTTTCTCTCTTTCTTTTTGTGTTCATCTAAATCCTGAATGTGTTGTTTGTATGCTTTCATATTTTAGGGAAAGGGGTTGAGGAAATTGTGTATATATGATATGTCAACTAACTAACCCACCATAATGAATTCTATTTTGACATCCTGTCTCATCTACTGATTGCTTCCATTTCCATGGGCAGTGTGATGAAATATCTGAAACAGGACGAACGACAATGCCTACTGAATTTCAGGTTTGATACCCTTTGAACTGCATCACATTTTTTATATATTTTTCACAGAGGACGTCCTTTATTTGGTTTAGCTTTTACTCTTCTGAGTAGAAAGAAGTGGATTTTTTACAAGCTTTAGACACACACACATTCTTCCTTCAATGCACCATTCTAAATGCTTGTGTTTAGGAGGCTTTATTATTATTTTTTTTTCAACTTAAGTATGAAGTTGCCACAAGTAATGCACTTCTTGATATTAGTGCTACTTGTGAATAGGGCCCTAATTTACAACTGCTATCTGGTCTTTCGTTATTCTTTGATCTATTTGTTGCATGGAAATACTATAGCTGTATAGAAACCTACATAAACTGGATGTAGTTAGATGAATATACTGCATTAATTCCTGTTCTCTTTCACACTGCTTGGCACATTCATGCCCTTGTGTCAGTTTCTTTAGATATTTAACATTGAACTTTGGTTTTGTAATTTAATGATGTGTTTGTATGGATAATAGAACACATTTTATTTAGAGTTGCATAAATATTGAGGAATTTCAAATGATGTTTAATGTAATTTTAAGTTATAATAATTTCATATACTTGAACAGTATTACTCTTTGTTGACATTTCACAGGTCAATGAAACTAATTTGGCTGAAGTCTTGGGTGGAGAAGTGGCTATTACAAACCTATTCTCTTGCAATGGTCCAGACTTCACATTGCAACTGCATTTCACTTCAGATTCCTGTTCAAAACAAGGTCCACATAATGCTCTAATTGATCTATTATGACAAGTTGACTAATAATTTTGTACTTGAATACAGGCATCTGAACGCCTTTCTAATGTAAAACTTGAAATCTTCATGAATAGGACATCAAGAAGCAAATGCTCGCCTTAAATGTGTTTATTTTCCAGTTACTCAGGTATTATCTTATTGTTTTCTCCATCTTCTTTGCCAAATGGAATTTGGAAATGCTTTTTTAATGAAAACTAACATTCTAAATTTACATTCATGTCTCTGCTCCAATGCTGTTGAGTGTAGGGTAAAGAAAACATTGAAAGGATACTTGAGAACTTAAAGGATGATGGTTATGAGAACCTAGAGAACTTTGAAAGTTTTAGCCGTGTTACTGTCCGACGCTTGGGTCGCCTGCTTCCAGATGATCACTGGGTTTGTCAATTTGAACTGTTCTTTAATTACATAGTAACTATTAATTGTAGATTTTTTTTATTTGGAGCCAATCACACAATCTTGTTTTCATTTTAGTCGCTCCTGAATTTAAAAATCACTGTATTTCCATTTGAAATTTCTGAAAATCATTTAGAATTTGATCCTACTATTGTTCCATCTATCTATCTATATATATATATATATATATATATATATATATATATATATATATATATATATATATATATACATAAATACTTGGTGGATGTCTGCCACATCTTTAACCCATAAATTATTGTATAAACTCCAGCTCTACTTGTGTCTGTGCATGTGTTTATGCATGCTAAGTGTTGAACAATATAATATCAGCATTTCCTCTGGAATTTCAGCCTTGGCTTCCATTTATGGAACCCAAACAAAGAAAAGGAGAAACCCTTAAAAGATGCTGCTTTAGAGTAAAATGTTTTGTAGGTACGACCATTGTTTATTAACAACTACTACCACAGTGTTAGTGTAACAATTATTTGCTTCCTAAAATGATGTTTAATTTGTAGATACTGATGCTGGTTTCAACCCAACGCGAGCAAAGGTATGAATTGTGCCTAAAATTTCCATTCAGTTCACATTCAATTCCTGAGGAATGTCTTAATATCTTAAGACCTTTGATATATCCATGGTGGCTCTGTCATTCATAGGCTAGCCTGCATGTTGCCTTTATTTGTTTGGTTCCCTTTTTATTTTGAAGATAAATTCCCTTTTTTCTAGGAACTTCAATTACCTTGAATATAAGTTAAATTTGTGTTCCACTTAAAATTTAATAGCAAATTTGTGTTCCCTTTAGGTGGTGGTGTTAATAGTTATGACCTGCAGCAACTTGTTTAATTTACTCTAAAATCTAACATAATTGGTCTCTTTAGTCTTTACTAAATATTTGTGGTATTTTTTCATCCAGCAGAGTCAGATCCTGGTGTGTTATTCTAAGTACAGTCTCTCTCCTTGATGTTAACTGCACTATAAAAAAAGTCACATCTTTCAATGAATTCAGATATTACTACTGTTATAGGGAATTATGTATCAAATGGATGACACAGATCCTGGTAACAAAATTAGATCGAGATGCTCACAAGGGTGTTATATAACAATGAAAAGATTTGGTGTCTGGTGAAATATTGAAAATGATAATTTATCTGGAAAGTGCTCCCATATTTGCAGATTTATAAAGTTCTAGTATTGGCACTTATCGTTTTGGTTTCAAATTGTTCCAATAATGCAAATGCAATTAATATGGATAAGATTTTTCATGTTACGTATTTCTTCTCGCTTTTACTGATCTCTGAATTTCATTACCTAGACAAATTTAGCGCATGGCAGTCCTTTTACCATTGCACTAAAGAACTTTGGCAACAAAACCCCTGAGGAAGGTACTAGATTTTCATCTATCAATTGTTCAACTTTTTTTTTTTTTTTTTTTAAAAATAAATAGTAAATTGTTTTGTTGCTCATTGTGGTGGACAATACTTCCCTGTAGATGTACATGTTGAAATTTACAAGGATGGAAAAGAGTTGTCTTTTTCACAACTAGAAAAGCAATATCATGAATGGATCTCTAAGATGCATGAAAGATATGATTTGGAAATTGAATCAGGCGACGATCAACCTACCCTTGTACTAGGCTATGAGAACAGAAAAGAGCTTGGTACATCATCTGATGGTAAGCATTGCATACATATTTAGTGGAGTTTATTCCTTATATCATTTGTCTTGTTTTGTATCACACAACTGCTTGACATAGATTCTCACATTAAAATCATTTATTAACAATACTATTGTTGTTTTTTGTTCCTATGGTTCGACTTTTTTAGTTTTGAGGGTTCATAAAACTCTCAAGAGGAAAGGAATTACCTGGAAATCAGGACAGAGAATCAAAATTCTGAAGGGAGCATGTGCAGGCTTTCACCGGGCAAACACTTTTGCCTCTCTAGAGTTTATTATCCTTGAAGGATGTGAAGGCGATGTTGGTGGTAGGTTCAGAACTTAATGGTTAATATATGTTTAGAAAACTCTACGTACGTATTAGGAGCTAGCATGTGTCATTTATTACTGTTTAAGTATTAGCTCCGTTAACATTCTTGTTGTTTTGCTAAACTAATAAGTTTTCTTTAATTATATGTAGGTAATGCTAGGATTATCTGCAGGTAAATTTATTACTTGAAGTTTCAAGATATTTCTACCAGGATCTGAAGCTTCTTTCTTTCATTGTGTTGCACACTTAGGCCACTGGGAGTCCCCACTGAGGATGGTTGCAAACTTTCTTTTGATAAAGGAATTGCTAACATAGATCTACGTGGCTCTAAATCTTTACCATTTAGTGTCATTGATTCCAAGAAGGTAATTTTACTTCATTTTCTGAAGATTGATGGTTCAGTGTCATGAGAAGTTATTAAATAATTATGTGTCACTTAATGCAGTGTATACCAGTTAATGATGCTGAGTGGGAATCCCAGCTTCTGAAGCACCGTCATGAAACCACCCCATCGTCAATTGAATTATTGGATGCCAATCATTCTCTAGACTTAGATGTTAGTGAGGTCAGTTTACAAATGCAGTTTCATATTTCTTCTGAGATTGTCTTATTTGGTAAGTAATTAGTGAATGTTGAGTTTTTTAAAATTTAACCAACCACGTATCTTCATGAACTATATCTCCAAGGCAAACTGTGAACCATTGCTTTTGACTAACATGTTTTGTTCAATTATGGCCTTATCACAGATGTTACCTGGTGATATAGTTGATGCTGGACATAACCCTCCAGAAGAAATCCTTGCCATTGTTCGTCCTGCTTCATACAATTCTGCTGTGGCTTCTATGAAATTGGACCAGAAGTACATACTTAAAGAAAGTTTTGAAATGAGTCTGAACATCAAATTTTCGGCTTCAGATGGAAATGACGAAAATGCCAGTCATGTTTATTCAAATCGAATAAAACCATCATTGCATAAAGGGTTAGTTGGGGTTTACATATTCCCATTGAGAAGTAAGTTGCCGAAGCTATTTCACAAAGCTGGAGTATATTCTTTTCTATTTTCACTTGTAAGTAGCATTAACTCATGTTTGGTGTTTGTAACTGCATTCCTAGTAAGTTGTATAACCCATTTCTAACCATTGATTTCATAAAATATAATTCTTTAGAAAAAAACTTCTTGTGCAACTTATGAAAAAAAAGTGCGTGTGCAAGCTTTGTCTGAGGCAGTGAGTTGGGGACTTTCAAGTGAAAACAGCATAGAGTATAGAACACGGTAAGGCTTCTTCTGTTTCATACATATTTTTTGGATTTCAATCCAGCAGCTTCTACCATGTTGATAAAATTGAAGGATGTGTTCCGTCTCAACTATAAGTTTAAGCTAATAGGGAGACTATACGTTTATATTTTTTATATTATATGTTTGACACACCCCTCAAGTGTAACAGCTCAACAAAAAGTTTAAGTTAATAGTGATACTACATATTTATATTTTACACATTATATGCTCAGCAGATTATATTTAAGTACTAAACATGATACCCTGCGCCTATGAGTCTTTTTTTTTTTTTTTTTTTTTTTTTTGTGATGGCTTGCATTGTACTTTGGTCAAAGTGATGATTACTTGTTCTACTTAAGTTTTAAAGTAAAATATGTCCTTCATACTTCATGTTGCATATAATATACAATCTAAATATTTGTGAAACCCAAAGCTTTTCTTTTTTGCTTCCATGTAAGTTAATTTTCTCTGTTTAACTTGTTAGAAATACCAGTTTTTCTCTAGTTTCACATATAAATAGCTAATATGGTATAAATGTAATTGTTTGGACAGGGTTGGTGAACCTCTTCCATGTATCAATATTGCCTGTTATGATAGATACATGAACCGCATACCGTTCAAACCTATTGCTGATGTTGTAATCAAGTTTCATTCTGAACATGATGGTTTTGCTTACGACCATGCTATGGATGTGTATACATCACAAGATAAATTTTCTTTACGTATTAAGGTCTTTATTTTATATTTGTCTTTATTATATAATATATATACTGATGAATATTCTTAGGGCTTCCCATATAAACAGTTTACCTCTTCAAATATCAAATTATGTAGGGCCTCCTTATTGTAACCAGTGAACTAGACAAGATTGGACCAAACTATGGAACTACTTTGTCTATATGTTCAGAGGACGAATTATTTTCTGTAGCCATTCCAGTTCAAGGTACATTGCATGTTTAACTGAACTGACATCTCAATCTACGTTTTTACTGCACTGGAATGCAAACAAATTTCTATTGTATAGTTTCTTGAAAGAATTTCTTAAATTTCTTTTTCCTTTACTTAGTTTTGCCTGGGCCACTGCACCATATCAGTGTTCATCCACTAAATTATGGACAGAAATTGTTACCTGGACTTATGGTTAAGGAGCTTAAATTGGAGGTATGTAATACAATATTTTTTTAAGTCTGTTATTTGAGATTCATATGAGACATATAATCCATGTGGCCATCTGCAACAACTAGATTTGAAATATGGCTAAAGCAATTCTAGGAATCACAGGATAAAGTTAGGAACAGTAAATTCTACTAAAGTACATTTTAGTTCATCTGGATTGTCTTGGAGACATTTTCTTTTAACAATTCAGAAGATTGGGTAACTGATTCATAGATCAGTGACATTTTCTTTAGCCATGTGCTGACCCATAGATCATTAGGTCACTGGTTCAAGCACTAGAAAGTAGAAACAGTCTATATGAAAACAAGGGTAAGATTATTCACCTTTTCGTCCCTGCATTATGCAAAGACCTTGCACTAGGTCAAACCTTTTCAGCTTACAAATATCAAATTAGAATCCAGTAACTAGAAAATAACAGCATTGACTTCTGAGGATGAATTTTTTGTTTCTGGATTGATGATTTGAGATCATTATTGATCTTTTTTTTTTTTTTTTGATGACGAGGAAACCTCACAACCCTTTTGGGTGTGAGTAAACCCCCCTGTCTTGTGACCCTAGCCTAGCCAGCAAAGGACCACAAGGACGTAAACCAGCCTAGGTTACCCATAGCTGACTGGCTCAAACCAAGGGGGCAAGGATTTGAACTCGTGACCTTGTTGTTACAAGCGTGGATCTCTTGCCATCTTGGCTGGGGTTACCCCCAGATCATTATTCATCTTCTTTGAATGTTATCATGCTTAAGGTTGATAAAATTATAGTCAGAACTGACAAGCAGGGGACAAGGCACTAAGGAATTACACCAATTAAACAATCAGTTACTTTACATATTTACACTTAATTATAGCATTAGATTCATTCTATTGATGAGGTATCATACTATCATCCTGTCAAAATAAATATGGAAGCTATCTATGACTTTGGTAGTTACTATAACAAGTATTTTTGTGGTATTATTTTATATCTATTGCCATTTATGTTTCTATTGACTATTGAAATATCTTGAAATATGTTTCAACTTCCTTCCCTTCATGTTCTGTGAGTTTAAGAGTCTTCTAAATAGGGATAGTGTAAGGGTCATTGTTTACCTGTATATATCTATGCTATGTTTCCATAAGAAGGGAGTTAGATGAATCAATAAAAGATATTTCCTGTTATTCAACAGTTTCTGACATTAATTATCTCTCTATAGATGTTGGATGAATATAATAATCATATCCAAAAAGATGAGGAAATCAAACTGCAGATGGATGGATTCTGTGCTTATGATCAAGGTTGTCTTATGTGTAAGGTATTTACCTTTTCTATAGACATTTGTTCTGTGAAGTGATTTGAATTTAGCGTTTTACTATTTTTCTTTCTTAAAATGAGTCTCACTCCAAGATATTTTTACTGTCTATGTATGTGCATCTTGGCATCATATTTAATTATGGAGGAATTTATGATGTTTGAGATGTGTGAAATTTAGTCAAACAATATATAGATTAATCTCTGGCTACTGAGAAATCTAAGATATTCTTGAAATTAATTGGTTTTTTTTCTTTTGAAACTTTTGCTTTATCTCTATGACAATTAGTTGGCATGAAGTGTGATGGATGATAAATTTTTGCAACTGGTAAATAAATCTTATCAAATTCTCCTTTCGTTTCACTTTGTTGTCATTTAGAATATAGTGATTGCTTGTGAATGGACCAAAAGCAATGCTCATTGTTCTCCAAGCCAAGCATTAGTAAGAGTTTCTAATCAGTGCTTGTTCCAACACAGGTAGATAAAAATGGTTTTATAAACCTTGGTGGAGTACTGAAAGTTACAGCAGGATATGGTAAAAAAGGTGCGTTTTTCATACAATTTATCCATCCTGTCACGTCTTTGCTTTTCAATGGAAAAAATAAAAGAAAGAAGTAGAGAATATTATGCCTTGCTTTTTCTATTGTTAGCTCTCATGTCAGAATAGACTTCCCTACCATTTTTAGTAAATGGTTTATGAGTAAACAGTTTATCATTCCATGTAATACTCTGCATTCTTCATGTTAGCTGTAATTTATTCCTTATGCTGATTGGAATTTGGTAGCGTGCCAGACCTGGTCTTTTCAGCTGTAAGTTAAATAGCTGCATTTTGATTTTCCAGTAACCACTTATTTTTATCATCTACAGCTTCCCTCTCTGTTTTTTCTGGTGATAAATCAGTTTTCAAACAAGAATTTCAAATTGAGGCAAGAGAGCTGCGAATTGCATCAGAGGTATGTAACTATGTCTCTATTTTATTTTTTGTTTTTGAAAATAAAAGGAATTTAAATTGCCTTAAATTGTTGATCCATTATTTTATTGATATCAGATACCTGAAGATTGTGTTCCTGGTTCTCATTTGGAGAACATCATCTTTGAGGTCATAAATTCTGAAGGAGAGGTTGATGAAAGTATCCATGATGATGAAAAAAGTGGTCAGCCCCACACTCTTACTATAAAATCTGAGTTGTTGAAGATAGATGAGACTGTGAGATACAGCTTCTGTCACGGTCGCTGCACTGTTCGTAGCATCACTCTCCCAGAAGATGAAGGGAAGTTCCATTTTGTAGCAGTTCATTCCCGTTACATGGAGTTGCAGTTGCGTATAGAGGTTGTCATTTCCCCGATATTTCATTTTTGGTTTTTTGACGTGTATGATGCTAACCAAATAATTCATATATAGGTGAATACAAAAAAAGCTGTAGAAGCAGACTCTGGATATTTCCAATCTCAAAGTCCAGAGAGGCAGATATTAAACAAAGAGGTTGAAAATTTCCAATATCGAAGTGCACAGAAGCAGATCTTTCCATATGAGAATTCATCCCCCTACAAAGCTCCAAAATTGGAGCATGATGAAAGCGAAGCTGATCATATAGTTAATCATAAGGTGAGCTATTAACTTCACAAGCATGAAGACATTTCTGTGATGTAATATAAAAATCCAACGTTTTCTGAATATGACTGTTGTTAGATGTGTGGGCATGGCTATAGTTAATATTTTGTGTTGCACACATTAAATATATGGGTGTTCAAGTTGTTTTCACCAGCCATTAGCTTTATTCTTTTAATTGGAGCCAAAGACCTTTTGACAATGAGTGCAGCTATTTATCTGTAAGGATGGGGCCTATACATTTTTTAAAACTAGAACTGCAGAAATATCTATGTTATATTGACTGTTAGATTTTTTGGGGGCATATTAGCAGCAACTGATAGTTAATACCTCATAAATTCCATTCCATATTCATCTCCCTGAAGGAGCTCGATTATAATTCCAGGCAGTCCTTTAAGGATTAGGTTTCTTGGCTTGGTCAAGCTTAATCATAAACTTTGTACCTTCTTCTAATAATCCAGCTGGTTTATACTGCTTTTGCTAATATTTAATATATTTGGAATGTTTTTCTGCCCAGATGTTGGAGGATGAAGTTATCCATTATGCTCAACTCAGTCGTCAGTGTGAAATCGAACTGCAAATTCTTGATTCCAAGAAATCAAACATTCAGACAGAAATTTTCAACTTGGAAGGTCAGATATTAATAAGTGTTGTTCAAACATTCTATGCAGTGAGCAGCCTACTCCTATATACTCGGCTCTCAATTGCACCGTCTCTCATTAATGAATTTGTTGTGGGCTTAATTAAAACAAGAGTCTGATCTCTATAGTTATTCACTTTCCTTTCTTAAATCAAAGCAACAACAACAAAAAAAAAAAAAAAAAAAACTTCTGCATTTCTTGTAATAGAGTGTGATACAATTTTCTATTCATAATTTTAAGAATGGGCAGATTTACTCTTTTCTGTGCAACTTTTCTGATGAATAGTTCCCTTATGCTCATAGCGATTACAGTACAGAACAGAATCCTTCAGCTTGTTACTTAAATCCTGATAATAGAATTATAATAAACAAATCTCCAATTCACTGAGTTGTGCTGAAAAATTAAAATCTTTTGAGTTAGTGAGTTTATACCCCAATGGTATCCTTGACAACTCTGTTTTATTCATGGTGCAGAATCTATTGGACTTTCTTCTTCTCAGAATTGTTGCTGCACTCAAGAATCAATTATGGAGCAGATTAGTGGCATGGGTGACTCAGCAGCTGCCATTGCCTGCAAACTGATTGAAACACCTTCATCATCTGTAGAGCTACATCATGAATTTGCCAAAGAGATACTAGTTGTGGTTGCACTACTTGGATTTGCTGAAAGCTATGAGCTTAGCAGGTTAACACTCTCTTTTGTTTATTCTTGATGATTATTTTAAAAACATGTAAATTTTGATTTCACTAGAATTTGGTATATTCTTGATTTAGGATTTTAGCGGAGTACCTTGGTGAGAAACAAATGCTCGCTGTGGTTTGCAATGCCCATGCATCATCTGTTGGTGCCTCCAAAATGCATGGGTACTTGAGCAGTGCAGATGCTCTTAGTACATTGGCTAATAATCTTGGAACCTCTATTAATGGAGGATATGATATGATATGCCTCAATGATATAAGGTAAGCTATAATACATGCTCAACCTAGTTAATCTTTCATCTTTAGTACACATTCAAAGAAAAAACAAAACAAAAAAAAACTGCACTGAGTAGTGAGTACCATTTCTACATGCACTCAAGATTCTTGAAGTGTTAGTTGTTTTGCAGGCCTTACACAGGTGAGTTGAGCATTGGTCCCCAAAGAAGGCTAGCAATAGTGAAACCTGCTTTACCAAATGGGGAGAGCCCTCCAGGGTTTTTGGGCTATGCTGTCAATATGATTCACATATCTGCAAAACATTTGCAATACAGAACCGCCTCGGGTCATGGTCTTCGCGAGACTCTATTTTATCGTCTTCTGGGTGAGCTCCAGGTCTACGCAAACAGAGATTGCATGTGCATGGCTAGTTCCTGCTTTAACAACAACCCCGCTGTTTCTTTGGATGGTGTCATCATGAGAGGAAATGGTGTCACAACCCACGCATTTGGGTAAGCGTCTACTACATACTATATGAGATCGAGCACACTTTCTTAATTATTTATTTTATTTGGTGCAATCTTATTATGGTATTTTCTATATATGCTCTTTCCTCTTCAGGGATCCATTCATTATGTTTCCAGTCTTCTCAAAAGAGCAGCAGATGAATCTGATGACAGTGAATCCAGATGTACTAAATCTGCTCAAATATAAGAAGGTACAACTCAGGGAGGTTCAAAATGATATTGAAAACGAAAGAATGGCATATGAGGAAATCAATAACAAGTTTATTGGTTTTCGTGATGCATATGTCAATTTAACTCAGGGAAGTAGTAGTGTGCAAAATACATACAGTTAGGCCAGGCCAGGTTAAATATGAAAATATATAGATAGTGAATGATGGTTTATATCAATTTTTGTTGGGGTTAAAAACTATTATGTAATGACATTAGTGCAAAATTCACCTCACCTCCGGGCTCCATGCATGCGGGATGTGTATAGTTTTTGTACGTTGTCTATATTAAGTGCAGGACAGAACAGATGTAAACTAGTAGGGTTTTCATATATTCAAGCCTACATTAATTTTTGAACCCTTTGACAATTGACATAATGATACTTTATCATGTCGATTAGATGACAAATGACATTTTACCTCATATTGCAAGTCTTTAAGTATGAACTTTATAATTATGTGAACTATGAGTAATGATTATTTTTGTTTTAGTGTAGAGTATTTTAAAATCTTATTTATTAAATTAAAGGAGTGTTAAATTTATTTTTTCAAAGTATATTTTTGTCATGTTATTATATTGTTGCGTGCTTTTTATGAACTTACTATTCGATCTTTTCCATCAAGTACATATCTAACTTATTTGATGTTTATTTTTTGCATCTCATTTTTCACATACCATTTCCGAGTATATGAAAAAAAGTCTTGCATTGGTGGGACATTACCAACAGCAACATCAACATCTAAAAATTTCAATTCACTAGTTTAACAAGATTGACTTTCACTCTCACTTTGATTTGTAGTTGCATTTGGTTTAGCATACAATGAATTGTATATCTCATACTTATACAACACCTCCACTGTTTCTTTCATTTCAAATACATTTTGGTGTATCTTTGCCATATATACAATTTTTCAAAACAAATAATCACAAAATTCATCTTGCTTCTTGGATCAAACACACTACTAATAACCAATAATTTTTTTTATCCCAAGACCCTTCCAATATTTATCATACTTTTATTCATTTTAAAAGTCAGGTTACACATGTTGACATCTCTACTATTAATGAAAGCATTCAAATTTGCCTCAATTGAGCATATATCATTAAAACAATGATTAGATATCACATTTTTTTTATAAAGAAAAAGTCAAAGTCACATCATAGAAAAAGCTTCAAGAACTGTGGCAATCGTCGAACATTCTCCCAATCACTTGATAATGGCGGCTTAATCCTTTTCTTTTCATTTTCATCTTCTTGAAAGTAAGCATCATACAATTTGTCTTCATCAGTCATCCAATCAAATGTTGGCATATACTTAAAAGCTGCTGACAACATGAGATAAGTATAATTTCATCTAGTATTGCAATCTGAAATTAAACTTCCTCTGGTTAATTTATCTTGCTTTGCACGTACGTTAAATGTTTAAAATCTAGAGTTTGATGATCTCCCATACTTCAATGCATTACGAACACTAACTACACTACTACCAACCGCTGTCAAACCATCATTTACAATCAAGTTCAAAATAAAGTTCAAAATAATTGCACAACAATGCACATGCATAAACTCTCCACCAAATATTAATGAATCATCTCTCTAGCACTTCAGTTCTTTTTTCAAGATCTTAATTGCACTATCATTGACAGATACATTATCAACTGTGATAGTAAACACTTTTTTGATATCCCAATCATAAATTGATTTAAAGTTGATAATTTTTCTATGCAACTGCCAGTTCACATCAATATAATGAGCAGTGATAAGCATATAACTAACAGTAGTAGTACTTGCAATTCATATATCAGTAGTAAAAGAAACTCTTAACTGACTAGTCATGCTCTTCAGTAAAGTTTTTTAATTCATGTACAGTTAACTACATCTCTTGTAATTGTTCTTCTTGAAGGGATAATATATTTTGGACAAACAACACCACAAAATTTTTTAAACCCCGCTCCATCCACAAAAGAAAAAGGTAATTCATCCAAAATAATCATCTTAACATTTGCCCTTCTACAAGAATCTTGATTAAACTCTATCACCATAAGATTACTACTACAACCTTTTCTAGATGGTTCTTAAATATAGCACAAATTTGATTATGAGCTTTCAAACAACTAGTTCTACTAGTTGTTGGACACTTAAATTCTCTACCACAATAATTACATGTACAAGTGAGTCCATACCTCATACCTAGTAATTATTTTTGGTGAGAGTGTACTGCTTGAGTATTCCCTTTTTTGTTCAACCGACTCTCCAGTTGGCTCACTTGTTGTGTTTTGTTGTATCTATCCTAATGATGGTATTGACGGTATTATATTGAACTGAACCGTCCAAACCGTCCACCATTGAAGTTCGAATCTATAACCACCGATTTAGAATAGTAAATGAGATGCCATCACACCACATGCTAGTTGGCGAACTGCCCATCCCTAATGTCATCAACTTGTCACATAATTGCTATGTCATTGTTGATATGCCAACTATACTTGATATTAGATATATGTATATAACATTATATATTTTTTATTGCAAAGAATGAAGATCTAACATCTACTCAAAATGTTAGAACCTCCTCTATAAGTAATTTTTCTTAAAAAATGAAATCAAAGTAATGTATTTAGTGTATTCCATGGATCACTTTGTACACCTTTCAGTGTGGTTACTAACAATAATGTTATAATATTTTTTTCGAATAATTATTTTTTATACTTTAATGATCATTTCTTTCGGTGCGGTTACTATCACATGTTGGGTTGCTACTAAAGAAATCAGTTTTTGTACATGATCAGTTGTACGTTGCTGCTTCTTGGATCAACAATCCAGATGGTCTTAAAATATTAATTACGACGAAGGACCCAAGTACAAGTTCTCCATTAACAATTAACCATAGTACCATGAAATTTTCAATAATCCTTCCAAATGCTCTGTCGGGTCGGGGTGTGGGGGGCCCTTAGGGTTGGAGTTCAGCCTTTTGGAAGAATGAAATTTTCAATAATTTGTAAATTTATAATACTTTGCATTTCACTATGAACAGATGTGGTAATTGCGTATTAATTGTCTTGCATTTGGATGTCAATTTTTTTAAATTAAATTATTCAACTTTTATAAAATTACATTTTAACATATAAATTTCAAATTAAAAAATATATATTTTATTTCATATAAAATTTCACTATAATATTACTAATAAGTAGTCCGTGCATCGTAGGGATATCACACTAGTATTTCTATACAACATGATATGTATTAAAAATGTTATTATTTTTATTGATTAGGGTTCAATTCTTGTTAATAATATTTATGAACACTCTTCTTCTTTTATTTTTGTTTTTATTTTTACACATTAGGTTTCTCTACTTACACTAGACTAACTCTAAGCGCTATAGCAAGTCACCCAATCAGTCAGTCTAGCCTAAAGGTCCAAACTCTAGCTTTGAGATGTTGTTGGATCATATGAGAACAAGTTATTAGGAGAAAATTAAACTAAGAACCAATCTCATTCTTACATCTGGAAAAATTGAACGGATCGAATCAATTTTTAAAAAAATGCGGTGGCATTTTTCATGATTATCACCAATTTTACTATGCAATCTTAAACACTAAAATATGCACTTCTCAAAATTTTTCAGGTTTGCACATTTAGTATTAAAAGATTGCACTGACAAAAATGCGAAAGTGCATTGCACTTAGGGTTTGGATTTTAGAGTTTATGACTGAGTATTTTATTTTATTTTATTTTTTTTAGTTATTTGGTTTAGAGGTTCACTTTTTACTGCTTAAGGTCTAGCATTTAAGGTTTATATTTAAAATTTAGTCTTTTCATTAATTTTTTTAAAATTTATCTGGGTTTGCATATTTAGTTGTTACAATTGCATATTTAAGTTTCCAAGTTTGCAAAGTGAAATTAACGATAATTACGAAAATGTCTCCGTATTTTTTTTAAAATATGATATACTCTGTCCGATTTTTACAGATGCAAAGCTAAAATTTGTTCTTAGTTTTCTCCTAGGAGTGTGTTCTCATGGGATCATAAGCTTTTATATATATATATATATATATATATATATATATATATATATATATATATATATATATATATATATATATATATATATATATATATATGAGAACATGCAAACTTCTTCAGTAATGCACGGTACATTTTTCATAAATGCACACTAACTACTACAACTCCGTGAATACGACATGAATGCTATATTATTTACTAGTCAATTTTTCATGGGTTCTTTATGAATCAACTTGTGTCAATTTAATGCAGTAACATTATGTGGTTTCTATGATCATAGATGCTCATTTTAATATTTCAATTGACCTAATTCTCTATAAATTGCAATTTATTTTTTGAGAAAGAAAAACTAATTCATTAAATCATGAATAAGAGAGTTCACAAGGAATGATGGAGGAGAATCAAACCATTCTCCGCAACCTGACACAGAAAAGGCCTCCCTAGCAACAATATGAGCGACACTATTCGCAGATCGCTTTACACAGTAGAATTTAACATCTACAAACTCAGAAGCTAAAACTTTAATGTCCTCAATTAAAAAACCAAAACTAGAATTAAAAGACAGTGAACGTAAAGCATTAAAAACGGTTTGACAGTCTGTCTCCACATCAACATCTCCCATCCCAGTAGACTTTAACCAACTCAAAGCCTCTCGTATGCTCAGAGCCTCCGCCTCCTTAGCCATATAAAGCCCCGGAATCCTCATATTCTTGGCCGTTAGAAAAACGCCATTATCATCTCTCAGAACCCAGCCTAGCCCCATTTCATTACTCTCCTGCCTCAGTGCTACATCTGTGTTCAACTTTAGTCTCCCATGCGCTGGCTTTGACCATGACACAACATTCAAATGTTCTTGACCCCTTTGAGTTCCCTCATTCGCACTCCTCCAACAATCCAGGAACACCATAGACCTACGCAGCACCACATTCATATCAAAAACCACACCCTTCGACACACTATCATTCCTGCTTCCCCACACACCCCAACAAGTCATTAGAAACTTAGGCAGAGTTTCAACATCTAACAAATTAATAGCCCAAAAAAACCAATCACTTATACTATTACCAGCAAAGTCACTGATTTGTGGCCACCCCAGCTTGTTCCACAGTTGAGCCACTTTAGCACAGTAGACAAACAAATGAAGGGCTGATTCCTGCACACAACTGCACATATGACAATACAAATCGCATTCAACATTTCTTAACTGCAGAATATCCCGTGTAGGGAGATAAATAGAAGCCAACTGCCAACAAAAATTCTTCACCTTCGGGGGGATATGTAGGTTCCATATCTTATTCCATGGGCGGTCATCTGCTGCCACCAAAGTGAGATGCTTGTAACAAGACTTAACAGTGTAAGCACCCTTCTGATCCCAATGCCATATCCACTGATCTCGCGGCCTTCGATCACTAACAGGAATATTTAAAATCAAGTTGCAATTTATTAAACTCATAAAAATTAATATATGTTCATAAATTGAAATGAATAATTCCAGCTTAGCAATTGCTGTGACACCCCATAATCCAAAATTCAATTAAGGGATTAATTAAGTAATTAATCTTAATCCAATTGATAATTTAATTCCTTAAATTTCTAAAAATTCAATAGTCGGGGACTAGTAATTGACTAGTCAACCCAAAATCAAAAATTGTACCTTAAGCTTTGTGAGTTGTTCCCTTGTTTTCTTACACATTTCATCTTAGTAAGGGCAAATAAGACATTTCCTTGGCAATAGTCTTTCAAGCTAACCTAGGAAGACACATTTCATTTCTTCAAACACTCCCCAAGAGAAAAATCATAAGCTCTCTCTCTTCTCTCTAAAAGCTAGTTAGCTTTCTCTCCAAGCCACACCTAGGGCTACCAAGATCTTTCAAGTTTGCCTTCAAGATTCTACCTTTCATACTTTTGAGCATCTAGGAGGGTAAGATCTAAGCTCCTCTTGTGTTTTTAGTGTTTTCTAAGGTATCTTTTTATAAAGGTGAAATCTTTATGTTGTTTTGGTGTGTTCTTGAAGTGGGTGTGGAAAGGGAACCTTGTTGAGAGCTTTGTGAAGTGTTTAAAGTGAAAGTTGAGTCTTCAAGAGGTAACCCATGCTCTACAAAATCTATTTTGTTTACCTATATGATGATTTCTTGGATTCTACATGTGTTTTGCTATGAAATATGAGTGTTCATGCATTGTCTTGTGAAAATGCATATCTAGAGCTTGTGTTTAGGGTTCATGTATGCCATTGCTTGGCTATTCCTTTGATTCAAGTCATTTTGTTGTGTTTGGTGAGATTTGGCATGTTTTGGACTTGAATTTGAGCTTGGAGTTGAAAATCCCCGAAGCGATTAATTTTGGTACTGGTGATGTACCCGTGGGCGGAACGGCGGGTAGTGCACCACCCGCCGCCCCACCCGCGGGGTACAAGGTGGTTTGGCGTGGTGTTCCCGCAGGCGGAACCACGGGTGGGGTCCACCCGTGGGCCCACCCGCGGGGTACATATGTTGGTTGTGCGGGGATTTGTTCCCCGTGATTCTTTGGACTCGGTATTTGGTCTTTTAACTTCCCGATGTTCTTTTGTGGAACTATTTGAGCGTCTTCTTGATGTTTCGTATGTCTAGAACTATATGGTAGGAATCCATGTAGGTTTTGGTGTCTTGAATCGTGCTAAGTGTTCAACATTGTGATTCGTTGAACCGTGATGAGTCTTGTGTGTTCTTCGGAACTATGTTTGGTTTACCCTGTTTGATAAGCATATATGCTAGTTTGGTGTTTAAATGCTAGCATGTGTGTTGTTCGTACTTTCCTTTGGTGGATGATGACTTGTGTTAATCATCGTTGTTGTTGGACTGTGATCCATTCCTTGTTGAGTATGGTTTCATATCTTCGTTGTGATCTGTTGATTGATTCCTGTGATGGTGTTGTGTGTGTGGCTGTACCTGGATTGCACGATTAATGGTATGGGATATTAGTCACCAAGGTACGACAGTGGTCCTCGTGGTGGTCATGACGCGATTATGGAGTTTGTGACCTGTGTGTCGGGTTCACGTATTTCTTGGGAGGCATGTGTTGCCAAGGCATGTGTTGCCATGTGTGTGATCAGTACCCTCGTGTACTATGAATTGGTGGTTTTGTTGGCGGTTTGTAGGCGGATGGGGACGACGGTCCTCGGAGGGAAAAGGTTGGACTTGGTGTACAGGGGTCCTGGAGGTAAAGGTTGGAACTAGCTATAAGGTTGGGGGTAGCCATAAGGTTGGAACCGGGCATAAGGAAAGCATATCAATTCGTGATGGGTGATGTCACGAAGGCTTGTGTAGCCATTGTTGTGTATTTCTTTATTTGTGACATGTGATGTCACAAAGGCATGTGTTGCCAATGGGTGTGTCCCTATTCTTTGTGTTATGCATGTCGGGTGTTAATCTACTGTGTGATGGTAGATTATACCTTGGGCCGTTCTTGTGAGTCGTTATTGCTTCTTGTCGTATTGGGATGTGTTCCCTTATCTTTTGTGAGTGCATAGAGTCTTGTGTTGATCTCTATCTTGGCTTTCGAAATTGATATATACTATATCCTATTTCGTGAATGATTTTGTATACATATAAACTATCTACATATGATATTTCACATGTATTGGTGGGTTACCAGCATCATTCACTAACCAGGCGTCGTCCCATATCTTATGTGTTTCTTTCAGGTGATGAGTAGACGAGAGCGTGGTCTAGAACCTGTTAGCTTAGATCCCTTTATTTTGAGATGTTGTGGCCTGTGTGCCAATGTTATACATTAGTACTCCTGTTCCTGATTGAATTTAGATTGTGAATTTATGCAGATGTTTTGCCTGTGTGTTCACCTTTGAGTAGGCGTGGCATAGCACCCTTTATTTCCTATTCATTTATTCCCTGTTTAGTCTTCCGCTGTGTATGATGTTATGACAAGTTATCTGCATGTCTAAGGCTTAATTTAGCATGGAAATTAGGGGATGTTACAATTGCACCCTTACTACACTCAAGTTTGTTCTTCTTTGATTTATAGAAATATTTACGGTCACTATTCGAATGTGTGCTCTAGATGAAGTTTGATTTATAGAAATGTAGTGTATTTATGAACACTGTGTTGTGCATTTATGCATACCTAATGGTGGGGGGAAATTTCGGTTTGGAGGATTTTACTTTTAATTATATATATAGATATATAGATATATAGATAGATTGCAATAATTATATACACACAGTTATAAAAATATAGTATTTATATAATTAGAGTAATTATATACACACGGTTTTTCTTTCACAAGACAGATATGGAGTATGTCTTGAATGGTGGTCCATGGGCATTTGAGAACAATGCCATAGTATGCCGCGAGGTGGTGGATGGGGTGAACCCGGGGGATGTGAAGCTTGATACGTTGGATATGTGGGTACAACTGCATGATATGCCGAAAGGGTATACATCTAAGGCGATTCTGGAACAGGCTGGAAATTTTCTGGGTTCGTTTGTTAAGCATGATGATCGTTTTGAGGGGGCACCATGGCTAACGTTTCATCGAATTAGAGTATCGGTTCCGATTGATAGGCCACTCAGGAGGAGGATGAAGTTGATGAAAAGGGACAAAACCACGGCATGGGTTAATTTCAGGTATGAGCGGTTGCATAAGTTTTGCTACTTCTGTGGTTTTATGGGCATTTGCATACTTTCTGCCTAAGAGCTAGGGAAGCAGGAATCCCGTTGGAAAGGTACCCGTATGGGCCGGATATGCGAGCTGGTGGATCTCGGAGCGCTCCTAGAGCGGTTGGGGATAGCTGGCTCGTGCCGGTTGGCGGGAAACCACGTCCAATGGAAACTAGGGCAGTGGTGACCGAAAGAGTGGAGGATGGTATAATTGGGGCGAGTGGGACGCGGCCGGGTGGCTTGTCGGAGGTGGAAACACTGGTGGCTTCGGCGAAACGCCGGAGGCAGGGAATGCAGGGCGGGGGTGGGGTAGGAGGAGGAGATGTTGCAATGACCGAGAGTTCAAAAAATTTGCCTATGGCGGGAGCTGGTGTCCAGCCCCGCCCATCCTCATGAGTACGTTAAGCTGGAACTGTCGTGGCTTGCACAGTTCGACAGGTGGTGGACTTTGTGTCCTGTAAGAAGCCCGAGTTTGTGTTCTTGATGGAAACCAAGGTGGGACGGATACATGCGAAGCGGATCCGTGTCAGGCTTGGGTATGATGGCTTGTTTTATGTAAATAATGAAGGATTAAGTGGGGGCATGGCTCTCTTCTGGAAGAAAAATAACACGGTCAGATTGTTAAGTTACTCGCAGAACCATATTGATGTGGAGGTCAGTTTTTCGAATAAGGTTTGGCGCATGACGTGCTTTTACAGTTGTCCGGATCGGAACAGGAGGGAGGAATCCTGGGACCTGCTTGTTAGTTTGAAGGATAGATCTGCGTTGCCATGGGTGGTGATTGGGGATCTTAATAATCTCCTTTATCAGCATGAGAAAGGGGGGGGGGGACCCGTACCCTAATAGGCTCCTACGGGGGTTTGGGGAGGCCGTAGATGGATGTGGTCTGATGCAGATGCCGATGAGGGGCCGGCAATTTACATGGGATAAAGGAAAAGGCACACTGAATTGGATACAGGAGAGGCTTGATAAGGTCTTAGTAACGGATGGCTGGGGTGATATGAATGAGAATGCATGGGTGGAAAATTTACAGACTCGAGCTTCGGATCATTCGGCTCTTTTCCTAAGTATCACTGCAATTTGCACGCGTAGGGATATGGGACCGAGGAAGATCAAGTTTGAGATAGCATGGTTGTTGGATGAGGGCTGTAGGGAGGTGGTTGAGACAGCCTGGCAGGAGGGGAGGACGGATGGTTTATTACACTGTCAGAATTATTGTGGTATGAAGTTGATGCGGTGGGGAGGGGATCAGTTCCATAAGTTTGGTGATCGGATCAGACAGTTACGGAGGAAGCAGGAGAGTTTTCAAAACACGCGTGACTCAGTAGCCCTGGCCGAATATCAACTACTTGAGAATCAGCTTAAATAGTTGGAGGCCCAGGAGGATGTGTTTTGGAGACAACGAGCAAAGCAACATTGGATCCGTGGTGCAGACGCCAACACTAAGTTCTATCACAGGTATGCCTCTACGCGTAGAAAAAAGAACTATATTGCTAGTATAAAGAATGATGTTGGTGATTGGGTTGAGGGCACCGACATGCATGCAGCGGTTTTGAGTTATTTTACGGGTATTTTTGCTTCTAATAATTTATGTTGTGATGATCCCCTTTTTGATAATTTTGCCCCACGTGTGACTGATGAGTAAAATGTGATGTTGGATCGGCCGTTTAATAAGGAGGATAAAGCAGTTCTTTTCTCAATGTTTCCGGATAAAGCGCCGGGCCCGGATGGGATGAATCCGGGCCTTTATCAGCAATTTTGGTCAGTAGTTGGAGAGGATGTGACTCGGTTTATAACACATGCATTAAATACAGGTGAATTCCCAGAGGGGCTAAATGACACCAACATAATCTTAATACCCAAGAAGGAAGTGCCTGAAACAGTTGCAGATTTAAGACCGATTGCCCTAAGTAATGTCATATATAGAATTATGGCTAAGATGTTGACCAATAGAATGAAATCACTTATGGGTGATCTTATTTCTGAGTCCCAAAGTGCTTTTATTCCTGGCAGGCTAATAATGGATAACATCTTGGTCGGGCGCGGAGGTGGGGCATTACTTGAACAGGAAACAGTGTGGAGCTGTGGGCTGGAGTGCATTGAAATTAGACATGTCAAAATCTTATGACAGAATGGAGTGGAGTTTCCCGGAGAGGATGTTGGTTGTATTGGGGTTTAGTGACAAGTGGATCCGGCTCATAATGCTATGTGTGACAACTGTGAATTATACTGTGATGGTTAATGGTGAGGTAGGGGGGCGGGTCAAGCCGACTCGTGGTCTAAGACAAGGGGATCCTCTCTCCCCTTATTTATTCATTATCTGTGCTGAGGCGCTTTCGATGTTGTTGCAAAAGGAACAGGGGACAGGATCAATTCACGGGTGTAGAGTGGCCAAGGGGCACCTCCAGTATCACATCTGTTTTTGGCAAATGATAGTCTGCTTTTTTTCAAAGCAAATACTCAGGAAGCTGGTGCCATAAAGCAATGTTTGATAAGGTATGAAAAGTTGTCTGGGCAGGTGGTAAATTATAATAAGTCCAATATATGTTTTAGCCGGAATACTGCAAGGGTGGATAGAATGCAAATTGCAGGACGCCTGGAGGTTGAGCAGGCTGACAACTTTGGAAAGTACCTTGGCCTGACATCTTTTGTGGGCAGGAATAAGAGAGCTGTGTTTGCTTATGTGGAGGAAAAAATCAGGCACATGATTGGATCATGGAGTAAAAAGATGTTATCTCAGGCGGGTAAGGAAGTGTTATTGAAAAGCGTAGCACAATCTATGCCTACGTTTTCAATGAGTGTCTTTTTGTTGCCTGAAACAGTTTGTCAGTCCATTGAGCGAACCATGAATAAATTCTGGTGGGGAAGTGGAAGAGACAGGGGAATACATTGGAAGGCATGGGATAGGTTGTGTGTCCCTAAAAAGTATGGCGGCTTGGGTTTTAAGGAATTAAGAGCTTTTAACCTGGCTATGTTGGGAAAACAGGCATGACGTTTTCTTACCAATCCAGGATCACTTGCCGCAAGAATATATAAGGCCCGCTATTACCCCACTACAGGTTTTATTGATGCTACTATTGAGAGATGCCCGAGTTTCTGTTGGAGGAGTATAATGGCAGCTCACCCTATAGTCACGGCTGGGGTGCGACACAGAATTGGGAATGGGCAGTCAACTCTGATATGGGGTCATCCATGGCTGCCGGATGATCCTAGCCCCTTGATACAAACAAGTATGCTGGAAGAGTTAAGAGAGGCGCGAGTGGCAGGTCTAATTGATCCACAATCAAGCACATGGGATCCACATATCTTATCTGATCTTTTTATCCCGGAGGATGTGAACCGAATACTTAAGATCCCTGTAAGCCCTGACTATGATGACTCATGGTATTGGATGGGGGACCCGAAAGGGACATATACGGTTAAGAATGCTTATAGGCGAATTGTGGGTGAATATGAAAGTAATCCAGGAACTTTTGATAAATGGGTGAAGATGTGGAAGTTGAAAGTCCCACCCGAATGGAAGACCTTTTTGTGGAGAGCCATATGTGATATCTTACCCACTACCACGAATTTGATTATTAAAAGGGTGGAAGTGGACCCTCTTTGCCCAATGTGTGCTTTAGATCATGAAGATGTGTTGCATGCTTTAGTGTTCTGCGAATATTCTACACTAGTATGGAATATAACACAATTGCCTATAACAAATATTGTTACAGATTCCTTTTCAACATGGTTAACGGCGGCTATGATGGTCCTAACGAAGGAGCAAACACGGCTCATGATAGCGGTCCTATACAGTATTTGGAGAAGCCGCAATGCGGCTGTGTGGGAACGGACCATGGTGCGGCCGACCGTTGTGGTCCACTGTGCGGCAGTGGCGGAGAGGGCGTTCGGCACAGCACATTACCGCCACCCACTGCCTGAACCGACGCCGAGTACGGGCCAAGATCAGCACGAGAACGGCGCCACGTTGCGTTGCCATGTGGACGCGGGGTTTCGCCAAGGAACCGGGGAGGCCACGTATGGAATTGTTCTAATTTCACCCAAGGGGACCTTCGTAGCGGCAAAAAACAGCAAATTGCAGTTTTGTAACTCACCACTCATTGCCGAGGCTCTAGCCTATAAGGAGGCACTTTCTTGGCTTGCAGAAAGGAATATCACAACAGCAAGTTGTCTCACGGATTGTATGGTTTTGCGGAGTACCATGCAACAGCACACCACACCCATTTACTCATATGTTGGGGTCGTGATTGACCAATGCAGAACTATTATGTCGTTGTTTAGTTCTATTTCGTTAAACTATGTTCATAGACAGATTAATTTGCATGCTCATACTTTAGCTTCTTTAGCATTCACTCAGGATCATTCTATGTATTGGGATTCTATCCCGTCCGACTCTATTATAGCTTTGATCAATTAATACAATCGGAAGATTGGTTTTTTTTTTAAAAAAAAAATATACACACGGTTATGAAAATATTATTTCTATAATTAATTAAATTTTAGTCAACTAAACTTCAGGCAGAATAAATTTTATAAACTAATTAATTATCATAATATTCATTCTTTCTCTAACTAATTAGTCACACAAGGAAATGTTATGATTATATTATTTTTGGTTGTATATATATTATGCTAATAAATAATAACATATACGGAATACCCTAATATTACCATAATATGCTTTCCATAATTAATTAGTATATATTTAAAATATTCTGTGTAATATATATATATATATATATATATATATATATATATATGGTTGTTAAAATAATAAGTATGGGAATACGTAATATGTACGGTAATACGTAAATAAAAATATTTAATATATATATATATATATATATATATATATATATATATATATATATATATAGAGAGAGAGAGAGAGAGAGTTATTATATACACACGATTATGAATATATAATTTATGTAATTAATTAAATTTTAGTCAACTAAACTTCATACATAATAAATTTTATAAACTAATTAATTAACTAATTACCATAATATTCTTTCTTTCCATAACTAATTATTCACACACGGAATATTTATGAAATATATATAGAGTAATTATATACACACGGTTATGAATATATAATTTCTATAATGAATTAAGTTTTAGTCAACTAAACTTCACATAGAATAAATTTTATTAATTAATTAATTAATTAATTATCATAATATTCTTTCTTTCCATAACTAATTAGTCACACACGGTATATTTACGGAATACACAGTAATTCAAAAAAAAAAGTTAAATATTATAACGTAATTCATTAAATTGTAGGAATAAAAATAATAACAAATAACATAACAAACGTAAATTTCTTGACATATTCGTTGTTATTCATCTCTAAGCAGAATTCTCATTATTTGAATCCTCATTATCCAAATTTCTAACCGGAGGTTCAGGCACATGTCCATCCAGAGAATCGTGAAAGTTAGGAAAATTTAAATACGTGAATAAAGTTATATAAAAAAATAAAAAATAAAAAATAACAACAACAACAACAATGTAAGTAAGCAATAGACAACCTCTTCAACGAAATCATAATCTTCTCTGTCATAAACATGTGTTGGGAAATATGCATCTTTCAATACTCCCACAGAAGTTATATCACAAAACATCAACATATACCTGAGATTAGTAGTTTTGTTTCTATACTCATTATAAACCATCTCAAATCTATTTATTCGATAAATTTTGCCTTCTTTAAATTTGTTGAACCACTTTTGAACATACAATCGTGGAATATGCATATGTATAAAAGTTCCCTAAAACTATAAACAAAAAAAAACATATGCATCAACTAAAATTTTAGAAATACAAAATATTAAGAATAATATTACAGTAAAAAAAATACCTCTACATCATGTACTACACACTCTATAGAATTAATTGTTTGAGAACCTATTGCCTCTGGAAGACGAACGACACGAAGCACTCTAAATCGTATTGAATTCCACCGCAGTCAGATACGAAGTTGATTATCAAGAATCTCGGTGTGAAATTCAGCCGCCATTGAGAGTCAGTGTAAAGAGGAGAGTACAAATGCAAAAATACGTTTGTAGCTGACAGCTTTGGGTTTAGCAGAATGGTGGGTTTAAATAGCAAATTGTTAGTTATTACCATATTTAATTATTACACTACTATCTAATTTATTTATAATTCACGTAAAAATTGTTATTATTGATATATTGTTATTGATATTATTTAGGAATATTCCTTACAATTACAGCTAAACTTCACACTGCATATTTATGAATTTAATTATTAATTATTAATTATTATAATATTCTTTTCATAAACTTTACACACGAAATATATATGAATTTACATAAATGTCCTTAAGTTTTGAGGGAAAAATTTAGTTAGGAGGATTTTGTTTTATTATTATTATTATTATTATTATTATTATTATTATTATTATATTACACGTGCGATGCAAGTGCAGCGTGGCAACTGGCAACCATCCAATAGCACATCGCAGCACAATTTAGCAAGAGCGTTACCACTTACAATATAAGGCAATGCTAACTTACGCATCGTACGGAAAAGGGATATGAGCACGCATTCCACACAACAAATTACATTACACCCCGCAGCCGATGGCTTTACGCATACCGGCGCACAATAGCCTGAGCCGTAATATATATATATATATATATATATATATATATATATATATATATATATATATATCATGCATGTCTGTCCATTTTCCACCATTCCCCTCTCCCTCTTCTCTTCCATGCTAAAATAGTTTTTGAAGGCACGTATTCTCTCATTCCGTGCAACGCACGTGCGCAAATACTAGTTGTAGATAGAAATACAATGCTGATGAGTTTAATTATTGGATGAAGAAGATACGAGCTGAGCGATGTTTAGAAAGGTCAAACATTTAGTTTTCGAGTTCTTCTTCCAAACGGTACCACTTTGGAGATGAAAATCCGCGAACCCGGTAGTGCTATGTCCTTTGATCAGCTTCTGGAAGCTATACAGGGAGAGTATTTAGCCTTGAAGTGCAGAACTGAGTCGCACAGGAAGCAGATTAATTGGAAGTGCCCCAACTTGTATATTTTGGATCCTTTTGACAAGAAGGTTTTTGACTTGGATTTCAGCAAGTACAATCCCAGAGAATCCTATTTGTTAAGGCTTCGGGTCAGTTTTTTGCCTTTCTGTTTACATATTTCTGTTCTTTTCGTTTTGCTCATTTTGATAATTAAATTCCATTTCAATACAGGATGGCACAGTTGAAGCAAAAACATTTGAGGTTTGTTGCTATTTTATTTTATTTTGCTATTTTAAGAATGTGAATCTTTGCTCAGTCTGCCTGATTCAAATAGCAAGTGACTTCTCCTTTTTGGGTTTTGTAGAATATGTGGGATCTTACTCCAGATACTGATTTGTTAAAGGAGTTACCTGAAGAATACTCATTTGAATCTGCCCTTGCTGACTTAATTGTAAGCATTTCACTTTCGGTTCATATACAATATAATAATTTTGTAGTGACTCACTTTATGTATGTGCTTATCAGGATAATTCATTGCAAGCTGTATGGTTTAATCATGAAAATGAGAGGAGATTAATCAGGTATCAACTTTTGAAGTTGATTAATTTGTTGGTTTTTCAAGTCAACTATCAAATTTTTTGTGGCATTTTCCATTTTCACATAAAACTGTCACTTGATTATTCTAGACTTGTTTAAATAGTGGTTCAGTTTGATATAGAGGCCAAAGATGATGTGTATCCTTTTAACTTAATAAGGAACTAGATAGTTTGAGACCAATAATGTTTTGTAAAGTATGCATAACTATTATATAGTCTTTAACTGAACTAAAAAATACCTGCACTGAATGTTTAACTTGAATCTGTTCATATGCATCTGGATATACATATAGCTATTATACAGGCTTTGGTCTTGCTCAGTAAACTTGTTTAATAATAATAATAATAATAATAATAATAATAATAATAAAACTATGCTTTTCAATTTTTGGGCATGATGTAATGTATCAAACATACTTTAGTTTTTTTTTTTTTGTTTTTTTTTTCGGTTTTCCCGGTTCCGGTTCAACAGTGCACGATTCGATTCGATTCTATAAAAAGTTTCTAGATGAAAAAAATTTAATGGTTTGTGGATTTAAATATCACTTATGAAAGGTCAGGGTGCGGCATGGAAAATTCATTATAGTTCAGGGTGCTGGATGATACTTTAGCCTTTTTTTTTTTTTTTTTTTTTTTGAAAACAATAAATAAGATTTTAAAATACTCTACACTAAAAAAATTCATTAGTCATAGTTCATATAATTATAGAGTTCATACTTAAAGACTTGCAATATGAATTAAAATGTTATTTGTCATCTGATCGACATGAAGAAATATCATTATGTCAATTGTTAAAGGGTTCAAATTTATGAAATTAATATAGACAACGTACAAAAACTATACACATCCCGCATGCATGGAGCCCGAAGGTGAGGTGAACTTTTGCACTAATGTCATTACATAATAGTTTTTAACCCCAACAAAAATTGATATAAACCATCATTCACTATCTATATATTTTCAATATTTTTCATATTTAACCTGGCCTGGCCTAACTCTATGTATCTTGCACACTACTACTTCCCTGAGTTAAGTTGACATATGCATCACGATAACCGATAAACTTTTTATTGATTTCCTCATATGCCATTGTTTCGTTTTCAATATGATTTTGAACCTCCCCGAGTTGTATCTTCTTATATTTGAGCAGATTTATTACATCTGGATTCACTCTCATCAGATTCATCAGCTGCTCATTTGAGAAGACTGGAAACATAATGAATGGATCCCTGAAGAGGAAAGCGCATAAATAAGATTGCACCAAATAAAATAAATAATTAAGAAAGTGTGCTCGTTCGATCTCATATAGTATGTAGTAGACACTTACCCAAACGCGTGGGTTGTGACACCATTTCCTCTCATGATGACACCATCCAAAGAAACAGCGGGGTTGTTGTTAAAGCAGGAACTAGCCATGCTCATGCAATCTCTGTTTGCGTAGACTTGGAGCTCTCCCAGAAGACGATAAAATAGAGTCTCGCGAAGACCATGACCCGAGGCCGTTCTATATTGCAAATGTTTTGCAGATATGTGAATCATATTGACAGCATAGCCCAAAAACCCTGGAGGGCTCTCCCCATTTGGTAAAGCAGGATTCATTAGTGCTAGCCTTCTTTGGGGACCAATGCTCAACTCACCTGTGTAAGGCCTGCAAAACAACTAACACTTCAAGAATCTTGAATGCATGTAGAAATGGTACTCACTACTCGTCTGTGTATATTATAGTTTACCTTATATCATTGAGGCATATCATATCATATCCTCCATTAATAGAGGTTCCAAGATTATTAGCCAATGTACTAAGAGCATCTGCACTGCTCAAGTGTCCATGCATTTTTGAGGCACCAACAGATGATGCATGGGCATTGCAAACCACAGCGAGCATTTGTTTCTCACCAAGGTACTCCGCTAAAATCCTAAACCAAGAATATACCAAATTCTAGTGAAATCAAAATTTACATGTTTTTAAAATAAGCATCAAATAAAGAAAAGAGAGTGTTAACCTGCTAAGCTCAATGCTTTCAGCAAATCCAAGTAGTGCAACCACACCTAGTATCTCTTTGGCAAATTCATGATGTAGCTCTACAGATGATGAAGGTGTTTCGATCAGTTTGCAGGCAATGGCAGCTGCTGAGTGACCCATGCCACTAATCTGCCCCATAATTGATTCTTGAGTGCAGCAACGATTCTGAGAAGAAGAAAGTCCAATAGAGTCTGCACCATGAATGAAAAAGAGTTGTCATTGGGGTATAAACTCACTAACTCAAAAGATGACCTTTGACATGGCTCTGATACCAAATTGAAACATGTGCTCCATCTCAACTAAAAGCCTAAGCTGATAGTTAGACTGCACATTAATGGTTATATGCTCAACAAACAACACTTATTAATATCTGACCTTCCAAGTTGAAAATTTCTGTCTGAATGTTTGATTTCTTGGAATCAAGAATTTTCAGTTGGATTTCACACTGATGACGGAGTTGAGAATAATGGAAAACTTCATCCTCCAAAATCTGGGCAGAAAAACATTCCAAATATATTAAATTAAATATTAGCAAAAGCAGTATAAACCAGCTGGATTATTAGAAGAAGGTCCAAATAGCTCACCTTATGATTAACTATATGATCAGCTTCGCTTTCATCATGCTCCAATTTTGGAACTTTGTAGGGGGGTGAATTCTCATACGGAAAGATCTGCTTCTGTGCACTTGGGTATTGGAAATTGTCAACCTCTTGGTTTAATATCTGCCTCTCTGGACTTTGAGATTGGAAATATCCAGAGTCTGGTTCTACAGCTTTTTTTGTATTCACCTATATATGAATTAGAATTATATGGTTAGCATCATACACATCAAAAAAAAAAAAAAACCAAAAAGGAAATATCGGGGAAATGACAACTAACCTCTATACGCAACTGCAACTCCATGTAACGGGAATGAAGTGCTACAAAATGGAACTTCCCTTCATCTTCTGGGAGAGTGATGCTACGAACAGTGCAGCGACCGTGACAGAAGCTGTATCTCACACTCTCATCTATCTTCAACAACTCAGATTTTATAGTAAGAGTGTGGGGCTGACCACTTTTTTCATCATCATGGATACTTTCATCAACCTCTCCTTCACAATTTATGACCTCAAAGATGATGTTCTCCAAATGAGAACCAGGAACACAATCTTCAGGTATCTGATATCAATCAATAAAATAATGGATCAACAATTTAAGGCAATTTAAATTCCTTGTATTTTCAAAAATAAAAAAATAAAATAGAGACATAGTTACATACCTCTGATACAATTCGCAGCTCTCTTGCCTCAATTTGAAATTCTTGTTTGAAAACGGCTTTATCACCAGAAAAAACAGAGAGGGAAGCTGTAGATGATAAAAATAAGTAGTTACTGGAAAATCAATGTTAGAAGTGAATAAAGTAGGGATATGAAGGGCCATGGATATTTTCTATTTTTTTCTTTTATTTTTTTCCATGGAAAAGCACATACGTGACAGAATGGATAAATTGTATGAAAAACGCACCTTTTTTACCATATCCTGCTGTAACTTTCAGTACTCCACCAAGGTTTACAAAACCATTTTCATCTACCTGTGTTGGAACAAGCACTGATTAGAAACTCTTACTCATGCTTGGCTTGGAGAACAATGAGCATTGCTTTCGGTCCATTCACAAGCAATTGCTATATTCTAAATGCCAACAAATTGAAAACGAAAGGAGAATTTGATAAGATCTAGAAAAGGTAAATACCTTACACATAAGGCAACCTTGATCATAAGCACAGAATCCATCCATCTGCAGTTTGATTTTCTCATCTTTTTGGATATGATTATTATATGCATCCAACATCTATAGAGATATAATTAATGTAAGAAACTGTTGAATAACAGGAAATATCTTTTATTGATTCATTTCATCTAACTCCCTTCTTTTCTTATGGAAAACATCAAACATACCATAGATATATTTTATTACATACCTCCAATTTAA
The DNA here is from genome assembly GCF_001879475.1 of Ipomoea nil. Taxonomy (NCBI): domain Eukaryota; kingdom Viridiplantae; phylum Streptophyta; class Magnoliopsida; order Solanales; family Convolvulaceae; genus Ipomoea; species Ipomoea nil. The sequence continues at coordinate 984,744 of NW_017617553.1, read as the reverse complement.
GCTCCTTAACCACAAGTCCAGGTAACAATTTCTGTCCATAATTTAGTGGATGAACACTGATATGGTGCAGTGGTCCAGGCAAAACTAAGTAAAGGAAAAAGAAAATTAAGAAATTCTTTCAAGAAGCTATACAATAGAAATTTGTTTGCATTCCAGTGCTAAAAAAATGTACCTTGAACTGGAATGGCTACAGAAAATAATTCGTCATCTGAACATATAGACAAAGTAGTTTCATAGTTTGGTCCAATCTTGTCTAGTTCACTGGTTTCAATAACGAGGCCCTACAGAATTTGATATTTCAAGAGGTAAACTGTTTATATGGGAAGCAAAGAATAGTCATCAGTGTATTACCATATGTATATATATATATAAAATAGACCTTAATACGTAAAGAAAATTTATCTTGTGATGTATTTGCACCCATAGCATGGTCGTAAGAAAAACCAACACTTTCAGAACGAATCTTGATTACAACATCATCAATAGATTTGAACGGTATGCGGTTCATGTATCTATCATAACAGCCAATATTGATACATGGAAGAGGTTCACCAACCCTGTCCAAACAATTAAATGTATACCATATTAGCTATTTATATGTGAAACTAGAGAAAAACTGGTATTTCTAACAAGTTAACAGAGAAAATTAACTTACATGGAAGCAAAAAATATGTATGAAACAGAAGAAGCCTTACCGTGTTCTATACTCTATGCTGTTTTCACTTGAAAGTCCCCAACTCACTGCCTCAGACAAAGCTTGTACACGCACTTTTTTTTCGTAAGTTGCACAAGAAGTTTGTTTCTATAGAATTATATTTTATGAAATCAATGGTTAGAAATGGGTTATACAGCTTACTAGGAATGCAGTTACAAACACCAAACACGAGTTAATATAATGCTACTTACAAGTGAAAATAGGAAAGAATATACTCCAGCTTTGTGAAATAGCTTCGGCAACTTACTTCTCAATGGGAATATGTAAACCCCAACTAACCCTTTATGCAATGATGGTTTTATTGTATTCGAATAAACATGATTGGCATTTCCATCTGAAGCCGAAAATTTGATGTTCAGACTCATTTCAAAACTTTCTTTGAGTATGTACTTCTGGTCCAATTTCATAGAAGCCACAGCAGAATTGTATGAAGCAGGACGAACAACGGCAAGGATTTCTTTTGGAGGGTTATGTCCAGCATTAACTATATCACCAGGTAACATCTGTGATAAGTCTAGAGAATGATTGGCATCCAATAATTCAATTGACGATGGGGTGGTTTCATGACGGCGTTTCTGAAGCTGGGATTCCCACTCAGCATCGTTAACTGGTATACACTGCATTAAGTGACACATAATTATTTAATAACTTCTCATGACAATTGAAGCATGTACTCCATCTCAACTAACACTACTGGAAATTATGGAATTTCCGACCACCTAAAAGTGATGTTAAATCAAGTTGAAAGCCTTGTTCCGACCACTTTTGGTATCCGGAAAAACCTTTGTTGCTATTTTCGACCACTTTTTGGTATCAACTTGATTTAAGATCACTTTCATGTGGTCTGAAATTCCATAATTTTCAGTTGTGTAAAAGCTTAAGCTAATAGTTGGATTGCACATTAATGGCTATATGCTCAACACTGAACCATCAATCTTCAGAAAATGAAGTAAAATTACCTTCTTGGAATCAATGACACTAAATGGTAAAGATTTAGACCCACGTAGATCTATGTTAGCAATTCCTTTATCAAAAGAAAGTTTGCAACCATCCTCAGTGGGGACTCCCAGTGGCCTAAACGTGCAACACAAATGAAAGAAAGAAGCTTTAGATCCTGGTAGAAATATATTGAAACTTCAAGTAACAAACTTACCTGCAGATAATCCTAGCATTACCTACATATAATTAAAGAAAACTTATTAGTTTAGCAAAAGAACAAGAATGTTAATGGAGCTAATACTTAAACACTAATATATTAACCATTAAGTTCTGAACCTACCACCAACATCGCCTTCACATCCTTCAAGGATGATAAACTCTAGAGTGGCAAAAGTGTGTGCCCGGTGAAAGCCTGCACATGCTCCCTTCAGAATTTTGATTTTCTGACCTGATTTCCAGGTAATCCCTTTCCTCTTGAGAGTTTTATGAACCCTCAAAACTAAAAAAGTCGAACCATAGGAACAAAAAACAACATTAGTATTGAAAATAAATGATTTTAATGTGAGAATATATGTCAAGCAGTTGTGTGATACAAAACAAGACAAATGATATAAGGAATAACCTCCACTAAATATGTATGCAAATTGCAATGCTTACCATCAGATGATGTACCAAGCTCTTTTCTGTTCTCACAGCCTAGTACAAGGGTAGGTTGATCGTCGCCTGATTCAATTTCCAAATCATATTTTTCATGCATCTTAAAGATCCATTCATGATATTGCTTTTCTAGTTGTGAAAAAGGCAACTCATTTCCATCCTTGTAAATTTCAACATGTACATCTACAGAGAAGTATTGTCCACCACAATGAGCAACAAAACAATTTACCGTTTAATTTATTTTATTTAAAAAAAAAAAAAAAATTGAACAATTGATAGATGAAAATCTAGTACCTTTCTCGGGGGTTTTGTTGCCAAAGTTCTTTAGCGCAACGGTAAAAGGACTGCAATGCGCTAAATTTGTCTAGGTAATGAAATTTAGAGATCAGTCAAAGCGAGAAGAAATACGTAGCATGAAAAATCTGATCCATATTAATTGCATTTGCATTATTGGAACAATTTGAAACCAAAACGATAAGTGCCAATAATTCATACCTTTGCTCGCGTTGGGTTGAAACCAGCATCAGTATCTGCAAATTAAACATCATTTTAGGAAGCAAATAATTGTTACACTAACGCTGTGGTACTAGTTGTTAATAAACAATGGTCGTACCTACAAAACACTTTACTCTAAAGCAGCATCTTTTAAGGGTTTCTCCTTTTCTTTGTTTGGGTTCCATAAACGGAAGCCAAGGCTAAAATGAAAACAAGATTGTGTGATTGGCTCCAAATAAATTTAAAAAAAAAAATCTACAATTAATAATTAGTATTAATTAAAGAACAGTTCAAATTGACAAACCCAGTGATCATCTGGAAGCAAGCGACCCAAGCGTCGGACAGTAACACGGCTAAAACTTTCAAAGTTCTCTAGCTTCTCATAACCATCATCCTTTAAGTTCTCAATTATCCTTTCAATGTTTTCTTTACCCTACTCTCAACAGCATTGGAGCAGAGACATGAATGTTAGTTTTCATTAAAAAAGCATTTCCAAATTCCATTTGGCAAAGAAGATGGAGAAAAACAATAAGATAATACCTGAGTAACTGGAAAATAAACACATTTAAGGCGAGCATTTGCTTCTTGATTTCCTATTCCTGAAGAATCTGAAGTGAAACGCAGTTGCAATGTGAAGTCTGGACCATTACAAGAGAATAGGTTTGTAATCGCCACTTCTCCTCCCAAGACTTCAGCCAAATTAGTTTCATTGACCTGAAATTCAGTAGGCATTGTCGTTCGTCCTGTTTCAGATATTTCATCACACTGCCCATGGAAATGGAAGCAATCAGTAGATGAGAAAGGGTTAGAAGTAATCACAAGAATCGATTTTTATGTATGAAAACTTCCAACATACCTGAATGTAAGGAAAGTAAATGTCTTTCAGTTTGCCTTGTAGTTTCTTTATTTCTTGAAACCTCATTTTTGGTTCAAAAATCTCAACCTGTCAGTATAAAAAATTCAAAGCCACACTAATGCTTTATAAAGTCATATAAAAATAAAAGAGCATATGAAAGAAGTGATTTAAACTGAAGAGAATGGAAAAAATGTTACTTTGGTAAAACTTCCATGGGGTGATTCTTGAATTTCAGAATCCAAGGGGTCTCTAAGACCACCTCTAGTCTGCAATAGTAAGATGGAAAACACAAAAACATGAGACAATGATAGGGATGAGACGAGGGGGGAGAGAGAGAAGAATAATCCACACCCTCCAAGTTTTGTCAGAAGAGGAACAGCTGAGTAAATCCTCTCTCTCTAGATGTAATATATACACTTTCTTCGATGCTTTTGTCTTTGAGGAAACAACAGCTCGCCTGTAATACCACAGCATACATGAGTATTATTCCCTTATTTAGCTGAAGATAAGACACAGAATTTCTTTAACAATTCATACCTTCCCAAATGCATAGATGCAATAGGCCCTCCATACCCAAACATCCCGAAACAAGGCTGCAATCGCAATTAAGTATATTAGAGGTAACATAGTGAATATCACTTGGCCACAAAACCTGAACACATTCTCTAGATGCCACATTTCGATAATCTTAAAAGTTTCAAAATGTAAGTCTTTATCCTCCCATAATGTTAATTCGTTAATACATTTGTATAATCTGATAAGATGCTACCATAAAATAAAATCAATCACCTTAAGGTAAGGAGGTTTGCATCCTATGGCCTTTCCTTTTGATGACCGGTGTAGAGATGCCCCCATTTTTCCCCTGAAAAGTAAACGAAAACATATAAAGAGACAAAAGAAGATAAATCTGTCATGAAGGTATAGTAATGAGCACTTAAGAAGTACTATAATAATGAACTGTCAAGATTACTATGCAATGCAAAAGCGTTTAAGGTACAATATTAATACAAAGCAATGTTGTCTATATATTCCCTTATAAGGGGAGTAAACAGTAAAAAGAACCAACCACTAACTTTCAGAGATCCATAAATTTCCTAGCACCTAATAAATTTATCACTTATTAAGGAAACCCTAAGAGTTAACCCTAACATTAAATGGAAATGACATTTTTTTCATTTGCTATCACTCACTATGGCACTTTACAACACAATTAAGACTCTTTAAACCACTTAAGTAGTTTATTTGAGTAACTTCATTTCCTTGAGACAGTAACTAGAAAATTGTATTAACCACCTTGGAAGACACCACTTCAATAAAATTCTTTACATTCCAAGTAAAATCAACAAACCAAATAACTTATACCACTTTGCTATAGAATTTTCAGCACTCCCATCCATTCCAGGGCCTGAATCAAATATTCTAATCCTGTCCTTGAACAACTTCACACTGCAAATAGAGTGAAGTATAGGTCAATTTTAAAATTTATTGAAGCAAATAATCAAGTGACAGTTTAAGCGAAAATGGAAAATGCCACCAAAAATTTGATAGTTCACTTGAAAAACCAACAAATTAATCAACTTCAAAAGTTCATACCTGATTAATCTCCTCTCATTCTCATGATTAGACCATACAGCTTGCAATGAATTATCCTGATAAGCACATACATAAAGTGAGTCACTACAAAATTATTATATTGTATATGAACCGAAAGTGAAATGCTTACAATTAAGTCAGCAAGGGCAGATTCAAATGAGTATTCTTCAGGTAACTCCTTTAACAAATCAGTATCTGGAGTAAGATCCCACATATTCTACAAAACCCAAAAAGGAGAAGTCACTTGCTATTTGAATCAGGCAGACTGAGCAAAGATTCACATTCTTAAAATAGCAAAATAAAATAAAATAGCAACAAACCTCAAATGTTTTTGCTTCAACTGTGCCATCCTGTATTGAAATGGAATTTATCAAAATGAGCAAAACGAAAAGAACAGAAATATGTAAACAGAAAGGCAAAAAACTGACCCGAAGCCTTAACAAATAGGATTCTCTGGGATTGTACTTGCTGAAATCCAAGTCAAAAACCTTCTTGTCAAAAGGATCCAAAATATACAAGTTGGGGCTCTTCCAATTAATCTGCTTCCTGTGCGACTCAGTTCTGCACTTCAAGGCTAAATACTCTCCCTGTATAGCTTCCAGAAGCTGATCAAAGGACATAGCACTACCGGGTTCGCGGATTTTCATCTCCAAAGTGGTACCGTTTGGAAGAAGAACTCGGAAACTAAATGTTTGACCTTTCTGAACACCGCTCGTATCCTCCATGTGTTGCTTCCTTTTGTCCATTTCTGAGTAAACTTGTTTCTTATAACCACCACTCGCACCTCCATCTTCATCGCTAATCCTCTTTTTGGGCGGTGGTTCAGAGTAAACATCTGAGAAAGGCCTTTTGCGGGCTCCATTTGGAGAAGGAGTTCTTAAGTCCATCTGCGCGTTCAAAAACCAGTAACTTCAACTAAACCTCCAGTTTCCTCTCTGAACAACACAAGAAAAAACGAGAAAATACATACATACATATATATATATATATACAGCTTAAGAAATAAGAAAGCATATAAATGCGAGACCATTTTTACCTTTTATGCTTCGGTATAAAATGTGAAGAAAAATTTTCCAACTTTCAACGGTAATGAAACTGGTGGAGTGCTAAAACAAGAGAGGTTTTTGTTGCTGGAGAGGATCGAAAGGGCTTTTTTTGGAGTTCTGAGTTTGCTATTTTAGCAGAGAAGAGGGAGAGGGGAATGGTGGAAAATGGACAGACATGCATGAGATATATATATATATTACGGCTCAGGCTATTGTGCGCCGGTATCGTAAATGCATCGGGTGCGGGGTGTAATGTGTTGTGTATATGTTGGTGATTTTTTCTTTTTTTGGGAAAAAGGGTCCATTAAACCATCCGACTTTATCTAAAAAAATTAATTAAGCTACTAAAATTTTTAAAGTAACAATTAAACTTATCAACATTGTATTTTTATCTACAACTAGTATTTGTGCACGTGCGTTGCACGGAATGAATTTGTTATAAAATTTTTAAAATATTTAAATTGATATACAATTGTATAAATTATAACATCGAATATTATATAATATAATTGAAAAATTGAGTTACACCGATTATGTTTTCTGATGTTATCAATATTTTGGTATAATAAAATCCAAAAATCGGTTAGTGATCTGTTATCACCGGTCATTAGGGTTTTGGTCAACATTTTAGTCAACTCCGGCATAGCAGGTCACTGATTGGTTTTTGGACCTTATTGCATCAAAATACAATGTTGATTGTTTAATTACTACTTTAAAAAGTTTAAGAACCTAATTGACTTCTTAGGTAAATTCGATGACTTATTTGACCATTTTTTCTTCTCTTTTTTGTGTGTTTACAATTAGTCGTTACTTATTACAGTATGCCACCTAATATTTAATCATGCTTTTTAAATTTTTTTCACATTACATTCTTAACTTTTATTAATTTTTCACAAACTCACAATTAGTGCTCTTTTTAAGATTTTATTATTCTATCATTTAATAAATATGACTAATATGTAATTTAATCATTCAATTAAAAAAGTTTATAAGAGGGAGAGAAATTATATGTTGGAATAGATGCTTGAATAATAAAATTACATGTTAGTTCTCTTTATTAAATGGTGAAATAACACAAATTTAAACGATGAATTAATTGTGACAAACAAATAAAAGTCGGTGATAATGTGACAAAATTAAAATAATATAACTAAATGTGACAATATCACAATTTTCCTACTAAAGTACAAAGAGTTAATGCTCGCACATTGGAATTCGAACCTGAGACCTCTTAATATTATATATATGTAATGGAATTGTAGATGCATGTATCATATCCAACTCTTTATCATAACTAGTATTTTCACCCGTGCGATGCACGGAATGGATTTGTTGTAATATATTTGGATCGATATATAATTATTTAAACTAGAACATCAAATATTATATAGTGCAATTGAAGGTATAGTTTGGATCGTTTATGTGTTTTTATGTTATCATTGCTTGAATTTGAACAAATAATTGCTCAAATTAATAGCTAATGTGTAGATGTGCGCATGCGGTGCTGTAACTTTGGACATTTTATTTATCATTGTTCATTATTTTTATAAATTAGGGAAATGTGCTTGTTGTCTAGCAACTCAGTTATAAGAATGAATTGATATCCTAATTCATTTGTATGGAAAATATATTTTTGTCTAGAATTATAGCAATTTTGCCATTAAAAAAAAACATAATATCCGATTTTATTTACACGTTATTGAAATCTCTTTGTAAACAGCATTGGTAGTAGCAACACAATCTTGTCCATCTTCGTCTAGAGCTAACACATTTAGTCCATCAGGATGGGTGACTCGAGTGAAAATATATAATGGTAGAATATCAGTCAATTAGTGATTCTTTTATATTTTCAGTCAATTAGTAATATCAGATTTATTTTCAGCATTTATTTTTTATATCCTGTCAATTAGTCAATTAGAATATTAGATATAGTGATATTTTTACCTAATTTTCGTTCCATTTTAATTTATGATGTAGAATATTTTTATTGAAATATTTATATATTACATAATTCCATATAAGGAATACACGTTAATTATTTCCTTATTTATATAATTCCATATAAGGAATACACGTTAATTATTCCCTTGTTTATATAATTCCATATAAGGAATACACGTTAATTATTTCCTTATTCAAAACATGTACACGTTAATAATATTTTCATGATTAATTAGTCTATATTTTAATTAGTCTATATTCATAATATTCTGTGTAATATTAATTAATTTTTTGTTTTATATATATATTACATAATATCATATAAGGAATACAAGTTAATTCAAAAAAAGGTAAACGTTAATACCTAATTCATTAATTAGTCTATATTCATAATATTTCATGTATTGTTAATTAATTTTTGGTTATATATATATATTACATAATACCATATCAGGAATACACATTAATTATTTCCTAATTCAAAAAATGTACACGTTAATATATTTTATAATTTATTCAATTGACTCAGTTATGAATTGGTTCAACCAATTCCGATTTCGTGTAATATTACCATAATAATATTTTCATAATTAATTAGTCTATATCCTGTCATATTTAAAATATTTTTTATTCAATTGACTCATTTATGATTTGGTTAAACCAATTCCGTGTAATATTACCACAATAATATTTTCATAATTAATTAGTCTATATTTTGTCATATTTAAAATATTTTTTATTCAATTGACTCATTTATGAATTGGTTCAAACAATTCCATGTAATATTATCATAATAATATTTAATAATTAATTAGCCTATATTTTGTCATATTTAAAATAATTTTTATTCAATTAATAGAGACATGTACAATTAGGCTCCTCCATTTCTTCGTAGTATATCACAAAGCATAATTAACTAGTCAATACTTAATAAAATTTATTATTAATTTTACTATTAATATTAGGAAATTATATAAATAATTTATACTACTAATTAGACCGTGCAACGCTCATGTGAGCATAATTAATATATTTTTTATTCTACAAAAATATCATAAATTAATATTATGCTAACTAATAATTAATAATTAATAAAATTTATTATTAATTTGACTATTAATATAGATTTGTATAAATATTTGTTATTCAATTGACTCATTTATGAATTGGTTCAACGAATTCCGTGTAATATTTACAAAATCGGAACTATATTGTTAAAATTGTATTTTTAAAATATTAAATAAACTATATAAATTAAATTGTTAAATTATACATTGCAAAAATGCAAGTACCGGACCTAAATTAGGATATTTGATTTTAATTCAATTAAATTCGTTAAAGGATGTTATTAATTCACAAACTAAAAACATAGTGCAGAATATGAGTAAATTTTATATATATATATATATATATAATCGCACTCAGGTGCGAATGCTTTACCCAGGCGCGAAATAGGAATGAATTCTGTTCGTCCACGTGTCCAGATCTAATGGATGAGAAACCCTGATTTTTTAAAAAAATACGGTGGCATTTTCGTAAATAATTGAACATCGAAGTGCAAATAAAATGTATTACAAGTGCATGTAAAATGTATTATAGGTGCAAGTAAAAATTTACACTGAGCATCAATACTTAGTTGCACCAATAGTTTTAAGTAGTTGCACCTATAGTTCTAAGTAGTTGCACACATTGTTATAAGTATTTGCACCTAGGTGTATGAATGTTTGCGAGTGGTTTTCAGGGGTATTATTATTATTACCCGCTGAACTCCGATCAATGAATGTTAACAAGGCAAAATTACATGCACTTATAGGTGAAAGTAGGTGCACCTATAGTTATAAGTAGTTGCACTTATAGTTATAAATAGTTGCACATATAGTTATAAGCACACCCAGGTGCATGAATGTTTGCGGAAAGTGAATGCTAACAAGGCAAAATTACATGCACTTATAGGTGAAAGTAGGTGCACTTGTAAGTGATTTTACTTGCACTTCGATGTTCAATTATTTACGAAAATGCCACCGCATTTTTTTTTAAGTTATTAGATCTGGACACGTGTCGCGCGCTGATTCGTTCCCATTTCCCTCCTGAGCACTTATTCGCACCTGAGTGTATCCCTATTTATATATATATATATATATATATGTTGGTCTCGAAAGGGTGGCGAGAAGTCTAGAGGGGGGGGGGGGGAGGGGGTGAATAGACTTCTCTTAACTTTTCAAACTTTCTTCAAAAACACACAGGGCAAATAACACTTTGATAATTTCAACTCTAAGTAACAAGCATCAACAAGATAAACAACTTAGAGTGTGCAGCGGAATAGGTAGCTGTAAAGTGTTATGCTTATAAGTGCGGTGGTCAAAGAGATATTCTAAACATGCAACACGTTAGAAACACTTGATATGGTTCAAAGATGATGTACGTAAAGTTTGGCTTGCATGCAAACGTGGGAACTATCAAACCCAGACAGATAAAGATATGCGATAAATCGTAATCGGGTTAGTTCGCAGTTAGAATAAGCATTCATGAAATGTATGAGCAGTAAGTAAATAGAGAGAGAGATTTATAGTGGTTCAGAGGTGGTGTAATCCTCCTAGTCCACTCTTCTCCTTTCACTTCAAGGAGGAAATTCACTATTCTTCGATCACCCAGATACAATAGTGAATAAGTGTCCACCGACACTTCTCCGAGTGTTCCGCACAAAGCTACACTCCTCCAAGGTTTTTCGCAAGCTCCTCTTGTTACTCCGCCTTCCCGAGTACTTCGCACCAAGCTGTACTCCTACACCACGAGAACTACGCACAAAGCTACGTCCTCAAGGGTTTTCACAAGCTCCTCTTGTTACTCTGCCCTTCACCACGAGTGCTACGCACAAAGCTACACTCAAAGCTACACTCAACCAGGGTTTTTCACTCTCTCTAGTTACTCCGCCCTCTTTCTACACTCAGTAGAGAATATTACAAAGAAATAAAATTTCTCTCTCACTCAGACTTGAATTTAATTCTATGAAGCTCTGTTTCCCCCTTTTTCGGCTAATAAAAAAATATAGTTTGTATCTTTTGCTTGTATGTTTTAGCCGTTGTTCAAGTTGTTGAACTGCTCAATCTCTTGGGGTTTTTCTTGCTTAACTGTTCTCTTCTTCTTGTCTTCAAGTCTGCTTGGACAATTTATAGCTAGTAAAAGCTATTTGCCCGTTGATCAACTTTCGATCTCGATCGTCTATTTTGAATTGTAGTTGATCAAAAGATATTGTCAACTTGATCTGAAATATTAGGTAGATGTCTTTTCTCCTTTTGTCAGATGATTTGAATAATTTGCCCGTTGCCGTTTCTTGAATTTTGTAGCCTCCAGATTTTGAATAAATTCGGCGCGGAAATCTTTGACATTTCTGGTCCTTCATAGATACTCTGACATGTCAAGTTGATCAAATAATTTATCTGCTGATTCTTGCTTGAGTATAAAATAATTTCTCCGCGAATCAGCCTTCTTTGAGCGTCTCCGGTTCCACCGTAAAAACTTGATGTTCAGATGAAAATATATCAGTTATTTTCTCCCTGTAAAAACTTCACAGTTGTTCATGGTGAGATGCTCTGTTTCGAATTTCTAGCTTGGTTCACCATACTTGGTGTGTTTTTCCATATGGTGCATGACTTTTGTGAGACTTGAGCATTTTACTTAGTCTCCATATTCTTAGCTAGTCTTCCAATACACTCAGGCTAGTCTCTCATACGGTTTGGTATACTTTGAGCTAGTCTCCCATACATCTTCCAATACACTCAGGCTAGTCTCTCATACGGTTTGGTATACTTTGAGCTAGTCTCCCATACGGTATACGGTCCAATATACTTGACCTTGAGCTAGTCTCCCAAGCTTAAAAATGCTTCACTTGAGATTTGAACTTAAGATCATTTATCATAGCTCACACACATTTCTTCCAACTCCTCTAGCATGGTTCTTAGTGACTTATCTGCATCATAATTGTGTTAAGCTATAATCCCGCTTAACATCTAAAATCAACATGTGATTTTCCAGACTTGTACATGGGTTGCATGATATGGGTGCACCATACTCCGTAGACTCAAATTGACTCAAATAGAATAAAAATGGGGACTACTTGATTTTTCAAAAATACATTCGGCTCATCAAAATTTACAATATATTCCTAACAATTTCCCCCTTTTTGATGATGCCGAAACTTATACCCAAGTCATTTTTGCTTTGTCAATTTTGAAAAATAATTTCTTTTATTCGATTTTATTTCGACTAGCCAATTGACGGGTTTAACAAAAATTGAGACCTAGAGATTTTAATTTTGGACGGTCCTAAACGTATGTTGAGACTATAACGCGGGGCTGCGTATTGATTTTTATCTTTCAATTTTTCTTCCCCCTTTCAATTTTATTTTCTCAATAATACGCATCACACGCAATTACTAAGTCCAATTTAAAATCTTGTGACATAAAAACACAAAATAAATAAATTAACTAGGACTTACTTCGTATGGTACGAAATATTGTCATCATGCAATTTCAACTCATTTTAGCTTAGCATATATAAGATGTCGAATGAAATGTGCTAGCTAAAATAAATTATACACCAAAAATTGATTTGTCAATCAAACTTGTTACCTCCCTTTCAACTTAGCATTGATGAAGTCTCTCAACTTCTTGAAATCCTTCTCGAGGCCCTTGTGTTGATACGGTGCGGCTACTTGTCCGGTGATGTAGTTGCCATAAGCCTCTCTTATATTATCTCCTTTCAACACTCCGGCTTCATGCCAAAAGATGCATTCGTCAAGTGTTCGGCCATCACTCATTTGGTCATTTCGGTGTCCGAACTTCGTTTGAAGCTCTTGCAATTTTTGTATCCTTGTTGCAATTGGCTTCAGTATTGGAGCAATCGGCGTCGGTGGCAACACTCCTAGAGATGTAGAACTTGGGCTCGGACAAGTTCCTCTAAGGTAATCAATCATACTTACACGGCTTGGAGCTCTTGGTGGTGTTGGTCGAATTAGTTCAACCATTGATCCTCTTGGAGCTCTTGGTTTTGTGTACGCATAAGCTTGTGGCACAAAATGACGTGCCAATCCTTCCCCCTTTTCGGCAGCATCTATGAATCGTTGAAAGCTCTTGGTGGAAGAATCTTGCTTGTCACGCACTCCCTCTAGAAGGTCCATGTGAATACGCGATTGAGTTAGTAGACCTTGCACTTGTTGTTCCAAAAGTTTGAGTCTCGACGTAGTATCGGACCCATGCTTTCCCATTTCATTGAACAACTTCATCACATCTTTCTTCAATTCATCTTTGGCCGTGTCAATTTCGATTTTTAATAGGCCTTGCCTATTAAACAATTGTTGAGCACGATCCACCATCTCCTTGTGATAATCATCAAGTTTTGTGTCCATTGCCTCCATCTTTGTTCTCAATCCACCCGTAGATTCTTGTACAATGGCCTTAACATCTCCAACAATCTCTTCTCTTAAGGCTTGAGTATTGATCAAGGGTTCATGTTGCACGGGTGGGGTTGGAATTGGCAAAGGGTGTGCAAAATCATCTCTTGGTGTGGTGATCATTGTATCAACAAGGTTGGGTTCGGCTTCCTCGGTGTTGTAGCAAAGAAGCAATGTTGATCTATTTCTTGGATGATCTTGGTCATAAAACTCATAGGAAGATGGAAAATTAGGAAAATTCCTTGTTTCATCCAAGTTCAAAGAAACCCCTTGACTTGGTGCATTTCCTTCTTCACGAATAGACTCCGTAACCTCCGATACGGGATGTGGAAAGTAAGATTCAAAGCTCAAATTTTCATCTCCAAAATTCGCAGGATATGGATCAAATGCCACGATCTCTACACCATCATTTCTCGCCAAAGAGCCCTCTCCGGGTCCTCTTCGGGTATCTTCTAAAGACATAGCGGTGGCACGGCGAATATCATATGAATCAAACTCTCCTAAAGGCTCTTCGGTTGTGGCTTCAACCATCACTCCCTTTTCGGTTCTCTTCTTCCTAGCAAGCTTAGTCAAAAAGTGAGACTTAATCACCGAAAGTCGGGTAGCTCTAGCAAGATCCCGTGTGCCTAGCCAATTCAGCACCATTTCTTCCCTTTTCATGGTATTCGGCCCTATTGATTCGGCTAGCAAGCTGTGATCCCCTAATCTCCATGCTCTCCATTCTAGTGCTCTTTTATACTCATCCAAAAGTGCACTATCCGCCCCAATTGTTGATATTTCATCATCACTTCCAACTTCAACTTGATCATTCACAACATCATCCACTTCAACTCTATTTTCCTCAACAAACCCGTGGCTCTCAAAGATAATTGGGTTTGGGTTTTGAGTGGTTAAGGGTCTTGAGATTGGGTGGCTTGATTGTTCTTCGTTGGATCAGACGGCATGGGTGTTTGAACCTTCATGGCTTGGTTCTCGGATATATTGTTTAAGGTTTTGGAAGGGGTTGGGCAATTTTCTTTTTCGGGTGGGTTTTGGTAGGCTTGTGGGTAAGGTAGGATTTTAGGTTCATTGGAGTTGGGTGGCCGAAAGAGGTAGCTATGGTTTGTAATATGCTTGGCTTTGGTAAGGGTGACATTCTTGGTTCTCAAAATCTCACCAACGGCAAACCCGTAACCGATCTCCTGTTGAAACCATCCATCCACCAAAGGTTTCGCCTTCTTTATAGACTCACACAACCTTCCAAACATAAAGGCACCCCAATCCACACAAACATTGTTCAAAATAATGTCCATAATCAACAATTTTTCTTTTGACAACTTGTCACGTCAATGATACCGGGATTCTACACATTTATGAACAATATCCAACAACAATCCATAATCCTTCTTCAAATCTCTTTTGTTACCATTAACCTTCGGAGATAGCGGTGCGTTTGCATCGCGTACCTCGGCCCAAATGGCATTGACATCATGCACATGATTTTCTACCCTCAAATTCGATTCAACAAGATTAAACATCCTCCGAAAATCATCGAGATTAATTTCTACATCAACACCTTTGATCATAGAAATAATTGAGCCATTTTCTATTCTAGCATTCATGTATAATTCGGTCACCTCATCTTTATAGAAACCAACATATCTAAAAGTGCAAAAATTTAACAACCCACAAGATTCTAGAGAGTTGATAATTTTTACCCCAATAGATTTGTCCTCCACTTGCTTATTGAAGTCGGTGACATCTAGAATCATCCCGCTTAGTACACGGCTAGATTTCCTTGTTCCTTCGGTTGTGAATGACTCCATCTCCACTTGATTAATCTCCATTTGAGTAGAAAAAGAATTTAGAAAATTTTTGGGTGCAAGATTGGGTGTTTCGGCAGTGAGGTCCGAAAGAAGGATAGAAGGGATGGGTTTTTGGATTGTGAGGTTATTTGGGTAGGATTTTGGGTTTGGGTGATGGGTTTTAGTGTGTAGAAGATTTTTGTGTAGAGAAATTAGAGTGGGTGTTTGAGTGTTGGGAGATTCTTGGCTTTTTCTTGTGCTATGTTTCCGGCCGGCGAGAGAGAGGAGGAGGAAGAAAACTTTGAGTTCTTCTAGATTTCCAATTCTACCCGTTAGAATTGAGGGAGAAGGGTGAGAAATTACCGTTTTGCCCTCTAGTGGGTAGAGAGAGAGCATTGATCTCCTTGAGGATAAATTCGACCTTCCACATGATTTAAATTTGCCAGCTCAGATTTTTATACTCCATTTGTGAGTACATGGCGCCAAAAATTGTGCTTCAAATAACTGCCAACCTGGAGCAAATCAGATAAAAAAATCTCGAAAATAATCTGTTAGATCAATAAATACACTCCAGATAAATATTATTATTTCAATTTCATATTTCAATAAAGCTGATTTTCTGAAAAGAAACCTGATAAAAATAAATTGATCAGACAGATACCTAATATCTGAAAAGAATTTCAAGTTCCCAAAACAATTAAATCTTTTGACTTTCTAAAATTGGGCCTAACTTGTTTGACTTTTGAATCTCCAAAATGGGCAAGTACTCATCAGAAAATCTATTCTTACACAAACCCAATAGGCATGCAAATATCTAAATTTCCCTTAAATATATTCAATTTCATCAAAATTAACCCAATTAAAAAAAAAAATTGTTCCCCCTAAATTGCATACTAATTTCAAACACATTTAGCAAACAAATTACACAAAACAATTATGCTAAAACGTGACAAATTAAATAGACATACGTATCACATAAATAAATCGCAAATTTAGGTACGCAGTTTTCGTAAGATAAAATTATAATACATTTAGGTACATACAAATTTTACGAAAACATGTACACAATTAAACATATATCATACGTACATACCAAATCAAATTAAAACACATAAGTCACATAGATTACATGCAATACACACAGTACGTATCAAAAATTAACAACAATTAAGAGTTTAGAAAATCCTTAGCTCATTCGATCATTCCCATTTCATGCCTTAGAGTTGCAAAACGAGATTCACACAACGGCTTTGTGAGAATGTCGGCAATTTGATTCTCCGTGGGAACATGATCGATTTTCAAATCTTTCTTTTCGACGTGGTCTCGGATAAAATGGTGTCGAATGTCAATATGCTTGGTTCGCGAATGAAGCACCGGATTTTGGGTTATGGCGATTGCACTTGTATTATCGCATAAAATGCTAACATTTTCGCACTTAATCCCATAGTCCAATAATTGTTGCTTCATCCACAAGATTTGTGCACAACAACTCCCAGCTGCAATATATTCGGCTTCGGCAGTGCTCGTAGCTATGGAGTTTTGCTTTTTGCTGAACCAAGAGACCAATCTTCCCCCTAAGAACTGGCATGTCCCTGAGGTACTTTTTCGGTCTATTTTACAACCTGCAAAATCTGCAACTGAATAACCAGTTAGTGTAAAATCTCCTTCTTTGTGATACCATAATCCCACATTGATTGTTCCTTTGAGATATCGAATTATCTTCTTGGTTGCAATCAGATGACTCTCTTTGGGCTTTGATTGGAATCTTGCACATACGCCAACCGAGTAGGATATGTCCGGTCTGCTTGCGGTTAAGTATAGTAACGATCCAATCATCCCTCGATACATCGTTTGATCGACGTCTTTTCCTTCACCATCTTTATCCAATTTTTGAGATGTACTCATGGGAATTTTGACTGAGGATTTTTCATCTAAGCCAAATTTCTTGATAAGATCTCTTGTGTACTTGGCTTGATTTATGAAAATTCCTTCTTCAAGTTGCTTGACTTGCAGTCCCAAAAAGTAATTTAATTCTCCCATCATACTCATCTCGAACCTGTTCTGCATGAGCTTAGAAAATTTCTCACATAAAGATTTATCAGTACTTCCAAAGATAATATCATCAACATAAATTTGTACTAATAAAATGTGATTATTTTCTTGAATTCTAAAGAGGGTTTTGTCGACTAGACCTTTGGTGAATCCACAACTAATTAAGAACATTGACAAGGTGTCGTACCAAGCTCGCGGAGCTTGTTTTAACCCATACAATGCCTTCTTTAATTTGTAGACTTGATCACCAACGTCTTTTACCTCAAAACCAGGTGGTTGTTCGACGTAAACTTCTTCTTCAAGTAAGCCATTAAGAAATGCGCTCTTTACGTCCATTTGATATACCACGAAATTCTTGTGCGCTGCATATGCTAGGAATATCCGGATTGCTTCGAGTCGTGCGACGGGGGCGAATGTCTCATCAAAATCAATTCCTTCTTCTTGTGAATATCCCTTCGCGACTAATCTTGCTTTATTCCTAACAATGACGCCGTCTTCGTTTGCTTTGTTCCTAAAGACCCATTTAGTGCCAATTACATTTTGGTGCGTTGGTCTTGGAACAAGTTTCCATACATCGTTGCGCTTGAATTGATCTAATTCCTCTTGCATGGAATCTATCCAACTTGGATCGGCTAAAGCTTCATCAATTTCTTTCGGTTCCAGTTGAGATAGAAAGCATGAGAACATTGCATCTTGTTGTTGGTTCCTAGTAGATGATCGCGTCTTCACTCCGTCACTTGGATCTCCAATGACTAAGTCATGTGTGTGACTTCTTAGCCATTTTCGATTTGGTTGGAATTTTGTTGGATTCTCAGAGTTTCCTTCTTGATGTGATTCCACTTGTTGTGTATTAATGACGGTTGCATCTTCGGGTTCAACTACTGGAATTTCTTCTTGTGCAATTTCAGTTGTGCGTGATATTTCGGGTATCACATTTGATATTGCCTCAATTTGGTGATCACCCATATCACTTGATTCTTCTACTTCCTGCAACACATTGTCTTCGAATAAATCATTAGATTTAATTAAATCACGATTACCTTCACCATTTTTGCCGTTGTTGTCGTGATTTTCATCGAACACAACGTGAATCGATTCTTCTACCACCATTGTTGATTTGTTGAATATTCTATATGCCTTGCTGGTAGATGAATATCCCAAGAATATTCCTTCGTCCGCTCGCTCGTCAAAAGTCTTTAATTGAGACTTTCCATTAACAAGTACAAAACATTTACAACCAAATGTATGAAAATAGGTGAGATTGGGTTTTCTCCCTTTCCAATTCATAAGGTGTTTTGTTATAAGACTTGTGGATTAGACTGCGATTTTGAGATAGCACGCCGTGTTAATTGCTTCTGCCCAAAATCTTTTTGGGATCCGGCGGCCGTTATCATGACTCGTGCGGCTTCCTTGAGTGTTCGATTTCTTCTTTCAGCTACACCATTTTGTTGCGGCGTTCGTGCGGCAGATAATTGATGTAAGATTCCTTGTGAATTGCAATAGGATTGAATCACTCTGTTTACGAACTCTGTTCCTCGATCGGTTCGTATAGTTGCAATCTTCATGTCCTTTTCGACTTGTAGTAGCTTTAATAGCTCTGGCAGCTTTGATAAGACTTCATCCTTTTTCTTGATGAATATTGTCCAAGTGTACCTAGAAAAATCATCAACAACAACCAAAGTATATTTCTTACCACTTATACTTACTGGGTCTACTGGACCAAATAAATCCATGTGCAGTAGACTTAAGGGTCTTGATGTTGACTCTTGAGCTTTGACTTTGAATGATGCTTTGATTTGTTTTCCTTTCTGGCATGCATCACAAATTTGATTTTTCTTGAACACAATGTTGGGTAGTCCTTCGACTAGATTATTTCTTGTAAGCTTGTTGATGGTTTTGAAATTCAAATGATTTAGCCTTCTGTGTCATTCCCAACAAGCTTCATTCGAATTATTTGCCATCAAGCATACGGATTCCTTTGTTGTGCTCCAATCTACAACATACATATTTTTCTTTCTTGATCCGGCGAGTACGACTTCATTCGTAGATTCGTCCTTGACTTGACATTTGCCTTTGTAAAATTCTACAAGATATCCTTTGTCGCAAAATTGACTTGTACTAAACAAGTTGAATTTTAATCCTTCGACATAAAATACGTCATCAATTCGTAGACCATTTTTCACAATTGCGCCGGTTCGTTTTGTCATTCCATATCGATCGTTTCCACCGAAAACTACTTTTGGTACTTCGATACTTTTGAACTCAACTAGACTAGCTTTATTGCCGGTCATATGTCGAGAGCAACCGCTATCGAAATACCAAACTTCCTGCAAGACAGATTAATTATTTTTAGGTACCCATGCTTGATTGGGTCCTTTTGTGTTAGTAATTTTTGGCATCCAAATCCACCTAGATCCCATTGATCCAAGAGTAGGTGATTTGTAACCATTAAAAACATTATAATCATAGCGCACTTTCGAATAATGATTCGGTGCGGGTTGGGAAGCAGATAGTTGCTTGATTCTATGAAAAAGAGCAAATCTGAACTTGGTCCATGGTTTGTTATCAAGCGACCAATCTTGTTCTGAGGGATATAATCTCCCAGCCCCAATTCTCGGAATTCTTCCCATATTCCTATGAGGTTTTGTTGCACTAGACTCTTTGGTTCTCTTGGGAGATACAAATTTTTGCCTTTTAAAAATTTGTTGCCTATCCGAGACATTAAATTTTTTATTCGGCTTTGCAACATTTTTCTTGGCATTTATTTGATTACCAACTCCTTGTCTCATTGTGCTATACTGACTTTTTACAAATTTTACCACTGGGACTTTATTAATTAAAGTAGTAGTAGAATTAGTCAGTTTCACAGGGGTTTGAGAACATGATGGATCGTAGCCTAGTCCGGCTTTATCTCCAGCGGGTTTCTGCATGTTTACCATTTTATCCATTATTTTGGATGAATTTGTAAATGATGCGATTACTTCCCGAAGGTTATGTTCTCGAACCTCTCTAGCTTTGCACTCTTCTTGAAGTCGAGCATTTTCGGCTTTCAAATTACTCATTTCATTTAGAGCATTTTGCAATTTTTGTGACATTTCTTCCTTTTCAAGAATTAATGTATTATTGCGCTCTTTGATTTGAGTATGAGTGGCCATGACCTTTTGACAATCTTCCATAAGACTTTGAAATGATTCTTGAGTCTGGAAAGAAGTGTCAACTGAACTAAAAGAACTAAAAGAGCTAGAAGATACCTCTTCGTCGATTTCACGCGCCATATAGCATTCCTCATGTTCGGATGTCTTGCCCACTAGGCATAGCAGCGTCGTATCTTCTTGTGATGAATCACTCTCGTCACTAGATGATTCTTCGGATTCACTTGCTTCTAACGGATCGCTTATTAGTGCCTTCCGTTTGCCCTTTTTGAATTTCTTCTCTTTGGATTTGTATTCCACCTGTGGAGAAGTATTCGAATTTTTGTCCGCCTTGGGGTGTGGACATTCGGCCATAAAATGTCCAGGTTTTCTACAATTGTAACACATGTTTGTGTTATCTTCGACCGGTTCCCTTCTTGATCTTCTATTTTCTCGAAAGAAATTTCCTTGTGGTGATCCTTTGTTCTTTCGCATGAACTTCTTGAATTTCCTAACAAATAGAGAAAATTGATCGTCAGATAAAAAATCATTATTTCCTACTGACCTTGATGTTGAGGGTTCTTCGGCCATCAATGCGGATGTTCGTTCATCACGTTCTTCCTCGACTCGTGTCTTCATTTCGAACTCATACGCCTTAAGATCACTAAAGAGTTTATCCGTAGATAATGTCCTTAGATCTCTATGATCGCGCATTGCGGTCACCTTCATATCCCAATTTGTAGGTAGTCCGCGTAACACTTTGAGAGATATTTCTTTCTGGGTAATGGTCTTTCCCAGATCCGTGATCTCTCCAAGAATTTTGATTAATCGAGCTTCTATGTCGGTGATGCTTTCGTTCGGTAGCATTTTGAAATCTTCGAACCTCTTCATGGCAATGGTTAGTTTGTTGTCTTTTTCTTGTTCATCGCCTTCACCGATTCCGATAAGTGTATCCCATATTTCTTTTGCTGTAGTGCACTTTCGAATCTTTGGAAATATGGTGTCATCGACCGCTTTGAACAAAATATCTTTGGCAATGTTGTCCAAATTATTTCGCCCTCTATCTTCCTTTGTCCACTCCATTTTTGGCTTTGGAATATATCGTGGAGCATTTGGAGTTAGTGCGGCGGCAGTGTTAACTTCCATAATTTGGATAGGACCATTTGCGATGACTTCCCACATTTCGTCATTTAAAGCAGATAAGTGCACCTGCATACGTATTTTCCAATCATCAAATTTATCAAGTGAGAAAAGCAAATTTTGAGCAAGAGTCATATCTCTCTTCATCTTGAAGATTTTTAGATCTATCTAGCAGTCAAAATTGACTCAAATAGACAACCGCTCTGATACCACTTGTTGGTCCCGAAAGGGTGGCGAGAAATCTAGAGGGGGGGGGGGGTTGAATAGACTTCTCTTAACTTTTCAAACTTTCTTCAAAAACACACAGGGCAAATAACACTTTGATAATTTCAACTCTAAGTAACAAGCATCAACAAGATAAACAACTTGAAGTGTGCAGCGGAATAGGTAGCGGTAAAGTGTTATGCTTATAAGTGCGGTGCTCAAAGAGATATTCTAAACATGCAACACGTTAGAAACACTTGATATGGTTCAAAGATGATGTACGTAAAGTTTGGCTTGTATGCAAACGTGGGAACTATCAAACCCAGACAGATAAAGATATGCGATAAATCGTAATCGGGTTAGTTCGCAGTTAGAATAAGCATGCATGAAATGTATGAGCAGTAAGTAAATAGAGAGAGAGATTTATAGTGGTTCAGAGGTGGTGTAATCCTCATAGTCCACTCTTCTCCTTTCACTTCAAGGAGGAAATTCACTATTCTTCGATCACCCAGATACAATACTGAATAAGTGTCCACCGACACTTCTCCGAGTGTTCCGCACAAAGCTACACTCCTCCAAGGTTTTTCGCAAGCTCCTCTTGTTACTCCGCCTTCCCGAGTACTTCGCACCAAGCTGTACTCCTACACCACGATAACTACGCACAAAGCTACGTCCTCAAGGTTTTTCACAAGCTCCTCTTGTTACTCTGCCCTTCACCACGAGTGCTACGCACAAAGCTACACTCAACCAGGGTTTTTCACTCTCTCTAGTTACTCCGCCCTCTTTCTACACTCAGTAGAGAATATTACAAAGAAATAAAATTTCTCTCTCACTCAGACTTGAATTTAATTCTATGAAGCTCTGTTTCCCCCTTTTTCGGCTAATAAAAAAATATAGTTTGTATCTTTTGCTTGTATGTTTTAGTCGTTGTTCAAGTTGTTGAACTGCTCAATCTCTTGGGGTTTTTCTTGCTTAACTGCTCTCTTCTTCTTGTCTTCAAGTCTGCTTGGACAATTTATAGCTAGTAAAAGCTATTTGCCCGTTGATCAACTTTCAATCTCGATCGTCCATTTTGAATTGTAGTTGATCAAAAGATATTGTCAACTTGATCTGAAATATTAGGTAGATGTCTTTTCCCCTTTTGTCAGATGATTTGAATAATTTGCCCGTTGCCGTTTCTTGAATTTTGTAGCCTCCAGATTTTGAATAAATTCGACGCGGCAATCTTTGACATTTCTGGTCCTTCATAGATACTCTGACATGTCAAGTTGATCAAATAATTTATCTGCTGATTCTTGCTTGAGTATAAAATAATTTCTCCGCGAATCAGCCTTCTTTGAGCGTCTCCGGTTCCACCGTAAAAACTTGATGTTCAGATGAAAATATATCAGTTATTTTCTCCTTCATGATCCTTGTAAAATAATATATTGGTGCATGGCTTTTGTGAGACTTGAGCATTTTACTTAGTCTCCATATTTTTAGCTAGTCTTCCAATACACTCAGGCTAGTCTCTCATACGATTTGGTATACTTTGAGCTAATCTCCCATACGGTATACGGTCCTCTCATACGATTTGGTATACTTTGAGCTAATCTACCATACGGTATACGGTCCAATATACTTGACCTTGAGCTAGTCTCCCAAGCTTAATAATGCTTCACTTGAAATTCGAACTTAGGATCATTTGGCATAGCTCACACGCGTTTCTTCCAACTCCTCTAGCATGGTTTTTGGTGACTTATCCGCATCATAATTGTGTTAAGCTATAATCCCGCTTAACATCTAAAATCAACAAGTGATTTTCCAGACTTGTACATGGGTTGCATGATATGGGTCCACCATACTCCGTAGACTCAAACTGACTCAAATAGAATAAAAATGGGGATTACTTGATTTTTCAAAAATACATTCGGCTCATCAAAATTTACAATATATTCCTAACAATATATATATATATATATATATATATATATATATATATATATTACATAATATCATATAAGGAATACACGTTAATTCAAAAAAAAGATAAACGTTAATACCTAATTCATTAATTAGTCTATATTCATAATATTTCATGTATTGTTAATTAATTTTTGGTTATATATATACTACATAATACCATATCAGGAATACACATTAATTATTTCCTAATTCAAAAAATGTATACGTTAACAATATTTTCATAATTTATTCAATTGACTCAGTTATGAATTGGTTCAACCAATTCCGATTCCGTGTAATATTACCATAATAATATTTTCATAATTAATTAGTCTATATCCTGTCATATTTAAAATATTTTTTATTCAATTGACTCATTTATAATTTAGTTAAACCAATTCCGTGTAATATTACTACAATAATATTTTCATAATTAATTAGTCTATATTTTGTCATATTTAAAATATTTTTTATTCAATTGACTCATTTATGAATTGGTTCAAACAATTCCATGTAATATTATCATAATAATATTTAATAATTAATTAGCCTATATTCTGTCATATTTAAAATAATTTTTATTCAATTAATAGAGACATGTACAATTAGGCTCCTCCAGTTCTTCGTAGTATATTACAGAGCATAATTAACTAGTCAATACTTAATAAAATTTATTATTAATTTTACTATTAATATTTGGAAATTATATAAATAATTTATACTACTAATTAGACCGTGCAACGCTCATGTGAGCATAATTAGTATATTTTTTATTCTACAAAAATATCATAAATTAATATTATGCTAATAACTAATAATTAATAATTAATAAAATTTATTATTAATTTGACTATTAATATAGATTTGTATAAATATTTGTTATTCAATTGACTCATTTATGAATTGGTTCAACGAATTTCGTGTAATATTTACAAAATCGGAACTATATTGTTAAAATTGTATTTTTAAAATATTAAATAAACTATATAAATTAAATTTGATTAAATTGTTAAATTATACATTGCAAAAATGCTAGTACCGGACCAAAATTAGGATATTTGATTTTAATTCAATTAAATTCGTTAAAGTATGTTATTAATTCACAAACTAAAAACATAATGTAGAATATGAGTAAAATATATATATATATATATATATATATATATATATATACACACACTAATTTTTTACGCGCATTGCACGATTGAGATAATGCCCAATGTGTTTTTTTAATAAGTACTTTAAAGTATATCAAGGTAAGATTATATTGGAATTGTTCATACTTAGATAATTGAATGTTAAATTTGCGTATTTAAATAGACAATTCTAAATTTACGATAATATAGTCAAGATTGATTATAATTGTCAATAAAATAATTGTATAGGTATGGTTGAAACCAAATACGGGACATAAGGGAGAGCAAATAAAAATTAGGGCATAAAATATTAAATATATACTAATATTGAAGAGTTAACTGCGGATTGCCAAACAAGGACATTGCAAGATAGTTTCTCACTTCAATTTGTTGTGTGATTTGAATACTCTTTTTGTCAATAAATCTCCCAAGTAGTTAATATGATTGGCTTAATTATATTTTTATATTTTTTTTTTATTTTTTAAAACTATTATTATTATTATTATTATTATTATTATTATTATTATTATTATAATAATATACCCTAGGTTATTTTACATTTTAATCTAAACAGCTAATTTTTTCAAATATATTTTTACCAACCGTTGACATAATTCGTTGGTCAAATTCGCTAATATAATCCGCTAACGCTAACCGCTAATAAATGATTGCCAAACAAGGACATTGCGAGGTAGTTCTCACTTCAATTTGTTGTGTGATTTGAATACTCTCTTTTTCAATAAATCCCTCAAGTAGTTAATATGATTGACTTTATTAATTATATTTTTTTTTAATTTTTCATGGTGTTAATAAAATACTTGGTAAATAAATATATAGCATTATTTTGTATTATAACTTTGATATTTAATTAAAAAGAGTGATGTTTTTACCAACCGTTGATATAATTCGTTGGTCAAATTCGCTAATATAATCCGCTAACGCTAACCGCTAATAAATGATTGTCAAACAAGGACATTGCGAGATAGTTCTCACTTCAATTTGTTTTGTGATTTGAATATTCTTTTTGTCAACAAATCTCTCAAGTAGTTAATATGATTAACTTTATTAATTATATTTTTTTTATTTTTCATGGTATTAATAAAATACTTGGTAAATAAATATATAACATTATTTTGTATTATAACTTTGATATTTAATTAAAAATAGTGCACAAAAAAATATAATAGACAATGTAGTGAATATAATCAATTGATGAATTTGAATGTAAATAATTTTTACATTAGAGAAATATAAAGACAATATAACTAATAAAATTATTTCTCTTAATTAATTTATTGATAATGAATAAATTTTTTTTTTAATAAAGACATTGTAGGGACAATGTAGCGAATATAATCAATTTATGAATTTGAATGTAAAGAATTTTTATATTGGAGAAAAATAAATACAATATAACTAATCAAATTATTTCTCTTATTTAATTTATTGATAATGATTTTTTATTTTTGAATAAAGACATTGTAGACACATAATTCTAAATTAAAAAAATGCATATGTATTATATTTTTTTTTTGTAGCTACTAAATTATTATTTAATTTAATAAGATTAAAATAGAGTACTAATTATGCCAACTTTGATTGGGATGAGGTTCGAACCTAAGACCTTTCTTATTGAAATCAATGAGTAAGTTAACTGTGAACTAACCGAAATTAACGAAAAAGATAATATTTAACGGAAAAGTTAACGGATAATCATATTCATTAAGGATAAATTAGGAAATCTTAAAGAAAAATTAAAATCTGATCAATATGAGCCATTCATTTGATTAAAAAATTTGACCGTCATTTTTTTCTACCCATTATAGGTCTAACTCTCTTGGGCTCTTATTAGTATACTAGTTTTTTACGTGCATTGCGCGATTGGGATAATGCCCAATGTTTGTTTTGTTTTTTTTTTTTTTTTTTTTTTTTTTAAATAAGTACTTTAAAGTATATTAAGGCAAGATTATATTGAAATTGTTCATGCATAGATAATTGAAGGTTGAATTTGCGTATTTAAATAGGTAATTCTTCTCCCAAAGGTTGAGTCCCCAACCCCAAGGGTCCCCACACTCCGACCCGACAGAGCATTGTGGGAAGTTGTAAATCACGGTGACTCAATGATTTAGCAGACAGGACCAAAGGCCGGTGCGCACAAGCAATCTGCCCACTTTGGACATAATTCCCGCACTGTCGTCGCCGAGGTTCAAACCTTGGTCTCTTCTCCCAAATACTGCCCACTAAATTAACCATTGAGCTAAGCCCGTGCGGGTTAAATAGGTAATTCTAAGTTTACAAATGCAAGATAATATAGTCAAGATTGATTATAATTGTCAATAAAATAATTGTATAGGTATGGTTGAAACCAAATACGGGACATAAGGGATAACAAATAAAAATTAGGGCATAAAATATTAAATATATACTAATATTGTTTGAGGAGATTTCGACATTAGGATTTGTGGTTAAGTTTTATTAAGACTTTAATATTAGAATTAGATTGATGGTGTAGTTATAATTCTATATTAGACTTTAATATTAGAATTAGACTAACGGTGAATTAACGGTATTTAACGGAAAAGTTAAATGGATAATCATATAATTAAGGATAAATTAGAAAAACTTAAAATAAAAAAATTAAAACTTGAACAATCTGAACCATTCATTTGATTTAATAATTTGGCGGTCATTTTTCTACCCAATGTTAATAATTAAATAAATTCGTTGGTCAAATCCGCTAACGCTAACCGCTAACTGCTGATTGTCAAACAAGGACATTGTAAGGTAGTTCTCACTTCAATTTGTTGTGTGATTTGAATACTCTCTTTGTCACAAAATCTCTCTAGTTAATATGGTTGGCTTTATTAATTATATATTTTTTAATTTTTTCATGGTATTAATAAAATACTTAGTAAATAAATATATAGCATTATTTTGTATTATAACTTTGATATTTAATTAGAAAAATAGTGCACAAAAAAGATAATAGACAATGTAGTGAATATAATCAATTGATGAATTTGAATGTAAAAATTTTTACATTTGAGAAAAATAAGAACAATATAACTAATGAAAATATTTATCTTAATTAATTTGTTGATAATGAATAATTTTTTTTCACTGAAATAAGACATTGTAAGGACAATGTAGCGAATATAATCAATTAAAAAATTTGAATATAAAGAATTTTTATATTGTAGAAAAATAAAGACAATATAACTAATAAAATTATTTCTCTTATTTAATTTATTGATAATGAATATTTTTTTTTGAATAAAGGCATTGTGGACACATAATTCTAAATTAAAGAAATGCATATCTATAATTTTTTGTTGTAGCTACTAAATTATTATTTATATTTATATAATTTAATAAGAGTAAAATAGAGTAGTAATTATGTCAACTTTGTTTGGGATGAGGTTCGAACCTAAGACCTTTTTTTTTTATTGAAATCAATGAGTAAGTTAACGGTGAACTAACGGTAATTCTTAAAATTTTAACGGAATTAGTAACGGTGTGTGGGTATTTTAGGAAATTTTAATGTAAAATTTAAATCTTATCAATCTTTTAATCAATCTGAGCCATTCATTTGATTAAAATCTGTGACCGCCATTTTTTCTACCCATTATAGGCCTAACTCTCTTAGGCTCTTATTAGTATAGTAGATATATATATATAGTAGATATTGAAATCAATGAGTAAGTTAACTGTGAACTAACCGAAATTAACGGAAAAGATAATATTTAACGGAAAAGTTAACGGATAATCATATTCATTAAGGATAAATTAGAAAATCTTAAGAAAAAATTAAAATCTGATCAATATGAGCCATTCATTTGATTAAAAAATTTGACCGCCATTTTTTCTACCCATTATAGGTCTAACTCTCTTGGGCTCTTATTAGTATATATATATATATATATATATATATATATATATATATATATATATATTACATAATATCATATAAGGAATACACGTTAATACCTAATTCATTAATTAGTCTATATTCATAATATTTCATGTATTGTTAATTAATTTTTGGTTATATATATATATTACATAATACCATATCAGGAATACACATTAATTATTTCCTAATTCAAAAAATGTACACGTTAACAATATTTTCATAATTTATTCAATTGACTCAGTTATGAATTGGTTCAACCAATTCCGATTCCGTATAATATTACCATAATAATATTTTTATAATTAATTAGTCTATATCCTGTCATATTTAAAATATTTTTTATTCAATTGACTCATTTATGATTTGGTTAAACCAATTCCGTGTAATATTATCACAATAATATTTTCATAATTAATTAGTCTATATTTTGCCATATTTAAAATATTTTTTATTCAATTGACTCATTTATGAATTGGTTCAAACAATTCCATGTAATATTATCATAATAATATTTCATAATTAATTAGTCTATATTCTGTCATATTTAAAATAATTTTTATTCAATTAATAGAGACATGTACAATTAGGCTCTTCCAATTCTTCGTAGTATATCACAGAGCATAATTAACTAGTTAATACTTAATCAAATTTATTATTAATTTGACTATTAATATTAGAAAGTTATATAAATAATTTATACTATTAATTAGACCGTACAACACTCATGTGAGCATAATTAATATATTTTTTATTCTACAAAAATATCATAAATTGATATTATGCTAACTAATAATTAATAATTAATAAAATTTATTATTAATTTGACTATTAATATAGATTTGTATAAATATTTGTTATTCAATTGACTCATTTATGAATTGGTTCAACGAATTCCGTGTAATATTTACAAAATCGGAATTATATTGTTAAAATTGTATTTTAAAATATTAAATAAACTATATAAATTAAATTGTTAAATTATACATTGCTAAAATGCTAGTACCAGACCTAAATTAGGATATTTGATTTTAATTCAATTAAATTCGTTAAAGGATGTTATTAATTCACAAACTAAAAACATAGTGCAGGATATGAGTAAATTATTAGTTTTGTTTATGTACTCACTAGTATTTTCACCCATGCGATGCACGGAATGAATTTGTTGTAATATATTAAGAGTATTTGAATAGATATATAATTATTTAAATTAGAACATCAAATATTATATAGTGCTATTAAATATATAGTTTGGATCGTTTATGTATTTTTATGTTATCATTGCTTGAATTTGTACAAATAATTGCTCAAATTAATAGCTAATGTCTAGATGTACAAATGCGGTGCTATAACTTTGAAAATTTTATTTATCATTGTCTGTAAAATGTTTTCTTAAAAGAAAAAGTAAAATAAGAAGCCATTAAGCTAAGGCTTATTAAATAAGAGTCTTTTAGCTTCTCAATACTTGTCGACGTTGATGGGCAAACATACAAATAAAAAATAATTTTAAAATATTTTTTACCCCTCATAACGTGTGTAAATCTTACATTTTTAAAAAAAATAAAATTTAATAAATATTATAATTTCTGTTTATAATAATTAAAGAAAAAATAAATAATTCAAATATGTGAACCAATGATTTCAAAATGAAATTAATATACAATTACAAATAAATATAGCATGATTAGATTTACTTTAATTAGTTTTAATTTTCTTAATGAAATGAATTTTCTTTATCAATTTTTTATTAGAGACTAAGGGAGTGTTTCGGTTGCTGGAAAATATTTTAAAAATAAAAATACTTACTAATAAAAAATAATTTTAAAATATTTTTTAATCCCTAAACATGAGAAAATTTTATATTTTAAAAAATACAATTTGATAAATATCATAAATTAATTATTGCAATATCATTTATGTTTACAATGAGAATAATTAAAGAAAAAATAAATAATTCAAATATGTGAATCAATGATTTTAAAATGAAATTAGTATTCAATTACAAATAAATATAGCATGATTAGATTTACTTTAATTAGTTTTAATTTTCTTAGTGAAATGACTTTTCTTTATCAATTTTTTATGTGAGACTAAGTGAGTGTTTGAGTTGTTGGAAAATATTTTTAAAATAAAAATAATTTCAAAATATTTTTTTAACATATGATATGTATTCATATACATATTACGACATCATTAAATCAACGCACTCATTAATCTTCAGGTGGTTTAATAATAATATAAAATTATCCATAACATCTCGACTGACACTGAATTCATATGCGACATCCCAAAATCAGTCACAAATTAAACACGGATATACACACTCTCGCTTTCAACAATTTATAAGTTTTTTTTTTTTTTTTTTTTGAAAGTCAGTCAACAATTTATAAGTTCATTACACATATATTTAAAATTAGAGGGCCTTGATTTCTTTGGCTGATCAGTAACTTGCACAAGCTTCACAACGCCCGTGCACACATCACCTTATATCACATATTACAGGCTAGATGATACCCCCCATCACCAACTTCTTATATAATCTGTTTTATTAGAAATAAAAAACTACAACCTGATTTCGCACAAACGTCTAAACATAGGTCTAGTAACAACTCATAACAAAACAGAATTTGCGTTGCATACAAAGCAATCCTACACACACGCCGTACCTATGTTACCCACATAGTTCCATCATAACCCCTCTCCCACCCCCCACGGTTTCACCTTTAGTACACATATACGCACACACACCACGATATTAACAAATTTGGCGCTCATAATACCTCTGTAATAGTTATACTACAATCATTATCTCTCACTTCGGAACTCATAACATTCGTCGCCCACACGCCGAATCAAAATTTCGGTAATGGACTTCACGAATCAGAATTATAAAGCTATCATTTTACGTATGCAACCGCCTATGTAAATTCCCGCACACACCGCCCATATACCTTTTCCCATACTGGTTAGTCATACCTTCACTAACAGTCCATTTCAAATCAGTCCATTTTACTCCAGAGGCATGGAGGTGCATACACTACAACTACCAAACGCACACACGTACGAACAGACTCTAATACAAAACCAGTCCAAATGCACATACCTATGGTCGCAGTCACCATTCACGCAACCAGAAAATATGTCTCCTTCAATCTCCTTCTGCTCACGTTGGTTTTACTACAGCTCTAAAAACAAAATAAATAATATCTATTACCATTAATATTTCATCTACTCAAATGCTAAATATTACATTTTATTACTAACAAAAAATAATAACAATATTAGAATTACTTCTTTACCCTTATGTTTAAAATACTACCTTAATTACATTACAATTCTCTTTCAACCTCACCCTTCTATTTGTAATGCTTTAATGGATGAGATGAGATCTCATGATCTCTTCTATCTAGGTGACCTCATGGGAATCGGAGCATATCTAAAAACATAATAAGCCTCAATTAAAGTTATATCCTTAATTTATGTCCCTCTTTTTGTATGCAAATAAATATATACATTTTACTTTAAATGCTGTACATTTCAATGTTATTAGACAAAAATACACTTACACAGTTACACCGGTATAACACCGTTATTTTTAATTCTAACATTGATAACACATCATTATTACCATACACCTATATCTATCATATCTTTTTCTTATTTTTTAATTATCATTTTATTAAAATCATTATATATTAATTTAATGCTTAATTATATTTTAATTAAATTTTTATGAATGATAAATTATATGTGTGTACAAAAAATATATTATTATTTGTGTATATATAATTCAAATTATAATTTTTAATTATTTGTATGAAACAATTACATTTTTGGTCCAATGACAATAGGGGTCGTGTTAATTTCAGTACTTTGACATTAAAACTAACAATTTAGTCCCATGATTATGCAATTTCTAACACATTTGGTCCTTCGGACCAAATCACTGACTAAATTTGGCCGAAAAAACATTACACATTTTAAATTAAATATAAATGAGGGCAAATCGGTCAATCTAACTTTTTTTTAAAAAAGGGGAAAATGGTATGCGTAGTACAGTGTTTCCTTCTTCCCTATGTGTTGTATGGCCAAATCAAAGCTATCTTCTGCAAAGTCATAAAGTGTTCATGCTCATGACTTTGGCGGGTGGTAGATGGCTCACGCTCTCTGATTTACCTATTATGGGTCGAAGATTTGGACGTTATGAGTGTGCTGGTTTCGTTTTAATTCTAGCGTGCAGAGGATGAATACAGTTGGTGGGGATATGATGCTCGGTGCAAGTATTTCAATTCTCTGATGAATTTGTTTTCCGGTCATTTAGAGATGGACGTTGTTCTAAGGGTTGCTAGCAAAGCAAATTGTGGCGTTAAGTTTCTCTCTGGCTGCTCTCCGATCCATCGCTGAAAATTATTGTTCATGAATTTGGGGTTGATTTCCGGCGTTCAATGGAAGAGAAACGTGAACGAAGGCCGGCTGGATTTTCCCCCTTTTCAAAGTTAAATTGACTGATTTACCCCTGCTTATATTTAATTTAAAATGAGTAACGTTTTTCCGGTCAAATTTCGCCGGTGATTTGGCCGGGAGGACCAAATGTGTTAAAAATTGCGTAGTTATGGGACTAAATTATTAATTTTTAAAGTCAAGTACTGAAATTAACACAACTCTTATAGCCATAGGATCAAAAGTGTAATTTTCTCTTATTTGTATTTATCAATGTTTTAATATTGGGCATAAATTTTCGCGCATCGTGCGTACAAAATGCTAGTATATATATAGGTATGAAACTTTAATGAAGTAAGAGCAACTTTGTCTGATACAAAATAATAGTACAATATTTGTAAAATAATGTACAATTATATGTATACCATTTTAGAAATATAGACAAAAAATATTAATTAATAGCATAATGACTTAAATCATTCCCAATAATGCAAAAACATAATTAATATATTGAGTCTTGTTCTAAATAATCAAAAGAAGATTAATTGAACAAAAAAGAAAGGGGAAAAAAAAAACTTAACCTAGATTTGTTTTAAAAAGAATGCAAAATAATGATTTTCAAGGTTCCTTATTTGTAATCTTTGATGCTCAACTTTGAATGTTATGTATACGCAAATTATGATGTGTAACCGTGTGCACCATGCATGGTGCACACAGAATTAGATTCATAATTTCTATACTATAGATTCATAATTATTGAACTCTATATTCACAATTACAAAACTCTATTTTCATAATTTTCAATGTTCATATTCCCAATTGTTGAACTATGTATTCACAAATCACATAACTATATGTTCATAATTTGATAACTATACAGTTTAGAAATTATGAATCTATAGTATAGAAATTATGAATTTATAGTATAAAAATTATGAATTTACAGTTTAGAAATTATGAAACTACAATATAGAAATTATGAATCTATAGTATAGAAATTATGAATCTACAGTATAGAAATTATGAATCCAATTCCGTGTGCACCTTGCATTGTGCACACAGTTGCACAACATAATGTCCCTAAGTATATAGTCTGGCTAATCAATTGACCAACGTTTATGTTAAATTTTATATTGTATTTTTTAATACACTCTAGCATATTCATAATATATGTTCAACAATTATGCCAATTCTGATTGTGAACCTATGACATTCCTTTATGGAAATTGATGAGTAAGTTAAGAATAATAAATAGTTAACGAAATATTCCGTTACTAAAGTTTACATTGACGGAATGAGGGGGTATTTAGGACAAGTAAATGATATAATAGATGGTAAAGTAGGAAAAAAAATATTAAAATCAAAATAATATAAACCATTCATTTCAACAAATAATTTGACCAATATTTGTTAGTTCCCGTTGTAGGCCTACTTTATTGTCTCTTATTAGATTAGTAGATATTTGTGTTAGTGTAGGTATATCTTTAAATTTTTTACACATATATAGCCATATAGGTCTTAAAAAGACTAACATACCTTAAATAGACTCAAAGCCTATTTAAGATAACTTTTTTAATGGCCTACATATTAAATATGCTTTCAAAAATACTTCAGTCCAGGTTAGGCCAATTGTAGGCTCATGCTTGAGCCTAACAAAAAGCCTACATACAAACACATGCTCAAGCTCATGTATATGATTTATAGCATGCCCAAACCTAATTCTTTGTTGACTTAAATGGGACATTTTTCAAACAAGTTGACAAAAATGAGATGATTTTAAAACATTGACAACCAAAAATGCAAGTCCCAATGAAGTTTTTTTTTTTTTTTTTTTTTTTTTTTTTTTTTTTTTTTTGTAAAGTTGTCCATATTTTAAAATCATCTCATTTTTATTCACTTGTTCAAAAATTTTCCATTTAAGTCAATTTCCTCGTTATGAGTATCTTCCTACTAGTGCATAGTAGCGACAACAAACTCATCTAGGTCAATGAAGAAAGAGACTAGGAGAAGAACTTTATGAGGAAATCTTAGAGTGAACTATTATATATATGGAAAATCATAATCCCTCTTAAGGTTTGAATTTTCTTTTGGCAAGCTTGTACCTTTTGTTTTCCTACAACCGATTTACTTCATATCAAGAGAATAAATTGTTTTAGGGTTTGTCAATTGTGCTTCGATGATGATGAAATCATCGTGCATACTCTAGTGAATTGTGATTTAGCTAGAGAGATCGAGTTGAGTGCTATCTGGGTGGCAGTTGAACTTATATTTCATTTGCTAAGTGGGTAGTGCTAAATTTCTGGTGCCTCAACAAGGAACATATCAACCTACTAAATGTTGATGATGATTTGCTAGATTATTTGGTTAGCCAGGAACGATAAGCTTTGGCATTACCAATCTATGTATGTTAGGATTATTGTGGAGAGTGTTAGAACTTACTTTCGGGAATGGAGAGATGTGATTGACAAGGAAGAACGTTGCTCTCTGTACATACTAAGATTCATAGAAAAAAATGGGATAATGTACTTTTATGAATGTAGGGATGTAATTGACAAGGAAGAACATTGCTCTCTAGACATACTAAGATTCATAGAAAAATGGGAGAACTTACTTTCGGGAATGAAGGGATGTGATTGACAAGGAAGAACATTGCTCTCTAGACATACTAAGATTCATTGAAAAATGGGAGAACTTACTTTCGGGAATGGAGGGATGTGATTGACAATGAAGAACATTGCTCTCTAGACATACTAAGATTCATAGAAAAATGGGAGAAACCTTGTGTTGGTTGGTCTAAACTCAATATTGATGCATCGATTGGTGTTGATAGGGGTAGAATAGGCTTTGTTTGAGTCCTGAGGAATGAACATTGAATCCTTTAAGGTAACGTAACATGTACCATGAAGTGGAGTATACTCAATAAAAAAAATTCTTACTTGGATGAATTGGATTATTTTCATATTGAAACAAATGCATTTGAAGTTCTTCAAGGCCTTATCTCAACTAGCTATGACCACTCTTTTGATCTTATTTTACTTGGATGTGCAAAAGATATGCTTAATCACTATTGTTTTAACTCTTTTGCTAAGCAATATATGTGAATTGGACGGCCCATATCTTAGCCTATGAGTTTGTTTTCTATGATTGATGACATGTAGTAATTTTCTTACTTTCAATTTATTTGTAATGCTCTGTGCTTGGATCTTAGTTAATGAATTTCCTTTGTGTTTTTTTTTTTAATTAAATTGTTTATAAGTAGAGTTAGGTCGCATTACATGAGGAGTATGTCATATACAATGAGATGAATGCAAATTTTTTTGTCAAATTTTGTTACTTGAATTATGATGGACTTGGATTAAGTCATCATTCAATAAAGACACTTTATTTGAAAAAGAAAAGAATGGATATTTAAAAAGAAAAATTTCAATGTTGAATCGTGTGTTCTACATTAATCTGTAACAGTTTTGTTTATAAAAAAAAAAAAACACACACACACACCCAGTTTCTGCAGCTAACGACACCGTTTCATCGGCCGTTAAGAAACACAATGCGCCCATATTAGATAATCTTCTTCTTGATATTTGTGTGCAACTCAGCTGTAACTTTCATTTTCGTTTTCTTTTTATTCCTTTGTCTGATCCTCACAAGAAATCCTCAGCCAGCCCTCAACCATCGCAGAATCTACACGAACAACCCACCCACGATTCTATCGCAGAATCTTTTTTCCTATTTCAATCTTCAATCTTTGCTTCATTTCTCTGAAAATTCAATTCTTGAACTCTCAATCCGTGTAAAGTTCACAGCTTTATCTCCAAAACACATGCTCGGAATACTATTACACTAGATTTTTCTGGAGTTTTTTGTTTATTTTTGCTTTAGATAATAAGCTATGGCCGCTGCGCTGAGGTCCAAATCATGTAGAGAGACAGCTTCTGCAACTGCTTCTCACTTGAGATACTTCATCCTCAACCATATGCAAGCCGGGCGCTTGGGTAATTTGGGGTGGAATTCGAGGATAAAGTCAAAGAACTACTTCACGAACTCCCGCCACAGTTTCAGTTTGTTCAAGCCCGTATCGGTTCGCGGGGAATTCGTTGACCGAGGGTACGATAATTCGAGGAATCTTTCGTCTTGTGGCAAAATCGACATTTCCAGCTCTTATGGGGATCCGCCGGAAGTTTGGCAGCCTCCGGGGGACGGAATTGTGGTGCGCCCGGGTGTGAAGTTCGTTCAGGTGGGCGAAGTGGATGGTCCGAGCTCGGGCTCTGGTGGTGGGTTCGGGTCAGGGGCTAAAGATGGGTGCTGGGGAGGCTCCAATTTGGGTCCAAATTTTCCGACCCCCAAGGAAATTTGCAAAGGGCTTGATAAGTTTGTAATTGGTCAGGAAAGAGCCAAAAAGGTCTTTACTTTTCTAGCTTATGATTCTTTTGGAATTGGTTATCCTGCAGTGATGAAAAATCAGATGTGAAAATGGAGCTAAAGTTCTGTTTTATTTATCTATATTTTTGCTTTCCATGAAGAAAATATACTTGTGATGATTGCTTTTGCATTATAGTAAATATTTTCTCTTATTGCTTTGTAATTGAATTTTCAAATTGCAGGTCCTCTCTGTAGCTGTATATAATCATTATAAGAGAATCTACAATGACTCTGCTCAAAAGTGGTTAGTTCTGAACTTTCATTCTTGTAGATTTGTTTGCTTTCCCTTTACTATGTGCATACGTTGAAAATGCTTTAGGTAATCAAGAACAAAATGCACAACGCTATAGCTATATGTTGTAACTAAGACCTGCTCTCTACAATTCAAAAAGCCAAGAGAAAGTGGGGAAAAAAAACTTTTTTAGTTTCTAATGCTTGTCATTACAATGTGGTAAGATAGGAACCCCGAGAAAAATGACAGTGACAAAGTGGAGGGAACCGAACATGAGGCTGTGGAGCTGGAGAAGAGTAATATTCTTGTAATGGGTCCAACAGGTTCAGGTAATAATTGCAAATGCCATTGTTGTCATTGGTGAAAATAAGTTGAACCTCATTAACCCTTTTCCCTTTCTTCCTGCTCACTGTTTTTCGTCTTTTTGATATATAATTTTTTTACCTCTTATTTCACTTTTATGCATGCATTTGTGGTTATGTTACCATCTTTCTTTTATTAATATTACTTTTTCCACTTGGGTACTTTGATGTCATTTCAAGGACAGGGAAAACATTACTAGCCAAGACCTTGGCACGATTGGTAAATGTTCCGTTTGTAATAGCAGATGCCACCACTCTTACTCAGGCAAGCCGTTCTCTCATTATCTTATTTGATCAGAAATCATGTATTTTCGGCATAGTAATCCATTTATAGTTTACATACTTTATCTTTGTTGTATTCTAGTAATATTGCAGTAATTATCAATTTGTCATAAAATTATATTCCTATCACTGTGGTCTGCAGGCAGGGTATGTTGGGGAAGATGTAGAATCCATTCTATATAAACTCCTCACGGTAACTAGTCCATCCTTGACCTCTTATGTACTATTGTAGTCTGAGTTTCTCATTTTCTTTTATTTCTGCATGGAAATCATGGTGTGACTTCATTTCAGGTTGCCGACTATAATGTGCAAGCTGCTCAACAGGGCATAGTATATATAGATGAAGTTGATAAAATAACAAAGAAGGTACTATTACCTGTTTGGACCTTATACTGTTGTTATCGAATATCTTATGAAAATAACCTAATTACTTTGTAACGGTGGTTTGACAGGCTGAGAGCCTAAACATCAGTAGAGATGTTTCAGGGGAGGGTGTTCAGCAGGCATTGTTGAAAATGCTTGAAGGAACAGTAAGTGCTGCATCTATGATTTTATGGTAATGGTTTGCTTGTTGGATAGTTCGAGGACCACCCTAGAGTGAAGGGGAGGGGCTGCTTTGAGTGCTTTCCATTTCGTTCCAGACTTGAAGTTCAAGAACGTATCATGGCTAACCAAAAAGATATTGGCTTGTTTGTTGTATCATTTTGTTTTTACTGAAGTGGTCTTCTTTGCAGATTGTAAATGTTCCTGAAAAGGGAGCTCGGAAGCACCCTCGAGGTGATAACATTCAGGTGTGATTAGCATACAAGATATTCATTTTCTTTTGGAAAATGTTTTTTTTTTTTTTTTTTTCTAAATTTTTTTAATTTTCAATCATTGAGTATTTTCTGCTGTTAGTGATGCTGCGATTCTGCAAATAATTCCTGACAACCTTGCTGTATTTGTTTGTATAGATTGACACAAAGGACATTCTCTTTATATGTGGTGGTGCCTTTATTGACTTGGAGAAGACAATCTCAGAAAGGTCATATACTACTATTGTATGATTTTG
This sequence comes from Ipomoea nil, assembly GCF_001879475.1. Classification (NCBI taxonomy): domain Eukaryota; kingdom Viridiplantae; phylum Streptophyta; class Magnoliopsida; order Solanales; family Convolvulaceae; genus Ipomoea; species Ipomoea nil. The sequence goes on along the minus strand of NW_017617553.1, from coordinate 944,966 downwards.
TTCCTTTTTTTTTTTGATTTTTTTTTTTTTTTTGTTTTTTTGTTTTTTTGGCGGTGTTTTCCTCGTTAATCTTGCAACTTACACATTTTGAAAAACTTTTCAGACGTCAAGATTCCTCCATTGGCTTTGGTGCACCAGTACGTACAAATATGAGAACTGGTGGTGTAACGAGTGCAGTTGTGACCTCATCTTTATTGGAGACGGTATGAGTTTGTATATTCATATTTACTTACTGATATCACAGCTTAGACTTTCATGTTCGAGTCTATCTTCTTGTGACATAGTAAAAAAAGGATTTTTAGTGCAGATTTTGTTCATGTCTCTATTAAAACTATAGATATTTACAGACTTTACATGTGTGAAAACTTTCTTATCCATGGATTATTGTTAGGTATGTCCAATTTTTTCAAATAATATTAAAAAAAGAAACACTTGTAACTGCCTTGGGAATATTTCCTTACTATATTTAAATTAACTTATAAAAAAAGATTGTAATACCATATGATTTCTGGTCTGCAGGTTGAAAGTAGTGACTTAATTTCCTATGGTTTGATACCGGAGTTTGTTGGACGATTTCCCATCCTTGTTAGTTTAACTGCTCTTACTGAGAATCAACTTGTGCAGGTAATACTAATTATTTTCTGAAATTGAAAGCTTGCAATGATGCTGTTTAAGATGTAATAATTTGCTCTTTGGATTGAAGAAAAATTGAAATGAAGCTCACTAATCCAAATCTACATTATCAAATCGAGAACCTTATAGTGATAGTTATAGGGGGTCAACTTTCTTGAAGAAATTTTGAATCCTTCTTGTGTTTGGATGATTTCTCTTTAGGACTTCTAGAGTCTTTTGAGATTATACATGCGTGCTTGTGTAAGTAATGGAGTGTTTTTGTAGTTGGCACTAAAGGATCTCCAACAATCTTATTTGTTGAGAATGCAGACTTAGGGTGTGTTTGGTTCGAACATGGGAATCGGAATGGAAATCAAATACTTGGTAATTGGAATGGCTTTTGGTGAAAGTATTTTGCATGTTTGGTAGTAAGCTGGAATTGGAATGATTACTAATATTGTTTTTTGGTTATGTATGACCTTATAATTGGAATAAAGGTTTTAAAAATTTAAAAACAGAAAATCAAGGCAATTGATCCTAATATGATAGACATCCAAAGCACCAATATGAACAAAAAATCAAAACAAAAAATGAGGAGGCGATAAATATTACCACCATGTACAAGTTCCATTTTGCTATCCCTATGGTGTGACGGTGAAAGAGGGGAGACAAAAGTGGAAATTTCCCCTTTTAAAATTTTATTTACTTCCACTTTATAATTGTTGCCAGGACTCCTCTTTAGTCTTTATATTGTAATTGCTGTCCCTCTTATCAATAAAAATCTTATAATTGTGCATGTGTTGATATAGCTATCCTTTTAAAATTTATTTACTTCCGCTTTATACTTTCCTTTTCCAGGTTTTAACAGAGCCAAAAAATGCACTTGGGAAGCAATACAAAAAAATGTTCCAAATGAATAATGTATGTTTTTACTCATTGTCTTATAGTTCTTTCCATCTTTTAATGTCGACCATTTGCACCATCTTTGTTTTTTCGTTAGAGTACATTTATTTTACAACTATACTACTGCTCGCTTATCAGGTAAAACTGCATTTCACCGAAGACGCTTTGAGATCGATAGCTAGGAAAGCAATCACCAAGAATACAGGAGCCCGTGGATTGAGATCCATATTGGAAAGTATTTTGATGGATGCTATGTATGAGGTATGCAATACTTTTTTTTTTCACCCATTTTAACTTCCCATTAGAATCAGCCGTGTCAAGTCAAGATGAAGGGAATTCAGTCTGTGAAAGGGTGAATTGGGATGATGTTTAGATTAACAAGAACAAGAAACAATAACAATGACAGAAAAGTAAAAAAGGCAAGATTTACCTGGTTTGGCAATGTGCCTACGCCCACGTGAGTGAAACTATTTTTTTTATTAATTGTGATGGTGATGAAGCACCTAGAGATACACCCTTCTCATATTATTTAATATTTATAGGCATCTATCCTTGTACCATGGGGGCGGGGGCTCGACCCGATCTTCTCCACTCCTATTTCTTATATGAGACAAACTTATATCTTAGACAAATTCATTTTTGTGTTGTACAGATCCCTGATGTCAGGTCGGGTGATAATGTAATAGATGCTGTTATAGTTGACGATGAGGCTGTAGGACATGAGGGGCGTGGATGTGGGGCCAAAATCCTCTATGGTAAGGGGGCGTTGGACTGTTATCTTTCAGGAAATGAACAAAAGGAACCCAAGGTATGTCCACCGTGCCGGATTGAGTATTCTATTGGGCATGCTACCTAATGATTTCGCTAATACCTTTATGTCGCACTGCAGAAAATTGTGGAGGGGTCCGAGGCAGATATCGAGGTGGAACGAGATCTTCCTTCTATTGTTGCTTTGTAGACACCACCTGCCACGCGCTTTGAGATCTATTGCCATTCTCATCTGTGTATAGTATGTAATATCTGAATTGCGAAATATATATTTACTCAGATTTGCAATTAGGCTGTGCTGTAATGATATTTTTCTCTCAGGCCTTTACCACATTGTACTAATTGATAGTGTTATCATCATCAGCTCATTCATTCATCTAGATAAGTGAAACAATGTGGTGGAATGAACTATGACTACCTCTGTGGACTTTTCCTTGAAATAATATAGGATATATTTCACCTTTCTTATGATCTCTTTTGTTTGTATTTGTTATTGTTAGGGGGAATTTTACAATGTAACTTATATTTGATATACATTAAGAATGAATTTACAATATATTAAAAATGAATATGTATAGTTGGGAGTTTAAAACTTCATCTCGCCTGAAAAAATTAATATGACCAGTATTTTGTTGTTTAATTGGGTCGACCTGGTACTAATGGGGATTAATCTATATAGATTTAAAGGTATCTCTTATGTTTTAAAGTTTTTTTTTTTTGAAACCAACACAATCCTTCATTCATGAATTAATAAAGCAACAATAAAATCTGGTGGAATAACGGTCCAGGAACCTGAGTCAGTGGATGAATCCGTTGCCCGTGTTAACACGTGAGCCACTTGATTCGCTGATCTCCTGACATGGCGAACGACAATGTTCCCAATGTCATTAGCAATCAACAAACATTGCTTAATAACAGAACCTACATACGACAAATCTAAAGTACAAGAATTAAAAGCAGTACATAAAGTTAAACAATCTGTTTCAATAATTAAGTGACTACAGCCTAACGCTCCTAGCCAACGTAAAGCTTCTTGGAGCGCTCGAGCGTCTGCCATCAAAGGGTCGCGATCACAAACTATACGACTACTCTTGGCTGCCACAAAACGGCCCTCGTGATCTCGTAGCGCCACCCCGAAGCCCACCCTGTCATCGAAGATCGCCGCGTCCACGTTACATTTCAGCCATTGTTGTGCCGGCGGCTCCCATCGATCAAGAGTGTCATTCACACGCTCTCTGGACACAACGGGCACTAATGTTGTTTTCCAAGTCGCCGTTAATACCTGGACATGGATACGCAAATATTCCACAGTGCAGTCCTTGTTCCGCCACACACGATCGTTTCTCGCTGTCCACAATACCCAGAAAATGGCCTCCATATGCATGCTGTAATCTGGACATGGATTGCCCAGACTCTTTGCGATGAACGTCTGCATATCTCGTCCCTGTAATACATCATCTAATCTCCACAATTGCCTGGCATACCAACACTCACCGAATAGATGTTCGGTTGTCTCAGCGCTTTGGTTACACAGTGGACACCCTCCGCCAATCCAAATCCTCTTCACTTTCAGGTTTTCTTTGACCGGAAGAACACCACGGACGCATCGCCATAATAAGTTGCGTACCTTTGGGGAACCGGGATCTTCCACAAACGTTCCCAAGCATTGAATGCAGACACTGCTTCTGGCCTGAGAATGGACTCAGTGATCAATCTGTATCCTTGCTTGACATTGTACACCCCTCTGACATCTCCAATCCAACGCTATGAATCCCGTAGATGAGGAGATATGGGAGTGGTGCGGATCCGTCGGACATCACCTTCGTTGAAGATATCTCGGAGCACCTCTTCATCCCACGTTCCACTGGCAGTCATCAAACCGCTCACCCTCGCCTCGCTCAAGTCTTCAATCCGACTGATAAGCAAAGCAGAATTGGACGAATCTGCTAACCAAGGCCAATCCCATATATTTGTGTCCTTGCCATCTCCAATCCGCCGAGCCAATCCCCTTCTCAACATCGCTTGTCCTGCCGCGATGCTACGCCATATATAGCTAGGGTTATTACCCCATTGGGCTTCCATAAAATCACTCATGGTGTAATATTTCGCCTTCATGATTTGGCTAACCAAAGAGTCCGGCTGCGTCAACAGACACCATCCCTGTTTGGCTAGAATGACTATATTGAATTCATGAAGTTTTTTAAACCCCAACCCACCCCGGTTCTTTGGCTCGCATAACCTCACCCAGCTTAACCAATGCACTCCCCTACTGCACAAGCTCCCTCCACCCCACCAGTAACGATTGAAGATTTTTTCAATTTTATCACAAACCCGGATCGGAAGTAGAAAGACGGACATAGTGAAAATAGGTAGAGCCTGAGCTACACTTTTAATCAAAATTTCTTTACCGGCTTTAGATAGGAATTTATGTTGCCACGCGCCAATTCGTTCTCGAATTTTTTCTTCAATGTACCGAAATGTGGCTGTCTTGTTCCGTCCCAACACTGAAGGCAAACCAAGATAGTGCCCAAATCAGCAGTCTTGTGAACCCCCACGCACTCGGTTACCATAACCCGCGCCCCTGCATCTGTGTTGTGGCTAAACATGGCACTGGATTTGTCGAAGTTGATCAACTGGCCTGAAGCTGCAAAATATGTTTCCAGACAAGATTTAACTGCTTGTGCCTCACATTGGGTAGCCCTGAAGAACAGGAGACTGTCGTCCGCAAAGAATAAATGCGAAACGGCAGGTGCCCGTTGAGCCACACGCACCCCATGTATTTCCCTACGGCTCTCTGCCTGTTGCAGTAAGATTGATAAACCTTCGGCGCATAGAATGAACAAATATGGCTACAACGGGTCGCCTTGCCTAATGCCGCGGGTCGGACTCACAGAGCCAACGCCTTCCCCATTCACCTGTATAACATACCGGACCGTCGTGACACATTGAAGCAATAGATCAATCCACCTACGGTCGAAGCCGAGTGCGACCAGCATGCCTTCCAAAAAACTCCACTCCATCCTATCATACGCCTTGGCCATGTCAAGTTTTAACGCCGCCCACCCCATGGTACCACTGGTCTTCCGTCTCAAATAATGTCCAATTTCACCGGCCACAATGATGTTATCTGTTAATAACCGGTCAGGAACGAAGGCACTCTGCGACGGTGAAATCACAGAATCCAACACCCCTTTCATCTGATTGGCCAACACTTAGCAATGATCTTGTAAATGACATTGCAAAGCGCTATCGGACGTAAATCGACAACCTTCTCGGGCACTTTTTTCTTCGACAATAAAACAATATTTGAGTCGTTAAAGCTCTGTGGGAACGAGCCGCACGCAATACAATGTAGGACAAACATAGATAAATCATGGCCCAGAACTGGCCAAAAGTGCTGATAGAAGGCCGGCGACATGCCATCCGGACCCGGGGTCTTCTCTAGGGCCATAGAAAAAAGAGCCGTCTTCACATCCGCCAACGTAAACGGTTGCAGTAACATCTCATTCATCGCAACATGTTGTTACGCGGCTTTGTATTCTAGTGAAAAAATCCAAGGTACTATTTTCAGACCGGAAAATGCTGTTAAAATACCTCAAAACCTCAACATGCATGGCTGATCCTTCTCGCCATACCCCCTGCAGATCCAGCAACCTTACGAGAGTGTTCCTTCTTTTTCTGGTAGATGCGGCTTTGTGAAAATATTTAGTGTTGGAGTCTCCATGTTTCAGCCACAGCTGCTTCGACCTCTGCCTCCAAAACACCTCCTCCTAGCATAGCGGTGTGTTTAGTTCTTCTTCGGCCACCAAAAAATCATTTACAGATTGGTGACTTCTATTTTCCCTCAGCCGATTTAATTTGGAACGCAAAAGAGCAATGCGACGTCCAAAGCATCGTCTGTACTCCCCACCCCATCTTGATAAATGCTGACCACACACTGCAATTCGTTGTTGAAAATCTAAACCCACCGATGGCCTCCACGCCAAATCAACCACCTTGCCACAACCCTCTTCCAACAACCAACCTGATTCAAATATGAAGGGTTTACTTAAATACTTCATGGTCTAACAATAAAAAAGTGAGAAATTTATATTGTTGTGTATAGTGCATCATGGTACAAGTATGCATTGTTTTTATTAAACTTAAGCTTGAGAATAGATATATAACGTTCGTTCTCTTACAAAAATCTTTAATATTTATTATATGATGATGTGTTATTATTATATTAATTTATTAATATTTAATTATTACGTAATTTCTTTAAAACTTAGGGTGATGTTTCTCTAATTCATGTATAACCTATGAAATTAAAGAGTTCTCTTTTTAAAAAATTTGTAATTATAGTATATATAAAATTTGAAATTTATGTTTCAATTTATTTTTCTTCTTGTTTTAATTCATACTACCAATTTTGTAAATGATAATATTATAGGGACAAAATTTACAACATGATAATAAAATTTTATATTCATTGATTATCATGAATTAACTAACATCACTCTAGATTAAGAAAATGAATATATTTATATTACAACGTTAGATGGTAAATAATTTTGATCCATATAATATGATTCTTAGCTTATGTAAAACAATATATTGAGTCTCAATATCTACTGTGGCTCTGTTTGGCAGAACTTATTTAGAAGCTTATAGCTTATTTTAAGCTACTAATAAGCTATAAGCTCTGTTTGGTAATGTTCCCAAAATAAGCTCCTATCTTAAAATAAGAGCTTATTTTGGAACGCTACCTTAAGTAGCGTTTCAAAATAAGCTCCTAGCTTCTTCACTTTTTTTTTTTCATCTTTATCCTTATTATTTTAAAGGAATGACATAATTTACCCTTCCCAATTAAAATCATTTTCTCTTCTTTTTTATCCGCAACTTTCACCGTAAATAATAATAATAATAATAATAATAATAATAATAATAATAATAATAATATTATTATTATTATTATTATTATTATTATTATTATTATTATTATTATTATTATTATTATTATTATTATTATTATTATGAGATTTGCAATAATATTGCTACTTCATTATGAGATGCTAGATCATGATTATACTAATAGTTTTATTTCAAAATGTTAATTTTTTTTAAAGACAAAATATTAAATTTTAATATGTAAACAAACTAATTTAAATGTTATGAACATGTCATTTTTAGTCTTTTTACATTTATCAGCTTATCAAAAAGCTAATTTTACCAAACACTTTCAATCATAACAGCTAGCTTAACAGCTCTTCAGTTTTCAGCTCCGAGCTTATAACTTTTCAGCTTTCAGCTCCTTTCAGCTTTCAGCTCCTAGCTTATAGCTTTTCAGCTAGGTTTGCCAAACAGAGCCTGTATGTATCCATATCGCAACATAATAGTTACTTCTTTGGACCAAAAGGTTGTCTTTACTCAAAGAAAAAAGTTAATACCCAAAATGGACCTCGAGGTTTTTCTCAATTTCATCCTAAACGACTTTGATGACTTAATGTAGTATCAGATTTTTGTATTTTTGCTCAATTTAGTCCTCCGTTTTTTGTTCAGTCTATTCCGTGTTAAATAGAGCGACAATTCAGTAATGTCAATATTGACATCTCTTTACTCAAAGACTTGCGAAGTGCGAAATCACTTTTCTTTTACAAATTACTCCCAAATCCACGAATATAAAATTTGATTTGCATGTGTGGGAGTAATTCGTAAAAGAGAGAGTGATTTCGCACTTCATAGGCTGAGGCTGAGGGTAAAGAAAGACCAATATTAAGATTACTGAATTGTCCTTTTATTTAAAATCAATTTGACGTAATAACAAGCGAAGGATTAAATTGAGTAAAAGCACAAAAATCTAAGACTACATTAGGTCACCAAAGTTATTTAGGACGAAATTGAGATAAATCACTATAGTCAAGGACCATTTTAGGTATTAACTCCTTAAGAAAACTAGTACAGGAGTGAACAATTTTAGGTTGGTTTCACGTTGTTGACTCTTAGTTTAGGCGCAGATTGTGGCAAATTGTGGATAATGTTGACCACGTTTACTTCGTTTTCAAGTTAATGTTCACACATGAACATCATTCACAATTTTGGTGACTACAACTTATCCAAATGATAAAATTCTTTTCAAATGTCTTCTACCAATTTATTTCACTAATATATGTTGCAAAATCCGTTATAATTGGAAAATGTTTATAAATAAAGTATCTTGCCATTTTACAATTAACCGATGACACACCTCCCCAAGGCAAATTATTCTTGTGGACCCGGGTCCACCTTGTAAGGTGAACTCGGATCCAAATGTTCACAATTTATATACTAAATGTTCACAATTTACCTTTTAAAAATTCACAATTTGTATATTACGAACACATGATATTAACATATATGTAATTCATTACCTTATATTGTATCTACAAGTTCCAGATTATTATTTGATGACCATGTATTGTATTCAAAAATTCCCAGCCTTCTACAGATGTTATGTGTTTTGACTTAGAAACACAATTTATATTCTAGAAGTTCACAATTCCAATACTAAAAATAAACAATTTATATTCTCCCTAGTTCATGGTATAACAACTCTTAGTGGGCAAATTTTACTGTGGACCATGGTTCAAAACGGTGTCGTTTCTTTTAACGAAAAGAAACGACACCTGTTCCGCATAATTATTTCTGTTTATAAAACATATTTAAATTAGTTTCTTTTTATATATATTGTAGTTTCATTTCAGCACAGCTAAAAGTTTCATTTTGTTTCAACTACAGTTTCATTCGACATTATACATACAATAGTCTTATTACAGTGAGACATGTTATTGAATTTCATTTTATAGTTGTATGATGTGAAGAGTTTTAATATGTTCAAACTCTTTTGATATTATCTAATTAAACAAATTAAATAATATCAATATTATCTAAAATGTACCAAGACATAACTATATATTCTTACTCTCAAGATATATTTGAAAATTTCATATCAATTTTGATATATCAAATTTTCAGTATCTACAGTTATATAATCTTATTTGGTTCAAATTATATAATTACAGTAATAATTTTAAATTATCATACTTCAAATTTGAGGTAATATTTGAAGTAATCTGATTACTTTGATTCTCTGAAGTATTTGTAGATTACTTTTTAATTTTTTTTAAGTTTTTTTTTTTTTTTAATCTATAGAAAGGAGATACCCAGATTACCTTTTAGAGTTAATACCACATGAAATCCTCCGAGTATAGTGGTTTTGCCACGTTTAGCCCTAAACTTTCAAATTGACCATCTGTGGTTATTCGACTTTTAAATTTAACCGTTCGTGGTCTAAGTTGACCACCCATAGTCCTTCAACTTTAGAAATTTAACCAACCGCGGTCCTCTTGAAAGGATTATGATTGGTTAAAATTTAATAGTTGAAGGACCATGGGTGGTTAATTTGGACCATGAATGGTTAAATTTGAAAGTCAAAGGATCACATATGGTCAATTTGAAAGTTTAAGACTAAACGTGGCAAAACCACTATACTCGGAGGACCTCAGATGGTATTAACTCTTACCTTATAATATTTAAACTTTACTTTCACTAATAATAATAATAATAATAATAATAATAATAATAATAAGAGAATTTTTATAATGTGATAAGCGTACCATATAAAATAAGCTACTCTATCATCTAGGGTAAGTTATTATACCATGGCGTACCATTTTGGTCCTAGTATTATTATGATATGATTATTTTTAGTTCTTCATCAATAAAATTGTTAAAATATCAATAAATACAAAAATATTTCAATCTTTTTTATACAAAGTAGGTTGAACCGCAATATTTTTTATGTTTATTATTTTTTTTATAAAAAAAATCATAATTAAAGACCGAAATATTCCTGTATTTAATAATATTTAAACTGTTTTGTTGATAATGACAAAAAATGATCATGCAACAATAATACTATAACTAAAAATGAATATTCTGTGATAAAAAAGACTTAAATGGACGGTCACCTTATAGGACAAAAAATGAATTTAACTCATATATATATATATATATATATATATATATATATATATATATAATAGTAAATTAATTAATATAATATAAAATTTAATCCTCCACAATCATAACTAAACACATAAGTCAATTTTATATTTTTGTAACCCCATATTATTTTTCAAAAGGTAATACTTTGATTATATAAGTGTTACATAAAACATGTTTTTTTTTTTTTTTTTTTTCAATTTGATTATTATATATATATATATATATATATATATATATATATATATACATATATATATATTGGATGTAAACCACACAATGTGGTCCGTGTTTTTCTCTGTCCGTTCGCTCCGAGAGGTACAGAGGCCGGCCCAAAGGTGTTTTTCTCTGTCCGTTCGCTCCGAGAGGTACAGAGGCCGGCCCAAAGGGAATGCTTCTCTGTCCGTTCGCTCCGAGAGGTACAGAGGCCGGCCCAAAGGGAATGCTACTGACTCTATTATATTATTATAGTATCTGTTCAAACATACTTTCTCAACCTAATAAAGTACACTGAGTCAACAACGCCCCCACTGAGGCTCGACCTCATGACCTCTCACATGGGAGAGGTCACTACATGCCATCTGATGTCAATTTGATTATTATTATTCATAAAGAAACAGACAAAGTATATGCTAAGTCCCTGTACTGTAGCATTTTGTTCAATTTAGTCCCTATACTTTAATTTTGTTCAATTTAATCCCTGTATTTTAAGATTTAGAACAATTAAGGACAATACTTAACGCCGTTAACTTTTTCTGTTAAGTTAGTCCACTTGGTGTTGGATTTTCCATGTCAGATTGTGTGAAACTTGAGGTGGATAGAGCTACACCAGACGAACCAGCAACTTTTCATAGAATGTATATTTGTTTTCACACAATTTGACATGGAAAATTCAACGCCACGTGTACAAACTTAACTAAAAAAGTTAATGGTGTTAAGTATTGTTCTTAATTGTTCTAAATCTTAAAATACAGGGATTAAATTAAATAAAATTACGGTACAAGGATTAAATTGAACAAAATGTGACAGACCTAGTATGTATTTTGACCTAAAGAAACAAACAGGCAAGCGACTTATCCGTTTTACTAAAAATAATAATAATTGTTGAGATGTTTTATTTTAATAAACAAAATAAAATTAATAATAATACATCATAATTTATAAACCTTTGAAATGTGAGGGAAAGAGGCAAGGGGGAATAAATTATGATGGCCGTTAGATGGAGGGAGGGGCTTCTGAGTTGAACGGTGATCCTTGTTTGTATGATTGTATGAGGCCACCTCATAGAAAGACCAAGGTGAAGAAAAGAACCTCTTTTTCAGTGAAAAGGGGCTCCCATTGGTTCTTCGGAATCGATCAATATCGATCTCTCTCCAAATTTCTTCTTTAAGTTTCTTCCATCTCCCTTTCACAATTCTCTTGATTCTTCTTTCTCTTTCTTTCTCTCGGATCAGGAGGGGAAATTGAAAGAAGAGTTAAGAATGGTGGATCCGCTCCCCCATTCCAATTCCAAGATATGATTTTGGACAAGAATTGAGGGAAAATTTGAATTTTTCCTCCAATTCGACGAGTGGGTGTTTGAGATAACAAATCTTTTTGAAGAATAATGGAAATTGATAGCATTGAGTGCGTGTCCTCATCGGACGGCATGGATGACGAAGTGACCCAATCGTCTATAGCCTCGCATCATCCTTACAGCTCTTCAACGAAGCCTCCGATTAACATTTTATCTGCCGGAATTGCGCCTACCAGTGTTCATGAATTGCTGGAGTGCCCCGTTTGCACCAATTCTATGTACCCGCCCATTCATCAGGTGTCTTATCCTAGCTACTTATTTATTCAAATTGTCTCTTTCTTATTTGTCTCATTAGTTTTCCTTTGAATTCTAATTGGGCATTCAATTTTGTCCGCTAGTTAGACTTGGTGGTGTTTGTGTTACTTGTTCTGAATTTGATGTGGTGGGTCAATGAACGATTGAGGGTTAGATTTGGTTCGATTTCAAGTCTAAAAGATGAAATTTTGCAATAGAAGCAAGGTCCACTCATTTATTTTACAAGCCTGTCATTTGAAATGATTGTGTTTTTGTTGGGGGAATAGTTTATCCAAACAAGTCCCCTATGGATTTTCTCATAAATGAAGAACATTAATCTTGTTAAGGTAGATGTTGTGTTGGACTTGACCTTTGGGAGAAATGAACACATATTTCTGCTCAAATTGAAGATATCTTATTGTTATAAGTTTTCACAATATTCCTTTGAATTGATACTGTTTCCCACGAGGACCCATATTGAGTTGTTGTTAACTGTTTATGCTACAATTCTTAGTGAGTGTGAAGGGTAATGATAGTTCGGTGAAATTTTGCGTTTTCAGTGTCAAAATGGGCACACGCTGTGTTCAACCTGTAAGGCAAGGGTGCACAACCGATGTCCTACTTGCAGACAAGAGCTCGGTGATATTAGGTGCTTAGCTTTAGAGAAGGTTGCGGAGTCACTTGAACTTCCCTGCAAATATTTTTCATTGGGATGTACAGAAATATTTCCGTATTACAGCAAACTTAAACATGAGGCGGTTTGCAATTTTAGACCGTACAGTTGCCCATATGCTGGATCGGAGTGCTCAGTTACTGGGGACATACCTTATTTGGTTTCTCATTTAAGAGATGACCACAAGGTTGACATGCACACAGGATGCACATTCAACCATCGATATGTTAAGTCTAATCCTCGTGAAGTAGAAAATGCCACATGGATGCTGACTGTAAGTTGTGAAATTCGTAACCTAATTCTCTTCCTTCTTATGTTGCTTAGTATCAGATATCTCTACAATTGTTTTTTTTTTTTTTTTTTTTTTGGGCAAAAAGTGTTCCAGTATCCCTTATTTTCTATGCAAGTTGCCAAATAATAGAAAACATTTCCAAAATATTATTTTTACAAGCATTTATGATACAAATATTTTGCGAAAAACAACACCAGAATGGCAATTAATAGAGCAATGAAGTTCTAAAAATTTATTAAAATTTAGTGCCACAGTTTTAATTGATTTTAGCACAACCCTAGACCCCTACCTAAACAACTTAAAGGCTTGAGTTGGTCCATCTGAAAGTACAACATGTAGAAAAGTGGATATAGGAAGATGAATTTACAGTATAGCATACAACATTTTAATAGAGTGCTTATGCTGCATTTTAGCAATGAATGCCAGATTATTAAAATGCAACATTGGGATACTGTGTCAAATATTTAGGGTGCACTTGTCACATTTCTGTGTCATTTCTTCACTCTAAACCACCATTTTGCTTAACATATTTTATAAGATTAATATATAATTCCTCTCTAATATTCTTTTTACTGATTTAAAATAGCAAGATATCCCAGTTGCTCTACATGAATATGTTTACAATCACTATGCAGTAACTCCCCAGATGGGTTTCTCAGGATTTGAAAAAGTTGGGGAACCAAGTCTGCTGCTTAAGTTTTTGAGAATGACCTGCTTAATTTGTGCAGTGTTAATTTTCATTAGAGAAGATTTCAATTTTGGTCATATGACGATAGGGGCTTTGTTAATTTTAGCACCTGACTTTCAAAAGTGTCAATTTAGTACCTTGAATATGTAATTTTTGTCAATTTTGGTCACTCCGACCAAATTACAGGCCAAATTTCGCCGGAAAAAAAGACAATTTTAACAGACTTCAAAAGACGATTTTGCCCCTCAGATTATAGACTAAATAAAGGATTAAGTTTTTCTGGCGAAATTTGGCCGGTAATTTAACCGGAGTGACCAAAATTGATAAAAATTGCATAGTCAAGGTACTAAATTGACACTTTTGAAAGCCAGGTGCTGAAATTAACAAAGCGCCTATAGTCATATGACCAAAATTGAAATTCTCTTTTCATTATTTATTTATTACCTCTACCATGTTTCTGTGCGAGTATAAATTTTTTAATTTTTTCATATCTTGATCTCTTTAGTAAATACATTTGTTTCTTTATTTATGCTTTCATATAATATTTTTTTTTCTCAATGATCCTAGTAGTATTTTTGAACCCAAATATGCATGCACTTTCTTCCAAGATAATGGTGTAGTACTACTGGTTTTTGGCCCCATGGATGTGCAGCTTTTGTATGAAAATATAGGTTAGAAATGTTAAAACTTTTCTGTAAGGGAGGAGGGATTTAACACATCTTAGTTGAAATTGTTGGAGCAAGTATCTATTGTTTTGTGTTTGGGGCGGGGTAACCCTAGCCAAGTTGGCTAAGGATACAAACTTGTAACCACTAGGTCACGAGTTCGAATCCCAGCCTTCTTGGTTTGAGGCTTTGAGCCGGTCAACTATGGGCAACCTAAGCTGGTTTACCCCCTTTTGGTCCTTTGCTGGGCTAGGGTCACAAGGTGAGGTTTATCGAGTGCACACCCTCAGTTAGTAGCTGCGGGTTTCCCTCATCACCCGAAAAAAAAGAAGGAACTTTTTTGTTTTTTCGTGGGTTGTTATTATTATTATTGGTTTAAATAATCATCTTTCAACTCTCATATCATTGGATTTGGATATGTTGTTTAGTCTTGTTGGTTCTCCTTTTTCCTCTGTTAGGTTTTTCATTGTTTTGGTGAGTACTTCTGCCTTCACTTCGAGGCCTTCCAGCTTGGCATGGCTCCTGTATACATGGCTTTTCTTCGCTTTATGGGAGACGAGACTGAAGCTCGCTCATACAGCTACAGCCTGGAGGTAGGAGGAAATGGTAGAAAGCTCATCTGGGAGGGTACTCCAAGAAGCGTCCGAGATAGCCATCGCAAGGTGAGGGACAGTCACGACGGTCTTATCATTCAGCGTAACATGGCACTTTTCTTTTCCGGCGGGGACCGGAAGGAGCTGAAGCTTAGAGTTACAGGGAGGATATGGAAGGAACAGCAAAATCCAGATGCTGGGGTGTGCATTCCCAATCTCTGTAACTAAAGGGTTTTTTTTTTTTTTTTTTTTTTTTTTGGATTTTCATTTTTAATTTGGAGTGAAGTTTTTCTTGTCCCTGCAAATTTGGGTTTAATGAGTGTGGCTTTACTGGCTTTGATCTTGATCTTGTGCTGTGGCTGAGTAAAGTTATGGTTTGTGAATGTAGTAGGCCTCAAGATGTCTTTGTATCCATTTATTTAAACAACAATACAAATGAAACCTCATCACCAAAGATCATTTATTGCACTAGTTCTCAATCAGATGAGTTTGCTATTATTGAGCTGGCTATTGAATTAACAAAAAAAAGTGTAATTCAACTATCGAACATTTTAAAATCATGCAATTAGTCTCAAATAACTAGTTGGCTGCTTTACGGTTTCTAGTTGGAGACCGTCACCCTTGCAATTCTAGGTGGTAACAGCAAATTGACGGTCTCTAGTCGAAGGAAGTTGCCCTTGTAGTAATTGGTCATTTGGGGTTGATTGCATGATTTAAGAATGTTCTATACTCGAATTGTATTTTTTTTTGTTAATTCAGTGACTAATTTGATGATGACAATGATAACGATGATGATGAAGACGATGATGACGAATATTATTATTACTACTAGTTTTTATACCCAATGATTATTTTTAAATAAGTACTTCAAAGTATATTAATGCATTGACAAAATTCTGAGAATGGTGAGTCTTGTTCTAAATAATTAAAAGAAGATTAATTAAACGATAAAAAAAGAAAAGAAAAAAACATAACCTAAATTTGTATTTAAAAAAATGCAAGAAAATGATTTTCAAGATTCCTGATTTATAATCTTTGATGCTCAACTTTGAATGCTATGTATTTAGTCAGGTTAATTATTTGACTAAAGTTTATGTTAAATTTTATATTGTATTTTGTAAATACATTTTAACATATTCGTAGTATATGTTTAACAATTATGCCAACTCTGATTGTGTTGGAGTTTGAACCTAAAGATATTTCTGATAGAAATCTTACTCTATATAATAGCAAAATGTTTTTTGCCACATCAGTTTCCCGCCTAAATGAAATTGCATTATTTTAAGGTAATAATAAATGAAATTGCATCACTTTGAGAATCATTTTCCCTTAATGAAAATTTAATTTCATTAGTTTTTAAATTTCCGAATTGCAAATCATATTAATAAATGTTTTCCGAATTTTTTAAATTTCTTTTATAAAAATGTGTGTGTGTGTGTGTGTGTGTGTGTGTATATATATATATATAATTATTTTAATATAAAATTTTAAAATCTCATGTGGTATCTAATAACACAATTCTTTATAATATATGCTAATAGTATGTGATGTTAGATACAACAACCAATTTAGTATTGTTAAAGAAAAATACATTTCAGAATGAATTTTTATTTCATAATTAATATTTTATTTTATTATTTTTAAAATTTTATCAACAATAAAGTTATTTAAATTTTATGCCGTGCATCGCACGGGGCAAAAACTAGTTAATGATAAGTTAGGAATAATAAATAGTTAACGGAATATTCCGTCACTAAAGTTTATACTAACAGAGTACATAGTTATTTAAGGGAAGAAAATAATATATTAAAGGGTAAATAAGAAAAAACATAAAAAAAAATACTAAAATCAAAATAATATGAACCATTCATGCCTAACTTTATTTGGCTCTTATTAGATTTACTAGTTATCACATGCGCGTTGCGCAATTAAACTAATGCCCAACGTATATTTTTAAATTAGTGTTCTTGAATTGGTTAAAGTAGTTATTATATAATAATGAGAGAAAAAAAATGATAAAATCTCTTATTTTAATAAAAAAAATAAAGAAATTGAAAATAATTAAATTATAACTACAAGTAAAAACAAATAACTGACTAACTAAAGCTAACTGTCTATCATGATCAACCAGTGGAATAAAACCGTTGGATAAAGAGTACAAGAAAATTAAATTAATTTTTCTTTGTGCGCTTTTGTTGAGGCTCAAAATTGTCTTCATCTTCTCCATCTTTAATAAAGTTTGTTTGTTTGTTTGTTTGTTTGTTTTTTTTTTTTTTTTTTTTTTTTTTTTATTGGTTGTGTCTTTACTGCATCTTGTTTACTTGTGGTAGTCAATGAGAATGATTCGTGCAATGATGTTATGGTATATGATACCATGTGTTTTGCATTGTTTGGTATAGGATTGAGATCTCAATTGTATTATGTAGTCTTCATCTTGTAAGTGGTTATTGATGTGTTGAATTCTTAGTTGTTGACCCTGCAAGATTCATATGTAGTTAGTCATAGGTTAATTTAATGTAAAACATGAGTGCTTATGGCTGGAAGTGGAGTAGTACCTGTTGTACTAATTGCATAACTTGTTTACTGGTTAAGAATAATAGTTGTTCAGCACATTTCCCAAACACGAATGCAACAAGGCATCCACTTCTATCAGTAATTTGTGATTAACTACTTTATAGTTTGTACAGAGAGGTTTGACAATGGCATTTGAGATGATTTACTACATGTTGGTCTGTAGAGTAAGATTATACATAGTAATGTCATGATCAAACATTATTGATTGAACCCGAGTTTGGTGACAAATCGAAAAATCAATCACTGGAAAATAAAAGCCAAGAAAATTAAAATGAGTCCAAACAAGTTCAACAATTAGATGAGACATCCAATATTTCCAGTCTAATTCACTTATTCTTCCTGAATATGAAATACCTGCAATCCTTAAACAAGCCCCATGAGTACAATAGCAGAGTTACACCCTGAGTTCCACATATAACTTTTCTACCATTCTAATGAGAAATAGAGTTGCATTATTAAATACGGGCAATTATTTAAACAGCCTGCTGACATGATTGAAATGCTAAAGCCAAAAACAAAACATGAAATAATATAATTAGCAAAATGATACCTACCTTCATAATCACAATTCACAACAGAAAGCAGCTCATGAGCTCATCTTCAGAACACTCTGACTGAGTTTGAACATAATAATAATAATAATAATAATAATAATAATAATAATAATAACAATAACAATAACAATAATAATAACAATAACAATAATAATAATAATAATAATAATAATAATAATAATAATAATAACAATAATAATAATAATAAAATGCTCATGCAAATTCAGAACTAAAACTCCATTTACAAACTTTTTAAAGTCAGCAAAGATACATCATTATTCATGTTGTACACATCTTTAAATCTTTTGAAATTGATCATTACATATTTTAGAAGAAAGAGTATTATTGTGTTGCAAACATTCTTGAGAAGTTTCTCTTGAGTAATACTTCTGAATGACCTTTATTCATTTTGAAATATCATAGAATATTTTTTAAAATTGCATAATATAGTGATGTATAATCAAATGCATGTAAACAAGTTAGTTCTAGTGTACATAAGTTGAAGAATTGAATTCATAGTAAGACAAATTTAACTATTCAAAAGCATACCAGCATTGACGTCGTGAGTTAGTGTAGACTTGGCTACATTAATTTTCTGTTGACGCTTTTCGTTAAGATCATCTAGCATTTGTCGTTTCTTAGCAGGATCAATTGTTGCGTACTAGATTCAGGGATTTCAGAATCACGAGACTCCATAACAGAGCTATTTAAAAACAATAAATTCAAACCCATGAATGAGAATACAATTATGAATTCTGATCTTTCTACATTATCAAAAATAAATGTCTACATTAACAAAAATAAATAAATAAATAAATAAATAAAGGAGTTTGCAATACAAAACAGAAAAACAATTTATTATATTAAATTATAGGTGTGAATAATAGAATATGATCAACCTTATGAATAACTCCCAACTGAATAACTCCTTCTCTAACAGCAATCAAAGCTATGGTCAGAAACAAAATATATTTTTTAGAAAAAAAAGTATATATTATTAAAGTTGGTATTTGGGTAATGAGTTTTATGAAGACAAATTAAACCTTAATACCAGATCGAAACTAAGCTTCCCGGCCAAGTCCTTGGATGCTGTGAAAAAAAAAAAGACAGAAATTTAAGGATTTAGCATTTTGTTAAGGAACAAAAACATGAAATGGTAAAGCTAGCTATTATTGTAGGATTAATAAGGGTGGCATGTGGTTTGATTTCTTAGCTTGATCCTTTGACTCTTTATACATTCATTCCTTTTATTGTGCTATTTATCAATTGATGATTGAAGTCTATCTTCACATTTCAGTCTTTTTCCCCTCATTCAATAAGTATTAGATGAGCTGATGTTGGCCTACAACCATCAGAAGCAATAGTTTCCCAAAGTGCCTTTACTTTACATCAATGTGTTCTGATATATATATGAATAATGTAAACATACCAACACCTAAGATAAGGCTCACTAAATTTACTAATGAAATAATGCATGAAATAAGTTCAGATTTATTAATGTTTTTGCTTATATTGGCTGTGTGGAAAGAGTAACTAAAAAATAATTCAAGACACTAATAATAAATAAGCAAAAATGTGAAGCAGATAATGAGTGGACACAACACAAAGAGATAAATGTAGATAATACACACATATATACATTCCCTCTCTAGATGCAAGGAATGTGTTGATAAACACAAGAATAAACATATCAGATCAAAATTAGCAGAAAAGGAGATGAAATAAACATCAGTAGTTTGCCCTAAAGTTCGTTCTCAATTTACAAATGTGCTTCTCCTAACTGCCATTCAACTTCAGTTAAACTACAAATTTACCACCGCAATTTCAATTGACAGAATCTGTTAAATTTAACATTCTAAACTTGCTAAATCTAAGAAGAATGAGGGTATATTAGGATTTTACTTGGGCATTGTACAATTAGAGGAGCGCAAAGTACAATCATTTAGAGCATATTGATGTACCGACATTTTTTAGTTCGTTCCCATTAAGGGTCTAACAATATTGGCTCTTATTAAAGTTGTAGATTATATATATATATATATATATATATATATATATATATATATATATATATATATATATAGGTGCATGAATGTTTACGGGTGATTTTTACGGGTACTAACTACCCGCTGAACTCCTCCGCAAGAACAAAAGCGATGCCAAACAGAACGAACACAGATCAATGAATGTTAACAAGGTAAAATTACATGCACTTGTGGAAGTAGGTGCACTTGTAAGTAATTTTACCTGCACTTTTTACTTGCAAAGGTGCACCAACTACTTGCACATATAACACATTTACATGCACTAAATGACACGTGGCGTGTGCTGGATGATTCTTAGTTCTCTCCTGGGCGAGCAGTTTGCACCTGAACGTGATCATATATATATATATATATATATATATATATATATATATATATATATATATATATATAGATTAAAGATGGGATCCGCAACGGAGGGACCATTAGACCAAAGAGTGATACACCCTCAAAATCCAAGCTCCACTTAAAGAAAACCGTAGATAGCAAAAATGAAAAATGTATAACAAGAACATCTAATATTGAGTTAATTATACAGAATTTGATAAGCAACATTCATCATATTCAAATAATCTTTCAAATCTGTAGAAGAGAGGAGAAGATGAAAAAAGAACATTGTTTTAAAATTGCTATAGCAATAGATAATTTATACGAAAGTGATAATAGAAACCGTACATTTATAAAAAATTACTTATTTATTCCCGACCACCCGTGGTCAAAAAATTTGGAACTCGCCCAATTGTTCTGCTGGCCGTTTTTGTATATATACACATACACATAATGAACATAATTCAGAACTCGCCCAATAATGCACAGAATTCATGTTTATAATACACATACACATAAACATGATATAATAATCATTAATTCTGTGTATTATGTTAAGTGTTTATGTGTGCTCAGCTATATAATACACTATTATATTTTCCACACTTTTTGATCTTTTTGATGATTTTTCCTGCAAAATTCAGTTTTATGTAAAGATAAAAATATATTTCTTTGCTTAATATTAAACATTTGACTGCATAGCGCAGTGGATTAGCGCGTTTGACTTTGGATCAAAAGGTCGTGGATTCGACTCCCACTGTGGTCATTTTTGATGTGTCTATCCCTTGTTCATTGCGTGGATTGGATGACAGAAATAAACATGCAATTTGGGCCCAGAACAGTTTTGTAGCTTTGATGGGGAAGAAACAGTCTTCGCTACTTTGATGTCGGGTTTCACAAGCTCCCCGGCCGCAGCCGCAGCGACGTTCGGACTGGTTGTCTTAAGCTCGGAGGGATCGTTTCGAGCGGCCGGCTGCGGTCCACTCCAAAATTGCCTTGGCCCTCTTCGAGCGGAAGCCATGGCTTGCAAAGAAGCACAAAATTGCCTTGGCCCTCTTCGAGCAGAAGCCATGGCTTGCAAAGAAGCACTATCTTTGCAGCCGGCTAGCAATGAGTTCAGATTCGTACACATTGCTTATATCTTTTCTTTAGATGATATAGATTCGGTTATGACTTATCTTATGTTGGTTTAATTGTTAGTGCTTATAAACAGTTATTCTAGCTCGTCTTTTGATTCTATTTCTATTAGTCATGTTCGAACCGGCTGGCCCATACTATGGCTAAGCAGGGACGGCCTTGGCCCTGGCTCGACCGAACAGGGCTCCCAATTTTTTGGGGGCCAATGTTTTTTAAGAAATATTATATATATATATATATATATATATATATATATATATATATATATATATAGGGAAGGGATCAGGTGCATTTGTTGCTTCCCGTGCGGATGTGCGATGGATTAATGTGCGTGAGGTTTATACTTAATGTGCGTGAGATTTGTACTTAATGTGCCTAAGATTTTTACTTAATGTGCGTCATGTTAATATGCGTGAGTTTTGTACTTAATGTGCTTGAGTATTGTGTTTAATGTGCGTGAGATTTGTGCTTAATATGCGTGAGTATTTCAAGCTGAACGTTGCTGAGGCAGTGAGATAACGTCCATGGCGAGGATCAGCAGCACACATCATGTTCTTGGCATCCCACATTTGCTGGGTAAGCTCAGGAACTGTAAGGGCACGGTATTGCTGGGATCCTCGAGAAGTGAGAGGAGCAAACCCCACCATAAAGAAATGCAAACGAGGGAAGGGAATCAAGTTGACAGCAAGCTTCCGGAGATCAGAGTTGAGTTGCCCAGGGAACCTGAGGCAGCAAGTCACCCCACTCAATGTTGCAGAAATCAAGTGATTCAGATCACCAACTAAAAAAACAAAACAAAACAAAAAAGGATTAGTGATGAAAAAAGGGATCTACACAAAGAAAAGCAACATCAACAGTGAAGGGGCAAATGACTACTGGGGAAGGGGAAGAAGCTGACATTAATATTTTCTGCTGCACTTTACACATTCACGCACATTAAGTACAAATTGCAAACACATTAAGCACAACACTCACGCACATTAATCCACCGCACATCCGCACGGGAAGCAACAAATGCACGGGAACCTTTCACTATATATATATATATATATATATATATATATATATATATATATATATATATATAATCGCACTCAGGTGCGAATGCTTCAGGCGCGAAATAAGAATGTTCGTCCACGTGTCCAGATATAATGGATGAGAAACACTGATTTTTTAAAAAAACGCGGTGGCATTTTTGTAAATAAGTGAACATCGAAGTGCAAGTAAAATGTATTACAAATGCATGTAAAATGTATTATAGGTGCAAGTAAAAATTTACACTGAGCATCAATACTTAGTTGCACCTATAGTTCCAAGTAGTTGCACACATAGTTATAAGTAGTTGCACCTAGGTGTATGAATGTTTGCGAGTGGTTTTCAGGGTATTACTACCCGCTGAACTCAGATCAATGAATGTTAACAAGGCAAAATTACATGCACTTATAGGTGAAAGTAGGTGCATCTATAGTTATAAGTAGTTGCACCAATAGTTATAAATAGTTGCACATATAGTTATAAGCACACCCAGGTGCATGAATGTTTGCGGAAAGTGAATGCTAACAAGGAAAAATTACATGCACTTATAGGTGAAAGTAGGTGCACCTATAGTTATAAGTAGTTGCACCTATAGTTATAAATAGTTGCACATATAGTTATAAGCACACCCAGGTGCATGAATGTTTGCGGAAAGTGAATGCTAACAAGGCAAAATTACATGCACTTATAGGTAAAAGTAGGTGCACTTGTAAGTGATTTTACTTGCACTTCGATGTTCAATTATTTACGAAAATGCCACCGCGTTTTTTTTTAAGTTATTAGATCTGGACACGTGTCGCGCGTTGATTCGTTCGCATTTCTCTCTTGAGCACTTATTCGCACCTGAGTGCATCCCTATATATATATATATTTATCAAGTATATAATATTTTTAAAACTTTATATATATATATATATATATATATATATATATATATATATATATATATATATATATAAAGTTTTAAAAATATTATATACTTGATAAATATGTTTTAAAAATTCATAGATTAATCTTAATTGTAACTGAAATTAAAATTATAGAAAGAATTGACATTGAAATTTTGATAAATAATTTTTTATTTAAATATACACTGAAAATGTTGTTTTTAAATAAAATTTTGTATTGTATTTTTTTTTTGTTGAATTTTTATGCATTATATTTAGATAATTTTTTTTATTATATTTCTATTTTTGTTATAGAATACAATAACATAAAGTTCAAATAGATTTGAACTCAATTACCTCAGTTATAGAGAACGTTTTATATTGTTATTTTTCAAAGATTTTTTAAAATTATATTTCTTGTGTCTATAAATAGACAGGACCACTCTATTTCTGTCCGTACCTTTTTGGGAAGTTGCTCCTCCGGCTTTCTTGGCCTCTTTGCTGAGCTAATATAGTTAGTTCGTTTTTTTTGCCTTCAAATAAAATATTATAGTGGGTTTTGTTGGTTAGTTTCAGTTTTGATTTGTGACAATTAAATTTCTTTTACTTTTGATTTTTTTTTGAATCAAAATTAACTACGTTTGGCTCCTAATTATTGAATATCTGAAACTGAACTAAAGGAACATTTGATTTAATAAATATTTTTTAGGTAATGTAACATTTCCAAAGATCTCATATAGTCATATAACATAAGAAATTGAGGAGAATGATATTTTATGAAGGTACGTGAAAAAATGAATAAAAAAATTGGAATCTTACATTACCTTGAACCAAAAAGGACATATAACATTCCAACACATTTATTGTATTGATAATAAAACTCATTCTAATTGATTGATTTATTTTTAAAATTAATTAAAATTATAATAAATTAATAATTCTCTCCCTAAATATTTTTTTCTTAACATAAATCTATTTTTGTATTTTTTACAAATAAAAATAATGTATAAAAAATATATCATGCATTAAAAAAACTATGTAAATGACACTCATATTGATATTTATTTTTATTTTTTAATTAACATATAATTACATTAAGTCACTATTACTAGTTCATTACACACACTACTACTACATGTTTATTACTATAGGTTTATTAAGTCACTACTACAAGTACATTAACTCACTCCTACAGGTTCATTAAGCTATTACTACAAATTCACTCTACAAATCCATTAATAAGTTGGTACTACAAGTTTATTAAGTCACTATTACAAGTTCATCCATCACTACTACATTTAAAAATGACTACATACATAATTAAATTTATTGTGTTATGTGAATTTTTATCTTATATATAGTTTAGTTATATATATATATTTGTTTAGAATTCGCTTCAATAAATTGAGAAAGTAGTTATGAACATATACTATATTGTAACAGAGTTAATAATACTCAAAAAAAATAAAAAATTATGAGTAATATTCTTTATCCATATTAAACATATTAAAAACAGATTATCATGACAGGATAAGAAGAACATTGTGTTTTAAAAGGAAATGAAGCAAGGAACATAAGAATTATAAATTCCCAATTAATATTTCCTGTTAAATTTGTGTACTAATGAATTATCACATAATTGGGGTTGTGAAGGCAGTAGGGGTAGTGGGATTAGATGGAAATAGCAGGCTTGGTTTCTGGAGGCTTAGGGAGTTCAACTTAGACATGCTTGGTAAATTTTCAAATTCGTTAATTTTTAAACTCTTTAAAACGGGATATTTTCTAAATGACTCTTTTTTGGAACCCCTCTTTTGTCTAGAGAAGCATCTTGGAGTCCAAAGAGGTCATCGCAAGAACTATAGATGGACAATAAAGATTTGGTAGGATCCCTGGTTATATGAGATGGAAAATCCTAATTATGTGCAATATGAAATTACCACACTGTTGGGATTTATTGGATGGATACGAAACAATCTCGGAAAACTGTGTTGGAACTTGAGTTTGAACAGGCATCAAAAAACTAAAAGAAAAGAAAAGAAAAGTCTGTGACGTGTTCAGAACACTACCCTAAAAGCAAATATGTCCGGAGACGGTGCGATTTTAAAATATTAGATTGCTTTCGAAGGGTAACACCGACAATCTTACGTTGAGCTTGCACCAGCCAACAAAGATGAACCTGCGGTATAGCTCAAATGAAAGGAAGGAGATTAATGAAGAGGTGATCAAACCTCTATGTTTAGACAAACTGGAGTGCTCATTTATATACTGCAAGGAACCAACAACTCGCCTCATTGCAGCCACAATTCAGAGAGAAAAAGGTGGATCATGAATGTGGAAATAATCCACGTCTATGTTACAGATCAGGAGGGTGTGATCTATGAAATTAGGAGGTGAAATAAAATTAATGAAAAAGAATGAAGTCTTCATTTTGAATGATTTTCCAACACACACATGCATCTTTCAAATGCAACGGTGGACTCATTGATGACAATATGGATGTGAAAAGATGGGATGTGTTCTAAATGCAAAGCAAAAAGAAGAGAATGAATAATTTCATCATGTTTAGGAACCCATTGCACTGAGGAGTGAGGACAAAAATGAGCATGAGAGCCAAAATAAAAACTAAAACGTGGAAATGATCGAGAATGAAATGAATGAATTTATAGCCAATGCAATAAAAACTATTGCCTTAGTTTTAGCTCTTAAGAAAGTAGCTCTGAATGATGTTCATGAATTTATTTACAAGTGGCACCTATTGCCTACAAGTTTTGTCTAAGATTATAGTTTTTGTCATTTAACAGCTTGAACTATATTATATTTTAGACACTTTGATCATTCAGGTGACTTTTTCGACCAAACTCTGTTTTAAGTGATACAAATATATTTCTTTGCTTAGTATTAAATATCTGATTGCATAGTGTAGTGGATTAGAGTAGTCCAAATAAAATGGACAGAGGGAATACGTGTTAATAATTATTATATCTTTACTAGAAACTAGGGTTAATTTCAGTGGAGGTCTCTTGTCTTTTGTGACAATTTTAAATTTAGTCTTAAACTATTGTTTTTGCCATTTAACACCCCGAACTGTCATATTTTGGATATTTTTGATCATTTTGATTACTTTTTCGACGAATCTATATTTTAAGTGAAGATACAAATATATTTCTTTGTTTAATATTGAACATTATCTGTCCGCATAGCGCAGTAGATTACCGCATCTAACTTCGGATTAGAAAGTCTTAATATTCTTGTATGTTGTCTCCATCTTTTTGTTTCTTCCTCAAAATTAATGCAATCAAAGAGCCGAATAACTGAATAAGAGATTAAGAGTTCACGAATTGTTGTCTCAAAGATTTGAAATTTTGCCCTAATTTTGTTTTTGCAGATTTTAAGAATTTTTGCGGATTGCATATTTGCCATAATTACTTGACCTTGCATAGTTGCAGAATTTGGTAATGGTTTACTCTTTGTTCTTTAGTAGAAGTGTTTTACTTGTCATTTAAATTGATTTAATTAACTATAACTTGTTAACTGATTGTGTAAAAAAAAATATAACTTTTTAATTGATTGTGTAAAAAAATATAGATTGTAGTATAGTTTGTTAATTGATTGTGTAAAATATATATAGCTTTCTCATTGAATTTGAACAATCTTATTCGTATTTGATATTTTGTATTTAAACATTTTTGAATTCAATTTACTTTAAAGGAAATTCTGACACCGTCCCTGGCTATAAAAGATTGGTTGGAGCATATTGCTTGGAGAGAACTGAAATTTATACTCCCTATCACAAACAATCTAAGGGCCCAGATGGTTGGTGTGTCTATCTCTTGTTCATTGTGTGGATTGGATGACAAAAATCTTTGGCATCTTTTTTGTGAATGCCCTTATGCCTCACGGGTCTGGATTATTCTGGAATGCTCTATGATCTAAATATTCGTATCATAACTTCCCATTATTCCTTTGAACAAAATGTTTCACATGCTTTTAGAGCTTCAGAGGAGAGCATGCATGCTGGAAATGTTTTTGGGGGCCATGCATGCCCCGGCCCGACAGAGCATTTGGAAGGATGTAAATCATGGTGTGTTTTTGGGGGCCATGCATGCCCGGCCCGACAGAGCATTTGGGAGGATGTAAATCATGGTGACTCAAAATCATGGTGACTCAACTGAACATGAACCACAGAGGCTAGATCGGTGCTCACTGTGCACAAGGAGCCCCCTCACCTCCCACTGCCGCTGGTGAGACTCGATCCCTGGTCATTTTTCAAAAATTTCACCTCTATGACCATTTTAGCTACCCTACTAATCATGCCATTTGGACGGCTAGGAATCATGCAATTTGGAATGGATGACTGCCGATTCCAAATGGCAATTTATATCCTACACCACGGCGCGCGTTGCACTGTGCGCCCAGATGCAAACGACGTCGTTTTAATTTTTTTTTTTTTTTTTTGAAATTTCCCGCCCAGTGTATGGCAGTTATTTTTTCTTTAAAAAAAAACCCGTGTTCAAAAATGTACATAATGTTATACAAGAATACACATAATTGTACACAT
The DNA here is from genome assembly GCF_001879475.1 of Ipomoea nil. Lineage (NCBI taxonomy): Eukaryota > Viridiplantae > Streptophyta > Magnoliopsida > Solanales > Convolvulaceae > Ipomoea > Ipomoea nil. The sequence goes on along the minus strand of NW_017617553.1, from coordinate 916,823 downwards.
GAATGTACATAATTATATAACTGGTAGGGAATACCCCGACCGACACAGCTTCACCACGACCGAGATGCCTTCGTCCTTTTCTCTTTGTCTTTGCAGGTAACAGGTCGGGCTCCTTGTGAAGAACCCGGTCGCGGTCCGACCGGGAATTGCCCGAACCGATCCTGTCGACCACCGAGCGGTAGCCCTTTGGCGAGAGAGCTGACGAAAGACACGTGGCGATTCTCTACGACGACAGACAGGGCACCCGGGAGGACGACACGTGGTGGCTACGTGGAGGACATGCCGAACGGCTGGAATCCTGTCCCCGACATAGCGGCTATAAATACCCACAGTAGCTACAGTGTGGGGGACTTTTGGACGATCGATAGGTTGTTGTTAGAGAATCCCGACCGCACTCAGTCGGTACTCAGAGCAACCAAGTAGATTGTACTTAGGGCCTCTACTATGATCAATAAAGTCATTTACTTGCTTTAATTGGTCTCGGGTTATTACATATTGCTTACGTATAATTAGCAGTATCATTTTTGGCGCCGTCTGTGGGGACCCGTGCAAGAAACCAACGTCTTGACGAGCACCCGGTCTCTATATCAACATGTATCCGTGGGCACACAACAACTTTGCCGACGACCAGGCGGATGCGGTGAGCTCCTCTGACCACTATGCTACCCAACAGCAGGGTCAGACAATGGACCTCAACCTCAACCTCTCACCACCGCATCCATCGAATGCATACCCGGCCGCCCAGCAGCCGGTGAATTACATACAACCGGGATACCCAACACCCGGTCTGCCATACCAGCAGCAGCCGATGATGTATCCCGCCCAGTATCCATACCCGGTCCCACCTCCACCGTACGGGTATTGGCCAGGCCAACCGATGTGTTACACTCCCCCGGTTGGTTATCCACCATATACGCCTGCTTATACAGCTCCAGCCGCCGCCCCTCCAGTACAACCGACCGCACAGGTAGAGCCGCAGCGTCAGTCCGCATCCCGGGCTCGACGCTCGGCTCATTCGCGGTTGGGGTCCGGGGGTGCTGATGCGATGGAGGCACCAGCTTAGGCCGTCCAAGCGGAGGACCCTGAAGAAGTTGCCCGAGCGGTAGCTTTTGATCGTCTTCGACCGGAGATGCGCCAGCGTTTGGGACCCCAAGACCCGAACCGCGGCCAAGAAGACGTACAGATGCAGGAGGCTAGTCAGGAGGCTTCATCTGGGTATAGCGGGTCGAGATCTCACCGACGGCAACGCGCTCGGGATACAGCCCAAGCCGCTCAAGCCGCCGAGCTCAACGAAACCCGAGGATTACTCTATAACCTCCAGGCGGAAGTTGCGCAGCTCAGGAATGCGTACCCTGCAACACCCCCGGTCAACCAATCGACCCTGCACCAGACGCCTTTCACAGCAGCGGTAATGGCCTAGCCTTACCCGCTTGACTTAAAGGTCTCTGGAGAGAAGAGTTACGACGGACGGGCAGATCCTGAGGCCCACGTGAATGATTTTTTCAGCAACATGATGCTGAAGGGCGTTTCGGACGCCGTGATGTGCAGGGCCTTCTACTCGACCCTCACCGGTCGGGCGGCAGAGTGGTTCCGTACCCTGCAACCGGGGTCGATCGATAAATTTGAGACCCTGGCGATCAAATTTGTGAGGAAGTTCATTACTTCCAAAGTGGTGAGGAAGTCCTACATGTATCTCGAGAAGGCCAAGCAGCTAGAAGGGGAAAGCTTGACCGATTTCCTCATCAAATGGAAAGCGGCGGTTGGGGAGGTCGAGCCTATGGACGATGCGACCGCCACCCACATGCTTCACATATCTCTCCGGGCGGGGCATTTGTATCAGGACTTCATCCTACACCCCCCGACCAGTTACGAGGAGGCCCTTCGGAGGGTCACAGATTACGCCAACGCCGGCGAGGCGAACGCCGTAAAGCGCTTGCAGGAGGTCGGCTCTTCGTCCCGTAAACCGGCCGGCCGAGCGGAACATCGGTCAGGAGATGACAATCCCCGATCCCGCACCAGGCCTGGCGAGTTTACGGCCTTGAACCGATCCGCAGCGGAGGCCATGCAGTACGCCCAGTCCTGCAATCTCATCAAACTCCCCCATCCCGATCGAGACGGCCCTGACAAGAGTAAGCACTGTGCTTACCATCGATGCGCCGGGCATGACACCGAGGAGTGTACCCACTTGCGCCAATTGTTGGAAGATCTGCTCAACAGGGGAAAATTGGACAAGTGTGTGGGGAAGAGAGAGGACAACAAGAGGAACACCGAGCGGCGGGATCATAGACGTTCCCATCACTGCTCTGATCGATCTGGGCAAGACAGAAGGGATGACCGACGGGACCCCGACCCTCCGTCTGCTAGCCGCCCGTCCGGAAAGCCTACCATCCACGTCATTTTTGGTGGACTGGAAGATGCTTCCCGACCGCGGACTAATTGCCCGGTCGCAATAGTGGATTCCCGGGGGACCGGGAAGAGGCAGAAGATGGAACCCATAACCTTCACCCTTGAGGACCAACCTACCAGCAGCGACCACGGCATGGAGGCGCTCGTGGTCACGATTGACGTTAAGGGGACAGACGTCCAGAGGGTTATGGTTGACACGGGCAGCAGTGTGAACGTCCTATACTTGGACGTGTTTGAGAAGCTTGGCCTCGACAGGAAGGAGCTGACTCCGGTCGGTGTACCACTGTCAGGATTTACCGGGGCTCTTATTTACCCCGAGGGAAAAATAACGCTCCCGGTAGAGATCGGCACACCTCCAAAGTCGATCCAGACGGAGCTGGAATTTGTTGTGGTCAACCTCCATTGCGTCCACAACATTATCTTGGGCCGACCCGCTATCATGAAGATCGGTGGGATAATTTCTATGCCCCACCTGTGCATGAAATTCCCCACCCCTAACGGGGTCGGCGTGGTCCGTGGCGATGTCCAATCCGCCCGGAAGTGTTACACCCGAGCGGTCAATAGACGTGACTCCGGTCCTTCTTCCCGGGTGAACACCATAGCCAGAGAGGAGGCTAAGGAACGGAAGGAGCAGCCTGAGCCTTCCGAAGAAATAGAAGAAGTTCCCCTATCCGAGGATCGCCCGGATAGGAAGATCAAGATTGGCCGAGCCCTCACCCCCGAGCTTCGAGCGGAAGTTTTGGCCATACTCCGGGAGTATGCTGATATCTTTGCGTGGGGGCCCGAAGACATGCCCGGAATCGATCGGTCGGTCATCTGTCACAAGTTAGCCGTCGATCCCGCAGCAAAGCCGGTCGTGCAGAAGACACGACACCTTTCCTCCGATCGCCGCGAGTTTGTCAGAGAAGAAGTCAAAAAGATGGCGGCGATCGAGCACATCCGTCCGGTGGTCTATCCCGAGTGGGTGGCAAATATCGTTCTTGTTCCTAAGCCCCCAGCATGGAGGATGTGCATCGATTTCACGGACCTCAACAAAGCCTGTCCGCTCGACCCGTATCCGCTACCAAGCATTCACCAGATGGTCGACGAGACGGCCGGGGCCGAGTTAATGAGCTTCATGGATGCCTTTAAGGGGTACCATCAGATCATGATGCACCATGAAGACGAGAGCAAGACAGCCTTCGTGACCCCGGATGGGCTGTATTGTTACCGAGTGATGCCGTTCGGCCTCCGGAACGCAGGAGCGACCTACCAGAGGATGGTCAACATGCTCTTTGCCGATCTATTGGGCCGAACGATGGAAGCTTACATCGATGACATGCTGGTCAAGAGTCGGGACCGATCCGACCACACTCGGGACCTCCGGGAGTGCTTCCAGATCATGAGGAAGTACCAGTTGCGGCTGAACCCGACCAAGTGCACATTCGCGGTTCAGACCGGCAAGTTCCTCGGCTATATGATGACCAAGAGAGGAATCGAGCCTAACCCGGCCAAAGTAAAAGCGATTCTGGACATGCAGCCACCTTCCACCGTTCGGGAAGTCCAGCAATTGACCGGTCGGTTGGCAGCCCTCAGCCGGTTCCTCTCCAAGCTAGCCGAGCGCGCTTTACCTTTCTTCAAGGTACTGCGGAAGGTTAATGGATTCGTCTGGGACGAAGAATGCCGAGCGGCTTTTGATGAGCTGAAGGAATATCTCATGTCACCGATCGTGCTCTCAAAGCCTGAGCTCGGAGAAGAGCTAGACGTGTATCTCGCCGTGTCCGATCGCGCAGTAAGCGCAGTGTTGTGCCGAACCGATCCGGAAGGGGTCCAGCGACCGGTGTACTATGTAAGCCACGCGCTACATGGTCCCGAGCTCCGGTACTCCCGGCTAGAGAAGGTCGTCTACGCCTTATACATTGCCGCGAAGAAGTTGGCTCCCTACTTCCAAGGTCGAGCAATTCGCGTGTTGACCGATCAGCCGATCGGGCCAGTCCTCCGAACTGCTTCATCATCAGGTCGCCTAGTCAAATGGGCGTTAATGCTGACCCAGTACGCGATCGAATACCGACCGAGACCGGCTATTAAAGGTCAAGCTCTTGCGGACTTCTTGGTGGAGTGCACCGCCCGGGATACCCGACCTCCGGAGGTCGCGGATCCCGAGGCTGAGTGGTGGTCGCTGGCTACAGATGGGTCAAGTAGCAAGAAAGGGGCAGGAGGAGGAGTGGTGGTCACAAGCCCGGAAGGATTCAAGGTCTATTTTGCTCTCATGTACCAGTTCCACCCGACCAACAACGAAGCCAAGTACGAAGCGTTCGTTAACGGCTTACAGTGCGCTCGGGACTTGGGGGCTGAGTACATCCGAGCTCAGACAGATTCCGCGCTCGTGGTCGGGCAAGTTCTCGGGGATTATGAAGTCAATGGAGAGCGTCTGCAGCTTTACCGAGATCTTGCCATGGAGAAACTTGCTCAGTTCCGGGGGTATACCGTCCGACACATCCCCCGATTGGATAATGCCGACGCAGATATTTTATCTAAATTGGCTCAAGATGCCCCGGAACACATGTCGAAGATAGCTCGGATTTTGGTGATCCCGAGACACAGCATTCATCGCCTACCGGTCAATCCCATCCAACCGGTAGAAGACAATTGGATCACCGATCTGAAGGAGTACCTCGAGCACGGTCGCCTCCCAGACGACCCACAGCGTGCTCGGAAGGCCAAGCTTAGAGCCCCAAGGTTCCAAGTCTTGGACGGTCGTCTATATCGGCGATCGTATGGAGGCCCCCTCATGCGTTGCTTGACCGCCTTTGAGGCCGATATAGTTATGAAGGAACTGCACTCGGGAATTTGCTCTTCACATCAAGGAGGCCGATCCCTGGCCCGTCGTATCATGCTGATCGGGTACTATTGGCCATCCCTCCAGCTAGACTGTGAAAAGTTAGCTCGGGAATGTGAGACGTGCCAACTGTACGCCCGGATGCCTGGACGACCGGCAACCTTTTATCAGCCGGTCACGACCGCAATTCCTTTCGCTAGGTGGGGGGTAGACATATTGGGCCCCTTCCCTCAGCTTTCCGGTCGGAGAAAATTTGTGATCGTCGCCATCGATTACTTCTCCAAGTGGATAGAAGCCGAGCCTTTAGCCACGATCACCTCTCAGCAATGTGCTCGTTTCCTTTGGCGAAATGTGATTTCCCGCTTTGGTGTGCTCGTGCATCTCATCAGCGACAACGGCCGCCAATTCGTAAGCCAGTATTTCCAGAACTTTTTGGCCACGATCGGGACAACTCACGTCCGGTCGTCGGTGGCTTACCCGCAGGGAAACGGTCAAGTAGAGAACGCAAACCGGACGATTTTGGAAGGTCTAAAAAAGAAGTTACACTCGGCCGGTCGTAGTTGGGCCGATGAGTTGCCATATGTCTTATGGACTTATCGGACGACCCCGAGGGAAGCTACTTTGGAGACCCCTTTCGCCCTGGTTTACGGAGCTGAAGCCCGACTCCCGATCGAGGCTTGGGTCCCGACCGATCGAGAAAGAACCTACAATGCCGAGGAGAATGAACATGCTATGGCGGTGGATCTCGATGGGGTCGAAGAAAAAAGAGAGCTAGCCGCTCGACGTATGGCCGAGTATCAGAAGCGAGTTAAGAGTTCTAAAGATGTTTGGGTCAACCCTCGTTATTTTCAGGTTGGAGATTATGTTCTGCGACGAAGGGAGGCCAGTCAGCCTTTGGAGGGCGGAAAATTGGCTCAAAACTGGGAAGGGCCGTACATCATCAGTGCGATCATACGGCCGGGTACATACCGACTGGAGACGACAACTGGTCGGGTAATCGAGGGGACTTGGAATTCCGAGCACCTCGTTATGTTTAGGCATTAAGCCTCTTTTTTGTAATCTTTGGACGAAGAGGGGGCTTGACCTGCGTGTAGGTCCCGGTCGTCGTTTGTAATTAAATTCCTATGTTTGTAAGTATTTACGATCGGTGATTGCTCGACCGTTTGCATACGGCGGCCCGATCGGTTATTTTCTATACCTCCAGTGCATGCAGATCAATTTATCTTCAAGCTACACCGACCGGGCGAATCTATCAACCGGTCAAATGCGCTCCACATCGGCGGACATTCGAGTCACGCCACTGATCGGGGAAGTCAGGAGCTCTCAGCATAATTCCCCGATCCGTCCAACTTCTGTCCACTATCGCACCCACTCGTGCCTCGAGGGCACAATCGTGTGGGGGCTGGGATGAAGGGGGTAGGCCCGTCGCTCGGTTACATTCCGACCGTAGAGGCTTGCTTGTTTTCAAAATTCGACAAGGCCCGGAGATCGGGTAATGAAGGGGGTAGGCCCGTCGCTCGGTTACATTCCGACCGTAGAGGCTTGCTTGTTTTCAAAATTCGACAAGGCCCGGAGATCGGGTAAACCCGATCGGATGGCCAGTTTGACGTCGAAGTCTCGGAGGCGCGATCGGGCCGTAAGGCCGTAGGGTCGGGTGTCGAGTGGGTCGAAGCAGTGCAAGACCGGGCCATAAGGCCGCGAGGTCGAGCATTAAGGATCAGCATTTACACGACTAAAGATAAAAATGCGAAAAGAGAGAACGAACAACACAAGTTAAACAAAAGAAAAATTTCATTCATCATCAAAAGGTGCCCGGTACAAATTCGGGACCGGGCTCCCGATTGAAGTCACTTCTTCGAGCTACCCTACTTCTTCGAGCTCTCGGCATCGGCCTTCTTCGGCAAGTCTTCTCCGCCCGAAGCGGCGTCGGCTCCGCTCACCTTAGTCCGCTCCTTCGGATCAAAAGGCGCTGGACCGGGGTCGGGTACTTCGTCGGGGAGCGTGGTCAGGACCAGTTGGAGGTCATCCCCTTCAAGGGCCTGCTCCATAATCTTCCTGGTCTGGTCCCTCATTTTACGTTGACCGGCCTTGTACGCCCACCGGCCGAACGTCCATATCAGCTTCTCCCCGACCTCTGTGCCCCGAACAGACTGGAGAAAGTGACCGCCCGACTTGGCATCTTGGAAAAGATATTGGGCGAGCTTATCCTGATCGTTTTGTCGAGCCTTGAGCTCGGCCGCCTCCCCGATCGCCTGTTGGGCGACCTGCTCGGAGAGGTCTCGCTCGGCCTTGGCCTTCTTCAGCTGAGCCTCCAGCTCCCGGATCTCCTGCAGCCGCTGGTTGGCGACCTTCTTCAAGCCCTCAGCTTCGTTGGCCTGAAGGGCCCGTTGCTGAAGAAACTGGGTCGCTCGGGAGATCTGCACATATAAAACAACCATGTTAGCCGAACGACAATACTTCGAGAAAAATCGGAAGAAGGAAAATACGCTTACCTCAGCCAGGTCGTAGCCGATCTTCTCGGCTACCTGGCTCGGGGTCAGCTTGGAAAAGTCTTCCTTGGCCGACCCGGCGTTCCCGATCCGAGCAAGGATCGACGATCCGCCTCTGCTGCCCCCGCCCGATGGGGTCGGGCTGTGTTGTTCCCGGCGCCGCTTCAAGGCCCCGGTCTCTGCGGTGGTCTTCTCTGCCACCTTCTCCTTCCCCTTCCCGACCGCCACTCGGGAAACTAAGACCTCTGAGGCGTCCACCACGAAGCCTTCGGTCGTGGTGATGGTCGACGCCCCAATGGGTCGGGCAACTGGGATCTCCTTCTCCCCGGCCGGCTTGGCTTGGCCCTTCTTCTTGCCAAGCGAAATCTTGGCCACCGGGCGCATGGGGACATCCTCATCTCCGAAACCGGCCATTGCTGCAAGTAAAACGAAGTTGGTTAGATCAAGAATAGAAGTAATCGGGTGTGAAGGGTCCGGGGTCGGGATGGCCATGAGGCCTCTACCTTTCCTCTTGCCCCGGGCGGGCATCCGCTCAATCGTCACACCCGCCGGCTCGGGTTTATACTTCTCGGGCTGGTCATAGACCGGATCGGGCAGCCGGGCCGCTTCGTAGCTCTCGGGCGACTTAAAGATATGGTATTCGTAGATCTCGCCCGAGATCTTGGCCACGGCGTCGATGAGGGTCGGCGTTTCGACTGGGATGACTTGCTTCCGAAAGCGCTGGCTCCAAATCCTCTCGACCGGGAGGATCCACGGATCATACTTCACAGAGAAGATCCGGTCCTTCCACCCCCGGTTGTTCCCGGGCAGTCCCTCGATCGAGCACCTATCGGCTCGGGACTGTGTCATCAAGAAACCCCCTCCGTACGCGGCCGCTAGCACCTTCACTTGATAGACAAAGTTGAAGAGCTCCATGGTGCAGGCCACGTCGTGTCGTCGGCAGATCTGGGGGAAGCACGCGATCATTCGATGCGCGTTCGGGCAAATCTGCCCGGGCATAACCTGGTAGTACCCTAGGAACGCGGTGAGAAGGCTCGAAAAGGGGAATGTGATCGGGGCCATTAGCGAGTCGTAATGCAGCCCGATCCATTTCCCCTGGTGCCGCTCGATGATATTCCCGAGCTGCCTGCTGGTGTCGAACTCGACCCGACCAGCGAGAACCGCCGCAATCCTGCTTGCCTCCCCGTTGGTCAGCAAGCTCTTATGGCCTTCCACGCTTTCGCTGTTGAGGAACTCGTACCCGTCCCCGCGTGGCGCGGCCGGCTCGGCCGGACTTTTTTCAACGGCCTCTGCTTCGTTAGCCTGATGTTCTTCTTCAGGCTCGACCTGAGGGTAATCCCCTATTACCCTCAGCGGCGTTCCTTGGACGTCCTCGGCCGGGGAATTCCGTCCGCTCGTAGACGTTTCTTCGTTCCCCGACCTGCTGGAGCTCGACCCCGACGTCTCCGACGAGCTGGTGGATTCTTCTGGCTCGGGGGCTCGCTCGGGCGCTGGCGGCGGTCGTTGCCCGACCTCTGGAGAATAGGACATGATGTCCACCTCCTCGCTGCTTTGCTCGAGCGTATTGTCGTAGTCCGCGACCGAAACGTTTTGACTATCCGAGTCCGACATAATTCTACCTAAAGGTCGGTCGGGAGTTAGTACAGGGTTCGGGAAGTTAGCTCGAAGTTAGTGCTATCCTACTTCTACGCTAAGTGAAGAATAAAGAAAGAGTAAAGAACTAGGAGCTTACCGAGTGAAGAAACTTGGAAGAGGATCTGAAGTTTTGCTTTGCTTGATCGGATTGCTAATCTGCTGCTCGGGACTCTCTGAGGGTACCGATTGCTTCAGAAGATTGAGGAAAGTTCAAATGAAGGCCTCAGGAACCTATTTATAGGAGAGCGTTTGGGCGGGAAAATCATCCACTTGCGTGACATGACCAGCGCTGATTCCAAGGCGACGGTTGCAGTCGCAGAGGCCGGCAGTGGCCGACACGTGGCGAGGAAGGGAATGACAGCTGGCCGGTCGGTTTAGCGGCCGACGGTTGGGCTTCTTCATCCCGGCCCATTTTTTTTCCGGACGATCAAAAAGGCCCGGGCTGGGGGGCTCTTGGTAGGGAATACCCTGACCGACACAGCTTCACCACGACCGAGATGCCTTCGTCCTTTTCTCTTTGTCTTTGCAGGTAACAGGTCGGGCTCCTTGTGAAGAACCCGGTCGGGGTCCGACCGGGAATTGCCCGAACCGATCCTGTCGACCACCGAGCGGTAGCCCTTTGGCAAGAGAGCTGACGAAAGACACGTGGCGATTCTCTACGACGACAGACAGGGCACCCGGGAGGACGACACGTGGTGGCTACGTGGAGGACATGCCGAACGGCTGGAATCCTGTCCCCGGCATAGCGGCTATAAATACCCACAGTAGCTACAGTGTGGGGGACTTTTGGACGATCGATAGGTTGTTGTTAGAGAATCCCGACCGCACGCAGTCGGTACTCAGAGCAACCAAGTAGATTGTACTTAGGGCCTCTACTGTGATCAATAAAGTCATTTACTTGCTTTAATTGGTCTCGGGTTATTACATATTGCTTACGTATAATTAGCAGTATCAATAACAAAATATACATACTCTTTTTAAAAGATAATACACATAATCTAACATAATACATAATAAACATAAACTTTTAACATAATACACATCAACTGTTAATATAATACACACTTTCTGATTCCGATGTACATAATTGTATAAAAAGAATGTACATAATTGTATAAAAAATGTACATAACTGTATAAACAAATATACATAATTGTATGAACAAATATACATAATTGTGTGAACAAATATACATAATCACAGCAACTTCCTACCGCGCCTCCCAAAACGATGTCGTTTTGGGAGGCGCGCAGTGCACACTGCTACGCGCGCGGTGGTGTAGGATATAACGATTGATTCCAAATAGTCTCCCACCACCCACCAACCACCACCGTAGTATACGACCATATTCCCCTACATAACGCTGCGTTTCACAAGCTTCCCGGCCGCAGCAACGTGGACTGGTTGTCTTAACCTCGGAGGGATCGTTTCGGGCGGCCGGCTGCGGTCCACTCTAGAATTGTCATGACCCTCTTCAAGCGGAAGTCATGACTTGCAAAGAAGTACTATCTTGGCTCGTCGGCTATTAACGAGTTCAGATTGGTATAGCTTAATTAGATCTTTTCTTTAAATTATCTAAATTCGGTTATGGCTTATGTTATGTTGGTTTAATCATTAGTGCTTGTAAACCGTTATTCTAGCTCGTCTTTTGATTATGTTTGTTCTATTGGTCATCTTCGTAAGGATGCAAACCGCCCAACCCATACTATGGCTAAGGCTGTTAATTTTGGTTCTGTCCGTACCTTTTGGGACGTTGCTCCTCTGGTTTTCTTGGCCGCTTTGCTAAGCTAATATAGTTACTTGGGTTTTTTGCCTTAAAAAAAAATATTATAGTGGGTTTGTTGGTTAGTTTCAGTTTTGATTTTTTTTTTTTTTTTTTTTTTGAAGGGAGTTTCAGTTTTGGGTTATGACTGAACTAATATTATTTTTGGCTCCTAATTATTGAATATGTGAAACTGAACTAAATGAACGTTTGATTTAATAAATATTATTAGGTAATATAACATTTTCGAAAATCTCATATAACATAAGAAATTGAGGAAAATGATCTTTCTATAAAGGTGGAAAAATGAATAAAAAAATTGGAATCTTACCAATCGTTATGCGTTGGACCTGTGTCCAGCATGCTTGCTGGACACGGGTAACAGTGCCGTTAGGCACTGTTATCTCCTTTTTTTTTTTTTTTTTTTTTTTTTTTTTAAATGTCAGACCGTTTCGTTATAGAAGTATATGTTCATAATTTTATTACTATAGGTTAATAATTGTATATTCATAACTCCATACTGTACGTTCATAACTCTATAACTGTACATTCATAACTCCATAACTGTACATTCATAACTCCATAATTGTACATTCATAACTCCATAATTGTACATTCATAATTTTCGAAACTCCATGTTCACAATTTTAGAGCTCTATGTTCATAATTTTATCACTATATGTTCATAATTGTAAGTTCATAATGTTAGAGCTCTTTGTTCATAATTCGATCAATAACTGTACATTCATAATTTCATAACTGTAGATTCATAATCTCATAACTGTAGATTCATAACTCCATAACTGTAGATTCATAACTCTATAACTGTACATTCATAATCTTCGAAGCTCTATATTCACAATTTTAAAGCTCCATGGTCATAATTTTATCACTATATATGTTTATAATTGTAAGTTCATAATGTTAGAGCTCTGTGTTCATAATTTCATAATTGCATAACTGTACATTCATAACGGCATAACTGTACATTCATAATCCAAAAAAAATAACGCCGTTAACAGCAAAACGCGCACGACTTTTTTTTTTTTTTATTTTTTATAACTAAATGACTCCTTTTTTTTTTTTTTTTTTTTTTTAAATGACGTCGTTTTGGGCCCGTGTCCATAGCTCATTGTGGACACGGGTCCAGGGCATAATTTGCCGAATCTTACCAATCGTTATATCCTACACCACGGCGCACATAGCACTGTGCGCCGCGCGCCTCCCAAAACGACGTCGTTTTGAGGTAGTGTTGGGAGGTGCGGTAGGAAGTTGCTGAGATTATGTGTATTTGTTCACAACGTTATGTGTATTTGTTCACAATGTTATGTGTATTGGTTCATACAGTTATGTGTATTTTTTATACAATTATGTACATTCTTTTTATACAATTATGTACATCCGAATCAGAAAATTTGTGTGTATTATGTTAAGAGTTGATGTGTATTATGTTAAAAGTTTATGTTTATTATGTACTATGTTAGATTATGTGTATTATCTTTTAAAAAGAGTATGTATATTTTGTTATATAATTATGTACATTCATGTATAACATTATGTGTATTCTAGTATAACATTATGTACATTCTTGAACAGCGGGTTTTTTTTTTTAAAGAAAAAACTACTGCCATTCACTGGGGCGGGAAATTTAAAAAAAAAAAAAAATTAAAACGACGTCGTTTTGCATCTGGGCACATAGTGCAATGCGCACCGTGGTGTAGGATATAAATTGCCACCTAACCAAAAAGGACATATAACATTCAAACACATTTATTGTATTGATAATAAAACCCATTCTAATGGTTTGATGTATTTTTAAAATTATTTAAAATTTTAATAAATTATTAATTTTCTCCCTAAATTTTTTTTTTTCTTAACATAAATCTTTTTGTATTTTTTTACAAATAAAATTAATGTATAAAAAATATATCATTAAAAAAATCAATTAAATGACACTCATTGATATTTATTTTTATTTTTTAATTAACATATAATTACATTAAGTCACTATTACAAGTTCATTACACTACTACCACATGTTTATTACTATAGGTTTATTAAGTCACTACTACAAGTACATTAACTCACTCCTACATGTTCATTAAGCTATTATTACAAATTCACTTCTACAAATCCATTAAGTTCATACTACAAGTTTATTAAGTCACTATTGCAAGTTCATCCATCATTACTATAAGTTGATTAAGCCACTAAGCTACTACATATTTATTAAATCTCTACTACAAGTTTATTAAGCTGCTATTGTAAGTTCATTAAGTCACTACTATAGGCACGGGAGGAGTTAGAAATCTTTTTCACTGGGAGCGGACAATTGAATAACATCAACATGCAATAAAAATTATTTTATGATAAAATTTGAAATGGTTGGAATAAATTACATATCATCTCTATCTTTAGGAATAATTGTTATATAGATTTTGATGATGTTACATATTGTATTTTAGGAACTTAGACTCCCCATTAATTCGTTTTTGTAAAAGCCATGTGAGAAATTACTTAGTTGGTGGAGGTCATGCCTCTGGTAGACCTTAGTTGTATGAGAGTGGCTCGATAGATGTGAAAGGTTGCCTAAAGATTGTTGACTGTGCTCCCTATCTACAAATAAACCTTATTCGACAAACCTCTCTTGGCATATGACGTCAAACGGTAGACCTAGGCTATGTGTTGTAAAGGTCTTCCGGTAGATGTGTTAGCATCTGAACTTTGTTAATTACTCAGAACTACTAAGTCTGAACCCATCACACCTTTGTCAGGGTCATCCGGTCGAGAAGTACAAAGTGTGCAAGTAATCTCTTTTGTCTTTTCTTGATAAGTGTTGCTGAACACGCTCTTCAATGACTTCTAGCACCAAGTTATCTTCTGACAAGGAGCAAACATGCTTTTTGGTCTTTGGACAGATTAGTTACTGCCTTGTTCTAAAATGGAAATAGCTTTTACCCAAAGATCAATAGCATGTAGTGGGAAAGAAGGAAATGACAACTTTTGGACACCTACCATTTCAGAAGGTGCCAACGGTAATTTTTCAAATGTTCAAATATCTAGGCCTTAAGAATTCGTGCGTATACTCGTATGAAAAAAAATTAAAAAACAATTTGAAGCCAATCATATTAACTACTTGGGGAGGATTTGTTGACAAAGAGGGTATTCAAATAATCCAAAAAATTAAAGCGAGAAACTACTCTGTAATATCTCTGGACTACATATCACAGTTGTTCACTTTAAAGGTAAATCATATTTCTTTATTAAGTTGATTTAAAATGTATAAATTTATACTACCTTATCTAATCTTATTCCTTAAATAAACTAGAAATTTCTCTATCCACAATAACTCATTCAACAATAAATGGTTGAACCAAAAGTACCTTGAGCAGAACATCTAAATGACTGCTTGTATGCGTTTATGCTGGTAATAAAATGTAAATGGTAATTAGATCATTATCTTACGTAGCTACATTTAAAACTCATTATTAAAATTAAAATACCAATGTAAGGCAATAGAACATTATGACACACTTGTGACTTGACGCATTGAAAAGATGCCGAGACTACAATAATGCTGCAATCAATATTGCAAATCCAGAAAATAAAGAAATTTCAAAAATAGCCACCGTTGCGGCATTCATTGATCCTTTATGTAAAATACTTATTGTGCATCCGTTAAATATATTAGAACTAAGGGAGAAGTGTCAAATAGACCCATCTACTACTTCGAAGTGTTCAATTCCCCCCACCATCTAAAATATATGCTAATTAGACACGCTTACCTTCTAAATTTGTTCGATTAGGTTTTTTTGCAGGTTACCACCAGTTTTCCATGATGTGGCCCGGTTACCCTTAGGTGGAATTGTCTATGTGGCATAAAAATAACAGAAAAAAATAAAATTTGGGCGAAATCTGAATAAGGAATTTTTTTTTTTATAAGAAAACAACTTGTTTCATTGATTTAGAACAGATCGCTTCTTCTGAATTCTTCATCCGCTTCATCTTAATTCTTCATCCGCTTCTTCTGAAATCTTCATCCGCTTCTTCTCAATTGTCTCCGGCACCGGCGCCTCCTTCATTGGGAAGCTTCTTCCCGGCCTTTGGCTTCTTCTCCGCCGAGGCTTTCTCGGCGCGCTGGTCTTCTTCTCCTCCGTCGGCTTCTCGGAGGCGAGCTTGTTCTTAGCAGGCTTTTTCTCTGCTTTGGGAGCCATGGAAATTCTTTGAAAGGATTTGAGTGTTTTGATTGAGAGAAAAAGAAAACTGATTATTTGTGATTCTGAATAAGGAATTTAACACCTGATTTTCCCTAAAATTTATTCCCAAATTTTGAAAGCCCTAAAATTGCTGTCTCTGCTACGCATTTGCCGTTGAGGAGGAAGTCTGTTCACTCTAGGAGTCCACGAAGGGGATAAAATCGGATCCATTAGGGAATATCTTGGGCTCATGGAACCTCACCCTTTCTCTCCGATCTCTCCTCGTGCCCCAACATGTCTACATCGTCGTTTGTGACTCGGCCTCCCGTTCCATCTCTTCCATTGCCCTCGACCGCCTTGGCTTAGCGGGTGACTTGAGGTTATCCACGCTCACTGGGATTAAGCTGCTCAAAAACCTTAGTTGGTGACTTGAGGTTCTCAGCCATTGCCATCGACCGCCTCGGCTTAGCTCTAGGATTTGAATTATCTCATCTTGTCCGGTAACATTTTTTCTGGCGGCTTTCCGGGAGGTTTGCGCCGATTCCGACACTGGTGGGTGTGTTGATGATGAAGGCGGTGGCAGAGGTTGACTGGGATGATATTTAGGGTTTGCTAAGTAATTAGTTAATTACATGTCATTTAAATATATTTTCCACGTCAACCAGCTGGAAAGGCAACCTGGTGGTAACCTGCAAAAAAGTCTAATCGAACAAATTTAGAAGGTAAGTGTGTTTGATTAGCATTTATTTTAGATGATGGAGAGAATTGAACACTTCGAAATAGTAGATGGATCTATTTGACACTTCTCCCTAGAACTAATATAAATTTACAATTCATTTCATTTTCTAGACTCAACCTGTTTGGATTAAAGGCAAAATCAACATCAACCTTGACAACAAAAATACATAGTATTCGGACTACCATCAAAGTCCTTATATTGTTGTTACTGTTACTATCAAAGTAAACAAGCTAGTTATGGAACTATAATAAGAGGTACTACTCATAATCCTTTTACAAATATAATAAATATTAATATTTTGTTCAATACTTTCACATGAGAATCTACGACACACATCTCACAACAAATGAAACATGTAGGGGAAAAAATTACCACTTCCAAATATCAATAGGTGTTTGCAAGATCTAAGAGTTCATAGTACAACTAAGATCTCAGTCATATACACAACAAGGCCAATCCACAGCTTCCTACACCATAATCTCATTCCATGACATTGTCCTCTATGCTACCACCAATAATCCAATTGCACATGACACTACCAATAAAAAAGAATATGACAAGTACTGAAGATGAAGATAATGACAATGCTACCCAAAAGAGAACTAAGGGGGGTGTATTTAATCATGACTTTTGTAAACTTTTAAAATGATAGATTTTTTTTTTTGGGAAAAAAGAGGGGGAAACCCGCAGATCGTTAGACGACCATCACTGTAGCATTCTCGC
The DNA here is from genome assembly GCF_001879475.1 of Ipomoea nil. Classification (NCBI taxonomy): domain Eukaryota; kingdom Viridiplantae; phylum Streptophyta; class Magnoliopsida; order Solanales; family Convolvulaceae; genus Ipomoea; species Ipomoea nil. The sequence goes on along the minus strand of NW_017617553.1, from coordinate 900,055 downwards.
CAAGAAGGCCTAACTCATCCTCCCGAAGAATTCTCTGAATAGCAATAGGAGGTCTTTCAAACCAAACGAAGTCATCGCTTTGATTGTAGGCGTTGATGGTCATTGAGTCTGCCACTTTGTTTTGTTCTCTGGGAGCGTGAGTGAAAGATATCTCCCAGTCTCGCGTTTTTGCAGCTCTGCACAGCTCCACCAAATTGCTTGCCGTTCCATCGTAATTCTCTGCACCATTGATTAGAGATATGGCTCTAGTGCAATCTGCTTCAAAAGTTACTCTTCTATAGCCCATCTCCCACGCTTTCTCGACGCCAAAGAGGATGCCCCAAACTTCCGCCTCCAAAGCATTACATACGCCAATTTTCTTCGAGAAAGCACCTAAGAATTTTCCTTCCTCATTTCTGATAACTCCGCCGCATGCAGCACGTCCCTGCTTTCGCGCTCGTATTAACTTTGATCCAGCCCGTCCTCGGAGGTTTCCATGGCTGGCTCCTTCTGTTGTCTCTTCTCTGTTTACCACCTGGTCCGGATCGGACTCCCTCATGAGCACGCTCTCAATATCTTTGAACTGTCTATGGAGCCAATCAATCTTTTGGCAAATGTCCTTTTCCACACCATTAAACACTTTTTCGTTATGCCATTTCCATATCCACCATGCCGTTATGGCGAATCTAGCACTCCTTTGTTTTCGTCTCTTTCCACCCGAACTACTACCTGCAACGTTACGTTCAAGCCATAAATTAAAATCCATGGGTTGATACGTACCTAGGCCATCGTCAATCGCGATCTGCTTCCAAACTGCTTCGGCTGCTGGGCAGCTTCTGATGGTGTGCTCCACGTTCTCTTTCTCCGCACCGCATATGCTGGCTGCATTGTTCATTCGCTGTAAAGCCTCTTTTTTTTCCTCTCGGTATTGCACATGATTCGCCCATGTTTAACTAGCCAAATGAACGGCCGAAATTGCCTTCCAATCGTAAGTGCTTTGGATTCCTGTGTGTTGGCGAGTCAGACTGTATGCTAATTTTGTGGAGAAGATTTTGTCTTCATTAGGGCCCCATCCTATACGATCATGTTTCCTTGCATCATTAATGAGGATTTTTACAGAAAGCTCCGCTCGTTTCTCTGGATGAAGCCCAATGTCAATTGCGTTCCAGTTCCAATATCCCCTTTCGTCCCAAACATCTACAATTTTGGTGTTTCCCGCATTTCTATTCAAGGGTCCAATCAGGAAATTCTTGAGGGGTTTTTCTCCGATCCAGTGGTCCTCCCAGAAACTAGTGTTTCTGCCATTTGCTACTACCTTAACTGCTCCTTTTTCAAGAATATGAGCAGCTGCACAAATTCCTTTCCAACTATTAGACTCATTTCTTTTACGTGTCATTTTAGCAATGCTCTTCTCTGTTTTCATATATTTTCAAGTTAAAATCCGAGAGCATGTGCTCGTGTCATCTTTGAGCACTCGCCACCCAAGTTTAGCTAGTATGGATAGGTTCATGCTTCTCATGGATTTGATTCCAAGCCCACCTTCCTCTTTTGGAAGAGTCACCGTGTCCCATTTAACAAGGCTAGTTTTCCTTTTGGTTCCGTCGCCGCCCCATAGGAAATTCCTTGTTGTTTTATCAATTGCGTCACAAACTCCTTTTGGCAAAAGCATGGTTTGCATTGCGTACGTTGGAATGGCATTTAAAACCGACTGAGCCAATATTTGTCTTCCTGCAAGGCTCAGAAAACGGGTTTTCCACCCTTCAAGTTTTACCTCTTACTCTGTCGAGGATGGCTTTGCAATGATCCTTAGTTACTCTCCCGTGCAGAGAGGGTACCCCTAGATATCTTCCTAAATCATCGGTTGCTGGTATGCCAGCTAGCGAAGCAATTTCATTCGCATCCTCCCTGCACACATAGTTAGAGAAAAAAAATATTCGATTTAAGCTTATTAATTTTTTGACCGGAGGACTTACAAAACCTGTCGAGGCATTCCATAATCGTGCATATCTGGTTTTCCCTTACTTGCTTCCGCAAACAAGACCATGTCATCTGCAAAGAAAAGGTGAGATATACTACTCGGGCCATTCCTTGACACCTTAATGCCTTTCCACCTCCCTTGAGTGACTGCCTCCGTAATAATGTGACATAACCGTTCAATGCATAAGACAAACAGGTAAGGAGATATTGAGTCTCCTTGCCTTACACCCCTTTCTGGTTTGAAACTATCAAGTTTCCGTCCTTCCCAAAGAATTGACATTTCTGCTCCCTCTACACAGTGCATAATATTCCTAGTCCAGGTATCATTGAGACTAACTTTGAGAAGAGTGTCCCTAATGAAATTCCAGTCCAATCTATCGTAGGCCTTTTCGAGGTCAATCTTCAAGACCATATAGCCATGTTGGTTCTTCTCAGTTGTGATGGTGTGAAGGATCTCATGATAAATCACTATGTTGTCCGTTATCTGCCTCTCAGACACAAAGCTCCCTTGACTAGGACTGATGATATTCGACATGATTAACTTGAGCCTATTTGCCATAACTTTCGTGATACATTGCAAAGGCTAGTGGGCCTTAACTGAGTGACTTTCTCTGGTGCTTGCACTTTTGGAATGAGAACTATGTTAGTGTCATTCATACCAGTTGGGAGGGTTCCATTCTTGAAGAAATCATCCACGAGGTTATACATGCTATCCCCAACAATTGGCCAAGACTTCTGGTAGAACATTGCATGGAGTCCATCTGGGCCCGGGGCCTTCAAAGGTGCCATTGCCATAAGCGCGTCACGTACTTCCTCTTTGTTCACGTCTCTGCTTATATGCATCCATTGTTCCTCCGGAATGGTGGGAAACATACCCGTGAGGTCACTAGGGGTGGGTTCATCGTGATCTCGCCTATACAAACCTGTGAAATACATTTGGACCATTTCTTCAATTTTTTCCTTATCACTAATCCACTCCTCATTCTCATTTTTTCTGGCCCGACGTATCATGGTTGCAGCGTGGTAATACTTAGTATTTAAATCCCCTGAGCGAATCCAGTCTTCTTTGGACTTCTGGAACCATTTTATTTCCTCTTGATGAAGAGCCTCCTCCAACTCTTTTCTAAGTTTCCTCTCGAGTGTTATGAGACCATTACTCGGACAGCTTCCCATGCAGCGTTGTATACCATCAATGCGTGCAGTAAGCCTCCTCTTCCGATTTTCAATGTTACCAAAATCAGTCATATATGTTCTAATCCCTGCAGCTAGTTTGTATATTAGCAATATTCTCTGTAATATTATCATTTGTGCGCCAGTTCCTTTGGATCATTTTCAGGAATTCGGGATGTCTTGCCCAGGCTGCTTGGAATTGAAAGCGTGAAGCTCTGCCTGTTGCTGCGGTAGCGCCGATCTCAATGAGGAGAGGAGAATGATCTGAGCAGACCCGAGTCAAAGCGTCACTTTAGTCCCCGGATGATTCGAGAGCCACTCCACATTCGACAGTACGTGCTCGGTCTAAACGAGCGCAGCGCCAGTGAATGTAGCTTTTTCCTTCCCTCTCGTCCATGCATATGTAAACTGGCACCAAAAAAACCTCCTAAGTCAATTAAGCCTTGTTTAAAAATCCAATATCTCATGCATACCTGCGCATCTGTTGTTGCCGAAGTTTCCCTTGTTGCTCACATCTTCCATGCATGTAACCGCATTGCATTGTAATCTCCAACCGACAGCCAACCTTCGTTCATGTTGAAGTTGTCATTTGAGAGCCCGTCCCAAAGTTTGTTTCTAAAACTGTGAGATGGACTTCCATACACAAAGGAGACGAGGCCCATGTTCCTATCCCCTTCTCCAATTCTGGTTAGAATAAATTGTGGGTTGGTGGCGATAATCTCCACCTTCATATTATTATTGTTCCACATGAGCCAATTCAAATACCTCCGCTAAAGTCGATAGCCTCAACCCTGCACCAATTATCATAACCGAAGCTTTTGCAAACCTTGTCTGCTGTTCCTCCGAAAATTCTTGGTTACAACAACCCCACTACATCAACTTTAAATTTGTTAACCAAAGAAGAGAGAGCACGTCTGAAACCATTAGACGCAGCTCCCTGGCAGTTCCAAGAAATAATCTTCATAGAAAAAGAAACAAACAACACATCCCAGAGGAAACACAAACAAAAGCACAAAAGAAGCCCTACTGTAGGGCAACCTGCAGACCATAAAGGGACTGGCCTTCTTCCACGCAAACCCCAACCATGGGATCCCCAGGCTTACCGTCATGAGCCGTCAAAGACGAGTTCAGGGGATCATGGTAGTGCTCCCCTCCCTCGTTTTGGAACTGGATAATCTCCATGGCTTCCCCTTCTTCAGAAATCGTGATTCTTTCCACCCTGTTTCCCTTATCGTAACCTCTTACCAGAGTATGACTTTCGGTCTCTACTGCTTGGTTCGACTGTTTATCGTTCTTAGTCATACCCCTTCTTCCTTCTTCTCTTCTGTTCATTGTTGTGCTTCCCGTCTTGTTCTTATTATTGTTCACTGATTTATCATTAGCGACTTGGGCCTCAGTTATTTGGACTTGGGGCCTTTTCCCTTTACCTGATAATAGGGCTCCTGTTGGGCCGTCGGGCCTTTCCCAAACGGGCTCTTCCTCTTGAAAATCGGATTCTGTTTCCTCTCCCATATTCTGGAGGGCTCCAAACCGTGAGTTATTCCAGATTTTGAATTCTCCTTCATTAAATTTCTTCCCGTTGTTCCCTTGATTTCCTCTTGTAGATGACTCACCTTTTTCCCCATTATTTTTCCCTTTATAGCGCTTAGGATCTGCCTTATTTTGGTAATTTCTGGATTTCCTCTGCGCTATCATCGACATTCCATATGTTCTTACTAACGGTCCCGGATTGCCTTGATTCACTGCGTTTTCCCCGCCAGCTTTCCATACTGGTCCATTCCTCATCTCCGTCTCTTTTCCGGCTGTCTGTGCCGCCACTGTGTCACCGGCCTCCGGCATGTTGACGCCTATCTCCGTCACCTCCATTTCTTCATGAATTCCGGGTGCTTTGCAGGCTTCCTTCCGGTGACCTACCATCCCGCATATGAAACAAACCAGATGGAGGCCTTCGTATTCTATCGTTCTGCGCTTGTTCTTTTATTTGAAACTGGCAATAAGAGGCTTTGTGATATCTATCTCCACGCAAACTCTCGTGAACAGACCCCTTGACGCCATGTTTGTTGCATGATCAACCTGTTGGGGAAACTTGCAACGCCAACGCGCGATCTGGAAGCCTTTTAAGACGCACGGACACTACGGATGTATGGTAGAAAGAAAATCTGTGCCGTGTTATAATAACACTACCTTAAAAGCGTTATTTGCCGAGTAACGGTGCAGTTAGAACCCTGGCACGCTTTCGACCGGCTACACAGACCTACTACGGATAACTTGCACTAGCAATCGCGTAGGCGAACCTCACTATTGCTCAGACGACGGGAGGGAGAAGGAGAATCGAATAAAGGACTCGAATTCAAGGTGTTTTTTGAAACGATGTTGGGAGCTGCTATTTATAGTAAGCAGCCCCCCATCCCTTCCACAAAAGGAAGGACGCATATCATCCACAAATAAGCGCAATATGCGCTGTTTCACATTAATAGCGCATGATGCGCTATCCACCCCTTCATTTCCCTTTGAAATTTTCCAACAATCCCCTACAAATTTAAAGGGGAAAAAAAAGAGTAAGATCTGAGCAATACAAATGAGTTGATCCTAGTGACACTGAGTAATCTTCTTCCCGGGAGTGATGTTAATCTTGAGCTCACCGGGTAGATAAATTTTGAACTCGAATGCACACACCAACTCAAAAAACAGGTTCTACAAAAGTCAAACTCTTTGACTTCTTATGAACACCCTTAGTATTAAAGAATGTTATGTCTGTCTCAAATATGGACTTCTACCTTGTCAAAGTCTATCACAAAACAGACTTTTAAATGCTCCCAATAATCCCCCCACCATTAAAGGGATTTAGGCTGACGCTGTCATTGCCTGATAACGATCAAAACAAAGTTTCATGCCAGTGTATAAAACTTGAACTGTCATATAGTGACATTAAGTACTTCTCTAGACGGGAGTGAATTTGATCTTGAACTCATCGAATAGACAAAGTTTGAACTCAACGCACTTAATTTGCTTTGGTCGCCTTGAATCTCATGAGGTCATACTCACGACCCTGAGATATCCCCTGTTAGGTCTATTCTAGGATAGACCTTCAACTCTGTCAAGTCTACCTCATCGCAGACCACCATGACCGGCTACAGAGTATCTATGGGTCCCAAACCCATTTCCCTTGATGTATCAAGGACGACCTTCCTGTTTAGGCCCTTTGTGAAAGGATCTGCAATATTCCTTTCAGATCTCACAAAAACCATTGTGATTACCCCATTTATTGTTAACTGCCGTACAGACTCATGTCTGACTCTTATGTGTCTACGTTTCCCATTGTAGACACTGTTTTGCGCAACACAAATGACAGTTTGTGAATCACAATGTGGTGAAGGTGTTGGACACCCCACAATTACACGGTTATCACCATGTTTCTTAGCCACTCAGCTTCTTGGGATAACCCCTATTATCTTTCATAAGAGGCGGTTAGCCCTTTTCTACACAAGTTAGGGATCTCTTTAGGTCTATCTCAACATGGACCATGGTAGCCCTTTTCCACTCAAGTTAGGGATCTCTTTAGGTCTATCTCAACATGGACCATCCCAATTGAGTATAAGGCACCAAGAGCACTTTGTACTCATGTCATTATGCGGTGAATTCATTAGGTTTGTCTCAACAAAACCACCCTTTCTCAAAGAGTTATGAATTCATTAAGAGTTGTAGCTCAACCTCACATGCGGTGAATTCATTAGGTTTGTCTCAATAAAACCACCCTTTCTCAAAGAGTTATGAATTCATTAAGAGCTGTAGCTCAACCTCACAAGTACACACACTGTCGGAATGACCAACTAGTGTGCTATTTTGTAACTCTTTTCATGGCTTCGTTTGACCACAGAAGTGGGATTCACCACGAATTCATTACCACTTGGACTTCAAGTCCTTCCAATGAGTCAACGACTAATCCTCATAATTAGCCCTCAAGTAAGTTGATTCTTTTGACCAAACTTACATGCATTTTGACGAGTACTTCGTTTACTCGTAAATAATCCCTTGAGATTTTCATGTTTAACATGAAACATTCTCTTTCATCATTATTCTCAATACCACAGAGAAACTTTTGATGAAAATATAAGGAGTTTATTACCCCCACAAGCAACACTTACAAATAATTTTGTCAAACGTATTTGATCTCTTACCCAGACTGATATTTGGTGCCCAACTTTAGCTCCTTTGTAGACTGAGTTTTGCCGACTTACTTTGTGAACCATTATAGCAGTTTTGCACTCTGCCTGATACATGCTCAACAGTTGAATATATTTCAACAAACTTGGTTATCTCAATTGATCACAATTACCCTTTAACTAGGAATTATAGGTATTTCAATATGACTCAACCAAGGGTTTAAATAATATATATACAAGTGCTCATTGTTAGTAAGCTATAGAAATAATGTTGTCCACATGCTACATCAAGTTGAACAACATAATCACAAAATTCACATCATATTCTTATAAGAAATTAATCTCATACAAAAAGAATATGTTTAAGTTCATATTTATTCGGAATATCTCTCAACAATGAGACTTCAGAGTTGCCACTAGCACAATTTTTCTTCCCTTAAGGAATTTTAAAACTCATATAAAGCATTCATAGGATGCAGATCAATATTACTATTGCAGTACTTCAACAACTTTTATTGCAAGGCTTTGATTGTATTAGCAACATATGAAAGTCATCCTCATTTCAGGTAAAGATCAAGTGGCGCTCTAACTAGCCTGCATGATCAACACCCTACTTCTTAAAAACTCCCAGGTCGAGTGGTGAAACCGAAGTTTACTTAAAAACCATCTTCCTAGACAGTGTTCAAGAATGATGACTTTTCCATGTTCTCACTAAATTACAATTGAAGCCTATGATATAAAATTAAGAGCATATATCTATGCACGAATTATTTCAATTAATGTCATTAGTATTCAAAATACTAAAGAAATAAGTACTACTACGTAATCAAAATCTAGACAGCTCAACTAGAATTCAGTACTAAGATAACCATACTTCATGCGAACCCTTTAGAACTAGAGCAAATATAGTTACTCAAAATAACTATTTATTTAAAGAGACTCAATACTCATCTTGCTCTGTCAGATTGACTTTTGCTAGTTTTGCCCTTGTGATGGTAGCACTGGTGTGCTCAGTGTCCTTGCTTTCTACACGCAAAACACCTCCCTTTAAACTTCTTGATTTTTCTACTCCTTTCGTTGTAGACGGTTCTGACACTTTGATTTTCGTTGACTGTTGCACAATAACGCTTTTAACTGTTGGGGAAACTTGCAACGCCAACGCGCGATCTGGAAGCCTTTTAAGACGCACGGACACTACGGATGTATGGTAGAAAGAAAATCTGTGCCGTGTTATAATAACACTACCTTAAAAGCGTTATTTGCCGAGTAACGGTGCAGTTAGAACCCTGGCACGCTTTCGACCGGCTACACAGACCTACTATGGATAGCTTGCACTAGCAATCGCGTAGGCGAACCTCACTATTGCTCAGACGAAGGGAGGGAGAAGGAGAATCGAATAAAGGACTCGAATTCAAGGTGTTTTTTGAAACGATGTTGGGAGCTGCTATTTATAGTAAGCAGCCCCCCATCCCTTCCACAAAAGGAAGGACGCATATCATCCACAAATAAGCGCAATATGCGCTGTTTCACATTAATAGCGCATGATGCGCTATCCACCCCTTCATTTCCCTTTGAAATTTTCCAACACAACCTTGACTGCTGTGCCTATCTTGTCTCCCACCCTCATCAGGAAATCGTAATCGTAGTACTCGATTGGTAGGCAAGGGAAGTGAATCCAAACTAGGAGCCTTTGTGTCTAATCACGCATGGGATCCAAGTCCGGTTCCCAGTCTTTAACGGCTAAGCAGTGATCAAGAACGGTCCAAGGTCCTTCCAGCCTAGCGTGTTCGTAGTCAGCTATTGATGCAAATCTCACCAGATGATATCCATTCTGTATGGGGATGAGGTCCATACCTGACTTTGGATTCCAAATGGTTCTTAATCTCCTCAGGAGATAGTTGTAGCCAACAGTCTTCCCTAAAACTTTGATTATCAGTGTGTTATCCCATCTGCGTCTCATTCTTCTCTTCTCTTCTTTCGTTAGTTTCACCACTGGACATGTTGGATCGTCGTCGTCTTGTTCTCCGGCTTCGTCGTCTGAAACATCATCTGTTGGCCCCACTTTGTCGCTTAGCCCAGTTACCGCGCTTCTGAAAGATCTTGGAGGGCTTGCTAGGATAGGAGTGTTCTGGTTGGTGTTCTTCTCCGTAGAAACATTAACATTACTCGGGTTTCCATTGGCTTGAGGTTCCATGCTCACATCCATCTCCATCGATTCGTTGTTCCTACCATCCGAACCTCTCTTCATTTTCTTGGTGCTGCGTTGGAGGAGATCAGATTCCTTCGTAGTGGCGCCGTCCGTTGGATGATTCTCCGGTGAATAAGAGAGCATTTTTCTTCCCTCTTTAGTCTACACACTTCCAAAATAATCTTTTATAGATTTTAATAATCTTTTATTGAGAGTCGTTCAGAACTTTTTAAAACTTTTTAAGACTTTATAAAAGTCTATATAAAAAACATTCATAAAATTTTATCAACTTTTTTATTTTAAAAAGTCTAGACAAATCGTTGAAATTCTAAATTGAATACATCCTTACAAACTTTCAATGATTTCAATTCTTAAATTTATAATTTTCTTACAAAACATGTTATAATATATCATAAAATTCTTTTTATTATATAGTTCTTCACCCACATCAACATTATTATTTTTATCCAGAATATGGTGAGATTTAGAGAAAATTCCAATTTTGGTCACACGACTATAGGGACCTTGTTAATTTCAGCACCTAACTTTCAAAAGTATCAATTTAGTACCTTGAGTATGTAATTTTTCTCAATTTTGGTCACTCCGGCCAATTTACCGGTCAAATTCGACCGAAAAAAATTAAAAGGCACAAATCTGAGGGGCAAAAAAGTCTTTTCCTGATCTGCTCCTAATTGACAGGACCGCCTTCTTGAGCCGGTTCACCAAATGGACTCCACTCCGAGCAGCGAGCCGTTGGGAAATGTATGCGCTCAATCTCCGTCCATCAATATACGAGTTCCCACGCTCGCCCAATCCCAGATCTTTACCACAGCTTCACTTGCACAACACTACTTCCTTCCCTCTGCACCCACAAATCCTTTCTCCCACTCGATTCAGTCGGATTCCCATCACTTCTTCTACAACTTTCTTTTCTAATTTTCCGACAGATTCTCCGGAAAATGATGGAGACGACCTCAGCTGTGATTCAACTCTCAATGAGACCACATTGCCTTCTGGTTCGTCATTCGTTAATCTTATTAGTAAATTCGTATTAGTTAAATAAATATGTTATTATTTCTACACTTAAATATCGACCATTTTTCTCAAAATGAATCAAATTTGTGTAGGGAAGCAGTTCTTGGAAAACGCCTCGTGGATTGGTCTCGCCACTATTACTAGCAAAATTATGGTGATATTTGTTTTTGCTATCTGTCTACTCTCTGTCTTTGTTCTCTTTTTTCCCTCCTCATAAGAAAGGTGGAATTTGTATCTATGCCTATTGTCTATGCAATCAATTATTAGAGCCCCAGCCCTTTATTCCCTCAGTTCACCCTAGCAGCGAAGTAGCGATTCGTCCAACATTCCAGCCTCCATATGCGCCAATCGCCAGGCATTCACCGTCACTCCATAAACCATCTCTCTCATCGCTCACCGCCGTAACCATCCAAACCCCATCTGCGACTCTGCGTCTCGCCCTCCAGTACCCCAACGACTACTCCGCTCCCAGTAGAACAAGACGAAGGTCTAATAGTGAGGGAGTGGAGTCGATTTGGTGAACCGGCTCAAGAAGGCGGTTCGGTCAATTAGGAGCAGATCAGGAAAAGACTTTTTTGCCCCTCAGATTTGTGCCTTTTAATTTTTCTGGTCGAATTTGACCGGTAAATTGGTCGGAGTGGCCAAAATTGAGAAAAATTACATACTCAAAGTACTAAATTGATACTTTTGAAAGTTAGGTGCTGAAATTAACAAGGCCCCTATAGTCGTGTGACCAAAATTGAAATTTTCTCTGAGATTTATATATGCTAATTATTTATATAGTATTAATAAGCATCAACAAAAAAAAAAAATCATAAGAAATTCATAACAATATTGAACACTAAAATTTATAGTAATAGAATTTTTCAAATAAAATATTTAAAAATATAATTACTAGTTGCATAAAATAAAACATTAAAAATATAATATTAATAATATATATATAAAAAAATTATACCTGATATACTGCTAGGCATCAAGCAAAGAGCTATTATTTGCAATAGCAATTCGGGATTGCGAACAACAACAAGGTATTACTGTTTGCAACCCGAAATTGTTGTTGCGAATAGTAGTTCGCTATTCGTAGTAGGCTGTTGTTAAAAAAAAAAGAATATATTACGAATATAAACATAAAAAGAATAAAAATAAAAAAAATATATATATTTATATAAATATTATGAAACAGTAAAAATAAAAAAAAATCAAAATCAACATATGCAAGCAATAATAATATTATTTTGAATTTTTAGAGAGAAGATTGTAAAGTTTAGGAGGTAGAAAAAATTGGTAAAGTTTAGGTATAAAGAAAATATAGGATAATGAAGAAAAAATAATTTATTGAATTTAGGTATAAGTTTATAAAGTTTAAATAGTGAGAAAAAAAATAAAGTTTAAATAGAGAGAGAAACCTTCAGAGTTGGTAGAAACAAAATTTTGAAATCTTGGGGTTGAAGGTTGGATTTCAACTATTTATATTTGAGAATGAAAAGTCTACAAAAGTCCTAAAATTAAAAAGTCTACACAAATTCATAACTTTTTGAATACCACATGACTTTTAAAGACTCTTTAAAAGTTTTAATCGAATACCACCCGACTTTTAACGACTCTTTAAAATTCTTGATTGAATACTGCCTGACTTTTAAAGACTTCTTAAAAGTTTGAATTGAATACCTCCTTACTTTTAAAGTTCATAAAAGTCTTTAAAAGTTTATGAAAGTCATGATTGAATGCACCCCTTTACAGAAATTCAAACAAAAAGTAGTATTTATTTATTCTATCATTTTTAAACTACGTATTTAGACTAGCGCTATTACAAAGTTGTAAACATTTATTTTAGTGAAAATTATAATCAATCTCTCCTATATTATCTTGCATTTATATACTTTGAATTATCGATTTAAATGAACAAATAATTCAACATTCAATTACCTATACATGAACTAATAAACATCTCCTATATAAGCTTGCATTGATATACTTTGAAGTGCTTAATAGTACCCTACTATAATTGACAACATTAATTGCTAAGGAGGTAGATGTTTAATTATATTGCATGTGGACGGTTCAGATAAGCTGGATTTATTGAACAAAGACAACAAGCATCATTAGAAATTCCACATGTCAAAAGAGTTCCAACCACAACACCTAATGTTGAGGAGAATATTTTTTTATTCATTTAATTATTCCTTTTATTATTTGAAGATCGAATTCCAGTACAGTGAGTATTATGTATATATTTATATTCTTAGGAGTTTAAATGCTCCTCCATCTTTAACTTTATGAACTTATTAACATATTATGAACCTAAAATAGTGTGATTTATACTTGACATGATACACTAACAAGTAAACCTAATCATAATTTCTTAAAAATTAGCTACACATTGTCACAATTGTATAGCTACTAGAATGAAGAATTAATATAATGGATCGAAGGATTGAAAACAAAAGTAAATTGCAATTGAATGAAATGAACAAATTAACTTAGCTTCAAGAATAATCTTGAATGTTCAAGCAAATATCCAATCAATTGTAGTTGGAATCTCTCTAGAATACTTATATTAATGTGTCAAGTTGATCCACGGGGGGCTTTGGTATTAGCTATTCCCATGGCCTTGGGAATAGCTTTTATATGACAAATACCAAAAATACCCTTTGCACATTATATGACATTTATATTTATTTAATAAATATAATGTATTATATAAATGTATATATTTAATTAATTATAATTTTTATCCATCAATCTATCAATAATATATATATATATATACACACACACACACACACACACATTTTGCAGCGTTTGCAATTGGCATTTTGAGAAAAAAAAGTATTCTCAAAACACCCTTGACAGTTTATTATCTATATATATATATATATATATATATATATATATACACACACACACACACACACACACACACATTTTGCAGCGTTTGCAATTGGCATTTTGAGAAAAAAAAATATTCTCAAAAAAAGTATATATATATATATATATATATATATATATATATATATATATATATATATATATATATCTACTATACTAATAAGAGCCCAAGAGAGTTAGGCCTATAATGGGTAGAAAAAATGGCGGTCAAATTTTTAAATCAAATGAATGGCTCAGATTGATTAGATTTTAATTTTTTCTTGAGATTTCCTAATTTATCCTTAATGAATATGATTATCCGTTAACTTTTCCGTTAGTTTCTGTCAATTCACCGTTAACTTACTCATTGATTTTAATAAGAAAGGTCTCAGGTTCGAACCCCATCCCAATCAAATTAAAGTTGACATAATTAGTACTCTATTTTACTCTTATTAAATTATATAATTGATAATTTAGTAGCTACAACAAAAAATAATACATATGCATTTCTTTAATTTAGAATTATGTGTGTACAATGTCTTTATTCAAACAAAAATTTATTCATTATCAATAAATTAAATAAGAGAAATAATTTCATTAGTTATATTGTCTTTATTTTTCTCCAATGTAAAAATTCTTTACATTCAAATTAATCAATTAATTATATTCACTACATTGTCTATTATCTTTTTTGTGCACTATTTTTAAATTAAATATCAAAATGATAATACAAAATAATGTTATATATTTATTTACCAAGTATTTTATTAATACCATGAAAAAATTAAAAATTAAAAAAAAAACATAATTAATAAAGCAAGTCATATTAACTATTTGAGGGATTTGATGACAAAGAGAGTATTCAAATCACACAACAAATTGAAGTGAGAACTACATCGCAATGTCCGTGTTTGATAATAAGCTGTTAGAAGGTTAGCGTTAGTGGATTTGACCAACGAATTATATCAGCGGTTGGTAAAAAGATATTTGAAAAAATTAGCCGTTTAGATTAACATGTAAAATGACCTAAGGGTATAGATAGATTTAATAATAATAATAATAATAATAATAATAATAATATTAATTATTATTATTATTATTATTATTATTATTGTTATTATTATTATTATTATTATTATTATTATAATAAGTATAATAATTGTTTTAAAAAAATAAAAAATATATAATTAAGCCAATCATATTAACTACTTGGGCGATTTATTAACAAAAAGAGTATTCAAATCACACAACAAATAGAAGTGGGAAACTATCTCGCAATGTCCTTGTTTGGCAATCAACAGTTATCTCTTCAATATTAGTATATATTTAATATTTACGCCCTAATTTTTATTTGCTCTCCCTTATTTCCCGTATTTGGTTTCAATCATACTTATACAATTATTTTATTGACAATTATAATCAATCTTGACTATATTATCTTGCATTTGTAAACTTAGAATTACCTATTTAAATACGCAAATTCAACATTCAATTATCTATGCATGAACAATTCCAATATAATCTTGCATTAATATATTTTGTAGTACTTATTTAAAAAAAAAAAAAACATTGGGCATTATCTCAATCGCGCGTAAAAAAAACCAGTAGATATATATATATATATATATATATATATTAAAAAATTAACTGTATAAGACTCCTTAATTATGGAGTCTGCCCATCTGCATGCCTAGCGGATGGGCATTGCAAGCTTGCCTAGCGGATGAGCATTGCAATTGAAATTATGGAGCCATGAGGCTCCTTTTATAGGAGCTTCAAAGCTCCATTCCTTACTTCTCCAATCGATGTGGGATAAGTGGGAAAATAAATATAGATATAAATATAAATATAAATATGTATTTGTATAATAATAATAATAATAATTATTATTATTATTGTATTCTCTCTCACACACACACATGCATATATATATATATATATATATATATATATATATATCAGTATATATGGAGCCTTGGCTCCTAAATTATGGAGCCTGCCCATCTGCATACCTAGCGGATGGGCATTGCAAGCTTGCCTTGCGGATGAGCATTGCAATTGAAATATGGAGCCTTGAGGCTCCTTTTTTACGAGCCTCAAGGCTCCATTCCTTAAATCTCCAACCGATGTGGGATAAGTGGGAAAATAAATATAAATATAAATATATATATATGTATTTATAATAATAATAATAATAATAATAATAATAATAATAATAATAATTATTATTATTATTATTATTATTATTATTATTATTATTATTGTATTCTCTCTCTCTCACACACATGCATATAATGTGTATAAATAAATAAATAAATAAATAAATAAATAAATAAATATATATATATATATATATATATATATATCATTCAGTATATCATAATCATATTTATTATTATTATTATTATTATTATTATTATTATTATTATTATTATTATTATTATTATTATTATTATTACTACTATTTTGTATAAGGGTATTTATGTCTTTAAAACCTATTCCATTTCTATTCCTTTAACCAACCAAACACTGGAATACAATTACTAAAGTCTATTCCTTCAGTCAACCAAACAACATAATACAATTCCTATTCTATTCCTTACCTATTCCATTCCCTATGGAATAACATTCCTATTCCCTCCAAATTCACTCCGTGAACCAAATGTGCTGTAATATATTCTTGTAAAATAACTACATTTTTTTTTTTTTCAGAATGTCGCCCAATTTTAACAAGTATTTGATGTTTTAAAGACCCAAAACATGAAACCTTGTTAAAGCTCTTTCCCACCGCAAATTATGTTGATGGTGCACACGGTTGCAAAAACGACGTTGTTTCAACTAAAAATGCACGTCCCACTTAAAAAAAAAATTTCAAGTTCGATTCCCGGCAATAGCATTTTTTGTGTGCATAATTTGAATTATATATCCACAAATTCATAACTATATATCCACAAGTTCATAACTATATATCCACAAATTCATAACTATATATCCACATTGAATGGATAACACAAAATCCAGAATGAATGAACTAAATATCCACAATGAATGAATCAAATATCCACAATGAATGAACTAAATATCCACAAATTCATAACTATATATCCACAATAATGCTGTCGAGGGAAATTGAAACTGAATTTTTTTTTAAATGAAACGCGCGTTTTTAGTCAAAACGACGTCCTTTTGCAACCGTGTGCACCATGCAGTTGCACAGCATAAGTATTGCTTTCCCACTCAACCAAACATAAAACTGGCCCAATGGCATATGAACAAGAAAATAGTAAAATGCTCCCAGGATTGTACTAGCCCATTAAGAGGATATACACTAGATCCAGAATGATTATAATTTTTCGGATTTTTTTGTTCTTTATACATAGGTATCCAGCTTACGATATACTAATTATATTCTAAGCCTAGAGTTCCTAAAAGAGAAATATCACTAAATTGCGAGTTGTCCCATCAGTCCCAAGTTTTTTCACCCTAGCATGTATATTATGTGCACAAGGGGTATTTAAGTATCTTGTCTATAAGTCAAGATCTCTTGATGACTCTTTAGATTTGGGATTTGAACCCTTATAGCGCTGTTAGAGCAATATTTTAAAATGATCAATCAAATTAATTGAGCTAACTCCATGGACAATTTTTTTTTTTTTTTAATTGTAATGTGTTAATTGGAGAAATGTTTTATTTGACAATGAAAATGAAAGAAAAAAAAGGGGTGGGGGTGGGGGTGGGGGTGGGGGGCGGGGATGAAGTAAAGGTAAATTTCCATTATGTGACAATTATTTACTTTACAGAGACTTGATTGTGCAGCTGTAAAAGCCAAGCCAAGCCAAGCAGTAATTAACGTACGACAGAGGGTAAAATTAATAGCGATGAACTTATGTAAATAACATAATAATTTAACATTTACTATTTCTAAAAATATTATTATCCATCTTTATTATTTTTTTTAAAAACATCCATCTTTATTTATAATAGTCAACATTTTAAATAAAATTAAAAAGTATAATTAACTCTAATATTAATAACAGAATAATCCACACCGTACACGCCGTACAACTAACTGTGCACAAATGGTATGTCAAGACATGAATAAACTACAGAGGTGCAACAAATTTTGGTTTTTGGTCGTCATAATCTTATCTTTGATCATGAATTAACCAAAT